>NC_056623.2:162962607-164162607 GCF_002870075.4 Lactuca sativa | reverse complement strand
GAGACTCACCTCATGAACTGGCTGCTGTGTGAATGGCTCTGGAAGCTAACTACTGCTGCTCCGGTATCTCCCCGGCTACAAGTCCATAAACACACTCAATCAAATGCTAAACACTGTCCTAGGGTAAAATGACTCTTTTACCCTTGGTCAAAGTCAACTCTCTCGGTCAAAGTCAACCCACAGTTGACCTGACTTGCCGAGTTGGGCCGCCAACTCACCGAGTATCTAGTCTCACTTCTCGACCCTACTCGTGGCTACTCGTCGAGTGTGGCATCGACTCGACGAGTACCGTCTCGATCCAAGAACTCAGACAATCTTCATCCGACTCGCCGAGTCATATGAACAAATCGACGAGTTGTTCTTGAGCTAAGAAGATTGCCTTGGACTCGCTCAGTTGTATGAACAACTCGTCGAGTCCCTCCATTACAGAGCCTGCCCTCCAACTCACTGAGTCCACTCTACTACTCACGGCTTCCCCTCAACATCACTCAAAAAGGGGAAAAAAATGGGACTCGCGACCTGACTCGCCGAGTCGTTCTTCCGACTTGCCGAGTCACATCCATGCAACTACTCTAAACTCGATTCTGCTTGAATCCATCGCATACAAATGATAGATCTGACTCCAATAAGATAATTCACCGCGTAAAGTTTCCAACTTTACGTGTGTATACACATGAAAAAGGAGATAAAGGCTAAAAAGGCACTTAGAAGAGTAGATCTAGGGTTCTTATGCAAAGCATCTTCAAAAAGGCAATAGATCCGGGCTCTACAACTCCTAAATGAACAGATCTACGGATATCTCGACCTATTAAGGCATCCAAACAACTATAAGACTTTGAGAATGCATCAAACTAGCCCTAGAAGATTTCAATTGGAAATCTAAAGCACAAAACAGAAGGAATCCGAGAAATACCTCAATGAACTCTGATTTTGCCCTTGGATCTTTGCTCAACACCTCTTCTCCTTGCTCCTTTCTTCTTCTTCTTCTTCAAGCCTTCAAAATCCATAGAAAAGCACTTAAAACAAACAAGGGATGGATTAGGGTTTTCTCACAGCTCTCTGAGGGTAAAGGAGGCGAGTTTGGGGCACAAAGCATTGTTTAAATAGTGAGCAACCCGGGGATTTAGGGTTTCTTCCATGCAGGCAGACTCGCCGAGTCCCGAATATGGACTCGCCGAGTCGCCAACTAACACGTGCATGAAAACTTGACCCTACTCGACGAGTCAGGCCATAGACTCGCCGAGTCCCTCAATAAAACTTCTAAATAAAAACCACGAAAGCATCATACCAAAGACGGGGCTTACATGAAATGTGTACTCGAACGTACATGAAGTTAATGTCTCACAAAACTTAGTATAAAAACAGATTTACGTGTTAAAATGTTCGTTTGTTCTTGTATGTGAAAGTGACTTCTTGAAAATCGTGTTTCTAGTATGTAAAGTTAGTAATGTTCTCGTAAAACTATACCTATTATAGCTTTCTAAAAGTGTGTCTCATTTATTTAGAAATCCATAGAAAATGAATCACTTGTTATGAAAGTATAAATTTTCATAGTGTCTAAGTTGGACACATATACATGTAATCTAAGCAGAGTGTTTAATTTATACATATATAACAACATTTTTCATTTCAAAAGATATAATTTTATCGTGATATATTTTACATACGAAAGTTCCCTATAAAGTTTATAAATCACATATGATTCTGTTGAATAAAAGTGTATAATAAAACTTTATATAACACACGATAATAATCGTGTCTTTTACTTGTATTCCCCCCCCCCCCCTTGAAATCATATAAAAGCATTTATCGAATATTTAAAAGGTTAATTAAGGGGTATGAACTCACTTGAAAGATCGAAGAAAGGCGAGATGAAAACCGGGCATAATTTCTTCTCGGGAAAACGGATTTTCTCGGGATTCTCGGGAATCTCGGGAGTACAAACGACCTTTGGGACTTGAGCAAAGTGATCGGGGCTTCGGGTTAGCACGGGCACGGAAAACAAGGCAACAACGCAAGAGAAATGAGAGAGAATGGCCCTTTTCTTCGGAACCCTCGCATCCCTTTTATAGGGGGTGGGAACCGCCTCGGTACGCTGGGCGTACGCGTGCGTCACGCATGAGCGCATCCTCGACTGCTTCGGACTCCGGATGGGATGGGGCATAGCCTCGCATAGGGCGAGACGTGGACGATCCGAGGCCTAGGCCTTGAGTATGCTGGGCGTACGAGCTTACGCTGGGCATAACTCGGCCCTATATGATGACTCGCCTTCGGATAATACCAAGGTTAAATAATAAAATTTATATTTTATTTATTTAATAAACTTCTAAAATTCATATCTTCTTCATACGGAATCCGTTTTCGATGTTCTTTATATCCACGCGTAGGTGGGACTACGCTCTACAACTTTCGTTTAGATACCGTCGGCAAATTTTGAAATTATTTTTATTATTTATTTTTAAAAGGTCGCGTTAAGAAAATTTCGTTAGAAATTCATAACTTCTTTATCTGATGTCTGTTTTTGCCAGACTTTTTACCGCTGAAATACCATTGTCGAGACCTTCGATTCTCGTTTAGGTCATTCCGGCCAAAAGTCGCTTGATCTCCGATTCGAGTTTTTAGCTGTCTGTCGCTAAGCCGAACTTGGAAAAATCATTACTTCAATATACAAAGTCCGATTTGGGCGTTCTTTTTACGTACGATCACGGTTTAATGACATCAAACATAGTAGGTAATTAAATAGAAACTTTTTGGACATTATATTTTCGAAGTTAATTTCATTATCACAAAAGTGGTTATAATACTTGACTGTTTAAGTCATTACATAGAGTTGAAATATCGGGTTGTCACATATGGTGACAAACCTAGTTCAAATTTGCAAATCATCTCTTGCATCAAAGCTCAAAAGTATCTCCGAAAGGAATGCCGCGCCTTCTTAGCCCACGTCGTAGATAAGAATCAATGGGTGAAGGATATCAAAGACATTCCAGAAGTGTGCAACTTCCCCGATGTATTCCCAGAAGATCTTCCAGGTGTACCCCTCGCGCGACAAATCGAATTCCGAATCGACTTAATTCCCAGAGCTACCCCCGTAGCCAAAGATCCTTACTGCCTAGCACCAGCGGAAATGCAAGAATTGTCCAGCCAGTTGAACAAACTATTGAGCAAAGGATTCATCAGGCGGAGCTTTTCACCCTGGGGAGCACCAGTCCTATTTGTGAAAAAGAAGGATGGATCCTTTCGCATGTGCATCGACTATCCGGAGTTAAATAAACTTACTATCAAGAATCAATATCGCCTACCCCGAATCGACGACCTCTTTGACCAACATCAGGGAACAAGCTATATTTCAAAAATTGACTTGAGGTCGGGTTACCATCAGCTGCAAGTTCAAGAGGATGATATCCCTCAGACAGCTTTCAGAACGCGCTACGACCATTACGAATTTGTGGTAATGCGCTTTGGTCTAACAAACATGCCTGCGGTGTTCATGGATCTGATGAATCGAGTGTGTCGACCCTTCCTAGATAAACTCGTGATCGTGTTCATCGACGATATCTTGGTCTATTCGAGGAGCGAAGAAGAGCATAGGGAACACCTGCGACTAATACTGGAGGCTCTAAGAGCCGAGAAGCTTTATGTTTTCGAAGTGCGAATTTTGGCTTCGAGAAGTGGGATTCCTTTGCCATGTGGTTAGCAAGAAAGGGATACATGAGAATCCCACAAAAATCAAGGCGATCGAAAACTGGTCAGCACCTACAACGCCAACAGAAATCCGACAATTTTTGGGACTCGCAGTCTACTACCGAAGGTTCATATAGAACTTCTCCAGATTGCTAAACCACTTACCACTTTGACTCAGAAAGGTGTGATGTTCAAGTGGGAAGATAAACAAGAAACCGCCTTCCAAACTTTAAAACAAGCCCTACGCAGCGCGCCGATCCTGTCGCTTCCAGAAGGAACTGATGACTTCGTGGTGTATTGCGATGCTTCAAATCAAGACCTCGGATGTGTGCTCATGCAGAGAGGGAAGGTCATCGCTTACGCGTCAAGGCAACTTAAGACCCACAAAGTTAATTATACTACCCACGACCTCGAATTGGGAGCAGTAGTATTTGCTTTGAAGATCTGGAGACACTACCTCTACGGCACAAAGTGCAACATCTTCACCAAACACAAAAGTCATCAGCATATCCTCAATCAAAAAGAGCTCAATATGCGACAAAGAAGATGGGTAGAGCTACTGAACGACTACGAGTGGGAAATCCGCTATCATCCGGGCAAGGCCAAGAAGTCGTACTGGTGGCCGAACATGAAAGCTGAGATTGCTACCTATGTGGGCAAGTGTCTGACTTGCGCCAAGGTCAAGTTAGAATACCAGAAGCCATAAGGACTACTACAACAGCCGCATATACCTGAGTGGAAGTGGGAGCGGATAACCATGGACTTCATAACCAAGCTGCCTAAGACATCGGGTGGGCTTGACACTGATGGGTTTGAGCCATAAGAACTTTCCTATGTGCACATACAAACCCTAAAGCTTGGATCTAGGTTTCTCTAATTGAACATGCATTATATCCAAGACTTTCATGGTTAGATCTAATGTAAACAAACAATCAAAACATGTAAGAATATATCTAGAATAATACCTTGAGTTACTCGCTTGAAAATTTCTTCCTCTTGGAGCTTAGAGTCACAAATGTCACTCCTCTAATGGCTTACAAACACCAACTAGCAAGAAGGTAACTTGAGAGAGAGAGAGAGAGGGAGGAGGGTGAGAAATCGTCCCTCGGGTTACTCCAATAACAAGGGTGCCGATTTCCACAACCCCATGGGTCTATTTGTACTTGTGAGCTCCTAGGGTTTCACCCTAAAACCCTAATTGGATAACTTAGCCTCAAAACAATCCAATATCCCTTCTTGATAAGCCCTTGGACGATTTCTAGGTGATCCACATCCCTAAAATCGTCCAACCCTATATCCATAAGGATTCTTAGCTCAGAATACAACTATCACACATTTGACAGTTTATACCCCTTTATTCAATTAATCTCTTTAAGTCACCAAATTAATTCCTAATTAATTTATGACTTATATTAATCAAATAATATTATTATTACTTTAATATATTATTCTTATAATATATTAATAATAATCTGCTCTCTATATAAATCACCCTGTCAAGTTGCTATGGTGAAGGCAACCCAAAAGGACCATGCACAATCGGGTCAAGTACTTACCAAATATAGTTACAGCCTTAGACACTAATCCAACAGTCTCCCACTTGGATAAGTCTAGTAACTATAGATGCAAACACAATCCGATTAGCAATCGTAGCTCTCAAAGACGCTATCAACTCTGATCTTATCAGTATCATGTCCTTTAGATAAGGGATCGTACAGTCTTCTGTTAAGATATTATGCGGAAAATTCTATGGAACTAATTGTCCATTAGTTGGTTTCTCAATCTCAGATTTATTTGGTATAGAACTTAATTGAACACATCAATTCAGTCCTGACCGGGCTTGGCACAATTTATTGATGCGGTTTCGCATTATCAATGCATAACCAATTAGTAAACAACAAACCATATATCTTGGTTTTATGACCATATGATATTATCGTCTTGCAATCACCCTTTTTTCACATTCCATAAGGTGATTCCATCAAGCGCGGGTTTATTCCAATGCTCAAAACTTATTCATAAGCACTGATGAACGTTGTAGCAAATCTTTTGCTATGTCTAACACAATTTAGACAATCTACACACCAATTCATGACAATCTTCATTCATATCTACTTCCAAGATATGAACGATTGTGGACTGTTTGAATAATTCGATTACTCTTAATAAACTCAATTATTCTGGAAGTCAAAACATGCAAAGTGAAACAATAGTTAAACAATTAACATAAGACAGTAACCTTACTTATAAATAATACTCCTTTATTTAATCATCAAATGTCAATTACATTTATCTATTACAAGTTTCTAGAACTATCTAATCCAAACTAATATCATCCTTCAGCCCAATACTCCTAGCATGCTGCAAATGCTTAACCCTACTCAGTCCCTTCGTAAGCGGATCTGCTGGGTTATCTTCTGATGATATCCTCTTAACCACGAGATGTCCTTCTTCTACTCGATGTCTAATAAAGTGATATTTTCTGTCGATATGCCGAGATCTACCATGATCCCTTGGTTCCTTGGTCAAGGCAACCGCTCCTTCATTATCACAGAAAATTTCCATGGGCTCCTTTATGGAAGGCACAACTCCAAGGTCACCAATGAAGTTCTTTAACCATATCGCCTCCTTTGACGCTTCGCTCGCTGCAATATACTCTGATTCGCACGTTGAATCAGCTACAGTTTCCTGCTTGGAAATTTTCCAAGTTACTGCTCCTTTATTAAGGGTAAAGACCCAGCCCGACTGCGAACGGTTGTTGTCTCTGTCGGTCTGGAAACTGGTGTTACTATACCCTTGCACCTTTAATTCATCACTCCCTCCGAGGACTAGAAACCATTCCTTGGTCCTCCGAAGGTACTTAAGGATGTTCTTGACCGCAATCCAATGCGCCTTGCCAGGGTTCCCTTGATATCTACTGACCATGCTCAAAGCAAAGGCTACATCAGGATGAGTACAAGTCATAGCATACATGATCGAGTCAACTGCAGATGCCTAAGGTACTCGGCTCATCTCTGCTATCTCGGCTTCGGTACTCGGACTTTGAGTCTTACTCAACTTGGCATTACTTTGTATCGGTAGTTCTCCCTTATTTGAGTTTTCCATACTAAAACGTTTTAGTACTTTTTCTAAGTAAGTATTCTGACTAAGTCCTATTAGTCTCTTACTTCTTTCTCTCACTATCCTTATTCCCAAAATATAAGAAGCCTCTCCGAGGTCCTTCATAGCGATGCACTTCCCGAGCCAGGACTTAACTTCCTGCAGAGTCAGGATGTCGTTTCCTACGAGCAGTATGTCATCGACATACAAAACGAGGAAGCTAACTATAGTCCCACTGGCTTTGACATATACATATGACTCATCTTCGCTTCGTACAAATGCAAACTCTTTGACTTTCTCATCAAAGCAAAGATTCCATCTACGAGATGCTTGCTTAAGCCCATAAATGGACTTCTCAAGCTTGCACACTCTATTGGGATGCTTCGCATCGACAAAACCCTCTGGATGATCTATGTAAACATCCTCAGCCAACTTCCCGTTAAGGAAAGCAGTCTTGACATCCATTTGCCATATCTCATAGTCATGAAATGCAGCAATGGCTAGCATCACCCTAATAGACTTTATTTTCGCAACTGGTAAGAAGGTCTCATCATAGTCAACTCCGGGAGTTTGAGTAAAGCCCTTCGCAACCAATCGCGCCTTATAAGTGTGTACATTCCCATCCATGTCGATCTGCTTCTTGAAGATCCATTTGCACCCAACCGTCTTACGCCCGGGCACAATGTCAACCAAATTCCAAACTTGGTTGTCATACATGGACTGAATCTCGCTGTCCATCGCCTCTTTCCATTTTGCAGACTCTGGGCCTGCCATGGCTTCCTTATAGCTATTAGGTTTATCTAGATTTATTAGTGTACCATCACTAATATACGTGTCCCCTTCGGTAGTAATATGAAAACCATAAAACCGAGGTTGAACTCTAACTCTTTCGAAACGTCTAAGAGGTAAGGACTCGTCAATCGGTTAAACCGGAGTTTCCTCCTCAGGTTGAGCGTCAGCGGTAGAGGTTCCTTCATAACTAGATTCTTGAATCTCTTTAAGATTGATTTGCCTCCCACTGTCTCCTTGGCTTATGATTTCTCTCTCTCGGAAAACCCCTCTCCTCGCAACGAAGACAACATTGTCACTCAGTCTATAGAAGAGATATCCAAAGGATCTCTATAGGTAGCCAATGAAAATACATCGCTCACTTCGAGGTTCGAGCTTGTCGTGAGTCTATCGTCTTACGAAAACCTCACAACCCCAAACCTTGATATGTGCCAACGAGGGAGATTTCCCTGTCCATATCTCGTGAGGTGTTTTGGCAACCTTCTTTGTAGGGACTCGATTAAGGATATAGGTGGCAGTCTCTAAGGCATACCCCCAAAATGAGATAGGCAGTGAAGCACGACTCATCATAGAACAAACCATGTCCAACAAGGTTCGATTACGCCTTTCTGCCACACCATTCAACTGTGGTGTCCTAGGTGGTGTCAATTGCGAAACTATTCCGCATTCCTTGAGATAGTCATGGAATTTAAGACTTAGGTACTCTCCTCGTCGATCGGATCGAAGCATCTTGATTTTCCTGCCTAATTGATTCTCCACTTCATGCTTGAACTCTTTGAACTTTTCAAACGTTTCCGACTTGTGCTTGATTAAGTAAATATACCCATATCTACTATAATCATCGGTGAAAGTCACATAGAAGCGGTTTCCATCCTTTGTGGTGGATCTAAAGGGTCCACATACATCGGTATGTATGAGATCCAATAAACCTTCACCCCTCTCACAAGTACCAGTGAAGGGTGACTTGGTCATCTTTCCAAGCAAACAAGATTCTCACGTGTCATCTTCCCTAAGGTCAAATGACTCCAACACTCCTACCTTTTGGAGTTGAGCTATGCATTTCTTGTTGACATGTCCAAGACGGCAATGCCACAAAGATGCTTTATCCATACTATTGGAAGAATCCATACACAACACATCATTTCCTAGGTTATCTACAACCATAACAGTTTCATAAATTCCATTACAAGGCATTGCTTCAAAGTATAAAACACCATTTAGATAAGCATAAATAGAACCATTCATATTATTAAACGAATATCTAAATCCTTGTCTAAATAAACCATGAAATGAAATGATGTTTCTTGCCATATCTGGCGAGTAGCAACAATTATTTAAATCTAAACCTAATCCATTACTAAGCACTAAAGAATACACTCCAATCTTGGTGACAGGCGACGATCTTCTGTTTCCCATGATTAGATTTATTCTTCCATGCTCCACATCCCTATTTCTTCTTAGTCCCTGCAAATCAGAACATATGTGGTAACCACATCCTGTATCAAGAACCCAAGAAATAGCATTAGATGAATCATTAGATTTAATTGTGTATATACCTGTGTAAGACGGCTTGATCTTTCCATCCTTGATGGCTTGCAGATATTCCGGGCAGCTTCTCTTCCAATGCCCTATTTTGTGGCAATCATGGCACTCTGCCTCCTTCGGGTTAGGGTTAGGCTTAGCGGGATCAACCTTGTTCCCACTAGAAGAGGAACCATATTGGGACTTTCCCTTGCGGTGGCTCTTTGACGGAGCCTTCCTCTTCTTGCCCCTTCCCTGCCCTATTACCAAAACAGGAGTAGCGGTTGGTGCGGGAGTTGGTGCAACAGACTTCTCCTTGAGGTTGCTCTCAGCGGTCCTTAGGAGTCCTTGGAGTTTGCTTAGGGTGACCTCTTCCTTGTTCATGTGGTAGGTCATCCTAAATTGATTGTAGCATGAGGGCAAGGAGTGAAGAACAATGTCGATAGCCAAATCTTCCCCAAAGTTAAAATTTAACTTGCGAAGACGATCAACATATCTTTGCATCTTTTGCAAGTGTACGGTTAGCGATTCTCTACTTCCCATCTTGGCAGTGATCATGTAGGTGATGATCTCATAGCGCTCTTGCCTCACGCTTTGGTGGTACCTCTACATTAAGTCTTGATGCATTTCGTAGGGATACATGTCCTCATAGGACTTTTGGAACTCTTGGTTCATAGTGGCTGTCATGATGCAATGGACTTTCGTTGCATCACGCTCTTGTGTCTTAAAGACAGCCATCTCTTCGGGAGTAGCGATTTCTGGGTTGACTTTCTCGAGCTTTTCGTTGAGGACATACTCTTTGTCCTCGTAGCGTGCAATGGTGCGAATGTATCTTATCCACTCGCTAAATTTCGTACCATTGAAAGTCACCTTTTGGCAAAGACTCATTAACGTCAATGAGTTAGCAACAGCGTTGTTCGTGTTCGACATCTACAAATAGAAAGGAAAAAGTTGATTAGAATTGAATCCCTAATTAAACACCCAAAATGAAAAATTAGGGCTAGGACCCAACCACATTATTTACATATTAGAAAAGGGATGCCGTAATCCCACACGTAAATAATTTGGAGGTAAGTGAATGACGATTCACTAATTCTTCACCATGAAAACATAACTTTAAGTTTTAAATGCATTGAGAATTCCTAGATTATTCTTTGAGATTCATTGAACATTTCAATGGCATGTTTAAATCTCGATGTGCCCCTCTCATTTGTGATTGGGATGTCGAGGATCACAAAGTGGGTGTGAATAACCATGCAAATCTACATGGTGCCTTCATTGTTACAATCACCTATTCGATGTGCCGGTAAACCACACACGCTCCATCAAACTATGATAAACAATGAATCACCCTTTGCCACCTTTGCATAGAACCAATTAGTGTGCCGGTGAACCACACACGCTCCACTAACTTCTTAGCAAGGGTGCAAAGTGTAATTTCATAGGATTGCATCAATTCACTTTTCCTAAAGTAACTAGGATTGGGAATTTTATGAAAACATGTAGTTACTTTACATTTTAACATTATACTTTTAATGAGGAGAGAGAGTTGCCCTATCCTACCCGTTCGGCTAATGACCCTCCACCAGTCAAGCAAGCGGTGGGTGTGAGTGTACACCCATTAAGCGCCATTTTATAGGTCACAACCTTATACCCATTAAGGGCCAACTCGCCGAGTCTAGACACTGACTCGCCGAGTTGGGTCGAACAGAGGTGAAGAAAAACGATTTTCAACAAGCAAAACAGTTAAGCATCACATTCAATTGAAACCAATCAAGGCTCTGATACCACTGATCGATTTGAGCCATAAGAACTTTCCTATGTGCACATACAAACCCTAAAGCTTGGATCTAGGTTTCTTTAATTGAACATGCATTATATCCAAGACTTTCATGGCTAGATCTAATGTAAACAAACAATCAAAACATGTAAGAATAGATCTAGAATAATACCTTGAGTTACTCGCTTGAAAATTTCTTCTTCTTGGAGCTTAGAGTCACAAATGTCACTCCTCTAATGGCTTACAAACACCAACTAGCAAGAAGGTAACTTGAGAGAGAGAGGGAGGAGGGTGAGAAATCGGTCCTAAGGTTACTCCAATAAAAAGGGTGCCGATTTCCACAACCCCATGGGTCTATTTATACTTGTGAGCTTCTAGGGTTTCACCCTAAAACCCTAATTAGATAACTTAGCCTCAAAGCAATCTAATATCCCTTCTTGATAAGCCCTTGGACGATTTCTAGGTGATCCACATCCCTAAAATCGTCCAACCCTATATCCATAAGGATTCTTAGCTCAAAATACAACTATCACACATTTGACAGTTTATACCCCTTTATTCAATTAATCTCTTTAAGTCACCAAATTAGTTCCTAATTAATTTATGACTTATGTTAATCAAATAATATTATTATTCCTTTAATATATTATTCTTATAATATATTAATAATAATCTTCTCTCTATATAAATCACCCTGTCAAGTTGCTATGGTGAAGGCAACCCAAAAGGACCATGCACAATCGGGTCAAGTAATTACCAAATATAGTTACAACCTTAGACACTAATCCAACAGACACCATATGGGTAATCGTCGATAGATTGACCAAGTTTGCGCACTTCCTGCCAATAAAGGAAACCGATAAGATGGAGAAGTTAACCAGGACGCACATCAAGGAGATTGTGCGACTGCATGGTGTACCAATATCCATTATCTCCTACCGAGATAGTAGATTCACCTCGCGATTTTGGAAGTCCCTACAGAAATCTTTGGGAACTAGGCTAGACATGAGTACGGCCTACCATCCAAAAACCGACGGGCAAAGCGAGCGCACAATACAGACATTAGAAGACATGTTGAGAGCCTGTGTGATAGACTTTGGTAAAGCATGGGATACCCACTTACCGCTTATCGAATTCTCCTATAATAACAACTCTCACACTAGCATTAAAGTCGCTCCATTCGAAGCTCTCTACGGTCGAAAGGGCAGATCACCCCTATGTTGGGCCGAAGTGGGGGATACACAACTAGCTAGGGGGCAAGTCCCTAGCAGCACCCTCACTGGTCCTAAAATCATAAGGGAGACCACATAAAAGATTGTGTGAATTCGGGAAAGACTGAAAGCATCCCGAGATCGGAAAACGAGTTATGCGGATAAGCGACGCAAACCCTTGGATTTCCAGGTCGGTGATCGAGTACTACTAAATGTTTCCCCTTGGAAAGGATTGATACGTTTTGGTAAACATGGGAAACTAAACCCAAGGTACATCGGACCGTTTGAAATCCTTTCCAGGATTGGTCCCGTAGCGTACAAACTTTCACTACCTCAAGAACTTGATAAAGTACATCCTACATACCATGTATCGAACCTAAAGAAGTGTCTGTCTGACGAGACACTCATAATACCACTCGACGAAATCGAAGTTAACGAAAATCTCCACTTTGTGGAAGAACCAGTCAAGATCATGGATCGCGAAATCAAAAGAACAAAACAAAGTCGTATTTCCATTATGAAGGTTCTTTGGAATGCAAAACGAGGACCCGAGTTCACATGGGAACGCGAGGATCAAATGAAACAAAAATACCCGCACCTTTTCCCAAACTCCTGAAGTCCTAGTCAGAATGTAAATTTCAGGACGAAATTCCCTCTAATGGGGGGAGGACGTGACAATAGTCTATTTCAGGCCAAGTAAAAGTCAAAAAAAGTCAACAAGTCAAACCGGACGACTCCATTAGCCCTCTTATATTAGGGTTTGCATTGTGTAAGTACTAAACAACCCGCTATTTTAATGAGAAATCATCATTTGGAAAATTAGTGTGTTTAATTTTCGTAGTCTTAACAATGCTAAACATTGAACCAAAGCGATAACACACCATTGCACACTCATCAGGAGTGTGTACGACACTAAATCATGGCTTAACGGGGTTTACGGACCTTGCGTTGCGAAGCCGGACACTCAAAAATATCACAAACGAAACCTCTCTCAATCGTATTCACTCTATCTCTCTCTATTTTAAATCTCTCCCAAATCTCTCTCAAAAGTTCCCATAACTTTTATAGTCATTCGGGCCACCCTGACCCTTAACCGGGTCAAAAACGGCTTGAAACGGGGTAAAAACGTGAAAAACAGCCTTAAGGAGCCGAAACTCCTCTTAGAGGCCGAAACCTTTTAGCAACAGAAACCAAGAAGCAGTCGAGACCCAGCAGGCGAAACCGAGACCCACTCAACCGAAATGGACCGAGCCCTCTTTCTATTTCGGTCCCTTGATCATTCGAACCGAGACCTGACTTTTGGTCCGAGACTGGAGCTTCTGTCCGAGGAGCGAGCCTGCACAGCCGAGACCGAGCCTCGCCTTCTGTTCTTCTCCTCGCGCTCTCGGTTCCTCTTTCCCTACTCTCGGTCCCTTCCCCACTTTCGGTTCTCACCTCCTTAAGAGCCGAGACCTTGCGACTTCACACAAGTTAGAGGTCACTAAAAGTCATGAGAAAAATTATGGAGAAACTAGACTCAATTTTCAAACTCTCAGAATTTACGGATTCTGATTTGGGCCTTTGATGATTTTTCTACAAATTTTCTAAGAACAGTGATAGAAAATGTTATCAACAGAAAAATGCTATCAATTTCATTTCACCTTGTAACATGTCGAGCAAGGTGTATATCTTTATGTGATTATATGTTATTGCAATATATGACATTTTTGTCTTAGTATATAGACATACATCAGTTATCAAATGGAGTTTTCTAGATAAAACATAGAAATAACAATTTGTTATAACCAAAGTACATCCATTACATACAAACGTTGGAATAAACTATGTTAAGTAGTTTATGTACACTACTACTACTACCCTTGTTTTGATAAAATACAATAGGTATACTTTATGATACATTACATAATACATACATTTCAAAAGGGTACATTTATACAAAGAGGATTTTCATTACACCACACGTATTCCGTTAATGACTTTGTGAGACATTCGCTTCACTTTAGAAATAAAAACTGTATTGTAACCAGAGTCTCCTGGAGGGAGAGCGTGATAGTTGTATATAGATCTATATTGGGATTGACAAACCCACACCTGAGCTGCATGCAACAGCTAGACCGGCAGGTCTGAGGTGACAAATGTCATAACATTTCCGACGCTTGAAGAATGTCGTTTCGGGCCAACTAGGTCATAGCATGGTTATAATAACTCACAGAAAGTATTAACAAAAATAAGAATTTACGGGAATTTCATTAAATTCAAACGCGTTTATGTCGATTTTAAACTTACATTATTTTCTATAAGTAAGAAAGATTACTTATACATTTCGGTCTTTGGATATAAGACTACATTACACATTTTAAGGAAAATACCGGATTTTTATGGAACGAACATGATATTTACAAGAGAAAGGCTTTTATCAAGTTTAAAACAAAAGCTTATGAACTCACCAACCTTTGTGTTGACACTTTTTCAAACAACTTGTATTCTCAGGAAACCACTAAACAGGTGACCAAGTGCATTTTGAGGATGAGACATTAAAGCGTCAACTTTTCATATTTTGTCAACATATTGTAATTGATTTGGAAACATGTAATTCATACAATGATATAACTTTTTCAATTATATATATGTTGTTGTGTATGCTTGAATTACTATTGCCATTATAGTTAGGATACTATACATGAAGTCCTCCACCCCCAGACGTTTCTGCCATCCTTGGTTTGTGGGTGTGACATCCCCCTTGTTTCGGAATTGAGCTTGATTCTGGAACACCTTCCAGTCGATTGAGCATTCCGAACACTAGCCTGAGCTTTTCGAGGAGATGCTTCTTATGGTTATCATGATCATCGATTCGCGAGTCTCAATAATGTCCGAAAGCAGTGCATTCACATATGCTACACAACTTTTCATAACGGCCTTCTCGGACAGCAAATCAATTATTCGCTTTTTTGCCTGCTCTAGTTTGATTGTTAAGACTTTCACCTTTTCTGTCTTTCCAGCAAGAGCATCCATTATCTTGCTCTCAGTTGCCAAGTCTGATGGGATTTTAGCATTCTAACACTCCTATGGTGTACATGCATTCCTAGAAACATTGGATCTATGTTTTCTCTAATATACATGCAAATATGATTTTTCCAAGGTTCTCATTCTAACTAGCATACCATGGGGTACTTGAAATATAAAAACTAGTAGAATGACATACCTTTTTTGTTGCTTGGATTCCTAAAGACCTTGTGAGCCTAGCACCCCAAATGTGATGCCTCAAATGCTTCACACAACACCACAACTCTTGTAATAACTTGAGAGAAGTACATTTGAGCACAAAATTCGGCTAGCCCTCACTTCTTGTGTCTAAGATGCCGATTTTTTTCCATATGAGGTTCCTTATATAGTGTGTCACATGTAGGGTTACACCATGTAAATGATGGGTTTTGGACATAAGAACATTCCTATGTGCACATACAAACCCTAATGCTTGGATCTAGGTTTCTCTAATTAAACATGCATTGAATCCAAGACTTCTGATGGCTAATAGAGTACAAGAACAATACAAAATCAGAGTTAGAAGCTTACCTTGAAACACTTGTTTGATCTTCTTGTTCTTGGAGCTTTAGAGTCACAAATGTCACTCCTCTAATGGCTTACAAACACCAATTAGCAAGAGGATGATTTGAGAGAGAGGAGAGGGACTAGAAATCGGCCAGGGTTTCTTTGCTTTAGCAGAGGTGCCGATTTCCCTTGCCCTAGGGGTCTATTTATACTTGTAAGGCTCCTAGGGTTTCACCCTTAAACCCTAGTTGGATAATCTTTACTCAAAGCAATCCAAATCCTTTCCAAGATAATGCCTTGGACGATTTATGGCTTATCCCAAGCCCTTGAAATCGTCCAACCCTATCCAAGAAAGATTTACAGCCCAAAGTGTAACTATCAAACAATTGATAGTTTATTGCCTCTTATTTAATTAATCTCTTTAAGTCACCAAATTAATTCTAATTAATTTATGACTTATATTAATCAAATAATAATATTATTATTCCATATATTGTTCTCATAATATATTAATAATATTTATTCTCTCATAATAAATCATCCTGTCAAGTTGCTATGGTGAAGGCAACCCAAAAGGAGCATGCACAATCGGGTCAAATACTTGCCTAATATAGTTGCAGCCTTAGACACTATTCCAACAGTCTCCCACTTGGATAAGTCTAGTAACTATATGCACAAGTACAATTTGATTTGCAATCGTATCTCTCAATGATGCTGTCAAACTCTGATCTAATCAATCTTGTCCTTTAGATAAGGGTCGTACAGTCCTCTGTTAGATATCATGCTGACAATTCTATGGAATAATTTGTCTAGCATTTGGTTTCTCGATCTCCGATTTATTCGACATAGAACTTAATCGAACACATCAATTTAGTTCTGACCGGGCCAGACACATAAGTCAAATCAAATCATCGAGCGGCCGAGATATCACTTTTACCCTCTTGGGATAAAAGTAACAGATAGACTTTGACTTATATGCATTTACTTATTCATTAATCAACTATACACAACAATGCGTTTTATAACACCGAGTTACTGATGCGTTTTCGCATTATCAATGTACAACCAATTAACTAATAACAAACCATATATCTAGGTTTTAAGACTATATGATATTATCGTCTTGCGATCACCCTTTTATATCATATTCCATAAGGTGATTCCAGCAAGCGTGGGTTTATTCCAATGCTCAAAACTAGTTCGTAAGCACTCATGAACGTTGCAGCAACCCTTTGCTATGTCTAATACCATTTAGACAATCTACACACCAATTCACGACAATCTTCATTCATATCTACTTCCAACATATGAAAGATTGTGGACAATTTGAATAATTCGATTATTCTTAATAAACTCAATTATTCTGGAAGCAAAACATGCAAAATGAAACAACAGTTAAACAATTAACATAAGACAGTAACATTACTCATAAATAATACTCTTTTATTTAATCATAAAATGTTAATTACATTTATCTATTACACGTTTCTCCTATTATCTAATCTATACTAATATCATCCTTCAGCCCAATACTCCTAGCATGCTGCAAGTGCTTAACCCTACTCAGTCCCTTCGTAAGCGGATCTGTTGAGTTATCCTCCGATGATATCCTCTTCACTACGAGTTTTCCTTCTTCTACACGATTTCTAATGAAGTGATATTTTCTGTCGATGTGTCGAGATCTACCATGATCCCTTGGTTCCTTGGTCAAGGCAACCGCTCCTTCATTATCACAGAAAATCTCCATGGGCTCCTTTATGGCAGGTACAACTCCAAGATCACCGATGAAGTTCTTCAACCATATTGCCTCCTTCGATGCTTCGCTCGCTGCAATGTACTCGGATTCGCACATTGAATCAGCTACGGTTTCCTGCTTGGAACTTTTCCAAGTCACTGCTCCTCCATTCAGGGTAAAGACCCAGCCCGACTGCGAACGGTAGTTGTCCCCGTCGGTCTGAAAGCTGGCGTCACTATACCCTCGCACCTTCAAGTCATCACTCCCTCCGAGGACTAAGAACCATTCCTTCGTCCTTCGAAGGTACTTAAGGATATTCTTAACCGCAATCCAATGAGCTTTGCCAGGGTTCCCTTGATATCTGCTAACCATGCTCAAAGCAAAGGCTACATCAGGGCGAGTACAAGTCATAGCATACATGATTGAGCCAATTGCGGAAGCGTATGGTACTCGGCTCATTTATGCTATTTCAGCTTCGGTACTCGGACTTTGAGTCTTACTCAACTTGGCATTACTTTGTATCGGTAATTCCCCCTTCTTCGAGTTTTCCATACTAAAACGTTTTAGTACTTTCTCTAAGTAAGTGTTCTGACTAAGTCCTATTAGTCTCTTACTTCTCTCTCTTACTATCCTTATTCCCAAAATATAGGAAACCTCTCCGAGGTCCTTCATAGCGAAGCACTTCTCGAGACAGGACTTAACCTCCTGCAGAGTCGGGACGTTGTTTCCTATGAGTAGTATGTCATCGACATATAGAACGAGAAAGCTAACTATGCTCCCACTGGCTTTGACATATACACACGATTCATCTTCGCTTCGTACAAATCCAAACTCTTTGACTTTCTCATCGAAGCAAAGATTCCATCTACGAGATGCTTGCTTAAGTCCATAAATGGACTTCTCAAGCTTACACACTCTATTCGGATGTTTTGGATCCACAAATCCCTCTGGCTGAGCCATGTAAACATCCTCAGCCAACTTCCCATTAAGGAAAGCGGTCTTGACATCCATTTGCCAAATCTCATAATCATGAAATGTGGCAATAGCTAGCATCACTCTAATAGACTTTATCTTCGCAATTGGTGAGAAGGTCTCATCATAGTCAACTCCGGGAGTTTGAGTAAAGCCCTTCGCGACCAATCGTGCCTTATATGTGTGTACATTTCCATCCACGTCGGTCTTCTTCTTGAAGATCCATTTGCACCCAACGGTCTTACGTTCGGGCACATTATCAACCAAATTCCAAACTTGGTTATCATACATGGATTGGATCTCACTATCCGTTGCCTCTTTCCATTTTGCAGACTCCGAGCCTGCCATGGCTTCCTTGTAGCTATTAGGTTCATCAAGATTTATTAGTGTACCATCACTAATATACGTGTCCCCTTCGGTAGTAATATGAAAACCATAAAACTGAGGTTGAACTCTAACTCTTTCGGAACGTCTAAGAGGTAAGGATTCTTCAATTGGTTCAACCGGAGTTTCCTCCTCGGGTTGAGTGCCAGCGGTAGAGGTTCCTTCATCTATCGATTCTTGAATCTCTTCAAGCTCGAGTTGCCTCCCACTGTCTCCTTGGCTTATGAGTTCTCGCTCTCAGAAAACTCCTCTCCTCGCAACGAAGACAACATTGTCCTTCGGTCTATAGAAGAGATATCCAAAGGATTTCTGCGGGTAGCCGATGAAAATACATCGCTCACTATGAGGTTCGAGCTTGTCGTGAGTATCTCGTCTTACAAATCCTCGCAACCCCAAACCTTGATATGTGCCAACGAGGGAGCTTTCCATGTCCACATCTCGTGAGGTGTTTTGGCAACCTTCTTAGTAGGGACTCGGTTAAGGATATGGGCGGGAGTCTCTAAGGCATACCCCCAAAAAGAGATTGATAGTGAAGCACGACTCATCATAGAGCGAACCATGTCCAACAAGGTTCGATTACGCCTTTCTGCCACACCATTCAATTGTGGTGTCCTAGGTGGCATCAATTGTGAAACTATTCCACACTCCTTTAGATAATTGTGGAATTCAAGACTTAGGTACTCTCCTCCTCGATCGGATCGAAGCATCTTGATTTTCCTGCCCAATTGATTCTCCACTTCATTCTTGAACTCTTTGAACTTTTCAAAGGTTTCTGACTTTTGCTTGATTAAGTAGATATACCCATATCTACTATAGTCATCGGTAAAAGTCACATAGAAGCGGTTCCCATCCTTCGTGGTTGATCTAAATGGTCCACATACATCGGTATGTATTAGGTCCAATAGACCCTCACCCCTTTCACACGTACTTGTGAAGGGTGACTTAGTCATCTTTCCAAGTAAACAAGATTCGCATATGTCATCTTCCCTAAGGTCGAATGACTCCAACACTCCATTCTTTTGGAGTTGGGCTATGCGTTTCTTTTTGATATGTCCAAGTCGACAATGCCACAAGGATGCTCTATCCATACTATTGGAAGAATCCATGCATAAAACATCATTTCCTAAGTTATCTACAATCATAACGGCTTCATAAATTCCATTACATGGTACAGGTTCAAAATAAAAACACCATTTAGATAAGCTAAAATAGAACCATTCTCATTATTAAAAGAAAATCTAAAACCTTGTCTAAACAAACCATGAAATGAAATGATGTTTCTAGCCATTTTTGGCGAATAGCAACAATTGTCCAAATCTAAAGTTAAACCATTCCTAAGCACTGAAGAATACACTCCAATCTTGGTCACAGGCGACGATCTTCTGTTCCCCATGATTAGATTTATCCTTCCATGCTCCACGTCTCTATTTCTTCTTAGTCCCTACACATTAGAACAAATGTGGTAACCACCACCGGTATCAAGAACCCAAGAAATAGTGTGAGATGATTCATTAGATTTAATTGTATATATACCTGCAAAAGATGGCTTGATCTTTCCTTCCTTGATGGCTTGCAGGTACTCTGGGCAGCTTCTCTTCTAATGTCCTATCTTGTGGCAGTGGTGGCACTCTGCCTCCTTTGGGTTAGGGTAGGGTTTAGCAGGATAAACT
Organism: Lactuca sativa; assembly: GCF_002870075.4. Classification (NCBI taxonomy): domain Eukaryota; kingdom Viridiplantae; phylum Streptophyta; class Magnoliopsida; order Asterales; family Asteraceae; genus Lactuca; species Lactuca sativa. The sequence goes on along the minus strand of NC_056623.2, from coordinate 164,142,213 downwards.
TTGGTCCCACTAGAAGAGGCACCATCTCGGGACATAACCTTGCGATGGTTCTTAGATGAAGCCTTCCTCTTCTTTCCCCTTCCTTGTCCAATAGCCAAGACAGGAGCAGCGGGTGGATTGGTAGTTGGTGCAACAGACTTGTCCTTGAAGTTGCTCTCAGCGACTCTCAAGAGACCTTGCAGCTTGCTTAGGGTGACCTCTTCTTTGTTCATGTGGTAGGTCATCCTAAATTGATTGTAGCTTGGAGGCAAAGAGTGAAGCACCATGTCGATCGCGAAGTCTTCCCCAAAGTCAACATTCGCCTTGCGAAGACGGTCGACATAACTTTGCATCTTTTGCAGGTGCACGATAAGCGACTCTCCATGACCCATCTTAGCGGAAATCATGTTAGTGAAAATCTCATAACGCTCTTGTCTAGCGTTTTGGTGGTATCTCTCCAACAAGTCTTGATGCATCTCGTACGTGTACATGTCCTCATAGGACTTTTGGAATTCATAGTTCATAGTTGTCACACCCCAAAACCAAGAACGGTGGAAACGTTTTGGGGCGGAGGACGTCATGTATAATATCACAACAATGTAAAGTAGTAAACAAGCAACAACATCATGCATTGCATTAATAAAATAATTATTATACAAATGTGTTCTGTCAAATTTTGAGAAACACAAAAGCATAAATCAAAATGAAAGATGAGTCTTGAACAAGCTCCATCTTCCTTTCTCCTTGCATCAGTACCTATCTATGATGACCTGAGGATACAAGTAATTTTGAAAGCGAGTATCAACTTTGAAGCTGGTGAGATCATAAGTATTTAGTGTCTTAATTTGTATGTAAGAATTTGTAAGTTTATGAACTGTAAGGATGAAAATGTTTGTAAATGAACTGTAAGTATGAAAATGTTTGTAAATGAACAGTAAGTATGAAAATGTTTGTAAAACTACTGTAAATGTTTGAAAAACCTAGAAATCCCTATGATTCCTACTTTATATAAAGGTGTCTTCTACCAAGACTTAAGTGTTCTTAATGTAGTCTTCTACTAAGACTTAACTGTTCTAAATGTTCGTTTCTTGTAAAAGTGTGTAATTTTCCCAAGTATAACTATCATTTATAAAATATAGTTTTTACATTAAATGTTTAAGTGAAAAGATCACTAAATATATGTAAAGGGAAAATAAATGTAGTACTAAAACGTAGCGCTATAAAAACTACTGCTGTACTAACTACCTTAAACCGGATTTATATTAAGGCATCATGTGATAAATTGCACCATACTATCGACTAGTAACAACGGCATACGAATGGTCGTAATAATGGAATGACGTTTGGCACCCGCAGACCTGCAGGTCCGACTGTAGCTAGCAGCAAGGTGTAGGATAGTCAATCCAGTATAGATCTATACGCAAACTCAATCTCTCCCTCCAAGAGAATTCTGGCTACAACTCGGGCCATGACATTTAAGGCATGCTCCGATACAGTCGATCACAATTGTTAACGTATTCATGTAAGTGTAATGTAATGAACTGTTCTAGCTGTAATGTACGTGCTCTCTACCTAGCAAGTATAGTAATGTAATCATTCTAGTATAGTTGTATATGTTCTCTTTCTAGTATAGTTGTATATGTTCTTCTCTAGTATAGTTGTATGTGTTCTTCTCTAGTATAGTTGTATATGTTCTTCTCTAGTATAGTTGTATATGTTCTTCTAGTAGTAAGTATTGACTCATAAATGAACTGACTCATAGTATGATATCGCGTTCTAGTAATAGTTCTAGTATCTTCCTAAACTACCCATATGGTAGTTTACTAGTAATCTAACTGGTACGTACGAACATGGATGTATACCCTTGCTACCCAAGGGCATGGGATGAACTGGAAGGACCTTTTATGACTATATATGTACACATGATATATAACTAATATTTAAATGACTTTCGGACGAGTACCCGATATCCCACCAGACCACATCTCAAGCGCGAAAAGGAAATAGGGTGGATACCCTTCCTAAGTCTTTTAAACATTTCTTATATAACTATACATACAGAGGCATGAAATTTATAATATAAAAGCATAAATATGTTTTGTAAAACATTTGAACATAATTATTATCTTCAGAAAAGATCGACTTGATGTCAATTTATAAAACAGTTTGAAGGCATAGGTTTGATAAAACAGTTTAAGTATAAGGAAACATTTGTTTGAAACACAATTGTAAATAAGTTTGAAATGTAATATACAGAGTAAAATGTACAGTGTAATAAGGAGTTTAAAACATATAAAATGTTTACAAAAATCATTTGAAGGAAACTGTTTGGTAAAATGGTTAATGTGTAGTAAATCATTTGAATGCTGCATATTAATCACATGTGATTGATATAATAACTAGCATAATTCTACTTATTAATCACATGTGATTGATATAATAACTAGCATGATTCTACTTGTATCCCCCCCCATAAAACATTTAAAAATAGTTTAAAACATTATTTAAGGGGTATGAACTCACCTGCAGTAAGTGACTGGAATTGAAAGGACTGTCATCGTAAGGAAGGATCGGACAAGTGCTTGGTGTCAAGTGATGACTTTAGACACACACAATGATCCTAATTACATATGAAGACATATGTATATATATAATTAGTGATAAAAACACTAATTATACAAGTATAAACATTTAAACGCGAGGAAAACACTTTTGGTCAAGTTCTAGGAGGCTAATGGGTTGCAACAAAGGAGTGCAATGCCCCTAATGGGAATTTATGGTCTAATGGACATATGTTTTGGAGTTTACGGACCAGGGGAGTAAACTCCTGGCCGTAAACTCTCAACCAAGTCTCTAAATGAAGCTTAGAATTATTACAACTCTAGTGGTGAATTGTTTCAAGGCTAAATTAAGTGTTTGGGCTTCCTATTAACTCCTTTAAGGAGTTTACGGCGCTGGGACCATATTCCCTTGGATTTTACTGCCATAAACTCCCTTGGGAGGGTGTTTATGTTGTTTTCAAGTCTCAAACATTTCAAGGTTATGATCTATGTTGGGTTCTAGGCATAAGGAAGGAGTTAGGGTGTCATTTGACCCCTTTATAGGTGTTTACAGCCCAAGAACTTGTCTTGGCCGTAAACTCCTTAATACTTGTGATTCCTTATGTTTTCTAGGCTTTAAACACTTTAGGGTACTTGTCTTAATTTAAGCCTAAGCCTTAGGAAGTGTTTCAAAGCATTTTGGCACCTAAACATGGAGTTCACGGCCCAAGAAGCTCCTTGGCCGTGAACTCACTTTCATCATTGATTCTAATAGCTTTTGGTGTCCTAAGCATGCAATGGTGGGTTCTAGTTCGAGTTCTAAAGCTTTAAGGGTCTTTGGGACACCTTAGGACCTTAAAATGGAGTTTACTCCCCAAGTGTTCTTGGGCGGTAAACTCCCAAATCTTGGTGTCTTGTTCCGATTTTGATGTTTTCTAGTCATATACACACTAGCATACAAGTCTAAGGTAGTTACAAATCACGGGGAAAGGACTAAGTAGCATTTAAGCCACATATTGGAGTTTACTCCCCAAGAACGTTCTTGGGCGGTAAACTCCCGAGAAAAATTAGGGCTAGGATCCAACAACAATATCTACATATTAGAAAAGGGATGCCGTAATCTAACATGCAAATAATTTGAAGGTAAGTGAATGACGATTCACTAATTCTCCACCATGAAAACCTAACTTTAAGTTCTAAATGTATTTAAGAATTCCTAGGTTTAGATGAGATTCATTGAACCTTTTCAATGGCATGTTTAAATCTCGATATGTCCCTTTTGTTTTTGACTAGGATACCGAGGATCACAAAGCGGGTGTGAATTACCATGAAAATTCACATGGTGCCTTCATTGTAACGATCACCTATTCGATGTGCCGGTAAACCACACACGCTCCATCGAACTATGATAAACAATGAATAACCCTTCACCACCTTTTCTTAGAACCAATTAGTGTGCCGGTAAACCACACACGCTCCATTAACTTCTTAGCAAGGGTGCAAAGTGTAATTTCATGGGATTGCATCAATTCACTTTTCCTAAAGTAAGTAAGATTGGGAAATTTTTGAAAAACATGTAGTTACTTTTTATTTCATATTATACTTTTAATGAGAGGATGAGGCTGCCCTATCCTACCCGTTCGGCTAACAACCCTCCACCGATCAAGCAAGCGGTGGGTGTGAGTGTACACCCATTAAGCGCCATTTTATAGGCCGCAACCTTATACCCACCTTATAGACCGACTTCGTGAATGAGGTCTACTAACGGTAAGACTAGCATTTTAGTTATACATACATATATATCTATATATATATATATATATATATATATATATATATATATATATATATATATATATATATTAATCTTGTAATATTATATTAGTATAGGGTTGTATTTTAAACTTGTATAACTCTAGGGTTTGAAATTTAAATTGTCTAAATTAAATCTTTTAATCACAAAACGTAAATTTCAAAACTTGAGGGCAAGCTTTAAACATTTAAAACATAGAGGATCAAATAACAAATAATCTTAATTAACAATTAATTCCATAATTATCCATATTTGATTTATTTAATGATTTCTTGCAAGATAATTACCAATTTAATCAAAATAATTAATTAATTATCACATAAGGAAATTAAATATTTTATTAATTGATAAATATCTTTAATTAGATCAAGATTATAGTTATATATATCAAAAAAACGGATTAGGGTTGATTTAATATGATAAAGGCAAGTTTCCGTAAGATAAATATCAAAAAGTCCCGTTTTTAGCTCTTCCTGATGCTCGGACTCGCCGAGTGCACCATGGGACTCGCCGAGTCAGGCCAACTCGCCGAGTCCATGACTTAGAAACACAAAATTCGAATTTTGCAAGCAAGAAACAAACAATCAAGCATCAATTTAATAGAAACCAATCTAGGCTATGATACCACTGATGGGTTTTGGACATAAGAACATTCCTATGTGCACATACAAACCCTAATGCTTGGATCTAGGTTTCTCTAATTAAACATGCATTGAATCCAAGACTTCTGATGGCTAATAGAGTACAAGAACAATACAAAATCAGAGTTAGAAGCTTACCTTGAAACACTTGTTTGATCTTCTTGTTCTTGGAGCTTTAGAGTCACAAATATCACTCCTCTAATGGCTTACAAACACCAACTAGCAAGAGGATGATTTGAGAGAGAGGAGAGGGACTAGAAATCGGCCAAGGTTTCTTTGCTTTAGTAGAGGTGCCGATTTCCCTTGCCCTAGGGGTCTATTTATACTTGTAAGGCTCCTAGGGTTTCACCCTTAAACCCTAGTTGGATAATCTTTACTCAAAGCAATCCAAATCCTTTCCAAGATAATGCCTTGGACGATTTATGGCTTATCCCAAGCCCTTGAAATCGTCCAACCCTATCCAAGAAAGATTTACAGCCCAAAGTGTAACTATCAAACAATTGACAGTTTATAGCCTCTTATTTAATTAATCTCTTTAAGTCACCAAATTAATTCTAATTAATTTATGACTTATATTAATCAAATAATAATAATATTATTCCTTATATTATTCTCATAATTTATTAATAATATTTATTCTCTCATAATAAATCATCCTGTTAAGTTGCTATGGTGAAGGCAACCCAAAAGGACCATGCACAATCGGGTCAAATACTTGCCTAATATAGTTGCAGCCTTAGACACTATTCCAACAGTAAACCCTAATGTGCATGGCTTTTCATTTCCCCCATGATCCATGGGTTTTAACCTCCATGGAGCATCCATGGAGCACAAAATGGGTCTTAGCCCAATCTAGTGAATCATGGACCATAAGCCCACTATATAAGAATGAAATATGTACATAATCAATCCCCATATATTTAATTAGTCTCTTTTGATCACAAAATTAATTCCAAATTAATTCTTGATCAATACTAATTAAATAATATGGTTTTATATTAATATATTAGAGTATATTAACAAATCATAAGTGTCCTTATTTGTTATTTTGTCTATCCAATTGTTGAGATACCATGCAACCCAAATGGACCATGCCAAGCCGGGTGAAGTACATACTAAATATAGTTATGGACTAGACAGATTATCCAACAAAGTCATCTTGAAGATTCATGATCTTCGATGATATTGAGGAGTTTAGCTTGACATTGTCTTTTTGAATACTAGTGCGAACCTCTTCGAGTTTCGCTTTCTTTGTTTTAAGTGTGGAGCCAAGGCCAAAAATAACTTCAATGGAATTCGCTGTGTTGGACTCGAAGGATCTCTGAAATTTCTCCATGAACGAACGAGCATCGGTAATTAGTTTATCAACTTTTTCGGTCGTGGTGTTGCACACTGAAGCAGAAGCATCTACCACTTTGTTTGTCTTTTCAAGGTTAGCGGAGTGTTCTTTCGTAAGGGTCTCGAGGAAAGGCTTCATTGTTACTTGTGAGTATTCATCACTGGATGATACTTTAGAGGCTTGGAGCAACGAATCTAGTTTCTCATTAATCGCCTTAAGTTCCCCTCTTGTAACGGGAGCTTCGTCATCACTTTCAATCCGAATGTTAAATGGACTGTAGGTGAAACCTTCAAAATCATCGTCATCACCACCATAGATCATATCTAGATCATCCTGGCGGAAAGGAGAGATAGGTGGAGTGGAATGACCGATTGTGAAACCTAAAGGACCTACCCCCACATCAGATGTGTTGACAGTCACTGTAGGATCAACAATGAAGGTAGTGGTGGTGGTGGTGGTGGAATCAGTCAAGAATGGGGTTTGGACTTGCGAAACACCCAATGAAATCGGTGGGCATGGGGAAATTGTAATGGGAGTGGAAATAGTGGCAGTTGGAGAAGGGACAAAAAAATCTTGGAAAAATTCTTCATTAATTGGAACAAAAGTTGGGATTGTAGTCGATACCTTAGGATTCGTAGTTGCCGGCTCCGAAACCTTCGGTTGAGATGTAACATCTTCTTCGTTGTGAACCTCCATTCAATTAGGAATATCCAAAATCATTTGGGATTGCGAATCCTTCTGATCACTTGGTGTCGAAGTTCGTGGACAATGAGCCATCTTCTTAACTTTCTTCCTCTTAGATTCTTTAGCTGGTGCTGAAGGTTCAACTTCAGGTTTTCGTTTCCCATCTTTCTTTGGAGATGCGGCTGGTTCGGACGGACCAACTTTCGTGTCCTTCTTATTTCCTCCCTTCTTAGGTTTGTCCGTGTATTCGAGGACCTTTCACATTTCATCTGTCAAGGGGCGAAATCCTGAGAGGGGCAAACTGTGATAGGCTCGCAATATCTCGCTTGATGCTAGAACATCACGAAGCATTGCTTCAGGAATGGAACCAATAAAAATAAACTTCGATTTGTCTACTAAGATGATATTGGAGGTGTGAAAGATTTGAATTACTGCCATACAGGACTCTTCCAAGGCCGGAATTTTGTGTTTGGTAATCGCCCTTTGAACAATGATGGTACAGAACCGAGCACATAAAATTTCACTATGTCGTGTGGTTGAAAGCGTTCATTGAACCAAACTGATCCCAAAGAACAGAACCGTAATCCAAGTTGATGTCGGAGTAGATGTTGTACATCACTGTCATGATTAGCTTGCTCGCACAGTCTGAACCAGTAACCCTTTCTTAGAATCTTTTGAAGATCTTTATAAAGAGACCATTCCACATCGGCGACAAGTTAGGCTTCTTGAACTTAGAACCTGCTGGCAATGATTCTTGTAGCCCATCTGGTAGAACATCTCTAGGATTGGAGAGTTGGAGACGATCTCAGGATCAATTATGTCAAGACCCTGTGGAAGCCCTAGAAGTTGACAAAATCTTGATTTTGTGATGTGGGTCTTTTTGTTGAAGATCTCTAAGGAGATCAGTTCTTACCCTTTTGTGTAACTAGCAGTAGAATAGGCCTTTGAGAGATGCACCAGAGGAACAATTTCAGACTTGGTAAGCGTTTTGGCGGGTCAAGATTAAGAATCAAGTTTTGATTTACTTTCACATTGAGGATTGAGGACTGGGCTACGTTTACTGCAACTAAAGGTGTCTCTGATGAAGCTGTCATTGAAGCTTGATGAAGAAGACGATAAACAGTAGAGAATAATCGCCGTAGGATTTGTTTGCTTTTCAAGAGTAGTAATTAATTAATGAAGTGTAACAGCCCGGATCTCCAGGTATTTTATTGTTTTAATATTTTGAGTTTTGAGAAGGGACTCGGCGAGTTGGAGCTCAGACTCGCCGAGTGGGGTCGCGATTCTGGACGCGGGATTCGTTCGGACTCGGCGAGTCCAGGATATGGACTCGGCGAGTCCACGCTGTTTAATGAAACCCTAATTTCTCGGGTTTGGGACCTATTTAAACGGCCTTATGGCCGTCATTTGCATCCACCAGTCCATAGAGAGGAACCCTAAAAGTGCTTTAGCGATTTGAGAGCGAAAGGAGGCATTTCTTGACATTTGTGTGTTGTTTAGCAAAGAAGAAGGAGGCTCTAGCCAAGAGGAGGCAAAGGGGACTGCTATTTGGTGGATTGGAAGCTTGACCCTTCAATCTAAAGGTATAATTTCGACTCATCTCCTGTTTTGTGAAGTATAACCGATTTTAGGGTTTCTTGTGGCCTTGTTGAGTTGATTTGATGGCCAAATAGTCCCATGCTAGTGATGGGACTTCGGATCTGGATCCATAGAGGTCCAGAGAGTCTCATTCTTCAAGCTTTATAGAGAACAATGGAGGTCATGACCTTGTGTAGTGAGATTTGTTGAAGATTCTTCATAATTAGTCATATAGAGGTTGTTAATGCATCAAGACTAGGACTTTACGTGATGAATCAGTCTAGGAGGGCCAGATCTATGAATTGTTGGAGTAGATCTGACCTTAGAAGCAAGTTTGAGTGATTGCATGGATTGGACTCGCCGAGTCCGATGAGCAGACTCGGCGAGTAGCTTGAAGATTGCCTTGGACCGGCCAGAGAGTGGTCCAGACGAGTCAGGAGTTGACCCAGTGAGTCAGGGCGAGTTAGAGAGGATTGTCATGTGATCTGAGTCGAGCTGGGACTCGCCGAGTCGTTCTTGAGACTCGGCGAGTTGAGTCGGGGTGGTCCCGCGATTCTTCCAGGTGGAACTCGTCGAGTCAGGGGGAGTACTCGACGTGTAGAAAGGGAATCCTAGAGAGTTGGTGAGAACGTATAGACTCGCCGAGTTGCCGCGGGCACTCGCCGAGTCCGGTCAAAGTTGACCGTTGACCGTTGACCTGTGTTGACTTCTTAGGGATAGTCAACCTTAGAGATAAAAGTGTTAATTAGAGTCTTGTGATGTTATAGGAGGAGTAGAGCTCGGAGGATCGAGTACGAGGGATTTCCAGAGATCGTGAGATACTGAGACACGCGAGGTGAGTCTTCTCACTATACTTTACCTTGAGTAGGTAACCAGAGTCATGTGATAGAGTATGTGTATGTTATGTGTATGCTATGTGTTGTACTACATGATGTCTATGTGATTATGTTGTGCATGCTTATAGAGTTGGAACCGGAAGGTTCCTAGAGTTAGAACCTGAGGGTTCACAGAGTTGGGTGCACGGACCCATAGAGTTATGGCCTCGAGTGGCTAATATGTGTTTTATGTGTGGTATTTTGGGGAACTCACTAAGCTTTGAGCTTACAGTGTTAGTGTTGTTGTTTCAGGTACTAGCGATGACCGTGGGAAGGCGCCGGCTTGATCCGTACACACATAGAGGAATTCGATATAATTATGTGATCTTGGGATTTGTATGATACATTTTGAAATTTGAAATTTGATGTTTTATGAAATTAAGAGAGAAATGTTTTTTATAAATTGTGAAAAATAAATTTTAAAATTTTCAGTGTTACATGAAGCATCGAAATCCTTTTATAAGGAGTAGTAGGCGAGAGAAAATCGTCGATTGGTTGCATTGGGTACTAAAAAGGCATGATTGATAGTCGTGATGTGTTTTAGGCGACGTGAAATCAACGTCATTTCAAATTAGCATCATTTCAAATTCTCATGCCCAATCTTATCTGTTAAGATACAGTGTCAGTTATGTGCTTTCGGAGTTGATTCATTTATGAACTTTCACAGTTATTGGTCACTAACGTATCTGTGAAACTAAAAGTAAATATAAGTGCCACGAACCAAACTTTTGAAAATCACAAGGATCTTCGTTCAAGAGTGTGCCAAAGATAAAGAAATAAATCAAAATTTTGTGGGATATTAGTGATGTCTTATAAATACACAACGTAGTGGATCCCGAGCAATAATCTCTTCCTTTGGAGTCAAGAGAGACTCTAAAGTGTTTGTGTGGTTTCCCATTGAATTATGATCACATGTTTGTTGAGAAACTGTGAAAGGCATCTTTTGATTAGGCTTTAAGGGTTGTTTGATCTTCAACCAAACTACGAAACTTGATATAAGTCCGAACATTCGATGAAGTACTTGTCTGACCGATGTAGCTATAAAAACAATTATGCTTTCGAGTTATTTTATGTGACTAGGATAAGTATAGAAATCTCAAAAAAAGGATCTATTGGGAAGAAACGTCTTAGGTCTAGAATGTCTCATTAAGATCACACAATAAGAAAAAGAGATTTCCTAATGTTGACCACGAAAGTGGACATTTGTTACTTACAAGGTGAAATGTCTAGAACATTTATAATGTTCACCGTCAATTCGTATATATGTGTTGGATTTTGGGTTTCAATCAATTCATGCTTATAACAAATTTAAGATCATGAACATAGAATTGGTTGTAACCATAAACCTCAGTGGTATCTTCTGAGAGTCTCAAGGGTTACATATGTGAATGCGAAAGTTGATGAAGAAATGGTATGAGGTGGTTCCAAAGAAAGAATGTACCTCTGCTATCCGAAAGTGACGAAGCAGGTAACTCTTAACTCGATGTGAGAAGACTCAGGTAGCTCTGGACTTATGTGAATAAACAGCCTTATCGGGAAGAAACAATTGGTATTATCGATTCATTAAGGCTTCTACATAGAATGTCTTTGAGGCTTTGGTCGACATGCAACAACATGCTTCTAGGGACATTTAACTAGTGCAAAGTTTTGGAATTTATACCTGCCCCATCATTCATAATTGAGATCACCAAGATGTTTTCCTTAAAACTTGCTTAATTAGCTAATATTTTTGGTATTTTATGATTTTAGGATAGAAATAAATGGTGAAAATAAAGAAAATATTTTTATATTTTTGTTTTTCTAAAAAAAGAATTAAAACACAAAGAAATAAAATATTTTTTGATTTTTGATTGAAATGAAAACGGAAAGAAATAAAATATTTTTGGATTTTTGATATTTCTGAAAAAAGAAAAATGAATAAAATAGAAAGAAATAAAAAGTAATAAATAAATTATACAAAGGATATGAATGGTTCCAAACCACGAATGAACAGTGTACTACGAGTCACTACAAACATTCACATCAATTTGCTGTGTGAACAGTTGGTTGCGAGTTACTGCGAGTGTTCGCACCAATTCGCAGGCTAATAGAACATATAACTGCGAAGGTGTCACACCCCAAAATCGGAACGACGGAAACGTTCGGGGGTGGAGGACGTCATGTTTAGTATCACAAGACATGCATCATAGTAATCAAAGTAATAAACAAACATTTCATTAGAAAGAAAGTGTTTACAAAGTATGTTGTTCACAAAACATAGACTACATATGTAAATAACTAAACAAGACTTGAAGCTATTATGCTCCATTTTCTGAATTCCCAGAACGCGTACCTGTCTACTAGTTTCCTGAGAATACAAGTTATTTTGAAAGAGAGGATCAACATTTAAGATGGCGAGTTCATAATATTTTAGTGATGTAAGTAAGTTGTAAGAAAGTTGTAGTAAGTTGTAATTTCTATTTAGAAAAGTTCGCCTGTTCCTCCAGAAAATCCTATATTTCCTTCTTTGATGAAAGATAAGTAAAAATGACTCTACAATCCTTTCTATGAGTACTAAATGGATACAAGTTATATAAATCCCATAGTAAACAAACAATTTATTGAGTGTATCTGCCCTAAGCCCACAACCAAACAAGGAACAAGGAATGAGGCGGATGGCACACATCTCATTGGTTGTTAGCTCTTCGTTTGTGTATAACCTTGGTGTATTCACTTGGTACTCATGTACTTAACTGTAATAGTTTCTTTATATTTGATGAAAAGATTCTTTAAGAAAACCCTTATTTCTTTTAGTAAAAATTAGTAACCACAGTGTTTCCTTGTTTAATCTCTTAGCTTATACTAGCTATATATAATCTAATATCGAACAAATAGTTAATTATGTGAATCTTCCCTAAGCCCACAACCAAACAAGGAAAAGGAAATGAAGCAGAAAGCAAACATCTAATTATCTATCTATTATTAAGCATATATAACCCTGATGTGTAAACTAAGGTGTTATAGAATTAACCACGTAAGGTCCTTTAAGTTATACTGGTTTAATAAAATGGATTAAACACTTTAGTGGTAAGTTTCTAGTTTTGTATATCAAATGTTCTATTTGAAAAGTATATTTTGTACTAGAAAAATGTGCATTAAATTATTGTCCTATGACCTGACCCATACCTGGTACCCCTTGTGATTACTTGGTGTATACAGAACATATATATAGCTAAGATCAAATAGATAGTAGGCTGGGTGAATCTACTCTAAGCCCACAACCAAACAAGGAACAAGAAATGAAATAGAAAGCACACATCCTATTACCTGTCGGATCCGATTAATATATATCCCTGAGGTATACACTAAGGAATCATAAAGTTAGCATTATAGGTCCCTTTCTACTGAATGTACTAGACTCGACTGTTCTATTTGTCGTTTGAAAGATGTAAGTTTTCCCTAGTTTATAACTATCTTAACTCGAAAATAGTTTGCATTAAGTTTCAAGTAGAACTGTGACAATATGAAAGTAATGGGAAAATGTAAGTACTCAGTTGTCTTTTGAATTGACACGCTGACATACTGATTACCTTAAAACAAGTTTGTTTTATTAAGGTCATAATGTGATGAGTAGTACCCATACTATACGCTCTCCCTGCAAGAGATTCTGGGGACCAAACGCGACTTCTGCAAACAAATTGCTAGGCCGTGGAAATTCACATTAAAGTTATATGATCATGTATACCCAATTTACTATCACCTTTCGTTTAGAACAATGAGTTAGTGATTATTGGTATAATTAGATCCAATATTGTACTTCTGGTATAGCATTTAGTATGTTCTTTCTGTTATAATATCTTAGTATGTTCCTTCTATTATCATGTATTGTATCTTCTTCCCTGTTTCTCTTTATTGTGTGTTCTAGTATCTAGTATGAACTGAACCCCTAAACTATACCTATTATAGTTTACTAGTATGTTTACTTGAACTGTTACCGAAAAAGACTCAATTATATACTAAGCTATGATTATACTTTAAAAACGGAGTTTTATAAACTATAAGGTAACATAACTTAAAAAGAGTTTTTTTGAAATCTTCTGATCACTTATAAAAACATAAGCAACCTTTGAAAGATGTTTATAACAAACATTTACACAATTAACATTGTGTTCAACTTGTATCCCCCCTAAAAGCATTTAAAACAATTTAAAAGATTGATTATAGGGGTATGAACTCACCTTATGTGGGTGATTCAAGCGAATATGCGTGTAAGGATGAGAAGTCCCAAAAATGAAATTCCGAGACACAAACGAGTCCTAAATGACATATACTGGCATGAATATAGTGTTTAGAAGCAACCAAATGCAAGGAAACACCTTTAAGGACTAGGAAACACTTGGACCAAGTGTTAGAATCACATATGATTCATCTAAGCGGAGTGTACGACCACTAAATGGAGTGTGCGGACATGGGTGTACGGACAGGGAGTGTACGGTCGTACACTCATGGTAAAAAGTGCACAAAAGTTTGATTGGATGATAGGGAAGCTTGTGTGACTATTGCTCATCAAGTGTTGAAGCTAGATTTGCATTTTTAAGGTCCTTTAGGGGTATTTTGAGGGGTGTACGGTCGTACACTCCTTATGATCTTGAGTTTTGGTCTTTTTTAGGGTGTTAATCAAGTGTTCCTAACATGTACTATGCATAAGGAAAGAGTACTTACGATTTGGAGGCTCAAAAGGGTTCACAATCACCAAGAACAAATGTGTGTTCTTGGTGAAATGGATGAAGATTTGAAGATCTAGCCAAAAGATGATTTCCATGGATGAAATCAAAGGGTGTTACTAGAGAAGAAGGATAAAAACAAATCAAAACGGAAGAAAGGCTTACATTCTTGAAGATCGGGAGAAAAGCTTGATGATAGTTAAGAGAAAACTCGAGTTCAAACTGAAGAAATGACTTAGGAATGAAGGGATATCACTTCTATGGAGGGGGTGTACACTCCCTCAGATGGAGTGTATAACTTGATTTCCAGGCGAAGAACTTACGCAACTCAATCCTATACTCAGTGCTTAAATGTACTAAGCTTTGAACCCTTAAAACGGACTCTAAACAATGCTAAAAGATAGTAGAAACAAGTCTGACACACTGTTAGATTGAATGGATAAACTTACAAGGCAAAGATTTTGGGTTGTCACAGAAGGTGGTTTCAGAACGGATTTAACCTCTATCATTCCTAAGAATTGAAGAATGCGATTGAATGATTGTTCAGTTAAGGCTTTCGTGAAGATGTCGGCTAACTGATCAACGGATCTTACAAAGTGTATCTTGACATTTCCATCTTCCACATGATCTTTGATGAAGTGATACCTCATTGCGATGTGTTTCGTCTTTGAATATTGCACTGGCTTGTGACAAATGCGAATGGTGTTTTCAGAATTGGAGTATAAGGGGATTCATTTCATCTTTATTCTATAGTCACGAAATTAACTTTGAATCCAAATAACTTGAGAGGTACAAGATGCAGTGGCTGTGTACTCTCCTTCAGTAGTCGATAAGGAGACGTAATTTTGCTTTTTGGATTGCCAACTCATGAGTTATCCATCAAGATATTTGCATCCTCCCATTGTAATTTTTTTATCTAGACCTCAACCTCCAAGATCAGCATCCGAAAATGCTTGCACAAAGAAACCTGAACCAGAGGGGTACCATATTCCTAATTAAGGATGTTTGCTTGAGATACCTGAAGATGTTCTTAACAACTATCATGTGAGGTTCGCAAGGATTAGCTTGAAACCTACCACAATAGCAAATAGAAAACATGATATCTAGATGACTAGCAGTTAGATACATCAATGACCCTATCATCTGATGATAAAGAGTCATATCGGCTGCTGGTTTATCCATAGATGGTGTTAGTTTCGTTCTGAATGTCATTGGAACCTTCACTTTTGAATCTCCCACCATTCCAAACTTGGAGAGTAAGGTCTTTGTATAAGCCTCTTGATTGATATAGACCCCTTCCTGACTCTGTCTTATATTCAAGCCATGAAAAAAGTTAATCGGTCCCATGGAGCTCATCTCAAATTTAGTTTCCATCAACTTTCGGAACTCATCTATTGAGTTGGGGTTAGTTGATCCGAAGATGATTTCATCAACATAAATTTGGACGATCATCAAATGGTCACCATATTTCTTGCGAAAGAAGGTTGGGTCGATTGATCCTTGATTACATTTAGCCTGTTTTAGAAAACGAGTTAGAGTTTCGTACCAGGCCATTGGAGCTTGCTTTAGATTGTAAACTGCCTTGTCCAGAATGTAACAGCGGTTCAGATACTTTTTGTTTATAAACTTGATGGTTGTTCCACATACACTGTTTCTTCGAGTTCCCCATTTAGGAATGCACACTTGATGTCCATATGATAAACTTCAAAGTTCTTGTGTGCTACGTATGCTAGAAAGATGCGAACAAATTCTAACCTTGCAACAGGTGCGAAGGTTTCTTCATATTTGATGCCTTCTTCATGACAATATCCCTTTACTATGAGTCGCACCTTATTTCTTATCACATTCCCTTCCCTATCCAGCTTGTTGTGAAATACCCATTTAAGACCAACAACGGATGCATCCTTTAGAGTGGGAATAAGTCTCTCCAGACCTTGTTTCGTTCGAATTCATTAAGATCCTCCAACATTACTTGTACCCAATCAGAGTGATCAAGAACAGTTTGAACATTTTTAGGTTCAATTTTGTAGATAAACAAATTGAACATGCAAAATTCCACTTTAGAGAATAGTGTAGTTTGCTTCGCCTTTTGTTGAGCTCTCGTAAGAACACCTAAAGACGAATCTCCTATGAATTAAGTTTTCGGATGATCTTTGGTCAATTTAGCCAATGGTGAGTAGTTTGGATCATATGTTGGATCCAATTGTACATTCACTTCTTAAAACTCTGATTGTACATCCGAATCATCATTCGCATTTCCATTCCCCCCCCCCCCTCGAATGATGTATGAATATCATCTTCTGAATTCGGGTTCTCCCCTGGAAAGGTGGCTCTAAGCTGACTTTAGGGGATTTGTTCTCCCCCTGAAAAGGTGTATCAGATGAGGAGGTTGAAGTAGAACCCTCCCCCTGCGATGTAACATTTCTCATCTATAAGTTGAACTAGAATTTTAGGATCTTTCATAGTGGTGTGTTCTTGTTCCATTTCTTTCGCAACATCGTCAATGATTTTCTTCAATTCGTCTTTCTTGTTGTCTTCTGCTTGACTCTGAGGAGATTGACTTTTCTGGATCATCGAATAATTTCAGGAACTCCACATAAATGTTGGAGAGTGGGATGGTAGCAGGATTCGGTGTAGGAAAAATCTCCTATGTTGGACTGTCATTCTTTTGAAACTTCTTCATGTAATTATCGTCAAACGTAACATAAAAGATTTCTTCAATTCTTTTGGATCTTTTGTTGAGAACCCGATATGCTTTAGAAGTTAGAAAATACCCTAGGAAGATACCTTCATCAGCCTTCACATCGAATTTGTTCCTTTGTTCCTTTGAGTTGAAGATAAAGCACCTGGAACCAAAAACATAGAAAAACTTGACATTAGGTTTTCGATTATTTATTGTTTCGTATGGGGTGACATAGAATCGCTTATTGAGGATGGATTGGTTTGGGTAAAGCAAGCAGTTCCAATCGCATCTGCCCAGAAGTAAATTGGCAAATTTGCGAATGACAACATGGTTCTCGCAGCCTCGCACAACGAACGGTTTCATCTTTTGACTACCCCATTTTGTTGAGGAGTATAAGGAGCTGGAAAATTGTGAGTTACTCCTTTCACAACCAGGAATTCTTCAAACGCTTGGTTTTTAAATTTCAGACTGTCGTCACTGCGAACGTTACGAACTAGCTTTCGCGGTTGAAGCTCTATCTGCTTTATGAACTCCTTGAGCTTAGGATTTGCTTCTGATTTCTGTTTAAGAAAACGCACCTAAGTCAAATCAGGAAAAATCATCTATAATTACAAGAATATATCTATTACCACCAATTCTTTTAATTGCTGAAGGACCACAAAGGTCAATATGCATGAGTTCAAGTGGTTCAATGACTTTCGTGTTGAAAATCGTTGGATGACTCTTCTTGCTCAATTTTTCCATTTCGCAGGCTGCACAAAGATGTTCTTTTTCAAATTTCAAGAGTGGTAAGCCTCGCACATGATCACCAAGAACAATCTTGTTGATATCTTTAAAGTTGAGATGCGAGAGTCCCCTATGCCATAGCCAGCTATCACCAGTGGAAGCTTTCGCAAGTAAGCAAATTGTCGGCATCCCTTTGATGGGATTCAGATTCAGTGGATACATTTCTCCTTTTTGTTTTGATTTTAGGAGCATAGTTTTGGACTTCTTTTCGATTATATTTGATCCTTCATCATCAAATGAAACTATCAGTCCTGTTCCCACCACCAACTACGAAACACTAATGAGATTGTGTTACAGTCCTTCCATGTACGCGACCTTGCGAATTGAAAAATCTCCATTGGTTATCATCCCATAACCTTTGATTTCACCAAGTGAATTATTGTTGTATTTCACTCTGCCTCCATCTTTTAGTGCTCTGAACTCTCATAGTTCTTCATCCTACCTGTCATGTGACGTGAGCAGCCACTGTCGATGTACCATTTAGAGTCAAACTACTCGTCATGTATTGCCTGTGAAAGTTAAGCAGATTTAGGAACCCAAAGTTATTTCAGCCCTCATGATTTTTTCACAGAAGAAATAGCAGGAACAACCAAATAAGTTCGTTTTATTAAGGTTATTTTATCTTTCTTTGTGATTTGAAAAAGAATAATCCTATTGTCTTTTGAGTTCTTATCATTGGAGGATAGATTCTTTTGTTTATTTTAGATTTGTTGTTTAACAATCTTTTTCACAACTATCTTAAAATTAGATTCAGATCTTTTGAGAGGAATTTTTGGCTCCGAAAGTATCATTCGTTTGCCATTGACATCACGTGAAGTCTTGGCAGAATGTGAAACATTCATATCAGGAGAGAAGTGAGATTTGGTTTTCTGCACAGGTTTCGCACGATTTGGAAATGATGGTTTTTGAAAAAAAAAATTGATTCGAGACCTGTGGAGCCTGATTTCGTTGAAATTTTTTAGGATTCGCAGGTGAAGAGACTTTAGCATTTGGATTGGGTTTTTCCGTATGAACAAAGTTTGGATTCTTAGATTGCCAGAACTGCTTTCATTCCTTGAGTTTTTTTTTTTGTATCTAGCATTCGTTTGGCGTTTTTGAGCTGCGAACTGCTCAGAGGATTTATGAATACTAGCCCTAGGCTTTGGCTTTCTGGTAGGGGTTTCGGTCCAAACTGACGATGTGTCACTTGGAACGTTCTTAGTCCCACTTAGACTACCCTTTTCGTAGCTTGAATTGACTCTGTTTAGGGGTTCTGCTACATATCGACTCTTCATTTTCCACGAGGTCATTTCAGATAGACCTTTGGTTTCGTCTGCATTGTCGATTGGAGTAGACCAGAAGAACTCATCACAACCATCTTTGTTATTGTCTTCGACCATGGACGTTAATTCAACTGTTTGATTTTTGTTCAGTCCTTTAGTTGTAAAAACTTAGTTAGGAACAATTTGAACTTTTGGGAAAACAGTTTCTTTGTCTGTTGAAACTTTAGATTTGTTTTCAAAAACACATGCGAACTCAACTGAATTTTTAGAAATTAGGACTTTCGAAGGTACAGGTTCGTTTTTAACAAACTCAGAGCAGTCAACCTCATCCTCCACAGAGATTTCACTCACATCAATTTCATCGTCGAATTCAGATACATTTTCAACATCAATTTTATTTTCTGAATTTAACTTGGTGCTCAATGAGTCAAACTTCTGTATAGCTTTGGATTTAATTTACTCTTTGTCTTTTTCATCTAAACGTTGTTTAAGCATGTTTTTGTTATCTTTGGACTTTATGAAAGATTCAATTTTGTCCAGTCCTACTCTGTATGCATCTAAGGTTTCGTGTGATGAGATAATGGATTCGCACCTGTAACACTCTGCATCGATTTCTTCCTCTTTCAACTCAAGAAAGGGCAACATCATCTTGTGAATTTTCTTTCCAATCTCACAATCTAAATGCAACTGAGTAATATTAAAATAAAGTCTTTTGGCAATCAAACAGAAAATGGTACGTTGTTTTAAAAGACCTAAATTATCTCTCTGCAAATAAATAGACTCATCCCTAGACTTAGACAAATCTGACTCCAACTTTCAATCCAGATGTGTCTCTCTTCACTTTTTGACGAAACCCTGTTGAGCTGATCACTTAAGTTAGAGTTTGTTAAGCGAGTTTGTTTTAAACTATCACTGTAACTTGAAAATGTGTATTTTAAGCCGTTTAATTCAGTTTTATATCTAGAAGCAGGGATATTCAAAGATTCGAGAATGGAGTTTACCTTGTTTATCACTTGCTCACACTCGTTTATTTGCTCAAGAACTGGTTTCGCAACGTAATAACTATCGACGCCACGTCCACCATCAGTTGCATATCCTCTCATCTCTGACACTGCAATTGTAACAATCAAACACCTTCCATGGAGCTGCGAACCTTCATCCTTCTCTACGAAGCTCCTTCCATGAGTAGGTCTGGAAACCTCTTCATCTTCAGACTTATTCGACTAGACCTCGACTTTGCCAAACTCATCTTCAGCTTCGTTTTCCTGCACAATCAAAGTAGACATGGTGTTATCAACATTCTTTGTTTTCCTGTATCAGCATGCACTCCTTCGCCAGATGGTTTTTTCCATGACAATACTTACAATCATAGCCAGAGTCCCCCATAAGCTTTTTATCCTTCTTTGCTTCTTCTTTCTGAGAGTTATTTGCACTCTCCTCCTTTACCTTTTTAGAGCTATAACTGCCCTGCCATCAAAGAAGTTCTTCTTTGTGAATCTCTTTAGATTAGATACCATCAAAGAAAATTCCTCCTTAGAAAGTTCCTAGTCGGAGAGATCAGACTCGTAACCATGACCATCTACAACCTTTTTACCCTTCGCAATGAGGGGGTAGTGATCCCATCCCAGAAACTATCTTCCCTTCTTTTGTCATTTCATCTTCATGTGACCTCGGTATTCCAACTAGCTTCGCCAACGTGTAGTTCTTGAACTGCTCATGTGCTTTTATAGTTGAAACAATAGCCTTCCATTCAGATCTCAGCCCGTTCATGAACGTAACTTTTTGCTTGATTAGTTCACGTCCAATCTTGTGCTTCACCATCCTACTGAGAAGATGATTATATCGACGGAACGTTTGATCCAAACTCACTTCAGGATTTTATAAAAACGCTCCAAACTCTAAAAGCAATAGAGTCTGAGTGGAATGCTCAAGATTAGCATCAATAGAATACAGTTCTTTAAGCCTATCCCAGATGGCTTTTGTTGTGTCGTATGAACTAACCAAACAAAAAGTGTCTGGTAGCAAAGCAAACCTAATGATTATCATTGCTTTAACGTTGCTTATCAACATATCCTTCTCATCTTATGATACATCTTTAACATCAAGAAGAAGCTTGTTATAGTCGGCATGAGTTTTGATTTCACTTCTTGTTCATGTATGAGTAAACGTCTGGACAGTAATGGCTTCCCAAATCAAATAGCCATTGTCTTCAAGCCTAAGGACGTAGTCTTCAAAATCCAACACCCACACTTCATAATCATTGGGAAAAAGAATGGGAATTCTGGTTGTAGATCCAATGCGAATTCTGGTTGTAGATCCAATGATGCTTGAAAGATTTATTGAGTTAACGTGTTAATCGTCTGACATGTTTAAAGATTGATAAAACTTGTATGAATCAGATGTGTAAACTAAATGGTTTTTGGGCAATATCAAGATCAAAGATCAGCATCGATAATAATGACGATGGTTGAACCAGATCCAATAATAGCGGAAACCCTAAAACTCTTTCAATAGAAGAGATGCGTATAGATTTCACAGTCTCCTACTCTGATACCAATTGATGAGTTGAAAACTCTAATGATCGATTAGATTCAAACAAGTAAAAGAAATCAAAAATAGAAAATGAATCAAGAGTGTGTCAAATGATTATAAATCACAGCCTCAAAAGAGCTCGATAAAGAACGGATACTATAGAGGTGTGTAGGGTTTACAATGACACGATTAAACAGTACATGATGCATGCATGCACCTTATATAGTAAAACCCTAATCATTAATCATGGGTGGACAGGCCCAACCTCGATACACAAAGCACTAAGTAAAAGGCCCAAAAGACGCAACACTAAATACTCAACACACAAAGATACTTTCACTAAGAAAGAATGTTCTCACAAAGAGAACATGTCACAAAGACGGTCACCAAGACGCTGATGCACCAAGCCATACATTAGGGTTTCACCCCTAATGTTGATTATATATGATTACATAAACAAGATCCCACTAATTAAGGGATTTATACCTAAGTAAGGGTCTGATCCTACATACCAAGATTACGAATCAAATATCTATTTTATTTATACACAATATAACTTCCTAATATACAAGAAAATATATTCCTATTATATATATATATATATATATATATATATATATATATATATATATATATATATATGATATCTTCATAATATACAATGATCACTAAGATCATGGACTTCATGCTGACAATGATCATGCTGAAGCTGGCACTGGTGGTCAGCGTCTAGAGTCTTTAACTCATCAGATTATAAGGTGTGACCTTAAAACCACATCTGTGCTACCCATGACTCCCTGGTGGACCTCACTTCATCAAATTAGAGTCCGAAACTTCCTCCTGTAGAGCATATCGAAGGGTAGTTGATCGATACTAGCGTGATAGTTGTTGTTTTAATAAAACTCAGCCAATAGGAGATACGTATTCCAACTACCTCCAAAATCCAGTACACATTCTCTCAGCATATCCTCTAAATTCTGAATAGTCCACTCACTCTGCCCATCAGTCTGTGGATGGAAAGTCGTGATTAAAAGCAGACGAGTACCTAACTCCTCATGGAATCTCTTCCAGAACCTAGAAGTGAACCAAACATCCTGATCCGAAACCACCGATACTGGAACCTTATGATGTGCCACAACCATGCCAAAACAATGGAATGTGCACTCTTGGTCAATCGATCCACAATGACCCAAATCAAATCTACTCCCCGTGCGTTCCGCGGTAGCTTTGTGATAAAATCCATCATAATCTCATCCCATTTCCAAACGGGAACACCCAACGACTCCATCTTGCCATGAGGTCGCTGATGCTCGACCTTGACTTTCCTGCAAGTCAAGCACCACTCTACATACCATGCCACATCCTGCTTCATGCATGTCACCAATAGTTAAACTAAAGGTCACTATACATCTTTTTCGCTCCTGGATGAATATAAAACTTAGATTTATGTGCCTCTTCCATCAAAATTTACCGTGTACCCCCAAAATATGGAACCCAAACCCTCCGATGAAGGGTCAACAATCCCCAACTATAATAATCAATAGAGGACACCTGACCCACTATATGCTCACTCTTCCGGTGCTCCTCTTTCATAGACTCCACCCGAGCCTCTTGGATCCGCTCCAAGAGTGGGGTAATCACTATTATCCTCAAACATACATCCCTGATAGAGGTACAAGCCACCTTGAGGCTAAGAGCATCGGCCACTACGTTTGCCTTTCGAAGGTTATAAAGGATCTCACAATCATAATCATTCACCACATCGAGCCACCTACGTTGCCTCACATTCAGATTTGGTTGATCCATCAAATAACTCAAACACTTATGGTCTGTGGAGATGATATAATGAACTCCATATAAGTAATGATGCCAAAACTTGTGTTACGTCCCGATTTTCAACACATATTTTTTTAAAACATATAGAACATATATTCAAAAGGCCATTTTTATTGAAAGATCATAAACATAAAAGTGAGTTTTAGAGGAAGTCTAAAACATTATTAATTTCTTCGATGCGAGTACAGTCATGTTGCAGCCTTTTAAGTCAGTAGAACATCCTGAAAAATAGTTACTCAACAACTATAAGTCGAGGCATAGTGAGTTTTCCCAAGATACATATACATCCATACAATCAATGGCTCACGACCTTTTGCCGATCCACCAATAAAATGTGTATCTAGACTTATGGCTTGCCTGTCATTTCGTCCTCAATGCGGATCTATAGGCTTCCGACCTGTCGCCTTTCTGCCATCAACTCCTCACTTAACCATACTGAATAATTCAAGTACAATAACATTTAAACACATAGAGACTATACATTTGGCTCTATTCTACTATTTATATCCTAACATACATAAATATATATTGTAATACATAGTATAGTGAGAACTCAACTCAAACAACGAAGATATGGCTCACTTTTCAATAGTTTCCAATGTGATTTCTTGATTTAAAAATCTCTTTGTCAAGTTGTGCTCTAACTATTCTAACGAAGATATGTCTGACTTTTCAATAGTTTCCAACGAATATCTGTCTCACTTTTAATTGTTTTTTTGTGTGTTTAATAAACAATGGACACGTATCAAATATTGTACTTATTTGTATGAATCACCACATCTGAATACTCTTATTTTGATTCAAAATACAAAATAGTATTTATTCATGAAATTAATAATACATACATAATGCATCAAAATTTGAAACCATTCTTACCACATATGAATGTTTATGTGTGTGTGTGTATATATATATATATATATATATATATATATATATATATATATATATATATATATATATATATAAATATATAGGGGTGAGATCAGTTGAGAACTCATACTTTCCCGAGAACCTGAGAACTAAAGATGGAACGTTAGATCAAAATGAACTCATTAAGGGCATGATCGTCATCTTACCGATCTCATTTAATGTTTAATTTTCTTGTTAATGTAAATATTAATAAAATGTTCTAAAAATGAACATAATAAATCATTTTTCATTTTTTTAAAATAATTTTCGATTTTTTTTTTAAAAAAATGGAGATTTTTTAGTTTTTTCAGAAAACTTGAATTTAATTTTTTTTTAGAAGCTGCAATTTTTTTTTTCAAAAAACAACATTTTTTTTAAAACTGCAACTTTTTTCAATAAAACTGAATTTTTTTAAAAAGTAAATATTTAAAAATCAGTTAATTAAAAAACAAACTAGAATATTTAAAAAAAACTCTAATTTTTTAACAAAAAAAAAAATCAAAATTTAGGTGCATATATGCATATTTTTTTAAATGCATATTTGCATTCTTATACTATAATATGCGTAAGTAAATCATAAAAAATCTAATTTTTATTAATTAATGTATAAACATAATATTACAAGAATTTTATTTGATACAAAATAAAATATAAAAAATAAAAAATACTACAAAGATTCACAATGTTGTCATTTCTTCATATCAAAATTTCCATATTTTCTTCAATGTATCACTTTTCACCTCTTCAATATTTTCCACAAATTCTTCAAAATCTACAATAAAATAAAATAAAAATTATTGCAAGAACACTCACAAAAAGGCACATGTATATAAATCATGTAAGATTCACATATTGATTATATAATGTGATATTCACATGTGATTGTATATTTTAAGATTCAAAGGTGAAATTGACAAGAAAATTTTAAAAAATAATTAACGAAGAACACACACACAAAATGCATGTGTGCATATAGACGTAATTCATATGTGATTCACTTGTGATTTACATGTGAATCACATATAATTCAAATGTTATTCACTTGTGATTTACATGTGAATCACATGTAATTGATATATGATTCACTTATGATTTACATGTAAGTTACATATGATTATTATATTACATGTGAATCACATGTAATTCATATGTGATTTACATGTGATTCATATATGAATTACATGTGAATCACAGTAATTCATATGTGATTCACTTGTGTTTACATGTAAATTACTTGTGATTCATATGTGAATTATATGTGATTTACATGTGAATCACATGTAATTCATATGTGATTCACTTGTGATTTACATGTGATTTACATGTGGATCACATGTAATTCAGATGTGAATTACATGTGAATCACATGTGATTCATATGTGGTTCACTTGTGATTTACATGTGAATTCCATGTGATTCATATGTGAATTACATGTGATTTACATGTGAATCACATGTAATTCAAATGTGATTCGCTTGTAATTATTAGGAGTCATGCAATGAGAACTTACACACAATGCAATAGAAATTGTACATTTGATGGAGCATAAAGTTTCAAGCAATTTAATTGAAAGTTATTTATTTAAATTATGAGATTTTACCCGAGGGTGTTTCGTTCGGAAATGTGCAAGTCAAAACCTCCAACAAAGCCGACATTTTCCGCTGTAATTCACGGCCCAAAAAAATTACTCATCCAATTCCTTAATAATCTCCAAAAGGTCCTATTAGAAAAGAAGATTAAATAAACATAAACAAAAATCATCTTGCATCAGCCATTCAAATCAATAATAATTAAGCTATCTCACGATTAATAGATCCACCAATGTCTATTACTATTGGGATAACAGAATACTTGTTTGCCTCTATCAATGTAGTAACCATCTTTCTATAATCTGAATGTGAAAGCTAAATTAATGTTCCAATATCTTCTTGTCATTTCTCCTCACACTGCCTCCCCCTTTTGAAATAAATAATTGTTCCGATGGAACCTTCTTTTATACCATAGATTGGCGTAGATACACAGCCCATGCCATTATTCTTTTCTATTTGTTATTTTTTTATTAGTATTACCAAATCAAATGACTGGACCTTTTTTTTGTTTCATATGCTCTTGCGATGCGTACCTGATACAAATTTTCACTCAAAACATCCAAAAAAATCTCAAATTTTGTTACATGGATGAAATAGATGATTTTTATATACTTTCAGATTGCACGACAATAATAAAATAACAAATTGCTCATAATCTCTTTCAGAAATGTACTTTTGTAATGAAAAAAAAAGATTAATGGATCATGGAATATTTTTCTACAAAAAGGTTATATTTCTTTACCAACATAATGTTTCCTAATTTTTATGTAACCAAATATTCAACTTTTTTACTTTCCAATACAACATCAACTTAGAAATATATATATATATATATATATATATATATATATATATATATATATATATATATATATATATATATATATAAAGAGCACTAAGATCAATTACAACTGCCCTAAACTGGAAAAGTATGTCTTTTTATTCTAATTCCAAAATGAAAAAAAATATTGCAAAAGTTCTTACGTTGTTCCAGATGACTTCAAGAGCATAAATCTAGATATTGTTCCAAAATGATAAGAACATGCTAAATATCCATGATCAACATTTTAATAATTGCTTGAATCTATTACATCAAAAAACCAAAGCAAGATCAGATTTTGTTGGACAACATAGTAGTTGAGTTTCTCCATTGGTGTCAATACCTCAATACGTTGCAACCATAACAATTCCAAACATTTACAAGATATCTCTTTTTTACAAAGTTTCATTGAGTTATGATCATTTTCTTTTTACTAAATCAATCCAGACAGCTATTATGACTTTCTTTTTTACTTAATCTTAATCTTGACACAGTGTGTTAGTAAGTTAAGTAAAAAAACTAGGATTAATGTTTCAAGACACTAACCTTTAACATATTTGATGAATATCATGAAGAGTTATCCAGTCATACAACAATATAAAAAAAACAATAACTCAAATTTCAGCCACTTTAGGTAGAATGATATAGTTAGTACCTGTGTGATGACTTTATTGGCAACGAGTTCATCGACATTTCCGATGTTGACTTGGACAAAATCCTAAATTGGAATTGGTTCATCATTCATGATGTAGCACTCGGTTCCTAGTATGTAATTTATTTCCTTGCATTTGCATTTTTGGCCTGGGACTCGGCGAGTTGAATGCCCAACTCGTTGAGTAAGAGTGGATTTGACAAGGGACTTAAGTGATGGACTCGTCGAGTCGGCGGCCAGACTCGACGAGTAGGCTCTGACTTGAAAAAACCCTAATCTGAGGGTTTGCACCCTATTTAATCATCTCTTTTAGCCACCACTCGTCCCTAATGCTCCCAAAGACTCTCCATAGCAAACCCTAAGTGATTTGGTGCAAGATCTAAGGCTTTTGAGTGATTTTTATGGGTTTTGACCACAAGGAAGAAGGAAGAGCACAGAAGGATCAAGAGGAGGCCGAAGGGTTCGAGTTTGGTTCATCATTTACACTCTTTGGAAGGTATAAAGTCTTTACCTTGCTTGTTTATTTGTTAGATCCCTTTTTGGGGAAGACTTAGGGCTTTTAAGCCATATAAGGTGACCAACCATGATTTGCAAACATGGTTGGGGGTCAATACTTTGGATCTTGCTCTTGGGAAGAGTGACGAGAAAGATTTGGGTTGCTTTTGCACCAAAGGAAGGCCCAATGCAAAAAAATAGCCATTTTAGAGCCTTTTTGGCTCAAAAGTCTCATGCATGCACGTAAAGTTCGTAACTTTACGTGCTAGATCGAGCTTAGGGGCCTGAATATATGATTTGGACAAGTGTTCTACATCAGAAATCGAGGATTTAGAGTGTGGACGTTATCGACTTGTCGAGTCCGTTCTTGGGACTCGACGAGTCCAAGGCTTTGAGTCCCATATCTGTTGAGGGTAAAAAGAACTCAGTTAGGTGTTAGACGGGTTGTAGCAAGCAAAAGGAGTGACCCAGCGCATTGGACTTAGTTTTAGACCTGGAGTTCACGGGACTCGACGAGTGCTAGAACAGACTCAGCGAGTCCAAGGCAATCTTCTTATGTTTGAAGATGAACTCGACGAGTTGTTCATACAACTCGGCGAATCAAGGTCAGGACATGTTCATCAGATGAAGGTAAACTCGACGAGTTGTTCATACAACTCAGCGAGTCGGATGAAGGTTCATTGATGTTCGTAAAGAAGGGTAACTCATCGAGTCGTTGAAAAACTCAACGAGTTGAGTCATGGATAAGGACAAGTAAAGGGTAGGGACTCGATGAGTTGACAGCCTAACTCAGCGAGTCGGGTCAACTGGAAGTTGACTTTGACTTGGACTTGGTTAGGGGTAAAAGAGTCACTTTACTCTAAGAGTAGGCATCAGTTTCTGACTGAGTGTTTTGTGGGGATTATAGTTGGAGGATTTCTGGAGGAGCAGCAGACAGAGGCTTCCCGTGCAGATTATCAGTAGCTACTCATACAAGGTGAGTTACCTTCCAGTAGGGGTGGGTCTAAGGCCACAATTCCGGTCCACCAAAGAGGAATAATTAGGAGATGATTGTCTTTGTGATAATTATCTTGGTCTGGTTATGTGCCTTGGTTATGAGATTTATCTGTATGATATGTGTATAGTAGGGATCAGTTTCCCTGACAGCGGTCCTTAAGACACAAGGGAAGGTCAGTACCCGGATATGCCTGACTGTATATTTATATCTTGATGTTGCATGCTAGTGGTAGGGGTGGAATAATCCCCAGTTACCAGTTGAAAGATACCGATGATAGTTACCGGTTGAAAGATACCGATGATGATTAGCGCTTGAAAGATATCGATGATGATTACCGGTTGAAAGATACCGATGACGATTACCGGTTGAAAGATACCGATGGAAGTTACCGGTTGAAGGATACCGAAGATATTGTATGGTATGTGGTATGATGGGGGAACTCACTAAGCTTTGTGCTTACGGTTTCAGTTTTGGTTTCACGTACCTCTTCGTCTAAGGGGATGGAGCCGGCGGCGTAACATCGCATCACACACACACACATGATTCCGCATCGGATTTTCTGGGATTACACTTTGATTTTCATTATTTTTGATTTCATGGTTTGGGACACAACTTTATGATTTTGTAATGTATTGCCTTATTGACAATGTTATGGTAAAATGTTTTAAAAATTATTAATTCAAAAATGAAATTTTCGGACTCGAATTTTGGGATGTTATAAGTTGGTATCAGAGCCCTGGTTTGAGGGATTCGGACACACCCTCGGGGGTGTCTGGACTCAAACCAAGGGACTAAAAGATTTTTACAAGGAAAATGGTTTTCTAAAATCTAAAATAGAAGGATTTTAAGAAAGACGAAGTGTGTGATGCATGCGACCGGCCGGGCTCAAGTAAGTTTTCCCCAAGATACCCATACTTGCTATGTTATGTTATATGGTTTTGATTCGGAAAACTGCATGCTAGAATAGGACTAAGGATCTAGGAGGATGCCTTGTGTGCCTGATATATGATTCTTAGAATTGCATTCTAGTTAGGGCTAAGGGTCTAGGGAGGATGCCTTGTATGCCTGTTGTATGAGCTATATGTTAGGACTTTTTAGTCAGCAATAGGATGGCCTGTGTAGGTTATGCCTGATTTGGTTACCCAATGCACGAATGCTGATTGCTTTGTGCTATGGGGGTTCTAGCCATCTTCAAATAGCTAAGGAACGGATACATAACAGTATCCACAAGCTAGTTAGGGGAGGTGGTGGGGACTCTAGTGCAGCTGATGGCGGAGGGTAGGTCGGAGAGTGCGCTAGGGAAGCCTAGGATGAGGTCAGTGGAAAGGGTATCGGTAAAAGGGAGTTGGTGAAGTCGAAGCAATCCTTGAGGAAAGTACGGGTAGATGTGGAGGGTTGTATGGGCCCGTACTACTGAAAGCAGAGCACCCGTACTTGAATGAAGGAGGTCCTAGATGGAACCTGTATACTTGGAAGGTGTGTGAGACCTCTAAAAAGTATATGTGACCCTGACATTCGTATGTTTATTTTCAGAATGGTGGTCACGCAACATGGAGTAGGAGGTTCAGTATCTGGGCCAGGATCGGGCTCTGGCGCAGGATCCGAGCATGTGGATGATGGGTTACGTGAGTTCATCGCGTCCGAGATCACGAGGGGTATCCTTGATGCGACGCCGATTATCTTTGGGTCGATCAAGGAAGGGATCATTAAGCTGACGAAGGATCGCCTCAGGGTGTTCAAGAGTGACATGGCGGCCAGCCATTCAGGATCACACACACTGTCCTTTAAGGACTTCAGAGGGAGTGGTGCGCTGGATTTTCATGGGGTGAAAGACCCATTGCTGCTAGGAGATGGATCGCAGACATCGAGTCTGTGCAGATGACGAGCTTCTGACCGGAAGGCTCGAAGCTCCGTTTCGTTGCAGGGTGTTTAAGAGACAGGGTCAGAGATTAATGGGAGTCGGTTGGCGACTCTTTGGGAGCCTCGGCTATTGAGGCTATGACCTGGTCAGACTTTGTGACCAGATTGAGGGTGGAGTTTGTGCCATTTGTGAAGATTCAGCAGCTGGCCAGGGAGTTCTTGGACATGAGACAGACTATGGAGACTGTGGCGGAGATCACCGCCAAGTTCCAAGAGAGGGCATTGATGGTGCCACAGTAAGCGGGTGATGAGGACATGAAGAGGGCCCACTACCATGACATGTTACGAGCTGGCATCCGGGAGCATGTCAGTTTATCAGCTTGCCCTACCCTGGATTCCATGATTGTCAGGGCTAGGGAGAGGGAGATTGATCTGGAGCACATCCGGAAAAGGAAGGCAGCGGAGGGGGTGATGATGGGCGATTCGGGGAAGAAGCCCAAGGGATCCGATGGTAGGCCGAAAGGCCAGTCAGGGCGGGATCGCTGTGGGAAATGCAGTCGGTCACAAAAGGGAGCTTGTCGCACTGGGTCGGGTTCAGGTTGCTTTAAGTGCGGCAAGGTTGGGCATTTTGGCAGAGATTGTACTGCCCCTACTCCTGCGATTCAGATATTTGACCTAATTTGCTTTCATTGCAACCAGAAAGGCCATAAAAAGGCCAATTGCCCTAGATTGACAGCATTAGCAGCGGCACCTGCAGTGACGCCGACTCCAGCGACAGTACGGGTTGTTGATGGTCGGAAGGCCAAGGTGGAGCATCCAGTGGTTCGAAATCGAGCATTTCAGCTGACAGTCGAGGAGGCACGCGCTGCACCTGATGTGGTGACGGGTATGATTTCTTATTTTATGCTTTTATGTTATGTCACTGTGATTTTGATATATTATATGCCTTGCTTAGGATCGTTCCATGTGAACGGTATCCCAGTTTAGGTGTTGTTTGATTCGGGTGCCACTCGATCATTTTTCTCTCTTACGCATAGCAAGAAGTTTCCGAAGTCTTCAGGCATGTTGGATTGCCCTCTAGAGGTCGAGATTGCGGACGACTAGTCGGTATGAGCGTTAGAGGTCTATCGGGATTGTGTTTTGAGGCTGTTCGAGGAACGTTACCTGGTGGACTTGGTTCCCATACCTTTGCGTGGGAACAAGGTTATTATTGGTATGGATTGGCTGAGCCCCAATGGGGTAGTGATCGAATGCGCGCAACAGTCAGTATGGATTAGGACCCCTAGTGGGGGAGAACTGGTGGTTCAGGTCGAAAGGCCACAACGAGGACCAGCTTTATGTTCGGCAGCGAGGGCTAGGAGCTACCTCCAGCAGGGTTGCGCAGGTTATGTCGCCTATGTTATTGATACTCGGGATGCAGGTAGGGCGACGGTGGGCGATATGCCCGTAGTAGGGGAGTTTGAGGAAGTATTCCCCGAGGAGTTGCCTGGGGTACCTCAGGAGAGACACGTGGAATTTAGAATCGGTCCGGTCCCTAGTGCGGCTCCGATAGCCAAGGCACCGTATCGGTTGGCTCCTCCTGGGATTCAGGATTGTCTACACAGTTGCAGGAGCTGTTAGACAAGGGATTCATTATACTGAGCAGTTCACCCTAGGGAGCCTCGATTCTGTTTGTAGAGAAGAAGGACGGGTCGCATCGAATGTGTATAGATTATCGGGAGCTGAATAATGTGACGGTGAAGAACTATTACGCACTCCCGAGGATCGATGATCTCTTTGACCAACTACACGGAGCATCTTGGTTCTCCAAGATTGATTTGCGTTCAGGGTATCATCAGATGAGGATCATAGAGGAGGATGTGCAGAAGACTGCCTTTCGGACCTGTTATGGTCACTATGAGTTTGTGGTGATGCCTTTCGGGCTCACCAATGCTCCTGCCGCGTTCATGGATCTCATGAACCGTGTGTGCAAGCTGATGCTGGATCGGTCTGTAATAGTTTTCATTGATGACATCTTGGTCTATTCTAAGACGCAGGAGGAGCACGAGGAGCATCTGCGAGAGGTTTTGGAGACTTTGAGAATGGATAACTTGTATGCTAAGTTCTCCAAGTGTGAGTTCTGGTTGCGCGAGGTGCAGTTTCTTGGGCACCTTGTCAACCAGAATGGGATTTCGGTAGACCCGGCCAAAGTGGAGGCCGTGATGAGATGGGAAGTTCCTAGGTCTCCATTTGAGATTCAGCGTTTCCTAGGATTAGCCAGGTACTATCGGAGATTTATCCAGTATTTCTCCAAGATAGTCGTACCCTTGACCAGGGTAACGAGGAAAGTTGTAGTCTTTCGTTGGGGACCTGAGCAGTAGGCTGGATTCGAGACATTAAGACAGAGATTGTGCGAGACGCCAATCTTAGCCCTGCCAGAAGGCATGGAAGATTTTGTCCTATAATGTAATGCGTCCATCTCGGGTTTGGGCACAGTATTGATGCAGAGAGGGCATGTCATTGCTTACGCTTCAAGGCAGCTGAAGCCTGAAGAGGCGAATTACCCGACGCATGATTTGGAGCTGGGGGCTGTCGTGTTCGCCCTCAAGATTGGGTGTCATTACCTCTATGGGGTTCGTTGTACAATTTACACGGACTACAAGAGCCTGAGGTATCTCATGGACCAGTCAAATCTGAATATGAGGCAGCGTCGGTGGCTTGATGTTGTAAAGGATTATGACTGTGAGATCCTCTACCACCTGGGAAAGGCCAATGTGGTGCCCGATGTGCTTAGCCGCAAGGCAGTGCCGATAAGGGATATCTGTATGAGAGTGACAGTGGTGACTCCGCTATTGGAGTGGATTTGGGAGGCCCAACAGGAGGCCATGAAGGAGGAACATCGGAAGAGCGAGCGGATTGTGGGGCTGGTTTCCTCCTTCGACTATGACAGCTGGGGATTACTAACACAACACCGTAGGGTGTGGGTGCCATACCACGGGGTGTGCGCCAGGTTCTGATGGAAGAGGTGCAAAAATCTCGATTCTCCATTCATCTCGGGGCGACGAAGATGTATAGGGATCTTCTCCTGGACTATTGGTGGCCCTGCATGAAGCGGGATGTAACATGGTACGTGGAGCGGTGCTTGACCTGCAGGAAGGTCAAGTCCGAGCACCAGAGGCCGTACGAAAAGATGCAGCCGTTGGATATTCCGCTGTGGAAATGGGAGGACATTACGATGGATTTTATCACAAAGCTTCCTAGGACCGCACGAGGGGTGGATTCGATTTGGGTCATTGTCGATCGACTGACCAAGAGCACTCATTTTATTCCGATTTAGGAGAGCATCTCGGCCGAGAAGCTGGCCAACATCTAGATTAGGGAGGTGGTTGCACGACACGGGGTGCCAGTGTCAGTGATTTCAGACAGAGATGTTCGGTTCACTTTTAGGTTTTGGAAGAAGTTTCATGTTGAGCTGGGTACTCGTCTGCATTTTAGCGCCGCCTTCTACCCTCAGACAGATGGTCAGAGTGAGCGAACCATCAAGAATTTGGAGGACATGTTGTGGGCGTGTGTCTTATACTTCAGAGGTAGTTGGGATACTTACCTTCCATTGGCTGAATTCTCATACAACAATAGTTATCACGCGAGTATCGATCGTCCTCCCTTCGAGATGTTGTACGGGAGGAAGCGTAGGACCCCAATATGTTGGGGTGAGGTTGGCCAGAGGGTAATAGGGAGCACCGAAGTAGTGCTCAAGATGATAGAGAGGATTCTGCAGGTCCGGAGCAGGCTTTAGACTGCTCAGAGCCGACAGAAAAGTTATGCCAATAAGCACCGATCAGACCTGGAGTTTTTGGTCGGGGATATGGTTCTCCTGAAGGTGTCGCCATGGAAGGGCGTCATCCGATTCAGGAAACGGGGCATGTTGGGCCCCAAGTACATTATACCATTTAGGGTCTTAGCAAGCGTGGGAAAGGTGGCGTATAGGTTGGATCTGCCAGCCGAACTCAGTCAGATCCACAACACTTTCCACGTCTCCCAGTTGCGGAAGTGCCTGGTGGACGACTCAGCAGTGGTATCCTTAGAGGATATTCAGGTCGATGACAACCTGAATTATACTGAGCGGTCAGTGGCGATCCTCGACCGGAAGTCGAAGGATCTGAGGAAAAAGAGGGTGGAGCTAATGAAGGTGCAATGGCAGCACCGGAAGGGCTCGGAGTGGACTTGGGAACCGGTAGATGAGATGATGGAGCATTACCCAGAACATTTCCAGGAACGAGCAGTAGACTTCGAGGACGAAGTATGAAATAAGTGGGGGAGATTTGTAGCACTCGGTTGCTGGTATGTAATTTATTTTGTTGTATTTGCATTTTTGGCCTGGGACTCGGCGAGTTGAAGGCCCAACTCATCAAGTAGGAGTGGGTTTGACACGGGACTTAAGTGATGGACTCGTCGAGTCGACGGCCAAACTCGACGAGTAGGCTCTAACTGGACAAAACCCTAATATGAGGGTTTGCATCCTATTTAATCATCTCTTTCGGCCACCACTCGTCCCTAATGCTCCCGAAGACTCTCCATATCAAACCCTAAGTGTTTTGGTGCAAGATCTAAGGCTTTTGAGTGATTTTTGTGGGTTTTGACCTCAAGGAAGAAGGAATAGCATAGAAGGATCAAGAGGAGGCTGAAGGATTCGAGTTTGGTTCGTCATTTGTAGTCTTTGGAAGGTATAAAGTTTGTACCTTGCTTGTTTATTTGGGCTTTTAAGCCATATAAGGTGACCAACCATGATTTCCAAAAAGGTTGGGGGTCAATACTTCGGATCTTGCAATTGGGAAGAGTCACAAGATAGATTTGGGTTGCTTTTGCACCCAAGCAAGGCCCCATGCAATAAAAGAGCCAGTTTAGAGCCTTTTTGGCTCAAAAGTCCCATGCATGCACGTAAAGTTCGTAACTAGGAATGGCAATGGGGCGGGTTCGGGGCGGGGCATGGATTCCCAAACCCGCCCCGATAACTTTCGGGTATCTTATCGGGGCGCCCCATTGGGTTTCGGGTTTCCCCGTCGGGCTTCGGGTATCTTATCGGGTTTACAACAATTGATAACGAAATCTTTATTCTCTTTTAGGGTACCCCAATGTCTTATAAAATATACATGTTCTAGCAACTCTTTTAAATTAAAAACATGATGCATCACTTTAATAAAATAAACTGGACGTTATATTAAAAATTATTTGATTTAAGTTTTGTTTAATACGTCAAAACACATAAAAATGATCATTAACACCAGATTGTTAATAACTAAAAAAATTGTCCACAATAAGTATTTTATATTTGAAGGCGTACAATTAACTGCAAAAATTTTTGAACATTATATATATATATATATATATATATATATATATATATATATATATATATATATATATATATATAATCGGGGCGGGGCGGGTCGGGGCGAGGATAACCCACTCCCTGCCCCGAACCCGATAATGACTCTTTACCCGACCCGAAATGATCGGGTTTCGGGTTTCCCCATCGGGTTCGGGCTTTTTTGCCATCCCTATTCGTAACTTTACGTGCTAGATTGAGCTTAGGGGCTTGGATCTATCATTTGGACAAGTGTTGTACATCAGAAATCGAGGATTTAGAGTATGGACGTTATTGACTCGTCGAGTCCATTCTTGGGACTCGACGAGTCCAAGGCTTTGAGTCCCATATCTGTTGAGGGTCAAAAGAACTCAGTTGGGTGTTAGAAGGGTTGTAGCAGGACAAAAGGAGTGACCTAGCGCATTGGACTTAGTTTTAGACCTGGAGTTCATGGGACTCGACGAGTGCTAGAACAGACTCAGCGAGTCCAAGTCAATATTCTTATGTTTGAAGATGAACTCGACGAGTTGTTCATACAACTCGGTGATTCTAGGTCAGGACTTGTTCATCATATGAAGGTAAACTCGACGAGTTGTTCATACAACTCGGCACGTCGGATTAAGGTTCATTGATGCTCGTAAAGAAGTGGAACTCATCGAGTTGTTGCCAAACTCGACAAGTTGAGTCATGGATAAGGACGAGTAAAGGGTAGGAACTCGACGAGTTGACGTCCCAACTCGGCGAGTCGGGTCAACTGGAAATTGACTTTGACTTGGACTTGGTTAGGGGTAAAAAAATCATTTTACCCTAAGAGTAGGTATTAGTTTCTGACTGAGTGTTTTGTGGGGATTATAGCTGGAGGATTTCCGGAGCAAGAGCAGACAGAGGTTTCCCTCGTAGATTATCAACAGCTACTCGTACGAGGTGAGTTACCTTACAGTAGGGGTGGGTCTAAGGCCACAATGTTGGCCCACCAAAGAGGAATAATTAGGAGATGATTGTCTTTGTGATAATTATCTTGATCTGGTTATGTGCCGTGGTTATGAGATTTATCTGTATGATATGTGTATAGTAGGGATCAGTTTCCCTGCCAGCGGTCCTTAGGACCGAAGGGTAG
The DNA here is from genome assembly GCF_002870075.4 of Lactuca sativa. Taxonomy (NCBI): domain Eukaryota; kingdom Viridiplantae; phylum Streptophyta; class Magnoliopsida; order Asterales; family Asteraceae; genus Lactuca; species Lactuca sativa. The sequence goes on along the minus strand of NC_056623.2, from coordinate 164,105,175 downwards.
GTCAGTACCCGGATATTCCTGACTGTATGTTTATATCTTGATGTTGCATGCTAGTGGTAGGGGTGGAATAGTCCCCAGTTACCGGTTGAAAGATACCGATGACAGTTACCGGTTGAAAGATATTGATGATGATTACTGGTTGAAAGATACCGATGATGATTACCGGTTGAAAGATACTGATGACGATTACCGGTTGAAAGATACCGATGAAAGTTACCGGTTGAAAGATACCGACGACATTGTATGGCATGTGGTATGATGGGGGAACTCACTAACCTTTGTGCTTATGATTTTTGTTTTGGTTTTAGGTACCTCTTCGTCTAAGGGGAAGGAGCCGGCGGCGTAGCATCGTATCACACACACACATGATTCCGCATCGGATTTTTTGGGATTACACTCTGATTTTCATTATTTTTGATGTCATGGTTTGGGACACAACTTAATGATTTTGTAATGTGTTTCCTTATTGACAATGTTATGGTAAAATGTTTTAAAAATTATTATTTCAAAAATGAAATTTTCGAACTCGAATTTTGGGATGTTACGCATGAAGTCAAAGTGAAGTTAACATCTGATATTTCTCATTGAGGCATTTCATCGAACATGTTGAGTGCAAAAAAATATCTATATTTTTCAATAACACAGGTGACTATTTTTATACCTACAATCAACACAAGGATTTAACTATTTTTAAAAACATATTGACTAAATAGGTTTAAATTATTGATTAGGAAAAAACAATTCATAAAGGTCAAACAAAGATAAGGAATGAAAAATAGAAACAGATGATAACTAAATTTTCATCACCAAATACCAAATTTAGAATGAGATTCAAGCTCATAAAAATCTGATCTCAGAGGTTAGGCAGATAGAGACCCTCACCAGATAGAAGTGATCTACAAATATGATTTTACGATTACTGTTGCAATCGAAGATGAAAATATGACAACCGTCAATTTCCGGTCAAGTCAAAGTCAACTAAAGTCAACAAGTCAATCCGGTCGACTCAATTAACACTTGTGTACTAGGTTTTACGTTATGTTATTTCCGTACAACTCATTATTCTAATGAGAAATCATCAATTGAAAAGTTCGTATATCTAGATTTCATTAACCTAGAACTGCGTTAAGTGACGAACCAAACCGATAAAACAATGTTGCATATTCATTGGGAGTGTGTAAGATACTTAAACATGGCTTAATGGGGCTTACAGACCTTGCATTGCGGAGCCAAACACTCAAAAAGGTCACAAAAGAAGCCTCTCCCAAATCTCTCTCTGTATGAGAAATCCCTCCAAGTATGTCAAATCTCTCCCAAATCTCTCCAAGTATGTGAAATCTCTCTTAAAAGTTCCCGTAACTTTTTGAAGCCATTCGGGTCATTCCGACCCTTAACCGGGTCAAAAATCGCTTAAAACGAGGTTGGAACGGGTAAAATACCCCAAAGGATCTGGAACCTCCCCCTAGGGCCGAAGACTCTTAGAGGCCGAACCCTCTTGGACCGGATCAGCAGCAGACGAGCTGCAGCAGGCGAGCTGCAGCAGGCGAGCCACAGCAGGCGAGCCGCAGCAGGCGAACCGCAGCAAGCAAGCCGCAACCACGCACCGCAGCGAGCCTTCCGACCGTAGCTTCTTCTCCTCAGATCCGCATCAGCAGCGAAACCCTTCAGCAACCTTGTCCTGAACTTTGGATTTCAGCTCTTCCTTCCCGGTTTTCAATAGTTTTAACATTTTAAACCCGTTTTTAATTATTTTAACGCGAGATTTTCTCCAAAAATCATATTTTAACATATAAGATCCTAAATATTCATAATTTAAACATACTTTTAAGGAAATCCTTATTTTAGAATAAAATCTATTAAATGAGATCTTGTGGTGAAGTGTTGACCTATCTTTGATTTATGACACAAGCAACCACCTCCATACCCACTCCATGACCAACCATTGTCCTTCCCACCATACCTGGTCATTTAATGGTACTTTCCCTATCATTTGACCTGCCATACTCTTAGTCATAGGCTAAAACCCACCCTCTCTCCTCATTCTCACTCATTTCTTTCATTTCCACCAAAGATCAAACACATCTTTTCTCTCAAATTCTCTCATACAATTTTGAGATTTACAAGTCATTTTTCAAGCTTTCCATCTTCATTTGGTAAGTATCATCACTCTCCTTATGGTTATTACATTTCCTTTCACTCAAATAATTGATTCCTTACATAAACTCCATCATTTGTGTGTTAGATTCTCAAATCTTCAAGTGTTATTGAGTTGAACACTTCACTTATTCAACATTCACCCACTGAAATCATATAAGGTGAGTTCATACCCCCATCTTTTCAAGTTTTCTTAAGTTTTAGGGGGGAGAATACAAGTTAAATCATCAAGAACACAACTAAATTCTTCTAACAGCTTTCATTAGAAAAGTTGGACTCCATTCATGGACAGTTTTGGACAACTTAAACATTTTAGTTTTCAAAACTGTTCTGTGTGCACATAGTTCAATTTCTTAGCTTTAATATGGCTACTTGCACATCACCATACGATTTTTCTACAAATGATGGTGATTTTTACAAAACTGCCTATCATTTCAAGAACCGATCCGGACCAGTCTGTGTTTATGGACGTTTTCACCTAAGTTGGAGGTCACTAAAAATCATGGAAAAATTTATGAACAAACTAGACTCATTTTCCAAACTCTCAGAATTTACGGATCCTGATTTGGATATGTTATGAAGTTTTTATATATTTTCTAATAACAGTGATCGAAACTGTTAATAACAGAAAAATGCTAACAATTTCTTATCACCTTGTAACATGTTGAGCAAGGTGTATATTTTTATGTGAATGTGTGTTATTGAAAATAAATGACATTTTGTCGTTGTATATAAACATGCATAAGTTAATAAATGGATTTTGATACATATCTATCTATATATATATATATATATATATATATATATATATATATATATATACACACACACACACACATATGAAATATAAAGGATAACACAATTGTTATAATCAAAGTACATCCATTTTACTCAAACAATTGAATAAACTACGTTGAATATAGTTTACGTACATTACCATTACTACCCTTGTTTGATAAACTATAATAGGTATGGTTTATGTTTCTATTAACACAACAAACACATTTTGGAAGGTTTTATTCCCACAGAAAAAGGTTTTACACTCACGCACACCACACATAAGCTTGTTAACTTAAATCGTGAGACATTCTTCTCAGTACTCCTAGAGTACGGGTTAAAATTCCAGGTAGTTATAACCGTAGTCTCTTGTAGGGAGAACGTGATAGTTGTGTATAGATCTATATTGGGTTTGACACCCCACACCTTGCTGCTAGCTACAGTGGGACCTGCAGGTCTACGGGTGACAAATGTCATAACAGTTTTCGACGCCTGAGAAACGTCGTGGCAGGTTCATTCAGTCATAGTATGGTTATAGCGGCTCACATAGGGAGTTAACAACACATAAAGTTTACAGGGATTTTCATAAATCAAAAGGGATTTTATGTCGATTTAAAATAACTTTTTATATCAATAATTACAGATATTATTGTATACTTTCGGTCTTGGTATTTAAGACTACACATCATTCATTATGGGATTTTTCTCAAATTAGAAAGGGTTTTACGCCAATTTAAAACCACTTTTATATCCTTAAGTATGACAAATACTTGTTTATTTTTGGTCCTGAGATTTAGGACCACATAAATTTTATAAGGAAAATATAGGATTTTTCTTGGTAACATACAATTCATTAGAAAGATCGATTTTCAAACTCTTACTATCAAAAGCTTATGATCTCACCAACTTAATTGTTGACTCTTTTTCAAAACTACTTGTACTCTCAGGAATTTAGTGAACAGGAAATCAACAGCGTTTTGAGGATGGGACGATAAATCGTCAAACAGTTCATTTTTTCATCATAATGTAATTGATTTGAATCATGTAAACATATGCTTTGGTGTAAATATTTCAATTATATTTACGATTGGTTGTATTTACTTTGAGCACTATCATACTCGATGTTGTGATACTATACATGAAGTCCGCCACCCCTGGACGTTTCCGCCATCCTTGGTTTGGGGGTGTGACAGATTGGTATCAGAGCATTGTTTATAGTGAACTAAGTATATCGAACCACATAAGATATACAAAGTATAAATACATTGAGACTAAAGTCTCTGGTTTAAGTTTTCAAAACAATTATACTTTTAGAAATGAAATAGTTTCTTGTTAAAAGTATGAGTACATACATACATACTAGTATAGTATCATTATCTAGGGCAATACAAAAGTAAAACGAGGAGTTGGACACTACGAGTAGACCTTGGGGTATCTAATCAGACTTGGGATGAATATAGCCTGATCAACTATGTTTATCCGAGGTGTGACTATGGTATGCCAGGGCATGGTCGTGGTGAGCAACAAGCCTAAAAACTTCCCATACAAGAAAATTACTAAGAACCAAACATAAAATTTAAAATACTATAGGAGTATTTTGTGATATCATAACTTACATGAAAACTAAATAGATCTTTAATAATAGGTCTATAGTCACTAAGTGGATACTCTAAAGTTATATATAACTTAGAGATCATAGACTTAGAATCTGTGATCATTTCCTTACTTCATTTTCCTTGTTTGGATGTGGACCTAGGGTAGGATCACTTAGTTGAAGGTCTATCATATCTTGTTGTATGTAATTAGTATGCACTATGTCATTATAGAAGTAACTAATAAGGATCACCCCCTATAAGTAATTAATTGTAAGACTTAGACGCCTATTAATTATCTCTTCCACTCCGATTCTCGCACGTGTAGCATGGCAAGATTCTACTTACCAGACGAACCCTACTTTCCCAACCAGAGAAATGGTAGATGGTTATGAGGAGAATCAGAAGCAGAACCAGAGGTAATCAACCCTCCATGCATAGCCAGGGTTCCCACGAACCATTTCGACTACATCGAACCTGTGTCCTGTTGGGCAACCGTGATCGAGGGTTGAAGTCGACATCACTGACAACAATCACCATGTGGAGACCAACGGGGGTGCTATGACCTCAGCCACGGGGGACCGATTGACAGAGCCCTCCTAACGAAGACCCGACGGATCGCGAACATCGGGGATTAAAACAAGGAGACTGCAAAACCGAGTTCGAAAACTGCATGCTACTACGGACCCCACCATCTCACGTACCCGAGACTCGGAAAGAGACTACTATTTTAGAGTCCAACTCTCTTTTTAGGACCTTATCGCCGCTCGGGCAGAAGTAAGAGAGTAACAGGGTAGACCCACGGCATTCAAAGAGGGGATGATTGCAGCCAAGCGTCGATTTGCAAAGCTGCAAGGTGCATCGACTTTGTCTCAGGCATCACAAGGGACGAATCGTCTTAAGTGAATCCATACCGCACACGAGACCTTGTAAACTGAGATCATGAGTACACGTTGGTGCTACTCTATTCCGACACTACGATATAAGCGGTTATACCAATCAAGAGATCTAATTGCTATCAAAACTTTTCCTTGCATGGATGTGAGGTAGACCTGCATCGAGGTCAAAATCTTCGCTGAAACCATAATTACTAGAATCATATTATCAAGATGGGCTTAGGACATACCTAATAGACTCGACGGTCTATTTAGTCTTAATTATATAACTAAGCATACATCAATTGGTCACTGTAAGGACCTAGATTGGATCAAATTACAAGGTTTCACTTGGATACCGAACTACTAAAACACATGAGTTTATCATTTATAGACTCTCATTATGAAATGTTTTTAGAATGCCATAAAACAACCGAAATACGTTACAAACTGAACTAAGATAAACTTAGTTAGGAAACACGCGATGTATATCCATTCTAAGAACTCATTACCGTCTCTCCCTTAAACATTATGGTTGAGAGGTGCCTTCTTTGTAGACCCATAGGGTGCGGTCATACCCGCACTAAGGCACCGGATCCCATAAAAACTCCTCAGCTAAGTGTGTTTGGACAAACATGATTCTAAGAGGAGTAAAGCTTAACGCCTGTACTAAACCTACTTCTACCCACTACCATAACTCCGTCTCAGGAATGTTAGCAGAAACACTAAGAATAGTACAACGATGTGTAAAAATTTATATATATGAATATAAATCGTAAGAATGCACTTGAAATAATTATCCCCACTCACGAAGTCATTTTTCATCATGAAACAGAGCCATGTCTTCACCAAGAGATAACCAATCAGCTAGCAAGGCACCAACTCTGCAGATAGACTCTGCTACTTTTCAAGCTACAGTCACGGCAGCCGTCATGGCACAACTCAATTCTAACCACGCTAGCAGGCGCGGAGACGATGTCAAAAATACTAACTACAATAACAATCAAGAACACCAGTGGGCGTCTACCAACGAAAATGCCTCAGGCCCCAAACCTACGAACAAGAAGCAAAAGTTTTGGAACAAAAAGTAGCGAAACAAATCTCAAAGACTCGCTAAAAGACAACAACCCATGGCCACCCCTACAATCATGACAGCAGTCACAATAGATGCCTTGACATCAGCCACAACATTTATCGTTCATGCACCAGACAGGCAATATATGGGAACACTCCCAAAGTGTAACAAGTGTGGCTTCCATCACAATGGGCTTTGCCGGCTGATGCATTGTAGAAACTGCGACAAGAACGGGCATACTTCTCGCTTCTGCATAAACCAAAACCAGCACCTCCCTTCAATCACTAGTACCAAGGTAGGCCCAGTATGCTACCTATGCAGTGAAACGGGACACTTCAAGAGAGAATGCCCAACTGAGAAGAATGACGGGGGAGCAGGAGGAGTGTGATGAACACACCAGCAGGAGCAGCAAGGGGACCATATTAGGACTTTTGTAATGTTTCTAACGACAAAAACGTTTAAGTACCATATGCTTGTAATAAATTTGGTATGATTTCTAAAATTACCGTCTTTCTAAAAGTAGTTAAAATACTCTATCGTTCAATTCAAACCAAAAACATTCATATATGACCTTAGGATCATTACATGTGAGATGTGATGACTTTGTGCATACAACGGGGTTAATTATACTCAAAATACTAATGACTTAAATCAAATAATTCCATCTTGACTCCTATTCCATGTCTAGTAGTTGGATTTGAGTGGAGCCACCCACTCGACGATTTCACCAATATCAAATTACATACGACATACATATGCCACTCGATCTTAGAGTGACCTGTCAAGGATCATGATATCAAGTATCATTGCTAACTATTAGAGCACACTCACTACCAGTGCTAGATGTTGTAGTACGAACCATTTGCGGTAATAATAACATTGAACAAATGTAACACACTGAAAAGAAACACGAGATACTCTATCACTCTAATGAGCACTTCCTACAAATACAGCTTAACACATGTTTACCTAAAGAGATGTTGTTGTCACCATTCAATTCCGATTGGTATAGTCCTCGTCTTCCTGACGTAACGGCTATGAATGGACCTTTCACCTAACCCACCGAATATCAAATCCTTCGTCTCTCATAAACATGAACCCGACATAGACCACCGGGTCATCTCTCATTGTAAAACCCCAAAACACTCACCAGAGGAGTGTTATGCCTTTCGAAACCTTATCAAAAGTATTTCCAGGAGACCCTTCGGGAATGTCACACATACAACAGACAAGGTTCAAGCACAGAAGCTTGGGACGGATATGGTTAGTCTACCGCTACTACGTGTATACGCGAGGATAATGTATAATTAAGATTCTATGGACATTGGATGTGTGATTCCGCCCTATTTCCTATTCCTCGTCTGGTTGTGGATTTGGGGCAGAGTCACCCATCCAACTGTCTAGCCAACCTTGAGTACATACGACCTATATGCGAAAGTTAATGATAGATGGACCAGGTACGAGTCCTGCCATGAACTTCAGATCAAGGCTACCCAGGAGTACAAGTGAACTTCCTGCCATCCGAATAAGTCTAGTCACGTAAACCAAAACCACTTACATCCTACCGAGCTAAGCAATCGAGGAAACACTATAGCAGGCCCTATGCAGCACTCCGAGGAGAAGTTATTACATATGAATTATGACAGCTAAAGATGTACGAGGTCGGCTAGGTAATGCATGACCTCGAAATAGGAGCGGTAGTGTTCGCCCTAGAGGTCTAGAGGCACCATCTCTACGACGCGAAGCACACGAAAACTTGCTACTCCCTTCATCCAGGCTCGGGCAAGATGTGTCTGGACCTCAAAAAGTAACATCAATGGACGAATAGGAAAGCTGACATCGCTACACATGTGGGAAAGTATCGGACTTGTGCCAAAGTCAAGGTAGAATAAATGAAGCCTTCACGTTCCTACAACAACCGGTGATACCCGAAGGGAAGTAGGAGCGGCTAACCGTGGGCTTCATAACTGAACTACCCAAGACAATAAACGGTCTCGATACTGTGACATCCCCATTTTCACGGCCAGAAAAGACCGATGTTGTTTATGCTTTATAAAAATCAGAGTACTTCATTTTATAAAAATGTTGCGGAATTTGTTCCCAGAAAAACATGGTAAATACGTTATTAAAACATTTTCGAAGAAACGTATTTATTTCATTTTAAAACGTTTGGGATGTCATCGTTAATACAGAAACATAAGCATAAACAGAACTTACAATTATTTACACTAGTGATCTACATCTCTTTAAATCTCTCAGTGTAATGTCACTTCATATCAACACCTGTGATATAAATAAACTGAGTGGGTCAGGTTGGGAAACCTGGTGATTACATAGGGTTTTCAACCCACAATAATATAATTATTATGTTTAAACAATCAAATAATCAACCCAATTACCCATCCCCATTATCTTCTTTATTCTTAAGGATCTACCCTAAGAATCAGCTATTTCTCATTCATTCATTCCTAAGGATCATCCTAAGGAAACAACATGAAGTCCATTGTTGCCAATGACACTTTGGTCAAGCGCAGCTGCTAATCTTGTCACTTAGGCACAGCTGCCAGAATTGGGACATTTCCTATGAGGTGCTTCTGCCGGTATTGACCTTTTAACGCCACTATCATGGTCATAAGGCTCCCTATTAGGCACAGCTGTTGATACTGTCCTTAGAGCGCAGCTGCTAGGACGTTTACCGTAGATCTAAAACATCTACGGGTTGTGGCGCAGCTGCCAGTGCTCATCTATAGGGTACTTGGTCCACTGCTGCCAATGTATTACCTATAGGGCACTAGGTCCGTACTACTAAAGTTCCTCTATTTCAGCTTTTATCCCTCATCATTCATCTACCCATGTTTTACGCAACATATTTTGTAGATATAAAATACTTTATACAGTTTACATCATTTAAAACATGTATAAAAATCTTTCACCAGCATAGACAGCAAGTATTAAGACAATATGCACACATAACACGTAATTTATATTAAAATACTTCATATCTATGTGTAAGATGAAAGGGACCATGCACTCACTTGAAAAGGTGGTGACTCGGTACTCGGACAGCGCTTCGTTTTCTTTAAAATAATTTCCTTCGACGAAACCTAGTATTATTACCACTAGATTTTAGTCTAAGATTTACCGTGACTAATTATTAGTCTTATTATTATTATTATATAAGCGTTTAAACAATACTTTCCAATCACTATGTACAGACAGGGGCCAGACATAAAACACCGGAGGGCAGGACCATTTTGGCATATAGCACTTCTAAAATCCAACCCTATGCGGCCCTTTAAACCAGATTCCCCGTACCGCGAGTAGTTAAAAAGATATTATAACGACACTTATATAATTCATAATAATAGCTCAAATATTTATTATAAATTTATAATAACAATACTAATTTTAAATATAAACTACATTTAAAATAGGATAAGCATAACTTACTTACAAGGGGATTTTAGCTAGGAGTCGGGCTCTGTAGGGGCAGAACTTCGTCACTGAATCTTTCTAAGAAAGATTCGTGCAGCGCTTCAGCGCTCACCTTACTATACTAAAACTACAAAAAGAGAAGTCGAATCACGAGGGACCGAAATGCTCGGGGGATAAGGAGAGAAAGACTCTTGAATCAAGAGAATGGTGCAAGAAATATGAGAGCCCAAGCCTCTTATTTATAGTAATTGAATTTACAAAAACTACCCTCCATAATTACTTAATGACCTTATAGTTATATAAACAACTAAACACCCCTTTATAATACTATTTTAAATAGATTTAATGATATTTGCACTAAACTAATGTCGAAAGAACTCAACATTAGTCTTATAATGACCGCATCGTCGATACCTTTCTAATGATATATACATATGTATATATATGTGTACGTATATATGATTTATACTTTATTTTAATACGTAAATATGCTATTATAATTTGTAACTCGTTCATATGAACTCCGTTTTTGACGTTATTTATATCCACGCGTAGGTGGAGACGTACTCTACAACTTTCTTTTAGAGCACTAAATCTAAATCTCGCTCTATCATAAATTTACTATTTACGCTTCTCGGCGCCGTGCCGGTTCCGACGCGAAACTTCGACGGGTCATAACTTCTTCGTTATAACTCGGATTTCGGCGTTCTTTATATGTACGGAAACCCTGTGACATATTCTACAACTTGGTTAAGATTATTTATTCTAAATAATTTTTTTGTCGAAAAGTCGTTTTCGACCCCTATTGCCTCTAAATTGACTAGCCCGGATCTGCAGGCGTTACAATTATCTCACCCTTTGGATGATTACGTCCCGGAATCATCAACGAAACAGGGTCATATAATGACTCCATACGTCATCTCTTCATCCTAGGTAATAATTATAACTTCTACATTCCTTCAATTCTATCTCTTAAACTCATTGACTGTAAGAGTACTCGATCGTGCACCTGCTCTCTACCTCAGGTTAGACTCCAAATTATGACCTTCAAGTCACAATCTCGATCCTTGCTGGATACGGACTTGAGATAAGTTCTTTTATTACTACTATAGATCGATGTGTCATATTCTAATGACCTATCATCGTATGTTGCAACACTTAGACTTAGGTCTCTTAGAGTTAAATTCTAAAACAGACTATGCATTCCTTCATGTTCTAATGTGATATAATCACACTTTAACATTAGGCATTTCTAGCCACCAACTTCCTTAACAACGAGTGCGATACTTCTATTGATCGCTTTGATTTCAACCGTTTGGTTTAAGTCGGACGCTACATCAAACTTGGTTCTCTGAACCACACAACATACTCATCGTAGTCGGACTCGATTCGATACGACCACTAGGGTCGGAATATCAACAATCTTCTTAGTCATTACCGAAACGATGGTAACAACACACACGAAACCAATTACTAGCTTCTTGGTAACCTTGTGACTTTCCCTGATCCAAGTGTGAGTCCTGTGCTTCCGGTAGTATAGGCCTCTACTACCATTCACACCTACTCATACTCGTCTCAGGTATTGTCCCACAGTTTTCCAAGTCACCACACAAGAAAATCATATAACAGCTTAACACATCAGATATCAAAACGAAGGTTTTTATTATTCCTTGAAACTATTACATAGGTGTTCAAGTTCACCCTAGAATATGCCTCTAACAGGCTACATCATACAATTCTATGGCTACCTCATAACTCGATCTTTGGATGTCAAGTTGTCACTCCTGAATCCTCGCATTGTCATCTGCTTCGTCAAGGATCATTTGAAATGCTCTCGCCTTTGGCTTTGGCGGCACATTTGGCTTTGTAGCCCCCTCTCTCTTTGGGCAATCTTGCTTGAAGTGTCCTTCCTCATTACATTCGTAACACACCCTTTTATTGAATTTACACTCGTTGGCATAATGCCCATGCTTCCCACACTTGAAACAAGTTACTTCCTCACTGCATTTTCCAGAGTGTTTCTTTTTGCACTTCTCGCACCATCTTTCTTCACTCCCTCCTCCTCTAAACTTCCTGGTACTTGATTTGCTTCTCTCATCGGGCTTCGCAGACCCCTCAAACTTCCTCTTTTCGCCAACCTCGGTCTTGTTGGCGGCTCTTCCCTTGATCATCTCCTCAACCGACTTGGCAGCCCAGATAGCTGCCTCCAAAGTAGGTGCCTGACGCACTGGCACTGCATATTCCCATGGAAGTCCTTTTGTGTACTTGTCAATTTTTGTCAGCTCATCCGGAACAAGACGTAAGGCGAACTCCATCTTCTCTGTGAAGTTGTTGGTGTATTCATCAATAGACATGCTTCCTTTCTTTAAGGTAAGGAATTGGTTTTCTAGCTCGAGCAGATTTTGGGCTGAGCAGTACCTACGTTTGAAATGCACCAAAAATTCTGCCCATGTCAGTTGCAGGGGCTCATTGGGGCTCAGCGTCTTTCCCAAGGTATTCCACCATCATACAGCGCCTCCTCGAAACTGACGCACTGCAAACGTGGTCTGTTGTTTTCCCTTGCAACCGCACGTCATGAAAGCTAATTCCATCTCCGAGATCCAATCCATGACCCCGATCGGATCCTCCTTTCCAGTGAAAGTCGATGGCTTGCAAGTCAGAAAATCCTTGTACTTGCATCCATTCCTCTCGACTTCATCATCTTGGTTGTTTTGTCGAACTATTGGTGGGTTGACTTGACCAACAGTCCCACTGTAGTTTCCTTCCTCAGTCTGCCCTTCGTTCAACTTGGGCTGTTCAATCTGAATAGTCGCTTCCTCACGATTTTGCTGGAGCAAACGTCTGGTTTCCTCCATTTGACGATCCAACATTGCTTGGATCATCGCTTGCACTCCTGCCATCGTTATTGGCTCAACAGCGGCTACCACAACCGGTATTTGCTCAATCGCTGGGGGTTGATCTCGGTTCCCATTTGCATTCACGTTTCCGCTACGGGTTCTTGCCATCTTGATCTATACGCCGAATAAGGTGAATCTAGACCTTTACTTAGGATTGACGTTCAAATCATTCTTATCACTCCGAAACGTTTATATGCTAGTTCTAATATCGTAGTTAAACGCTTAGAATCCTAAACACATAAGGTTTCCAGATCCGGTCGGCAACAAACCATAGATCCGAACAAATAACAGCATATCAGGCACAAGCATTTAGCACATAAAAGCATTTTAGGCACAATTCCTAAAATAAGCTAGTGCTCACACCTCACAATCATCGCTTAGCATTCTAAGTTTAAGTCTAGAAATAAATCCATATTCCTAGTTCGCTTAAACTAATGCTCTGATACCAACTGTGACATCCCCATTTTCACGGCCAGAAAAGACCGATGTTGTTTATGCTTTATAAAAATCAGAGTACTTCATTTTATAAAAATGTTGCGGAATTTGTTCCCAGAAAAACATGGTAAATACGTTATTAAAACATTTTCGAAGAAACGTATTTATTTCATTTTAAAACGTTTGGGATGTCATCGTTAATACAGAAACATAAGCATAAACAGAACTTACAATTATTTACACTAGTGATCTACATCTCTTTAAATCTCTCAGTGTAATGTCACTTCATATCAACACCTGTGATATAAATAAACTGAGTGGGTCAGGTTGGGAAACCTGGTGAGTACATAGGGTTTTCAACCCACAATAATATAATTATTATGTTTAAACAATCAAATAATCAACCCAATTACCCATCCCCATTATCTTCTTTATTCTTAAGGATCTACCCTAAGAATCAGCTATTTCTCATTCATTCATTCCTAAGGATCATCCTAAGGAAACAACATGAAGTCCATTGTTGCCAATGACACTTTGGTCAAGCGCAGCTGCTAATCTTGTCACTTAGGCACAGCTGCCAGAATTGGGACATTTCCTATGAGGCGCTTCTGCCGGTATTGACCTTTTAACGCCACTGTCATGGTCATAAGGCTCCCTATTAGGCACAGCTGTTGATACTGTCCTTAGAGCGCAGCTGCTAGGACGTTTACCGTAGATCTAAAACATCTACGGGTTGTGGCGCAGCTGCCAGTGCTCATCTATAGGGTACTTGGTCCACTGCTGCCAATGTATTACCTATAGGGCACTAGGTCCGTACTACTAAAGTTCCTCTATTTCAGCTTTTATCCCTCATCATTCATCTACCCATGTTTTACGCAACATATTTTGTAGATATAAAATACTTTATACAGTTTACATCATTTAAAACATGTATAAAAATCTTTCACCAGCATAGACAGCAAGTATTAAGACAATATGCACACATAACACGTAATTTATATTAAAATACTTCATATCTATGTGTAAGATGAAAGGGACCATGCACTCACTTGAAAAGGTGGTGACTCGGTACTCGGACAGCGCTTCGTTTTCTTTAAAATAATTTCCTTCGACGAAACCTAGTATTATTACCACTAGATTTTAGTCTAAGATTTACCGTGACTAATTATTAGTCTTATTATTATTATTATTATATAAGCGTTTAAACAATACTTTCCAATCACTATGTACAGACAGGGGCCAGACATAAAACACCGGAGGGCAGGACCATTTTGGCATATAGCACTTCTAAAATCCAACCCTATGCGGCCCTTTAAACCAGATTCCCCGTACCGCGAGTAGTTAAAAAGATATTATAACGACACTTATATAATTCATAATAATAGCTCAAATATTTATTATAAATTTATAATAACAATACTAATTTTAAATATAAACTATATTTAAAATAGGATAAGCATAACTTACTTACAAGGGGATTTTAGCTAGGAGTCGGGCTCTGTAGGGGCAGAACTTCGTCACTGAATCTTTCTAAGAAAGATTCGTGCAGCGCTTCAGCGCTCACCTTACTATACTAAAACTACAAAAAGAGAAGTCGAATCACGAGGGACCGAAATGCTCGGGGGATAAGGAGAGAAAGACTCTTGAATCAAGAGAATGGTGCAAGAAATATGAGAGCCCAAGCCTCTTATTTATAGTAATTGAATTTACAAAAACTACCCTCCATAATTACTTAATGACCTTATAGTTATATAAACAACTAAACACCCCTTTATAATACTATTTTAAATAGGTTTAATGATATTTGCACTAAACTAATGTCGAAAGAACTCAACATTAGTCTTATAATGACCGCATCGTCGATACCTTTCTAATGATATATACATATGTATATATATGTGTACGTATATATGATTTATACTTTATTTTAATACGTAAATATGCTATTATAATTTGTAACTCGTTCATATGAACTCCGTTTTTGACGTTATTTATATCCACGCGTAGGTGGAGACGTACTCTACAACTTTCTTTTAGAGCGCTAAATCTAAATCTCGCTCTATCATAAATTTACTATTTACGCTTCTCGGCGCCGTGCCGGTTCCGACGCGAAACTTCGACGGGTCATAACTTCTTCGTTATAACTCGGATTTCGGCGTTCTTTATATGTACGGAAACCCTGTGACATATTCTACAACTTGGTTAAGATTATTT
The DNA here is from genome assembly GCF_002870075.4 of Lactuca sativa. Taxonomy (NCBI): domain Eukaryota; kingdom Viridiplantae; phylum Streptophyta; class Magnoliopsida; order Asterales; family Asteraceae; genus Lactuca; species Lactuca sativa. Next base: position 164,089,721 of record NC_056623.2, on the reverse strand, counting down.
ATTCTAAATAATCTTTTTGTCGAAAAGTCGTGTTCGACCCCTATTGCCTCTAAATTGACTAGCCCGGATCTGCAGGCGTTACAGATACCATTTAGGTAACCGTCGACAGACTGGCCGAAAACGCACACTCCCTACTAATCATAAAAACCGACAGGAGGGAGGAATCGACTAGAACATACATCAAAGAGATCATGCGACCATGGGGAACTAGGTTAGATTTGGGTATGGCCCACCAAAAACCAACCAACGGGCATAACAAAAGGGACTGTTCAAATCTTGGGCTACACGTTAATAGCTTGAGTGATTAACTTCGGTAAACGTGGGAGTGCCCACTTACCACATGGCAAAATCGAAATGAACGAGAGTCTCCACTTTGTAGCGGAGAGTATAAAGGCACACATAGAATACACTATCATTTCAGAACAATAACTCCTTTAAATTGACTTAGCTCAAGTTACAATAAGAAATTCCAAGGCGTCTTATAACATCAGGCGGATTGGCCCCCGCCATACCAATTTCTTGTACTACGAAGAGTTTTCCTCATCTTTTCTCCAAATTCATGAAGTCCCGGTCAAAGTGCTAATTTCAAGACGAAATTCCCTCTAACGGGGGGATGATGTGACAACCGTCAATTTCCGGTCAAGTCAAAGTCAACTAAAGTCAACAAGTCAACTCGGTTGACTCAATTAACCCTTGTATACTAGGGTTTACGTTATGTTATTTCCGTACAACTCATTATTCTAATGAGAAATCATCAATTGAAAAGTTCGTATATCTAGATTTCATTAACCTAAAACTGTGTTAAGTGACGGGCCAAACCGATAAAACAATGTTGCATACTCATTGGGAGTGTGTAAGATCCTTAAACATGGCTTAATGCGGCTTACAGACCTTGCATTGCGGAGCCAAACACTCAAAAAGGTCACAAAAGAAGCCTCTCCCAAATCTCTCTCTGTATGAGAAATCTCTCCAAGTATGTCAAATCTCTCCCAAATCTCTCCAAGTATGTGAAATCTCTCTTAAAAGTTCCCGTAACTTTTTGAAGCAATTCGGGTCATTCCGACCCTTAACCGGGTCGAAAATCGGTTAAAATGAGGTTAGAACGGGTAAAATACCCCAAAGGATCCGGAACCTCCCCTAGGGCCGAAGCCTCTTAGAGGCCGAACCTTCTTGGACCGGATAGGCAGCAGACGATCCGCAGCAGGCGAGCCACTACAGGCGAACCGCAGTAGGCGAGCTGCAGCAGGTGAACCGCAACAGGCGAGCCTTCCGACCGCAGCAGGCGAACCGCAACAGGCGAGCCGCAGCCACGCACTGCAGCGAGCCTTCCGACCGCAACGAGCCTTCCGACTGTAGCTTCTTCTCCTCAGATCCGCATTAGCAGCGAAACCCTTCAGCAACCTTGTCCTGAACTTTGGATTTCAGCTCTTCCTTCCCGGTTTTCAATATTTTTAACATTTTAAACCCGTTTTTAATTATTTTAACGCGAGATTTTCTCCAAAAATCATATTTAAACATATAAGACCCTAAATATTCATAATTTAAACATATTTTTAAGGAAATCCTTATTTCAGAATAAAATCTATTAAATGAGATCTTGTGGTGAAGTGTTGACCTATCTTTGATTTATGACACAAGCAACCACCTCCATACCCACTCCATGACCAACCATTGTCCTCCCCACCATACCTGGTCATTCAATGGTACTTTCCCTATCATTTGACCAGCCATAATCTTAGTCATAGGCTAAAACCCACCCTCTCTCCTCATTCTCACTCATTTCTTTCATTTCCACCAAAGATCAAACACATCTTTTCTCTCAAATTCTCTCATACAATTTTGAGATTTCCAAGTCATTTTTCAAGCTTTCCATCTTCATTTGGTAAGTATCATCACTCTCCTTATGGTTATTACATTTCCTTTCAATAAAATCATTGATTCCTTACACAAACTCCATCATTTGTGTGTTAGATTCTCAAATCTTCAAGTGTTATTGAGTTGAACACTTCACTTATTCAACATTCACCCACTGAAATCATATAAGGTGAGTTCATACCCCCATCTTTTCATGTTTTCTTAAATTTTAGAGGGGAGAATACAAGTTAAATCATCAAGAACACAACTAAATTCTTCTAACAGCTTTCATCAGAAAAGTTGGACTCCATTCATGGACTGTTTTGGACAACTTAAACATTTTAAAATGACTACTTGCACATCACCATACGATTTTTCTACAAATTATGGTGATTTTTACAAAACTGCCTATCATTTCAAGAACCGATCCGGACAAGTCTGTGTTTATGGACGTTTTCACCTAAGTTGGAGGTCACTAAAAATTATCGAAAAATTTATGAACAAACTAGAATCATTTTCCAAACTCCCAGAATTTACGGATCCGGATTTGGATATGTTATGAAGTTTTTATATATTTTCTAATAACAGTGATCGAAACTATTAATAACAGAAAAATGCTAACAATTTCTTATCACTTTGTAACATGTTGAGCAAGGTGTATATTTTTATGTGAATGTGTGTTATTGAAAATAAATGACATTTTGTCTTAGTATATAAACATGCATAAGTTAATAAATGGATTTTGATACATACATACATACATATATATATATATATATATATATATATATATATATATATATATATATACACACATATGAAATATAAAGGATAACACAATTGATATAATCAAAGTACATCCATTTTACTCAAACAATTGAATAAACTACGTTGAATATAGTTTACGTACATTACCATTACTACCCTTGTTTGATAAACTATAATAGGTATGGTTTATGTTTCTATTAACACAACAAACACATTTTGGAAGGTTTTATTCCCACAGAAAAAGGTTTTACACTCACGCATACCACACATAAGCTTGTTAACTTAAATCGTGAGACATTCTTCTCAGTACTCCTATTGTACAGGTTAAAATTCCTGGTAGTTATAACCGGAGTCTCTTGTAGGGAGAACGTGATAGTTGAATATAGATCTATATTGGGTTTGACACCCCACACCTTGCTGCTAGCTACAGTGGAACTTGCAGGTCTATGGGTGACAAATGTCAACAGTTTTCGATTCCTGAGAAACGTTGTGGCATGTGCATTTAGTCATAGTATGGTTATAGCGGCTCACATAGGGAGTTAACAACACATAAAGTTTACGGGGATTTTCGTAAATCAAAAGGGGTTTTATGTCATATGAATAATTACAGATATTATTGTATACTTTCGGTCTTGGTATTTAAGACTACACATCATTCATTATGGGATTTTTCTCAAATTAGAAAGGATTTTACGTCAATTTAAAACCACTTTTATATCCTTAAATATGACAAATACTTGTTTATTCTTGGTCCTGAGATTTAGGACCACATAACTTTTATAAGGAAAATATAGGACTTTTCTTGGTAACATAGAATTCATTACAAAGATCGATTTTCAAACTCTTACTATCCAAAGCTTATGAAGTCACTAACTTAATTGTTGACACTTTTTCAAAACTACTTGTATTCTCAGGAATTCAGTGAAACAAGAAATCAACAGCGTTTTGAGGATAGGACGATAAATCGTCAAACAGTTCATTTTGTCATCATAATGTAATTGATTTGAATCATGTAAACATATGCTTTGGTGTAACTTTTTCAATTATATTTATGATTGGTTGTATTTAATTTGAGCACTATCATACTCGTTGTTGTGATACCATACATGAAGTCCGCCACCCCCGGACGTTTCCGCCATCCTTGGTTTGGGGGTGTGACAGAAAAGGAACGACGTCGATCTCTTAGATCATGGATTCGTTGTTAATGAAATGACAGATAAGGAAAATGGATCAATAAGTCGTTGTTCATCATCAGAAGAGGTAGAAGTGGTGGATGGAAGGAGGAGGAAAGTGGTGAGAGATTATTTCCAAAGTGTTGAGGAGTAAAGGCGGAGGTAGTAGACCTAGAGTGTGAAAAAGCGATTGTTTGAACAGAGAAACTCCGTTCAGATCTTCAGTCGATAGAGGACACCGAGGTGAGGTCGACGATGACAATGAACTCCAGCGAACTGATGATGCAGATGCAGAAGGACGTGAGAGGTAGATAGAGGGAAAGAGAGATCTGATGAGGAATAGAGATAGAAATAGTGTGTGTTTGTGTGTGTTTGGTATATAAACTAAATTAATTATTAATTGTTAGGAAATGATATTTTTAATTCCCAATATGCCCCTATAATTCCTTATAAAATGTCTTTGATACCATTAAAACAAGTGATAATTGCAATTATGCCATGATCAATCTAAGTCATTCAAAATTTTGATCTAATGCTCCACCTTTAGTTCTCGGGTTCCCGGGAAACTATGAGTTCTCAAATGATCCTTCCTTCCACTCTCTCTCTCTCTCTCTCTCTCTCTATATATATATATATATATATATATATATATATATATATATATATCAAAAAAGAATACAATTTCCATAATATACATGTTTATTTTATAATAAGTATTAATATATATATATATATATATATATATATATATATATATATTACAGATTCTTTCATATTTATATACTTTTCAATATAATTTTTTCGTCTGAAATATCTAATATATTCAAAAGTCTTTATATATTTATATTGTTACGCACGCCTTCTTCGTAAAATATATCAATAAATTTCGATTTTTATTCAAAATAAAACTTAATATAAAATAGATATTATTGAATGCCCAATTTAAAATTTGAAAAATGATGTCGGAAACTATATTTGGTTATATTAGTCGAAAATACGGGTGTTACAACTCTCCTCCACTTATAATGATTTCGTCCTCGAAATCTAACTAAATAACTTTGGGTAGTTGCTTCTTATCTCTTCTTCTGGTTCCCACGTTTATTATGATCCTTTCTAGTGTTGCCACTATACTTTTACCAAATCAATTGTCTTGTTGCGTAAGGTCTTTGTTTTCCTATCCAAGATCGCAATTGGTTTCTCTACATAGTTTAGACGCTGTCCAATATCATCTAGAGGTACAACTGCAGATTCATTTGCAATACACTTCCTTAATTGAGAAACATGGAAAGTTATGTGGATCTGACTAAGTTCTTCCGCCAGATCCAAACAGTAGGCAACTTTGCCTACTCAGGTAGTGATTCAAAAATGTCTGATATATCTAGGGACTAACTTGCCCTGTTTTCGGAACCTGATGAAGCCTTTCCATGGTGAAACCTTAAGTAGTACAAGGTCTCCAACTAGAAACTTAAGATCCGACCGACGTCTATCTACATAAGTCTTTTGTCGACTCTAATCAATTTGTAGTCTATCTCGTACATGTTGAATTAGTTCGGTCATCTTGATGACTACATTAGTACTTCCTATAACGCTCTGACCAACTTCTCCCCAACATATTGGTGTATGGAATTTCCTTATATAAAGCATCTCGAAGGGAGATCTGCCAATACTGTAGTGAAAGCTGTTATTTTATGAGATTTTCGCTAATGGTAGATATGTATCCCCGCTTCCACCAAATTCAAGTACACATGCCCACAACATGTCATCAAGAGATCCATCATCGGTCTACAAACTCTGTTCATGAGATCCATGAACGTCGTTAGTGTATTAGTGAGCCAAAAATGCATCACCATGAAGTCGTAATGACCATAACTAGTCTTGAAAGGCGTTTTGTGGACATCCTCATCCCTAACCCACATCTGATGATAATTTGAACACATGTCAATCTTGGAGAACCAAGACGCACCCTGTAACTAGTCGAACAAATCACCAATCCTAGAAAATGGATAACAGTTCTTCAAAGTTAACTTGTTTAGCTCCTGATAATCGATGCACATCTTTTGGAAGCCATATTTCTTCTTCAAAAATAGAATTGGTGCTCCCCACGGTGAACTGCTCGGTCTAATAAACCCCTTGTCTAACTTCTGCAGCTGTGTAGACAACTTCTACATCTTTGACAGTTCCACGCTTGTAGCAGCCGAACCCACCCTTCCTACAACCTCCATCGTGCGCTTTGTCATAATTGCTACAGTGGCCCCGACCTTACTGGCCTCTCAATCGCGAATCAACAACCTTGGGCTTCTTGCCCGAGCCCTCCGATACCTGAGCCTGAACCGACTTCCTTTTCCTCACCGTCTCCAAATCAATCTCCCACCCGCGAGCCCGAGCTATCATATCCTCCAATATCTTGGATCTAGAAATGCATACAAACTCCTGTATCTATTATTTCAATATATCATGGTACATGGCCTTCTTCATCTCCACATCCACCATATACTGTGGAAATAGCAATACCCTCTCTCGGAACATAGCGGTAATCTGCGTCACTGACTAAGTAGTCTAATGAAAGTCTTAGAGTTCCCTCGCCACCTATTGAACCTCAATCACTGGTGAAAACTCAACTCTGAACCTCTTCACAAAATCATCCTAAGTCATCGCCTCAACAAACTCGCCTCCCAATGCATGACCTACCTCCTCTAACCAGTCACGGGCTCTGTCTTTTAGAAGACAGAAAGCAATTCTAACCTTTGCCTCCTCGGGACAAAGGTTGGACTAGAAGGCATTCCTAATGTCCGCCAACCACTGTCTGTTAGCAATGAGCTTCCATTTCCCGAGGAACTCAGGAGCTGCACATGCACAAAACTCTCGAAATATCAAAAAACTTGCACCCACCATAGCCACCATTTTTAGCATGGAATGCGCCGAGATTCTCGCCCATCAATTCCATAATGGCCTCCTTGCTCGAACCAAAGATCATAGGAATCTACTCTAGAATGCTACGAGTAATCTCTAACGAAATGAACTCTCACATCTAATCATCCAAGGGTCTGGCTCTAGAGCCCGAGCCTGATCCCTCACCAGGACCTGAACCACCTCGAGTGACCACCATACTAAAAATAAACAATGCAAACCATTAGAAAATACTTAAAGAATCTCACACCATGTGAGTTCCTTAGTATCCTTGTGACTCCCCTTGACTCTAGTACGTATCATGTGCTTTCAGTAGTACGGGCCTGATACTACCTTCCACACATATCCGTACTTTCCTCAAAAGTCACCCAGACTCCCTTAAGTAACTACCATACCTAAAATTCTACATTCTCGCTAAACAACGTATCTGCTAAGCTAGCATTCTTCCTAGGATTTCCTTCCCGCCACTCTCCATGTAACACTATGTTCATAATCGTTTCCTAATTCGGGGCTGTGACCTGAAGATTGGTTATCATAATGATTAGGAGCTTTAGGAAAGATAGTATTATACACCTTTGGGTGTGGGAAGTGTTGATTGGATGACCCGGGAGTTTGGTTTGTGTTTTGGAGCCCAAGAGTATACCGATAATGTGTCATTTTGTGCCTTTATGGATTTTGGATTTTAAGATCTCTAAAATTGGACTTAAAACAAAGAAGTTATGGCCTCTGGAAGTTTGGTGGTTTAAGGGCTAAGCCTAGTACGCAGGGCGTACAAGGGAGTACTTTGGGCGTACTAGGCAATTGGATCGCGAGCACCTTATGGAGTACGTTGGGCGTACTGGGAGTACACAGGCGATACTCCAGCCAGATGTAAACCCTAATTTTTAGGGTTTGCACCGTAGTAAAACAACTTATAACTCCGTTGGACATTTTATTGATCATCCTTCATCACCTTATGCCATAAAATCGAAATCCTAATTGGCTCTTATGAGTTTTGAGCTTGAAAGTATAATTTTGGTGAAAGAAGAAGAATAATAACTCTTGGTGGTTGCTTGGGGGTAGCTTGGGCTTTAGATTCAGCTTCATCATCATGATTGCAAACCATTTGAGGCATAAAGTTCTCAACTTGATGGTTCATTATGCTAGATCTAGTTTGGGACTTTGTTTATGCATTTTGGGTCTTTTGAGATCAAGTTGAGCTTTTGATCTACTCCAGAAAACATGGAAGTTAGATCTTAGCTTCATGGGGGTCCTTTTTCATAAAAAAGCAAACTTTATTAAAGATATTGGTCCATGCAAGTGCTAAGAGCTTTATTAAGCTTCTTTTTTAGTGTTGGGTCCCATTAAGCCATGCATGGGTGTAAAGTTGCCAACTTTACGTATTATGTCACCCTTTAGTATCAGATCTGAGAGTTTGGCATGTTGTCTTAGTCGATTAAGTACTTAATGGAGTAGATTGATAGTCTGGGGAGTACGTTGGGCATACCCTATTGGTACCCTGGGCGTACTGGCCCCAGAAGGAGCACACTAATCATACAAGCTGAGTGATCGGAAGATCCGAACTAGGAAGCAACATATGCATCTATATTTCTATACATCTCTTATTGGATTAGGTGTCTAAGCCCATAACTATAATTGGTATGTACTTGACCCTAGAGTAGCATGGTCCATTTGGGTTGCCTTCACCAGAACAATCTGATAGGATGGATATTTGAGAAAGAGGCTATTTATGATTTACTAATATATTTTAAGTATAATATATTAATTGAGAAATCATAATATTTAATTAGTATTGATCAAGAATTAATTTGGAATTAATTTAGTGATCAAAAGAGACTAATTAAATTAACGGGGACTGATTATGTAAATCAGTGATATATATTGTTTGGGCTATTGATCCATGATAGGCTAAGTTTATGTAAGTATCTATGAAGAGTTAGCCCACATGAGATATGGATCATAACCTAAGTGTATGGATTAGGGTTTACCCATGACTCTTGGAATCCTACAATATGTATATGTTATCCATTAGCTAAAATCGACCCTAAGTGTTCTAGGAAGAGAGCTAGCTGATTTTGGAGTGTCTAGCCTCTCGCTCAAAGTCCTCCTTTGTTCATGGTGTTTGTGAACCATTTTAGGCATCCCACTTGAGGTGCTAAGCTCTTGAAAGGCCAGCACCTACAAGCTACAAAAAGGGGTATTATTCTAAGTAGTTTTATGATTCATGTACCAAAATTGTATGCTAGTTGTAGGCTTCATGTTTTGGAAATTTTATTACATGTATAACTAGAGAAAACTTATATCCAAAGCTATTAGGGTTGTATATGCGCCATAGGAGTGTTATAGTACACAAAACCTAATAGTTGTATCAAAGCTATGGGTAGTTTTCTGCTATATAGTTGCATTTGAAAATTGTTCAAAGTTGAAAAACTTAAAAAAGTACCTTCTGACTGCTAGACTCGACGTTTCCATACATGAACTCGATGAGTCCATGTTCATCAGTGATGAACTCGACGAGTCTATTATCATACTCGAAGAGTTGGATCATCTATTGGTAGTTTTTCGAGTTTTTGGCCTGTTTTGGATTAGGATCATTACCACAAAATGTTTTAGTTCATAAAATTTGGTTTTTTTGGTATGGTAATTATTATTCCCATCCAATAACATGATGATTGTTGAATTTTGAGATAATTACTTGATTTTATGAAAACTAGTTATTTGTAAAATTTGGATCATCTTGCAACAAGAGTTGAAGTAAATCAATTTAGTAATAGATAAAATGATATGATTGTTTTATTAGTTTAAAGTTTGATCTAAATGTTTCTTGAATAGTTTCACAACTTGTCGTCAAGTTATAGAACTTGAAAAGTCTGATTCATGAAACAAATTAACTCTTTACGTTATGGAATTCATGAGTCTTGGATGGTTACAAAACTTGTCATCAAGTTGGAATCCAAAAGGTTTTGAAGATTTTCAAAACTGGCCCTCAAGTTTTGGAATTTGAAAAGTTTAATTAAAAGGTTTTAATTTGTAATATTGAATTCTAAAACATCTAGTAATTAAAAGGTTTCAAAAGATGCGTCTCTTGGGTTCATAACTTAAAATTAATTTAATAGTTTTAATTTTAAAGTTTTAATAACCTGGATGTTTTGAATAGTTCAATTACACCTTATGGACTTTATTAAATTAATTAAAGTGTTTTATTAAAAGAGAAGTTTAATAAATCTATAATAACATGGTTTAAGATTAATTAAATTAAGAGTATAATTTATTAATAGATTAAACCATCAAGTATTTTAAATGTGTAAAATTCACCCTTATACTATATAAAATTAAAAGGTTTAATATATTATATGTATAAGTAAAAGGTCAATCTTACTGTTAGTATGCCTCATTCACGAAGCCGATCGATAAAGCGGTATAAGGTTATTGCCTATAAAATGGTGGTTGAATGGGTGTCCACTCTCACCCACCGCTTCCTTGAGCGGTGGAGGGTTGTTATCCGAACGGGTTTGACAGCACATTTAAATCCTCATTAAAAGTATAATTAATTATAAAGTAACTAAACATTTTATAAATTCCCAATCTTAGTTACTTAGGAAAAATGTGAATTTGATGCTAACCCATGAAACTACACATTACAACTTACTACTTGTTAGTAGAGCGTGTGTGGTTAACCGACACACTAATATAGGACTAATGTAGGATGAAAATGGGTAGCTTGGAGATTATCATAGATCAATGGAGCGTGTGTGGTTAACCGGCACATTGATTAGGTGATAAATGACTTCGAGAGTAACAAGCTAATTTGCATGGTTATTCACACCTAGTTTGTGATCCTCGACATCCCAGTCACAAACTTGAAGGGGATAATCGAGATTAAACATGCCATTGAAAAGTTCAATGAATCTAAAAAGAATCTAGGAATTTCAATTCATTTAAAACTTAATAATTAATTTCGTTTTTCATGGTGGAAATTGGTAAATCGTCATTTACCTACCTTCAAATATTTTACAATTGGATTATGACATTACTCTTCCAAATTGTAGAATATTGTGTTGGGTCCTAGCCTTAATATTTCATGGTGGATGTTATATTAAGGACTTAAATCAACTAACTTGAATTTCTCCCTTATAGATGTCTAGGTCAGACAACTATGATCTGCCTTATCCTGTTGGAAAAAGCTTTTCACATGAAGATGATATTCCACAATATCATACTTCACTTCCCCCACCTCCTCCAGTAGTTCTCCCTGATCCACAAGTTCAAAGACTTGAAAATTTCAAAGTCACTCAAACACTATTGGCTAGCAAACACAAAGATGGAAGTTTTGTGTGTGCATATGTCTTGGAGATGAAGTCACACATTGACAAGCTAGGAATGTTGGGTGTCATTTTCCCAAGGAAGTTGGCTGTTGACTTGGTTCTTCAGTCACTTCCCGACTCGTATGGTTATTTTTTTAAAGACTACTATATGACAGATCATGATGTGAACCTTATTGATCTTATATATTTGCTAATTTCTATTGAATTTGTAATGATTTGGTGCACTGGTAAAGCAAATTTGATTGGAAGATCTACTTCCTAAACTTCCATGGACATTGACAATGGAAACATTGGAAGTCCAGAAAATTCTTCCCTATGGAAAGGGAAAGACTAAGTATGAGATTATCCCGTGTGCCATTCAAAAAGAATCTGTTTGCTTCTATTTCCAAGAAAAGGGGCATTGGATGCAAAACTGTCGTATCTACCTGAAGGACCATAAGGATGGTAAAGTCAAAATGTATGACTCTGCTTTAGGTAATCCACTATCTAACTTAATTAAGTTTGTAACATCCCAAAAATCATGACAAAAAATTTTGTTTTTAATTAAGTAACTTATAAAATTGTTTATTGAAAAACATCATCGAATCATATCATTTCATAAAACCATAGTCACATGTCTCAAAACCATATCATAAAATAGTAACAATGTCAGAGCATAATCCGATGAATCTCAAAATGCGGAATCCTATGTGTGTGTGTGTTTGGTGCGCTGCTACTGAGCCGACTCCTTCCACTTCGAAGAAGAGGTACCTGAGAACAAAACTGAAACTGTAAGCACAACGCTTAGTGAGCTCCCCCATCATACCACATACCATACAAAAACATATCTAGCTAGGCATATCTGTGTGCCGACCTTCCCTTCGGTCTATTTCAATCGGATAGTTGCTTAACATATCTGGGTGCTGGCCTCCCCTTCGGTCTATTTCAACTGGATAGTTGCCCAGCATATCTTGGTGCTGAGCTCCCCTTAGGTCTATTTCAACCGGATATCGGGGACTATTTCACCCCTACCACTACCACATAAAATCATAACATACTCGAACATATAACATAACAGATAGTAGCATACCAAATAATTATCACACAGAGAATTATCTATTGCGAACTCCTACTAGTGGGCCAGCATTGTGGCCTTAGACCCAGTTCTAATGGAAGGTAACACACCTTGCCAAGCTGAGTGTCGACTCCCACAGGAAGTAACCTATAATAGCTACTCCGATAACTCCAGGTTGTCTAAATCATAATAATACTTAGTCAGCATCTATAACGCCCATTAGGGTAAAATGACCATTTTACCCCTTGGTCCGAGTGGAACATTTATAAGTCCCAATTCTAGCTTATTAAGTCCAGCCCTCTAATGGCCCATCAAGGGCTCCCTAAGGGCCCACTAATCGCCCAATAATTGAATTGGGCCTAAACCCCCAAATGGGCCCAAAAAGTTATGAGTCCTAATATATAATCATGACCCAATAGGCCCAATACTCAAGTTCCAGACTCCCAAGTCTAGAATTATACTTCACAGAGGACCACAGGGCACAAAAGTCTAGGCCTATTTTCTTAAGGCCCAAAACACTCATTCTGCATGAGTAAGCGCGACGTACTTGGCACGTACAACCAGCGTATGCTGGCATTGACCAGGACGGGAAGTTGACCTAGTACGCGCTGTGTACCAGGGAGTACTCCCATCGTACTGGCCAGCTTCTTTGGGACTTCATTCATGACTTAATCCGTTAAATATTTACGTCGAAAATGCAGATCTAGGTCCTTTAAGACCTCATAAACCATAAATTCATGAACTTTATGTGCTTTCATGCAAGGTTGGGGTCAAAACATGATTTTGGTCCTTTTAACAAACTTTAAGACCCACAAACACTTGCATGGTTGTGGCTTAAGCATTAAGGTCCGGTTTTTATGACTCTTAGTGCCTCTAAGAGCCCAAAAGGACAACTATTATGGTTTGAAATCATTAAGATGCAAGAAGTCACAACAATGGGATCCAAAAGTAACTTTAAACACCTCCATAAACAAATCTAAAAAGATAATGCCAAGGTTGGATCTTGATACCTCAAATAAGTCATAAATGGTGCTAATCTTTTGGATCTACAAGCTCTTAGTGGATCCTTGCTCCTTCTTCAAGTTCCTTTCTCTTCCAAAGCACCAAAACTACACCAAGTCCTCTCAAATAGCTCCCAAATCACAACAACACACAAAAGTAGCTAGGGATTTCGTGGAGGCTGTATGAGGGTGAAGGGAGGCTGAACAAACAGGGATAATGTTCTTTATATAGGGAGTAAACACTAAATTTTAGGGTTTAAAGAGTTGCACACATATGATGGGCGTACTCCTGGTACGATGAGCATACGTGCTTGGCCTCCGCGCTTCCTTTCCATGAGTACATTGGGCGTACAAAGAAATGTACTCCCGCGTACGTAGCTTCCTCAGCTCACTAGCAAGGCCCAAAGGTCAAATCCTAAACTAAACCACTCCACACTTCAATTAGGATGAATAATAGTAATTATTGGAAAATCCCGGATGCTACAAATCTCCCCCACTTGAATTAGACTTCGTCTACGAAGTCCGTTGCCGCTGCTGAAAATAACTCTGGGTAGTTCTCTCTCATCTCATCCTCCGGATCCTAAGTCCATTCCGAGCCTTTGCAGTGCTTCCACTGCACCTTCACCAGCTCTAATTCTTTGTTCCTCGGTGCCTTCGTGTTCCTATCTAAAATGACTATCGGTCGCTCAACGTAGTTTAGGCTATCATCCACCTGAATATCCTCTAGAGGTACCACTGCAGAGTCGTCTACCAAGCGTTTCCGCTGCTGGGAGACGTGAAAGGTGCTATGAATGTGACTAAGCTCGACTAGGAGATCCAGTCTATATGCCACCTTGACCACCCAGACAACAACCCTGAAAGGACCGATGTACATGGGGCCCAACTTGCGCTGCTTCCTAAATCGGATGACACCTTTCCAAGGTGACACCTTCAGGAGGACCATATCCCCGACCTAGAATTCCAGGTCCGAAAGACGCTTGTTGGCATAACTTTTCTGCCGAATCTAAGCAGTCTGAAGCCTGATCCGGACCTGTTGGATCCTCTCCGTCATCTTGAGTACCAGTTTGGTACTCCCCATGACTCTCTGCCCAACCACACCCCAACAAATCAGGTTCCTGCACTTCCTCCCATATAACATCTTGAAGGGAGGACGATTGATACTCGCATGATAGCTGTTGTTGTAGGAGAACTCAGCTAATGGAAGGTAGGTATCCCAGCTACCACCAAAGTCTAGAACTCATGCCCGCAACATATCCTCCAGAGTTTGGATGGTTCGCTCGCTCTGACCATCCGTCTATGGGTGAAAAGCAGTGCTAAAGAGTAGATGAGTACCCAAATCGTCGTGGAATTTCTTCCAAAATATGGAAGTAAACCTCACATCTCTATCAGAAATCATGGAGACTAGCACTCCATGTCGGGCCACAACCTCCCGAATGTAGATGTCGGCCAGCTTCTCGGCCGATATGCTCTCCTGGATCGGTATGAAATAAGCACTCTTGGTCAATCGATCCACGATGACCCATATGGAATCCACTCCCCGCGCGGTCCTAAGAAGTTTGGTGATGAAATCCATGGTAATATCTTCCTATTTCCACATGAGAATATCAAGTGGTTGCATATTTCCGGGTGGCCTATGGTGCTCGGCCTTGACCTTCCTGTAGGTCAAGCACCGCTCTACATACCATGCTACATCCCACTTCATGTAGGGCAACCAGTAATCATGACGAAGATCCCTATACATCATTGTCGCCCCGGGATGAATCGAAAACCTAGATTTGTGCGCCTCCTCCATCAAAACCCGATGCACAACCCCATGATAGGGAACCCACACCCTATAATGTAGCGTCAACAACCCACGACTAGTGTTGTCAAAGGAGGAAAATTGTCCCACAATACACTCGCTCTTTTGATGTTCCTCCTTCATGGCCTCTTGCTGGGCCTCTCGGATCTACTCCAGAAGCAGAGTCACTACTGTCATCCGCAAGCAAACATCTCTAATCGGGGTAACCTTGCGGCTAAGAGCATCGACCACCACATTAGCCTTCCCCGGGTGGTAGAGGATCTCACAATCATAATCCTTCTCCACATCTACCCACCGACGTTGCCTCATGTTTAGATTCGGCTGGTCCATGAGGTACCTCAGACTCTTGTGATCCATGTAAATGGTATAACGAACCCCATAGAGGTAGTGTCGCCAAATCTTGAGGGCGAAGACAACCGCCCCTTTTTCCAAATCGTGTGTTGGGTAGTTCTCCTTGTGAGGCTTCGGCTGCCTCTAAGCGTACGCGATAACATGCCCTCTCTGCATCAATACTTCACCAAATCCTAAGATGGACGCATCACAATATACCACAAAATCCTCCATGCCCTCTGGCAGGGCAAGGATCGGCGCCTCGCATAGTCTCTGTCTTAATGCCTCAAACATTTCCTGCTGCTCAATCCCCCAACGAAAGACAACAGCTTTCTTCGTCAGTCGGGTCAGCGGTATGGCTATCTTGGAGAAATCCTAAATGAATCTCCGGTAATAGCCTGCCAATCCCAGGAAACTCCGAACCACAGATGGAGACTTCGGAACCTCCCATCTCATCATGGCCTCTACTTTGGCAGGGTAAACCAAAATACCGCTCTAGTTGAAAAGGTGCCCAAGAAACTGTACCTCAAACCAGAACTCACACTTGGACAACTTGGCATATAAGCTCTCCCTCCTCAAGGTATTCAACACCTCTCGCGAGTGCTCCTCGTGTTGATCCTACGTCTTGGAGTAAACCAAGATATGATCGATGAAAACTATCACAAAACGATCCAACATCAGTCTGCATACACGATTCATGAGGTCCATGAACGCGGCAGGAGCATTGTTGAGCCCGAAAGGGCATCACCACGAACTCATAGTGGCCATAGCGAGTCTGGAATGCAGTATTCTGTACATCCTCTTCTCTGACCCTTAGTTGATGGTATCCTGAACGTAAATCTATCTTGGAAAACCAAGATGCTCCTCGTAGCTGGTCGAAAAGATCATCAATCCTTGGGAGTGGATAACGGTTCTTCACCGTTACCTTGTTTAGCTCCCGGTAATCAACACATGTCCGATGCAACCCGCCTTTCTTCTTCACGAACAAAATCAGGGTTCCCCAGGGTGAGCTGCTCGGTCTGATAAATCCTTTGTCTAACAGCTCCTGTAGCTGTGTAGACAACCCCTGCATCTCGGGATGGGCCAACCGATACGGTGCCTTGGCTATTGGGGTCGCACCAGGGAGCTCCTCTGGGAATACATCCACGTACTCTCGCACCACCGATACATCGCTCACCATTTCCTTACCCGCCTCCCGGGTATCCATGACATAGGCGACATATCCGGTGCAACCCTGCTGAAGGTAGCACCTAGCCCTCGCTGCTAAGCATAAGGTTGGCCATGCCGTGGTCTCTCGTCCCGAATCACCAGTTCTCCTCTAATTGGGGTCCTGACACGTACCAACTACTGCGCATAGTGGATCACAGCCCCATTAGGGCTCAACCAGTCCATACCAATGATGGCCTTGTTCCCATGCAATGGTATGGTAACCAAATCTACCCGATATCGCTCCTCGAACAGCCTCAAAACATAATCTCTGAAAACATCCGATGCTCGAACTGATCAATCGTCAGTAATCTCGACCTCCAAAGGGCAATCCAACATGCCTGAAGACTCAGGGAACCTCTTGCTAAGTGTAAGAGAAACAAATGATCGGGTAGCACCCGAATCAAAAAACACCTGAACTGGAATACCGTTCACATGGAACGATCCAAAACAAGACACATAACATATCACATAAATATCGTAAACAACATATAATAAAAGTTACGGAGAAGAAATCATACCTATCACCACATCTAGTTCGGCGCGTGCCTCCTCTGTAGTCAACTGGAAGGCTCGGCTCCACATCATTGGAGCCTCCAACTTGCCCTTCCGGCCATCAGTGATCTGTAGCCTCGCTGGAGCTGGCACTGCCACTGGTGCTGTTGTTGTCAATCTCGGACAGTTGGCCTTTTTATGGCCTCACTGGTTGCAGTGAAAACACAACAACTTCGATGTCGGAATGGTTGAGGTAGGGGCTGTACAATCCTTGCTGAAGTGCCCCATCTTACCGCACTTGAAGCATCCCGATCCCCCAGTACTACATACTCCCTCATGCGATTTTCCGCATTTCCCACAGCGGCCCTGGCCCTGCTGGCCCTTCGACCCAGCGTCGAGTCCCTTGGGTTTCTTCCTCGAAACCCCAGTCACCCGCTCAGTCTCCGCCTTCCTATTCTGGAGGTACTCTATATCAATCTCCCTCTCCCTCGCCCTCGTAATCATGGAGTCTAGCGTCGGGCACGCTGAGTAGCTGACATGCTCACAAATATCATCCCTCAACATATCATGGTAGCGGGTCTTCCGCGTCTCCTCGTCTCATGCATACTATGGTAACAGTAAAGCCCTCTCTCTGAATTTTGCAGTAATCTCTTCCACCGTCTCAGTCGTCTGTCTCATATCAAGAAACTCCCTGGCAAGCTGCTAAAGCTCCACAACCGGCACAAACTCAGTCCTAAACCTGGTCACAAAGTCCGACCAGGTGATCGCCTCAACAACTGAGGCTCCCAAGGAATCCCCAACTGACTCCCACCAATCTCTAGCCCAGTCCCTCAAGCATCCAGCAGTACACCGAACCTTCGACCCCTTAGGGCAGGAGCTAGTCAACTGAGAAGACTCCATGTCTGCAATCCATATCCTGGCGACAATAGGGTCCTTCACCCCATGAAAGTCTAGTGCACTACATCCCCTGAGGTCCTTAAAGGACAGTGTGCGCGCCCCTGACTAGCTAGCCGCCTAGTCACTCCAAAACACCTTGAGGCGATCCTTCATCAACTCAATAATCCCCTCCTTGATCGACCCGGAAATCACTGTGGTCGACTCAAGGATGCCTCTTGTGATCTCAGAAGCAATGAACTCATGTAGTCCCTCATCAACTGGCTCGACACCGGATCCCGAACCTGATCTTGAGCCTGATCCTGAACCTGATCCACCTCCATGACGTGTAATCATCACCATTCTAAAACAAAACAAATAATCGTTAGGGTCATACACAACCTCAAGAGGTATTACATACTACAAGTTTCCTGGTTCTATATAGGCCCTCCTTGAATCGAGTACGAATCCTATGCTTTCAGTAGTACGGGCCCATACTACCTTCCACATCTATCCGTACTTTCCTCATGGATTGCCTTGGTTGAATATAATGGCCAAAAGTAACTTTAAACACCGCCATAAACAAATCTAAGAATATAATGGACAAGGTTGAAACTTGATACCTCAAATAAGTCAGATCTGGTGCTAATCTTCTGGATCTACAAGCTTTAGGTGGATCCTTGCTCCTTATTCAAGTTCATTTCTCTTCCAAGGCACCAATACTACACCAAATACTCTCAAATAGCTCCCAAATCACAAGAACACACAAAATTAGGCTAGGGTTTTTGTGGAGGCTATATGAAGGTGAAGGGATGCTGAACAAACATGAAACATCCCAAAAATATGACCCAAAAATTTTGTTTTCAAATAATTATTAAAGTCATGAACCATCCAACTTAATAGCAAAAACATAAATCATGTATCATAAAACATCATAGTATCTGTCTCAAGTCAAAATCTTATAACAAAACAACAGAGTAAACTCCCAAGCTGAGACTGCGGTGTGTGCCATGCGATCATCCCAAGCCCTTCCCTTTGCTAATGGAAGTACCTGAAACCAAAACTGAAAACTATAAGCACGAAGCTTAGTGAGCTCCCCCAAACTACCACATGCCTTACAATAACACATATAACACGAACTGGGCCCCGCCCGGCATCGGACCGAAGTCCGACATAAATTGAGCCCTACCCATTGCATCGGGGCCCGCCCTGTATCGGACCGAAGTCAAGAATAACTTGGTCCCCGCCCATTGCATCGTGCTCCGCCCGACATGGGACTGAAGTCCGAAACACATAACATATAACATAATCATGCATGAATCACAAAGACATCGAGCATACATAACTACTTCTCGGGACCACCTCGGCATCGAACCAAAGTCTGGAAAAATATAAACTGCATCGGGCTAACCCCGACATCGGGCTTACGCCGGCATGCTACTACAATATAAACAGTTCGACATTGGTGCTTTAGACTTGTGCCTACTGGGGGAAAATTCACCTTGTGTGATTGACTGCTGCAACTCTAGGTGATGAATCTCTGTCTGCTGCTCCGGTGACTCTCCGGCTATAAATTTCCATTAAGGTACTTAGTGAAAAACTGATAACTACTTTTACGGTAAAATTACCATTTTACCCCTGGCTAAAGTCAACATCCTGGTTGAAGTCATCGCCATGTTGACCTGACTCGCCGAGTTGGTTCACCAACTTGTCGAGTCCCTATTCTTTCATCTATTCCCAACCCCGACTCTACTCGTCGAGTCTAGCAAGAACTCGATGAGTTCTCCTTCAAACATTACTTCGGGACTATCTTCATCTGACTCGCGGAGTTCATCCTTGAACTCATTGAGTTCATCTTCACCATATGAGTGTGGCTAGTCTGTGACTCGCCGAGTTGTATGAACAACTCTTCGAGTCTGTCATCATGGGTTGGGAGAATGCCTTGGACTAGCCGACTCTGTTCTTCCACTCGCCGAATCCCATGGTTTCCAGGTCCATAACTACGTTTATTTTGTTGAGTCCTCCTCCTAGACTCATCTAGATCCTTTCTAGACTCAACTAGATCCCTTCGAATCAGAAAAGGTTGGGGAACCAAACCCCCGACTCGTCGAGTCCCATGAACGACTCGTCGAGTCAATTAAGCTCCATGCCCATAACTCGATTTATGTTGTGCTAATCTCATCCAAAGGGTAGATCTGAGCTCCTAAGGCCGATATAACACGTAAATCCATGAACGTTACGTCCATGCATGGGACTTTTAAGCTCAAAAGACCAAAAATAGGGTTTATTACACTCCAAGGTTTATGCCATGAGAACCCTCCAAGGTTCCAGATCTGAAGCATTTACCCTATATTACACTCTACAATCCGAAATGGCTTGGAAATGCCCCCAAAGATGACAAGATTCAAGCCTCAAAGTAGATCTACCAATTAAGGAGTCAAAGGAGGAGCTCTTTACCTTAAATAACTGGAAGTGCAACCACAACTCTGGATCCACTGACTTTCTTCTTGATTCACTAAGCTTTCCCTTTCTTCTTCTAACTTCAATCACAAGGAACGACACAAATTGCTCAAGAATGCTGACAATTGATTAGGGTTTCGAGGACAGAGCTTGAAGTTGATAGAGGCTGGGGTGAAAGCCACATAAGATGTATAAATAGGGTGCAAACCCTCAAATTTATGTTTTCACTCAGACAACTCTTACTCGCTGAGTCGGTCTTCCAACTCGTCGAGTAGGTCACTTAGTCTCCGACGCAGAGTCGATCCTACTCGACGAGTTGAGCCTCCAACTCGCCGAGTCCAAGAGTAATATATGAAGTTTGGCTTGAATTTAAATGCGTACCTGAGACCGGATGTTACAAAATAGGGGTAATGTTCTTTATATACGGAGTAAACCCTAAATTTTAGGTTTTAAATAGTTGCACACGTACGCTGGGCGTACTCCTGGTACGTTGGGAGTACATGTTTGGCCTCCGTGCTTCCTTTCCACGAGTCCGCTAGCCGTACATGGCAACGTACTCCCCGCATACGTAGCTTCCTCATCCCACTAGCAAGGCCCAAAGGTCAAAGCCCAAACCAAACAACTCCACACTTCAATTAGGATGAATAATAATAATATCTGGAAAATCCCGGTTGCTATAAAGTACCTATTAGAAGATTCTTAATACTTGATGTGATGAGATCACATTTTTATGTTTTCTGGGATCGAAGAAGAGAAAGGAAACTTAAAGGAAATAACATGTTGTGTCTGATCATGAAGAAGTGGATTCTGATCGCATAATTCGATGTCAGATTTTGAGATGTTTCTTAGGAGTTATGATAGATTGCTTAGGAACATAGTTTTCATATGTACTTGCATTGTAAGGAAAGGTTTTCCGCATTTTATAAATAAAGGAATTTTTTTCATTTTATCTTGTTTTATATTTCCTTGTAATGACATTTGTGAAAATTGGTGTTTATATATTGTTAGAAACATAGAAAATGGATTTGGTTATTTCGTTTGTGGTAGTGTCATAATTTACCAAATAAGGAAATATTCTCAAGTTTCAATTAGACAGAAATTTGGGATCATGAAACTTGTATTGCATGATGAATGAGAAGTTTCATCTTTGGGAAATTAAGACTAATTCCTTGTTCACATACAGAGGTGAGTCAAGTGAATGACTAGGGAATCCAGTACAAATTGTTGTGTATTGGTTCAGGTCCACCACAAAGAACAATAAGACTAATCAACATGATTTACTAAAGTATAGTAAATATGGTTGTGCTTAGAAGATTAAATATAATTATGAATCATTGGAAAAGTTTCAATGTATAGAAGATCGAATAAGAAGAATCAATTAGGTAGAAAGATAAAAGTTTCTCCAATCTGAAAGGAAAGGAGAAGTACTTTAGTATCGTGTTTTATGATCATATTAATGATTATGAAAACCATATCACAATTGATCCTTTAAGGACACCTTAATCATTTGTATAACTAAGAAGAGGAATCGAGAATTGTTGGATTGGTTAAATCAAGAAGATGAGTCATACTTCGTTCTAAGATCAAGTCTTAGAGTCATACTCCAAGATTGTACATTGATGGCATAATCTTGAGAAAGGTTTATAACACTTATGAAACGTAAAGTAGAATGTTTATTTCTATTGTACAATTGAAATTGGTAAGTTGTGATGTTTAGATAAGACAAAGACCAACTAAGACCAATTGAGTGAAGTGTTAATCTTGATAAGAAACCGCACTAATTCTTAAAGATTTGTTTGTCAAGGAATGTTCTTGACAAGAGAAACTTATATGTCAAGAGGTCAGTGGGAGTCTTAAAGGCCTTCAAAAGCTTCAGGAACTAATCAAGAATAAACCTATTATTTATCACTTGCTCACGACTTGATAGCATAACATAAAACATAAACACATATACTGCATACTGCATCGGGCCACAGTCCGGAACTCATAACACATAGACATGCCTGAATCACAAAGACATCAAGCATACTGAACTACTGCTATCTAAACAGGCTGGCATTGTGGCCGTAGACCCGTTCCTACTGGAAGGAAACTCACCTGGTAAGGTTGACTGCTGCAATGCTGATCAGGAACTCTCTGACTGCTGCTCCGGTAACTCCCCGACTATAATTTCCATAAAGACGCTTAATCAAACACTGATAACAAATCCTAGGGTAAAGTGACTATTTTATCCCTGGTCAAAGTCAACTTCCATTTGTCCCGACTCGCCGAGTTGGGCCGCCAACTCTACGAGTCCTTATCTGTTATTATGCCCCCATAACTGGCTTTACTCATCAAGCTTTGCAAAGACTCGACGAGTTCTCCTTCAATAATTCCTCAACTCAGTCTTAATCCGACTCACCGAGTTGGATGAACAACTCGTCGAGTTCATCTTCATCATATGAACACATCCAGACTATGACTCGCCGAGTTGTATGAACAACTCGTCAAGTCTGTTCTTGTGGGAAAGGAGATTGACTTGGACTCACCGAGTGTGTTCTAACACTCGTCGAGTCCCATGGTTTCCAGATTGAGGCTATATCTCAATATGTCGAATCACTCCTCTGGACTCGTCTAAAATCTTGCTATCACTCAGCTGGGTCCCTTTGAACCACAACAAATTGGGGACTAAAGTCCCGAACTCATCGAGTTCCAAGAACAACTCGTCAAGTTGCCTATTGTCTAAGTCTGTAACTCGATTTTTGGCATACAAATCTCATCCAAAAGGTAGATATGGGCTTCTAAGATCGATCTAGCATGTAAAGTTATGAACTTTATGTGCATGCATGGAAGTATAAGCTTTAAGGACCCAAAATAAGGTCTTAAGGGTTGCATGGGCTAATATGGCCATAAAGCTTGCATCTTTATGTCATGAACCTGGTTCTAGAGTATAGATCTGAAGGTGAATCGACTTGGGACGTCCAAGTCTTAAGGATCAAGCTTATTGACCCCAAAACTCCATAAAGGGGCAAAGGAGAAAATCTATAAAAACACAAGTGAAGTTTTGAGCTTGATTACCTGAAAGTGAGGAGAAACTGATGTTGCTCCTAGATCTAGTCCTTCTCACTCGATCCTTCTTCCTTCCAACTCTTCTAATAGATACACAATGCACCAAAAACCCTCCAAGTCACTAAGAAAGCTCAATTTTTCCAAAAGGGAATTAGGGTTTCGAAGGTAAGGCTCTGGAGGTGATGGAGGCTGGACCTGAAGCTCATAATTTTGTTTATATAGGGTGCAAATCCTTTAATTAGGGTTTCATCCAAACCAACCTACTCGTCGAGTCCAAGCACGGACTCGGCGAGTAGATTACTTAAACTCGTGTCCCAACCTCGCATCTACTCGATGAGTTAGGGCTGCCACTCGTCGTGTCACTAATACAATGATATAAAGTAGATCAAATACGTACCAAAAACAGGGCGTTACAATTCTCCCCCGCTAATCTTAAACTTCGTCCTCGAAGTCTGCTGTCTCTGCAAACAACTATAGGTAGTGTTCTCTCATCTCCTCCTCGGGCTCCCACATCCACTCCGAGCCCTTGCGGTGCTGCCACTGCACCTTTACTAGCTGGACCACCTAGTTCCTCAAGGTCTATTTCTTCCAATCCAAGATCGCAACAGGTCTCTCGATGTAATTCAGGCTACCATCAACCTGAATATCCTCCAATGGTACAACTGCTGACTCATCCACTAAGCACTTCCGCAGCTGTGAAATGTGGAAAATGTTGTTGATCTGGTTGAGCTCTGCCGGAAGATCTAGCCAATACGCAACCTGACCCACCCGAGCCAAAACCCTAAAGGGACCAATGAATCTGCGGCCAAACTTGCCCCGCTTCTGAAATCGGATGACACCCTTCCAGGGTGACACCTTCAGGAGGACCATATTGCCCACCTGGAACTCCAAGTTCGAGCGTCGCTTATCGGTGTAACTCTTCTACCGGCTCTGCGCAGTCTGAAGCCTACTACGAACCTGATGTATCAACTCTGTGGTCTTGAGTACTACATCCATACTCCCCTTGACTCTCTAACCGACCTCACCCCAACAGACTGGGGTCCTACACTTCCTTCCATAAAGCATCTCAAGGGAGGACGGTCAATACTGGTGTGGTAATTGTTTTTATACGAAAATTCCGCTAATGGAAGATACGTATCCCAACTGCCACCAAAATCTAGGACACATGCCCGAAGCATGTCTTCGAGAGTATGAATCGTCCTCTCGTTCTACCTGTCCGTCTGAGGGTGGAAAGTGGTGCTAAAATGTAGACGAGTACCCATCTCGTCATGAAACCGCTTCCAAAACCTGGAAGTGAACTGGACGTCTCGGTCTGACACCACTGAAATAGGCACTCCATGATGTGCCACTATCTCTCGCAAATAAATATCGACTAACTTCTCAGCCTAGATGCTCTCCTGGATCGGTATAAAATGCGCACTCTTGGTCAACCGATCGAAGATGACCCAAATCAAATCAACTCCGTGTGCAGTCCTGGGAAGCTTAGTAATGAAATCCATGGTGATATCCTCCCATTTCCACACGGGAATATCCAACGACTGCATCTTGTCGTGGGGTCTCTTGTGCTCTGCCTTGACCTTCCTGAAGGTCAAGCATCTCTCTACATACCACGCTACATCCCGCTTCATGCAGGGCCACTAGTAATTGGGTCGAAAATCTCTATAGATCTTCGTCGCCCCCGGGTGGATGGAGAAATGAGACTTGTAGGTCTTGTCCATCAACACATGTCATACCTCGCCCCAGTACGGTACCCAGACCTTCCCATGCAAGGTTAACAATCCTTGACTGTCATAGTCGAAGGAAGCTACTCGACCCATGATCCTATCACACTTTTACCTTTCCTCCTTCATGCCCTCAACCTGTGTCTCTTTAATCCGGTCCAGCAATGGAGTAATCACTATCATCCTCAGACATATAACTCTGATTGGGGCCGCCACTGCCTTGCGGCTCCGAGCATCGGCCACAACGTTGGCGTTGCCTGAATGGTAAAGGATCTCACAGTCGTAATCCTTTACCACGTCTAACCATCGACGGTGCCTCATGTTCAGATTCGGCTGATCCAAAAGGTACCTCAAACTCTTATGAGCCGTGTAAATGGTACAACGGACCCAATAGAGGTAATGTCGCCAAATCTTGAGGGCGAACACCACTGCACCCAACTCGAAATCATGCGTCAGATAGTTAGTCTCGTGAGTCTTCAACTGTCTAGAGGCATAAGCTATCACATGCCCTTGTTGCATCAACACTGCTCCCATACCTGTGATCGAAGCGTCACAATAGACTACAAAGTCATCCACTCCCTCCGACAGGGTAAGAATCGGTGGCTCGTGCAATCGCTGCCTGAGTGTCTCAAATGCTGACTGCTGCTAAGGACCCCAGCGAAACACCACTGACTTCTTAGTCAGTCGAGTGAGCGGTATTGCTATCTTGGAAAAATCCTGAATGAATCTCCTGTAATACCCTGCCGTACCTAGGAAGCTCCGAATCTCAGATGGAGACCTCAAGACCTCCCACTGCATCATGGCCTCTATCTTAGTCGGATCAACAAGTATACCCTTCTGGTTACCGAGGTGCCCAAGGAATTGCACCTCGCGCAACGAGAGCTCACGCTTGGAGAAATTTGCGGAAAGTTTCTCCCTCCTCAATGTCTCTACCACCTCTCTCAGGTGCTCATCGTGCTGATCTAAAGTCTTGGAATAAACCAAGATGTCGTCGACGAATACTATCATAGACCGATCCAACATTGGCCTGCACACGTGGTTCATTAGATCCATCAACGTGGTTGGAGCGTTAGTAAGCCAACCGACATCACCATGAACTCATAATGACCATAGCGGGTCCTAAAATCGGTCTTCTACACGTCCTCATCCCTGACCCGCATCTTGTGATATCCGGACCGTAGATAAATCATGGAAAACTAAGATGCTCTCTAAAGCTGATCGAACAAGTCATCTATCCTTGGAAGTGGGTAACAGTTCTTCACCGTTACCTTGTTCAACTCCCGGTAGTCTATACACATGCGATACGACCCGTCCTTTTTCTTTACAAACAGGATCGAGGGTCCCCATGTTGAACTGCTCGGCCTGATAAAACCCTTGTCTAGCAGCTCCTGCAGCTGCGTAGACAACTCCTGTATCTCTGGAGGAGCTAGCCGATATGGTGCCTTGGCTATCGGAGCCGCACCAGGAACCGGGTCAATCCTGAACTCAACCTGTCTCACAGGAGGTATTCCAGGAAAATCCTCTGTAAATACATCTGGGTACTCTCGTACCACCGGTACATCGTCAACTTTCGCCTTACCCTTCTCCCAGTCATCAATAACATAGGCAACGTACCCCGCGCAACCTTGCTGAAAGTAGCGCCTCCCTCTCGCTACGGAGCAAAGAATCGGTCTGCGTTGTGGCCTCTTGCCCTGAATCACTGTGCGAACCCTCACTAACTGCAACTTACAATCGATTACTGCCCCATTAGGGCTCAGCCAATCCATACCTACTATAACCTTATTCCCACGCAGGGAAATAGGGACCGAATCCACTGAAAACTGCTCATCAAATAATCACTACGAACACCCCTTATACACCCCCGAGACCCTAACGGTCCTGTCATATGCTATCTCAACCTCAAGTGGGCAATCCAGCTCCCCTGGAACTCTGCTAAATCGCTTGCTATGCACAAGCGAAACAAATGATCGAGTAGCCTGGGAATCAAACAATATTGTAGCTGAAATGTCGTTCACTAAGTACGACCCTATACACAAACACATAACGATAAGAATCAGTCAATACTAAAATTAGAGATAAGAGGAAAATACATACCCGTCACCATATCAGGAGTCGCTCGTTCCTCCTCTGCTGTCATCTGGAAAGCTCTACTCTTTGCCACTGATGCCTCAGCCCGACCCGGACGGCCGTCTGTAATCCTCAAAGTAGTAGGGTCAGGTGCCGCCACCTTCCATGTTGTTGCTAAGATCGGACACGGGGACCTCTTGTGGCCCCTTTGATTGCACTGAAAGCAAATCAGATCAGATGCTGAGGTGGGAGTCGTAGTGGTAGTAGCGGGACAATCGTTGCTCATGTGCCCAGTCCGACCGCACTTGTAGCAGCCGAAACTCCCTGCCTTGCACACTCCATCATGCAACCACCCACACTTGCCACACCGACTGTGGCTCTGCTATCCCCTAGGTATGTGATTGGATACCTTGGGATTTTTGACCGAATTCCCTATGCCAGATATCACCTTTGGATTCCTCTTCCTCTCCATCTCTAAATCAATCTCCCTCTCACGAGCCCTCGCAATCATGTCATCTAGCATTTTACAGTTGGAATGGCTCACAAACTATCTGATATCACTTCTCAACATCTCATGATATCGGGCCTTCTTCATATCCTCGTCTGCTGCATACTGAGGAAAGAGAAAAGCCCTATCCCTAAACTTGGCAGTAATCTCCGCCACTGTCTTTGTCGTCTGCTGGAGATCTTGGAACTCCCTAGCAAGCTGCTGCACCTCAATAACAGGTGCACAATCGGCTCTGAACCTGGTCGTGAAATATGTCCAAGTCATAGCATCAAGAGTTGCATCATCCCCGATGACATGTCCGACCTCCTCCTACCAATCATGTGCCTTGCCCTTCAAAAGACAGGATGCAAGTCGGACCTTGTCCCCCTCGGGACATCCGCTAGTATGGAAAGCATTGACCACATCAGCCAACCATCTGGTACTCGCAATAGGGTCATGGGCCCCCTGATAATCTGGAGCTCCACAAGCCCTGAACTCCCTAAATGTGAGCGTGTGCGACACCATCATGGCCACCACCTCAGCTTGGAACATACTCATCCTCTCATCTAAAAGCTCCAAAATACCCTCCTTGATCGAACCGAATATCACAGGAGTTTGCTCAAGTAAGTTGTGTGTGATCTTTGAGGAAATGAACTCCGTAGTCCGCTTATCCAAATGCTCGACCCCCGAGCCTGAACCTGATCCCTTTCTGGCACCGGAACTGCCGACTGCTGGTCTAGGGCGCAAAACCACCATTCTGAAAACACATAACGACAATATCATAATACAATTATAACTCGAGGGATCATATCTACTGCGAGTTCCCTGGTCTTATCTCAGCCCTCCTTGATTTGAGTATGGATCTTCTGCTTTCAATAGTACGGGCCCATACTACCTTCTACATCTATCCGTACTTTCCTCAAGAACTGCCTTGACTCCACCAAGTCCCTTCTACTACTACTGATCTCTGCTACTCTCATCCTAGGCTTGCCCTAGGGAGCCTCCAACCCGCACCCAATCCTCAGCTACTGAAGGTGTATTGGTAATGCCAATTAGCCACTACCTGAATACCGTCACACATGACGAGTCTCGGATAATCCTTCAAATAAAGGACTCGTCCCTACAACAGTTAGAATCAAACGAGAGTTGCGCGATAGGGCCAAATTAAACACTCAAAGATTATTCAACCCTGATCACATGTGGCATAACGTATTCACCTAATGGGAAACTCCCATCACTTAGAGGACCACAAAGCACAAAGCAAGTAGCATTCAGACAAAATAGGAATCTAATCCAAGCAACTCTATTCTAACAAGAATCTATACTAGCATACGATTCTAAGCTCATTCTATCACGCATAACCTAAACATGCTATCCTACTACTATCTACTCGATACTAGCATGCAATTCTCATAAAGCTGAAACACATAGAGCAGGCACATAAGGAATCCTTCCTAGATCTTTAGTCCTCTTCTAGCATGTTGTTCTATTGAAATTGATAATCATAACACAAACTTGTATTGGTAATTTGGGAGTACTTACTTCAGCTCGGCTGATCACATGCACCACACCTCTTCTTTTCTTTTTCAAAAACTCTTTTCTTTTTAAGTTTCTTTTGAAAACCTTATACCATTTCCTTAGTTTAAGTTCAGACACACCCAAGAGTGTGCCCGAATCCCTCAAACCAAGGCTCTGATACCAACTTGTAACATCCCAAAAATACAAGCCAAAAATTTCATTTGAAAACATTACTAAAACTATAATATCTAAATATCATATATCAAAACCATAATTCGAGTATCTCAAAATGTCATAATAAATGTATCAAATCAAATATGATGTCCTGATCGTATCAAAATATCAGAGTCTAACTCCCAGGCTAAAACTGTGGTGTGTGCCATGCCATCAACTCGAGCCCTGCACCTTCCTAACTGAAGTACTGAAACCAAAATAGAAAACTATAAGCACTAAGCTTAGTGAGCTCCCCCAAACTACCACATACCATACAATGTCAAATAAAGCACATACTGGGCCTTGCCCACTACATCGGACCGAGTCTGGAACTGACTAGGGCCTTGCCCACTGCATCGGACTGAAGTCCAGAACTAACTAGGGCCTTTCCCACTGCATCGGACCGAAATCCAGAACTAACTAGGGCCTTGCCCACTGCATCAGACTGAAGTACGGAACTGACTAGGGCCTTCCCACTGCATCAGACCGAAGTATGGAACTGACTAGGGCCTCGCCCACTACATCGGACCGAAGTCTGAAACTAACTAGGGCCTCGCCCACTGCATTTGGACCGAAGTCTGAAACTGACTAAATATAGCATAACCTAATCATAACATAAAACATAAACACAGATACTACATACCACATCGGACCACAGTCCGGAACTCATAACACATAGACATGACTAAATCACAAAGACATCAAGCATATTGAACTACTACTGTCTAAACGGTCTGACATTGTGGTCGTAGACTTGTTCCTACTGGAAGGAAACTCACCTCGTAAGGCTGACTACTGCAATGCTGATCGGGAACTCTCTGACTGTTTCTCCGGTAACTCCCCGACTATAATTCCCATAAAGACGCTTAATCAAACATTGATAACAAATCCAAGGGTAAAGTGATTATTTTATCCCTGGTCAAAGTCAACTTCCATTTCTCCCGACTCGCCGAGTTGGGCCGCCAACTCTTCGAGTCCTTATCTGTTATTTTGCCCCCTTACCTGGCTCTTCTCGTCAAGCTTAGTAAAGACTCGATGAGTTCTCCTTCTATAATTCCTCGACTCAGTCTTCATCCGACTCGCCGAGCTTTATGAACAACTTGTCGAGTTCATCTTCATCATATGAACACGTCCAAACTATGACGCGCCGACTTGTATGAACAACTCGTCGAGTCTGTTCTTGTGGGTAAGGAGATTGCCTTGGACTCGCCGAGTGTGTTATAACACTCGTCGAGTCCCATGGTTTCCAGATTAAGCCTATATCTCAATATGTCGAATCACTCCTCTGGAATCATCTAAAAGCTTGCTATCACTCAGTTGGGTCCCTTCGAACCACAACAGATTAGGAACTGAAGCCCCAGACTCGTCGAGTCGCCTATTGTCCAAAGCTATAACTCGATTAATGGCGTACAACTTGTTGGGTTTTGAGCATTCTAACACTCCTAAGTGTACATGCAACCCTAAATACATTGGATCTATGTTTTCTCTATTATACATGCAAATATGTACTTTCCAAGGTATTCATCCAAACTAGCATAATAACATTGATTGATATGAATATATCAAGTTAGATACCTCTTTGATGTAGAAAGTCTTCATGAAGCTTGAGTGCCTAGCGCCCCAAGTATGACACCTCAAATGGTTCACACAACACCAAATACACATGGAATGACTTTAGAGAAATTAGAACACTTCATAAAATCGGCTAGCCCTTTCTATTTCTCATAGTCGCTGATTTCTTGAGCCATGGGATTCTTTTATATGGTGGTTATTAGGGTTACACCATGTAACTCACAACTTTACCCATTCCTTATGCCTAGTCCAACATAAGGAATCTTGGATCACAAGCCCACATATAAAAGAATGAATGATTTACACAATCAACCCATATATTTAATTGGTCTCCTTTTGATCACTTAATTAATTCCAAATTAATTCTTGATCAATAATAATTAAATAACCTTATTAATATATTAGAACTTATAATATATTAATAAACCTTAAGTGTTATTTCTCTCATTTTGGTCTATCCAAATGCATGATGCCATGCAACCCAAATGGACCATGCCGAGTCGGATCAAGTCTTACGGATTATAGTTATGGACTTAGACATAAATCCAAAAGTCTCCCACTTGGATAAGTCTAAAAGTATTATTGCGTATGACTTTAGGAACGGATCAGCAATCGTAGCTCTTAAAAGCTTCTGTCAAACTCTGACCTTGTCAATGAACTCTGACCTTTGTCAATGACATGTCCATTAGATAAGGGATCATATATTCCTCCATTCTAGATATCGTATGGACTGAGCCATGGATTATAATCATTCTCTCTGTCCATTTTTTGTTTCCCGATTTCTGATTTATGACGACTGACTAATTGAACAAATCAAATCAGTCCTATCCCGGCCGAGCACTTACATTTGTCATCACCAAATCATCAAGGGGCCCACAGATATCGCTTTTATCCCGAAGGAAAAAGGAATGGATAAACTTTGACTCATATGGCTTTTTCTACTATTTGTTGAATCATACACAAAGGCACGTTTTATAACATCGAGTTACCGAATACGTTTTCGTGCAATCAATGTACAACCAACTCATAGTAACAACTCATATCTCTAGGTTTGAAGAATATAAGATATTATCATCTCATGATCACTCGTGATAAAATCCATGAAGTGAATCCAATGAACGCGGGTTGAATCCAATACTCAGAACTTATGAGCACTCATGAGTGTTGTAGCCCTTTGTCCAACATCTTAGACCTCTACAAGCCAACCCATGACAGTCTTGATTCATATCTACTTACAACATATGATCGACTGTGGATGTTTTGAATACCTTAGTCATCCACAACAATGACCTAGATATTCTGGAAGTTAAAACATGCAAAGTGAAACACAATAATAATTGAATCCAATAGGGTAACAAAACCCATGAACATAAATAAAACACCTTTTATTTATCACCATATGATTACACATTATTCATTGTATACTGTTTCAGCTATCAACTTTATACCTGAATTAAAACAATAGTTGTTCTATGCTCCAAGCATGTACACTATGTTTTCTAAACACCAGTCATGCCATACACTAAGTATGCATACTATGTTTGTCTATGATCTTTACTTTTTGAAATAGATCAATTGAACATAACTCCAATGATCCTCTTTTCACAGTCTCAAATCCTTGCTGCAAGTGCAAGAATTCCAAATTCATGCCATTTACTGAAATTTGTTAGACTCTAAACTTATATGCATTGATCCTCTTGTAATGATTATGCACAAAGTCAGAAAGACTTGACAACAACCATTACAGAGCATTCCAAAGGAGATCAGCTCCTTGGAAATATCCTTCTTGCATTAAGTTTCCTAATCTTACACATATTGAATAATTTATAACTTTGAAACATTTCCAGATTCTATTTTGACTATCACTTCTGAACAAGAGTTGCCTCCTTACATATTATGTCAAGATGGTCCTTCCAGAATTAACACTATACTTCCAACTGTCCTTGATCAACCAAGCTTTGGTAAACCTTAGATTGTCCTCGACAATTGCTTAATCCTTTTAGTCATATCCAGTTCTAAACCTTTTCCCTTTTTAATGCCCCAACCATTTGGAAAATTTTAGAAAGGATGAATATAGCACATGTAATCGATCCTATATGCGAAGCATATAGGACACGATTCATGATGTCTCACATAAAGACTAAACCAATCTCTTGCTATAATATTTCCATTTCAAATTGCCAAGTTATCATAACTCAGATTATGAAAAGGAATGACATAATCATAATCGAATTTTAGAACGCAAATAATGGACCCACATATAGAATTTCTTTATGTTGAGCCAATCCAACATAAAATTCATATATTATATATATATATATATATATATATATATATATATATATATATATATATATCCTTGACTAAAGATTTAAAACCTCAATCTAAACTTTTAGATTTGAGATGAAGTATTATTTCCTCTCCCTTAGTTATAGCAAAACAACTTTTTCCCAATTGAAACCTTTTGTTTTCTATAATTAACATTGCAAACTTGCAACCTTTATCATAATTATCATGCTCCCACTAACATGATGATTATTAGTATAACACTTATGCTCCCACTAGCTTTGACACGTACTCAGAAATCAGCTGGACTTCTAGAAATTAATACATTATTGACTTTCTTACCAAAGTTCAGATTTCTGATACTAGATTGCTTTGATAAAACTTTATCATAATCATACAACTTATCTTAGATAGCTCACAGGTGTGTCTAAACAATTTTAAGAACTATGAAAAGGGATGTCGTAGTCATAGTCTTAATTGTTTAGAGCTTTGCCACTTCTCACAAGTCCATGTTAGTGTGCCGGTAAACCACACACGCTCCACTAACGACTTTGAGAATGCAAATATCACAATTGCTATCTAGCTAAAATCTACTTAGTGAAAGTGTTTCCTCACCATCATTTTCATGAATCAAAGAGAAACCTTATGACACTTAGATTTAAGTATGTATGTGTTCTTATCCATGTGAATTGTCAATACCATAGTCACGAGACAAGGATAATGACAAATCCAAACTCATATGGACTAAACTCAATCTTAATTTCTTGCCACCTGGAAGCTCAAGGGCCTGCCATTGCTTCCAAGTTGTTGTGGAACCAACTGAGAAGTCTAAGAACTCATATGCAAAGCCAACATTAATTGGAATGGGCACAGAATATGTCAACACGATAGGTTATGAATCTCAAGTCGTGTGCTAGTGAAGAACTTTAGGTTTGATTCTTGATTAGTTCTTAAGACTTTCAAGACCTTTAAGACTCCCACTATCCTCTTGACATATAAGACTCACTTGTCAGATATTCAAGAGATAGTGTGGATTCTAATCAAGACAAACACTTCACACAATTGGCCTTAGATGGTCTTTGTTATACCCAAAACATCACAACTTACCAATTTCAAATGTACAAGAGTAGAAAACTTTTACTCTTACATTTGACAAGTGTTTTAAACCTTCTTTAAGACATGTCACTCAAGTTACAATCTTAGAGTCTAACTCTAAAAATTGTTTTGAAACGAAGTATGACTCATCTTCATGATTTGACTACTTCAACAATTCATAGCTCCTCTTCTTAGCTACCATAATGCACTTAGAGGATGAATTGTGATAAGGCTTCTTAATCATTAAGATGATAACATGATACTAAAGTACTCTCCCATCTTTTTAGATTGAGAAACTTTTATCTTTCCAAACCTTGCATCTACTCGACGAGTTAGGGCTGCCACTCATCGAATCACTAATACAATGATATAAAGTAGATCAAATACGTACCAGAAACGGGGCGTTACAAAAAGTTTCAATTTGCAAAGCTGCAGAGTTTGAAAAGTTGTTTTGCTATAATTAATAGAGAGGAACTTATACTTTATTTCCAATCTAAAAGCTTAGATTGTAAGATTTTAATCATATTTAGTCAAGGATATATATGAATGTTATGTTGGAATGGTTCAACATAAGGAAATTCCATATTTACGATAAGGATTTGGAATTGTGACTAAAGTTATTAAACAACTGTTAAGGATAATCCAAGGTTCGCTAAGGATTGGTCACTTGTGGGCAGTTGGAAGTATAGTAATGAATGGACCATATTGATATAATTCTGAATTGATAAGATTCTATTAAGAATGGATAGTCATATGGCAATTATGGAAAAGCTTCCAAAATGGGAGTT
This sequence comes from Lactuca sativa, assembly GCF_002870075.4. Classification (NCBI taxonomy): domain Eukaryota; kingdom Viridiplantae; phylum Streptophyta; class Magnoliopsida; order Asterales; family Asteraceae; genus Lactuca; species Lactuca sativa. Next base: position 164,054,680 of record NC_056623.2, on the reverse strand, counting down.
GGATATCAAGAATCTATGAGTATGTTAGAAACTTTTATGCAAGAAGGATGTTCAAAGGAATGTGCTTTGAATATGAGACTTCATATCTATGGAATTGTCTTGTAACAATCTCCAATGGAAAGTTTTATAATTAGCGATGTCTCTGTGACTTGTGTACATATTCTTACAAAAGGATCACTGCATATAAGCTTAGAATCTAACAGATTACAGTAAGTGGCAAGGACTTGGTATTCTCACATTTGCGATAAGGATTTGGAATTGTGAAATGAGTGTCATTGGAAATGTTTACAATTGGATCTATTTCACATAGTAAGGACCATAGATAAACATAGTGTGCATGCTTGGAGCATGGGATAACTATTGTTTTAATTCAAGTATTAAGTTGATAAATCGAAACATTACATAATGAATAACGTGTAATCAATATGGTAATTAAATAAAAGGTGTTTTATTTATATTCAAAAGTTTTGAGACCATATTGGATTTGATTATTCTTGTGTTTCACTTTGAATGTTTTGACTTCCCGAGTAACTAGGTTATTCAAACTATCCATAATCGATCATACTTTGGAAGTAGGTATTGAAGCTAGACTGTTATGAATGGGTTTGTAGATTGTCTAAAGGCGTCTAGACATAGCACAAGTTTACTGCAGTGTTCATGAGTACTCATGTAATAAGATTTGAGTATTGGATTAAACCTATGCTCATTTGAATCACTTCATGGATTTTATCATGAGTGATCATGAGATGATAATATCTTATATTCTTGAAACCAAGACATGTGAGTTGTAGTTTACAAGTCGGTTGCACATTGACATATGTAAACGCACCAATAACTAGATGTTATAAAACATATTGTTGTGTGTGATTTGATGAGTAAGTACAAGCAAGCATTTGAGTCGAATTTTATCCATTTCTTTTACCCAATGTAGATAAAATCGATATTTCTGGGCCCGTCGATGATTTAGTGATGACAACCCTAAGCGCTTGGCCAAGCCTGGGCTGATTTGATTTGTTCAATTAGTCGGTCATGATAAATGGAAATCGGTAAACAACACATAAACAAAGAGAATGATTAAGATCCATGTCTCAGTTCATACGATATCTAGAATGGAGGAATATATCATCATTTATCTAATAGACGCGTCATTGACTATGTCAGAGTTTGACAGCGGCTTTTGAGAGCTACGATTGCTAGTCGAGTTTTGGATTCGTACTTGCTGTTATAGTTATTAGACTTATGCAAGTGGGAGACTGTTGGATTAGGTGTCTAAGCCCTTAACTATAATTTGTATGTGTTGGGGCTTATAGTGTTGCGTCTTGGGCTTTTAGTGTTATATCCGGATTGGGCCTGTCCATCTGTGATTATCTCTTAGGGTTAGACTATATATATGCATGCATGTATGCATTATGAATATACGTATTATTAATTACGCTTGTGTTTTGTAACCCTGAACACCTCTACAGTCGAAGTTCTTAATCGAGCTCTTCTAAGTTGTTGAAGCATTAATCATTCAACGTATTCAAGTCATATTCATGTTCACTTTTACGTAATTATTTGTTTGCATGCTTAGAATCAATCGATCCTAATAGAACAACGTTCTAACAATTGGTATCAAAGCAGGAGACTGTGTGATCAATAAACTTTTCTTCTGTATTCAGAAATCCTTATGGTTTCCGCTTTTATCGTATAAATAACAAGTCGTCTTCTTTGTTTTGAGAGAAACTTGGTTTAGATAAAACCCTAAACTCAAGTTTACAGGTTTGATTCAAAAAGCTCATCATATCTCACGACGATTCACAAACAAATCCCATCAACATCTCAAACAGCATTGGATCTACAACCAGGATACCCATACTCTACACTCAAGACTATGAAGTATGGGCGCTTCACTTTGAAGACTATGTGATCAGTTCTGAAGATAATGGCTATCTCATCTGGGAAGCCATCACTCTTGGACCGTTTGTTCATTCGGGAACGGACACAATAGTCAAGACTCAAACAGAATACAACAAGCTGGTGGCAGATGAACAGAAGATGCCACAGGATGAGAAAGACAAGTTTCTGTGTAACGTGAAAGCCATGCGAATGATAAGATTCGCCTTGCAATTTGACACCTTTCGGTTGGTTGGTTCATGCACGACGGCTAAAGAAATATGGGATAGGTTGAAAGAACTCTATTCGACCGATGAAGATCTTGAACACTCATTTCAAACATTGTTGCTGTCAGAATTTGGAGTCTTCGAACAAAAACCTGAAGAGAAGTTAATTCATACTTTTGATCGGTTCAATCATCTCTTGAGTAAGATGATTAAGCATGGTATAGAAAGGAAGTTGATAGAGCAAAAAGTAACTTTCATGAACGGACTAAGACCGGAATGGATGGTCGTGGTCTCTATTGTAAAAGCGCATAAACAGTTCAAGGCTTACTCGCTAGCGAAACTTGTGGGAATAATTAAGTCCCATGAAAGTGTTATAACCAAAGAAGCGAAAGTGGTCTCTGGTGTAGGATCGTTGGCTCTTGTCTCTAAAGCAAAAGGCATTGCAGAAGAAGAAGTCGAGCCTGATTTGTCTGAGTGTGATCTTACAAGCAAGGAGTATGCTATGATGGTCACCAATCCAAAGAAGTTTGCAAGGAGAAAATTTCCTGTCAACAATAACCGAAACTGGCAGGGAAGTTATAGCTCTGAGAAGGTGAAGGATGAAGCTAAGATCACCTCTCAGAAGGATGAAGAAAAGAAGGAGAGTAAGCTTGCTGGAGATTCAGGGTTTGATTGCAATTACTTCCACGGCAAGAACCACTTTGCCAAGGATTGTATGCTAAGGAAATTAGCTGAGAAAAGAGACGGGGAAGATGATGAGGCGTATTACAAGCGAAAGCTGGAAGAGATCAAGAACAAAAAGACAACCAATAGTGCAAAAGGTACAATGAATGCTTTGATTGTGCAGGAAAATGCTGATGAAGATGAGTTCGTTGGCATGGAAGTCTGGTCAACCGACTCTGAGGATGAAGAGGTAAAAAAGCCCATTCATGGAAGGGCTTATGTAGCAAAGGAAGCAGGTTCGGCTGGGAAGTGCTTGATGGTCTCTGCTGGATCATCAACCGAAAGTGCAGATGAAGAACCAAAACTGACTGAAAACAAATGCTTCGCAGCAAAGCCAGTCAGTGAGCAGATCAACGAATGCGATTGGTTGATCAAAAAGGTACAATCCATCCTCGAATCACTTAAAGTTCCATTGACAAATTATGAAGAAGAATTAAATGAATTAAAATTTAAATTCTCTAACTTAAGTGGTAGTCTAATGCAAACTTGCTTAGCAAATTCTAACCTAACTGACCAACTCGGCAGGGTGTCTTCAAAGAGTGAGGAGAGAAGGATGTGGATTGAGCTGAAGGAGGTTGAGTTACTTAAAGCTAGGGATGAATGTTTTTATTTGCAAAAAGACAATTTGTAATTTTTGAAACAGAGAAATGTTTTTTGTTTAATTGCTAAGCGTTTATACACTAATATAGCTCAATTGCATTTTCCTAAGATGATTTTGCCATTTCTTGAATTTAAGGAAGACGAAGTCATAGCAGAATATAAATCAGAAGTATCATCAGAAGAAACGTCCATGTCTTACAAAATTGGACTGGACAAAATAGAAACCTTCATTGATTCAAAGGAACACAAATCTATGCTAGAAGACATATTAGATGAAAATGATAAGTTGAAAATTAAGTCGGACACTATTCACTTATTTGACCAATCCAATGCCAAACTAGCTTCTAAAAATAAAATAGGCTTAGAAAATGCGTCTATGGGTGAGATATTTGTAGAAGATGTAGTTGATTGCTCTGAGTTTATGAAGAGCGAAACTGAAAATGAGAAACCACTAATCTCAGAAGATTCGGTGGAATTTGCTCGTCTAGCAAAGAATAAGGAAAAGAAGCTCAAAGAAAAGGTTGTGGTTTACGTAGCTGAACCCTTAAATAAACCCTCAAGTTCTGAAAAACCAAGCACGAGTGGAACCAAAGACATTCCTGTAGAACCGAAAGAAGAGCCGAAAGCTCGATTTAAAACAACCAAAAATCAAAGAGAGAAGCAAAAGGCAAGCTTCAATATGCACAAATCACAAAAGGAACTGGCTGAGCAAAAACGCTTTAGAAATCAAAGATATGCACAGAATCTGAATGAGCGAAAGAGTTACTAGAATTCATAAAATTCCAACTATTTTCCTCCCAAGAAGATCTCAAAGGACAAGGGAAAGGAAAAAGTACAGGAAAATTTCAGCCCAAGTTCTTACTATTCCAAGTATAAGAACCGAAAGTCATGTTTCGGTCCGAATGTCAATCAAAACCGAAAGTCCACCTTCGGTCCGGAGACTAGTTTCGGTCCTAAGTCTAGTTTCGGTCCCCCTACTAGTTCTAAATCTAGTTTCGGTCCTCAGTCAAGTTTCGGTTACAACAAACCTCAAAGCAAAGCAAATTTCAAGGAAAATATCAAGGGAAAAGGAATGCTAACTTCTAATACTAGGATCCATAATAAGCAAACATCAGCTAATCCTAGGTGTCGAATGCCAGCAAACACACTAACCAACTAATTCAAATTTAAACAAGATAAAACCAAAATTAAGGTATATACAATTAAAAGAAAAGATCAAACTACTTTGGTAAAAAGAACATACTTAGTTGATATTTCTATTGCAATTCCTTTCTCTGTGAAAAACTCACAAGGACCTAAGCGACTTTGGGTTCCTAAGTCTGCTTGAATTTGCAGGTAATAAGTGACGAGCAGTTCGACGAAGAATGGTATATAGACAGTGGCTGATCACGTCACATGACAGGAAGGAGGGAAGAGCTAAGGGAATTTCGATCACTGAAAGCTGGTGGCTGTGTGAAATATGGAAATAACTCATATGGTACAATCAAGGGATATGGCATGATAACAAATGCTAACTTCACGGTTCATAAAGTAGCTTATGTAGAATGTTTGCAGCACTATCTCATTAGTGTGTCACAATTAGTTGTGGGCACAGGTCTAAAAGTATCTTTTGATGATGAGGGTTTGGAGATAATTGAGAAAAAATCCAAGAAGGTTCTATTGAAATCTGAACGTAAGAAGAGATGTACCCTTTAAATCTCAATCCCATACGAGGAAAACCAACAATATGTTTGCTGACAAAGGCAAATACTGATGATAGCTGGTTATGGCATAGAAGACTATCGCACCTAAACTTTAAGGACATTAATTAGTTGGTGGTTGGTGATCATGTTCATGGACTTCCTCTTCTCAAGTTCGACAAGGATCATTTGTGTGCAGCATGTGAAATGGGCAAAAAAAGCAGAAAGAGCCACCCCACTCGAATCAACACAAAGATAACTGAAGCTCTTGAACTTTTGCACATCGACTTATGTGGACCTTCGGCTATTGAAAGCTTTGGTGGAAGTAAGTATATTCTTGTAATTGTAGATGACTTTTCACGCTTCACCTGAGTTTTCTTTCTTAAACAGAAATCAAATGCAACGCCCAAGCTGAAAACATTCATTAAGCAAGTAGAAGTACAGTTGAGGAAAACAGTAAGGAATATCAGAAGCGACAATGGTCTGGAATTCAAGAATAATGATTTTGACAGCTTTCTGGCTAACAAGGGAATAACTCATAATTTTTCGGCTCCTTATACGCCACAACAGAATGGGATTGTCGAAAGACAAAACCGTTCTTTGTGTGAAGCAGCCAGAACGATGCTTAGTTTTGCTTCACTTCCATTATACTTCTGGGCTGATGCTGTTGCAACTGCGTGCTATACTCAAAATCGGTCCTTACTTAACAAGAGATTCTCAGTTACTCCATATGAGATCCTAAACAACCGAAAGCCAAATGTAAAGTTTTTCCACATATTCAGTTCAAGGTGTTTCATTTTCAACTCAAAAGAGAACCGAAACAAGTTTGATGTCAAAGCCGATGAAGGAATTTTTCTGGGTTACTCACTAATGTCGAAAGCATACAGAGTGTTGAATAAACGCTCAAAACGAATTGAAGAAACCTATTATGTCACCTTTGACGATTGTTGTATGAAGAAAGTTCAAAGAAGTGAAAGTGACCTGGGAGACATTTTTCCAAAATCAGGACAAGTCTCGGTTCCAATAGCCAACTTGTTTGAAGATCACATGCGCCTGTTTGATGAACCAGAGAAGGCAGCAACCTCAGAAGCTAAATCCACAGATAACAAAGTTGAAAATCTTCAGAAAATCATCGATGAAGCTGCTAAAGAGATGAAAAATGAACCTCCAACTGCTAAGAGCAGTCCACCATTACAAGGGGAAAGTTCAAAAGCATCAAAAACAATCAAAGCTTCTTTCGAGGGGGAGGATTCAGTTTCGTCTCCATCTCATAAAGGATCAGAAAAAGAGGATAGTTCGGCTCCAAATCCACATATCGGTAGTTCAACCGAGGGGGGGAATTTTACTCCCACAAAGAAGGCAACCTTGAGTGAAGACACAGATTATACTTCACCAGTTGAGGGAGAGAACGAGACCGAAAATACAACTGATGAAGGAGAGGGTGATATCTCTGAAGTTGAAGTAGAAGTGAATGCTGAATTGGATCCAACATATGACCCAAATTATCCTCCATTAGTGAAATGGACCTAAGACCATCCCAAAGAACAGATTATTGGTGACACTTCAGAAACAGTCCTTACTCGTTCTCAATTAAGAGCAAAACAAACTGTATTATTCTCTAAAGTTGAATTCTGTATGTTTAATTCGTTTTTTCTAAAATTGAACCGAAAATTGTAAATTCTACACTTGATCATTCAGATTGGGTCCAGGCAATGCAAGATGAGCTTCATGAGTTTGAACGAAACCGAGTTTGGAGGTTGATACCTACACCAAATGATGCGTCTGTAGTTGGCTTGAAGTGGATCTTCAGAAATAAGTTGGATAAAGAAAGGAATGTAATATGCAACAAGGCTCGATTAGTAGTGAAATGATATCGTCAAGAAGAAGGGATAGATTATGTGGAAACCTTCGCTCCAGTAGCTAGGTTGGAATCAGTAAGGATCTTCTTGGCATATGCTGCTCATAAAAACTTCGAAGTCTTCCAAATGGATATCAAATGTGCTTTCTTGAATGGAGAATTAGAAGAAACAGTTTCCGTTAAGCAACCGCCTGGGGTTGTGAACGAGAAATACCCTAATCCTTGCTATGTGCTAGATAAACCAGTCTATGGATTACAGCAAGCACCGAGAGCCTGGTATGAAACCTTAACTCGTTTTCTAAAAATGTCAAAATTTAAGCAAGGTTCGGTTAACCCTACCTTCTTCCGAAAGAAAGAAGGCGAACATCTAATGATCGTTCAAATTTATGTTGATGATATCATCTTCGGCTCTACGAATCCTAGCTTAATAGCTGAATTCAGAATGTTGATGGAGACTAAATTTGAAATGAGCGCAATGGGTCCAATTAACTTTTTTCTTGGTTTAAACATTAGATAGGGAACAGAAGGTATATTCATCTACCAGGAGGCTTATACAAAGACTTTACTGACGAAATTCGGTATGACAGGCGACTCAAAAGTGAAGGTTCCATTGACTTTTGGCACTAAATTAACACCATCTCCGGAAAAACCTATTGTTGACATAACACAATATCGTTAAATGATAGGGTCACTTATGTATTTAACGGCTATTAGACTAGACACTATGTTTTTTGTGTGTTAATATGCTAGGTTTCAAGCTAATCCAAGAGAACCTCACATGGTTGCTGTGAAGAACATATTTCGTTACCTAAAGCGGACCTCATCTCTCGGTCTCTGGTATCCTGAAAGAACTGGATTCGTCAATCAATCTTATTATGCTGCTTATCTAGGAGGATGTGGACTGGACAGAAAGAGCACCACAGGTGGATGCCAATTTCTTGATGGAAAACTTGTTAGCTGGCAGTCCAAGAAGCAAACTTGAGTGTCATTGTCGACAGCTGAAGCTGAGTATATTGATGCAGCCACTTATACTTCTCAAGTAATCAGGATTCAAAGTCAACTGAGTGATTACGGGCTAAGCATGAAGAAGATACCTCTTTATTGTGACTCAAAAAGTGCAATAAGGATCTATCACAATCCGGTCCAACACTCAAAGACTAAGCACATTGCACTTAGGTACCACTTCATTAAGGATCATGTAGAAGACGGGAACGTAGAAGTACATTTTGTTCGATCTAATGATCAATTGGCCGACATAATCACTAAGGCATTACATTAAGCACTCTTTAACAGAATCTTACAAGGCTTAGGTATGATGGAAGCACAGTCGGTACCGAATCCTCAATCTTATCACTAAAAATTAAACAAGCGAAATGGAGCGACCGCTCGGTCTATTTCGGCTCCCTAAATTTTTGGGAACTGAAATGCACCGACCGCTAGGTTTATTTCGGCTCCTTAAATTTTTAGGAACCAAAATGCACCGACCGCTCGGTCTATTTCGCTTCATTTAACTGAGATAAGGTTTCGGTTGTATATTTGTTATGTTTCTTTTCTAGTTTTTAAATTGTTTAATGCTTATTTAAACTTCCTTTTTCTGTTTTTATTCTTTTTCAGGAAACTTCAAAATCCAAAAATATTTTTCTTTTTCTGTTTTTATTCTGTTTCAGAAAACCTTAAAAAAATACAAAAAAAAATTATTTTCTCTTTCTGTTTTTATTAGTTTTCAGAATAGTCAATCTCTCGAAAATATTTTTTGTTTTGTGTGTGTGGTATATTTGTTTGTTCTTGCCTCTATTCAGTCACAAGGATACAAGTATAAAAGAAGTTGGAGCTGGGACAGGTATGATGCGTATTTTATGAACTAGTTAAGAGTCCCTAGAAGCATGCTGCTGCATGTTGACCCAAGCCTCTACGACCTAGAGCAAGGCTTAATGATTCGATAAAAACCTATCGTTTCTTCCCAATCAGGCTATTCTTATTTACTTGGTCTAGAGCTACCTTACTCTTCTCACATGAGTTAAGAGTTTCTCTGCTTTGTCCTATTATATAGCAGCAGGTAATTTCTGTTTCTTTCACCATCCTCAAACCATTCTCCATCTACTCTCGGTTCATGATTGTAACCCTTGAGACTCTCGGTTATTACCACTGAGGTTTATGGTTGCACAACATCTGTGTTTATGATCTTAGATACGTATACCACATGCTGAGTGAAACCCGAAATTCAACACCCATAATGAATTAACGGTGAATTTCTATATTAAAGATCTTACTTGTTACCACATGAAATCTCTTTTCTTTGCGAGGTCTTTTATGAATCTGTCTAAAAGCAAGACTATTCTTCCCATAAAGATCCATTTTAATTTTTTTTTGAGATTTCTGTACACTCTTTTGTCATCACAACCTCTAACCTACCTACTTGTTCAAAAAACAACATCAGTCTCACAAGTACTTCTTCCAACACTCAGTCTTATTTTAAGAATCGGTGTTCGGTTGAAGACAAGCCACCTTAAGCCTATATCATGAAAAGAAGTCTTTCAATGTTTATTTACAATCACTTGATCGTATTCTCGGGAATCCACACAAGCACTTCGAGTCTCTCTTGACTTCGAAGGAAGCGATTCTTTCCCGGAATCCCCTAGTTTTCGTCAGATAATCAGACATCACACACATCCGATACACATTTGATTTATTACTTTATCTTTTTTTTTCACTCTAATGCACGAAAATTTTTAATTTTCACCATTCTCTTGATGGTATGTTTGAGTTTATTTGTCCTCTAGTGAATCCAGGGCAATTCAGGTTCGGATGGCACATTCTATTTCAAATGCAGATTGTCGAAATCTTTTTGGGCGCGTGAATTTGAATGGTAACTATCCGCACGCGTGCTGACGTATACCAAGCAACATCCAACCTGTCAAATCGTGCTTTTTTAGGCTACCTTTTAGAGATAATGTCACAATCTTCACGATTTTCTCTCTCCTAGCAACGGTATATAAAGGGCTTGCATGATTAATTGTCTTCTACCACCTCAAGATTTGTAAACTGTAACAGCGATTTCCACTGTTCATCTTCTTCACTTGTTCAACAATGGCGACCTCTTCTTCTGTACAAGATCAAACAGCTTCATCTGGCCTTTTTACCATCAAGCCAAATCAAAACATGATCATTGAACTCACTCCATTCGTGTATGATTCCTATATGCTACACGTTGTGGAATGTTTGAAGTATTCTCCGCCTGTTGTTGCCCTAACCCAATTTGAGGCTGTTCTGATGTCCTTATTGTCTCCAGTTTATTCTTCTGCATCTTATGACAAGAACAAGGAAAGAATTTATTTTCAAATCCACTCCAAGAAGGCCTCTATTTCCAAAGGTAGGTTTTCTTCCTTACTTCATCTTGCCATGGATTCTTCGGTGATTTCCCCTGACTTTATCACTACCACACAACTCTTCACAATGATGTATGAAATGGGCTATACCTATGTACTGACAACCATTGCCAAAGTCAAGAAGTTGTGTCTGCCATCTCAGTGGAACGGTCTTCTTACTCTTCTAATCAAAGGCTTGGCAGAACGAAGTGCTGGATCAGATGGTACTATCAAAGGTTTCCTGGCCATTCTCTATGGTCTGTATAATGGTCTAAACCTGGACTATGGGTCTATCAAATGGTCTCAGGTTGTGCAAAGCCTGAATACCTCCACTCGTCAATCCGAAATTTCATGTGGAAGATTTTGGACTATCATTACTCAAAGGGCCATCGATACTCTGGAAGTTCTAGTGATGAAGGATGCTCTCATCGCGTCCATTGCAACTTTTCACATGAATAAGATCATCATCTCGAACCCAACCAAGTTTCGTCACTATGGTTCAATTCCGAAGACCATGTACAGGAATGTTACAGCACACAGTAAGGTGATGGGTGATTATAGCAAACTTAATCCCACAGAGCCGAGAGTTCTAACTGCGGAACAACAAGCTGCTTTGGATGCCCTTGACAAGCCAAGTAATCGAGGAAAAAGGGTAAATGTAAAGAAGGAGAAAATTGAGATGGAAACTTCTAAGCCTTCAAAGTCCAAAAAGCGAAAGTTGGAGAAAGAGAGTTCTTCTAAGCCAAAGAATATTAAACGAATGGCATGAAACTCCAAGTGTCCAACTCCTCCTGACTCCGATGATGACGATGATGAAGAAGAAGAATCTCGTAAAGAATCTCCAAGAGGTAATACTCCACCCCAATCTCCAACTCCAATCGCAGAAGATAAAATTCCAACCCCACCTCCATCACCAAAACAACCACCTCCATCACCAAAACAAACACCTCCCACACCGACACCGAAAGTCCCAGTTTCGGTTGTTCCCACTACCACTCCTGAAACCTCTTTACCACCACCACCAGTTACATCTGTTTCCATTCCCACAACACCCTTATCAACTCCAATTATTACCCCAGTCACTACCACTACACTTCCTGAACAAACAGTGAGGGTCAACGTATCTGATACATGGATACTTACTAGAACCGAACCCCCTGTCATCTCTAAAACTCTCTCTCCAACCCACTCAACCGACTCATTTGATACTCTAGGAGGCGACAACGATGAATATGACTCTACATACTTTAGTCCCTATCGGCTATAGTCTGATGAAGACACTGATGCTCCTATCAACCGCCAACAATTAGAGAGCATTCATGAAAAGCTGGATAAGCTACTTGCCGATACTAAAGCTTATGGAGGGGTTGTTCTCAAAGCTTTTGTGGAGACGTCTATTGACCAATATACAAAGGAGATGGATAAATCAGCTGATGCCATCAAGAAATCAACTTCTATCTGCAAGAAAGCATCTACTGATGATACTGAAGTTATTTACACCACGCAGCTATTTTTAGATTCTTTAAAAGGGCATGCTGATACGAATGCTGCTAAGATTCGTGAATCAGTTGAATCTCTCTCAAAATCTCTGAAGGAAGAACAAAAGAAGTTTGATGATGTTCGATCCTCTATCCATGCTGACAACACTTCTCTGATCAGTTCGGTTTCATCTAAACTGGACTCACTACATGCCGACATTGCCAAAGAGAGTGCTTTGAAAGGAGATATAGCTCGACAAGACTCTACAATTGCAGTTCAGCAAGTTAAACTTGATCAACCAGAGAAGGAAATTTCCTTGTTAAAAACCGAGAGAGCTGTCTTTCGCAGTTGTGCAAATGATGTCAAGGACATGCTGACCAATCTAATTGGTGCTCATGATCTGATTCTCACTCTCACCATCCGCAATCATCTAACAACCAAACTGCTCCCTGCTCTTGCCATTCTTCATGAAATGAAAGGTGTTTCGGAGCCTTTCGTTACTACAAAACAAGGGGGAGAGGGATCTCAGAAAATAATTGTCACAAAAGAACTAAAGGATAATGTAGCTTCAGATTCTGGTCCAACAGAAAAGCCTAAACAGATTGTCAATGATAGTGATAGTGATGATACGAAAACTATTGATGATATTCTAAAACGAAAGACAGGGGATAAAGAGTTGGATGACAATCTAAAAATCACACAGGAGCCTGAAGAAACAGAGTGACGCAACAAAGAAAATGAAGATATCTTACAATGTAAGAAGGCTCTATTTCCTGAATGGACTCGAGAAGTGTTGATTAGTCAAGCAATTGAATCACCGAGTGTCTATTGGTTAGAATCGATTGCCTCTTTTGACTGCAACAACTTCAAAGACTCACAATTTGGTATGCCGATTACAAGGAAGGCATTTACATTTCACTGTTTTGACTCAATTGTTGAGGTTCCTTTTCCAAGTGTAAAGGTAGACCGAGAGCTCATCAACTTTTACTTAAAGTATGGCGAACTTCAATACCTGACATGGAGTGCACAGAAAATTGTAACTGTCAAGGTATTGAAACTGACTCTAGCTGACAAATTTGTAAATGTGCATTTCAAGATTACACGAGGATCTGCAAACTCTGTTTCGATGATATCCTTAGCAGATCTTCCTAATCTCAATCATCATGATTGGATCTTACTATACAACATTATGCTCAATAATTCCAAGGAGTATGAGCCAATTCTAGAACATTTAAAAAGAATGTTGGCATCCTATATCCATGAAGTTGCAACAATGGATCAGGAGATAGCGAGACTAATGAACAAGAAGCCGACGGTCAAGCCTCCTCAAAAGTCGAGAGATGTGAACAAGATGAAGATAGGGCAAATTGACTCAACTCATTTGATTATGATGTTTACGAAGGGTGACGCTCACAAGTTTTTGTTTGCTCTAGTATATAAACATCTGTTTTCTACTGACTGCTTGGAGCACATTATCAATTTGATACATCGGTGAAAGCAAAACTCGGATGCTAATAAGAAGAATCTCACTGATATGCTTCGGTGGTATATCACCTTTCGGTACCATCTGTTAGCTATCATTCCGAGAGTATTCAAGACAGTGAAGAAGCCTTCGGTTCCTAAATAGAGTAGATATCTCGGTCCCAAAGACGCAGAGGGGGAGATTGTTGGGGCTTATAGTGTTGCGTCTTGGGCTTTTAGTGTTATATCCAGATTGGGCCTGTCCATCCGTGATTATCTATTAGGGTTAGACTATATATATATATATATATATATATATATATATGTATATATATATATATATATATGCATGCATGTATGCATTATGAAGATACGTATTATTAATTACGCTTGTGTTTTGTAACCCTAAACACCTCTACAGTCGAAGTTCTTAATTGAGCTCTTCTGAGGTGTTGAAGCATTAATCATTCAACGTATTCAAGTCATATTTGTGTTCACTTTTACGTACTTATTTGTTTGCATGCTTAGAATCAATTGATACTTATAGAACAACGTTCTAACAGTATGTACTTGACCTGAGAGTAGCATGGTCCATTTGGGTTGCCTTCACCAGAACAATCTGATAGGATGGATATTTGAGAAAGTGGCTATTTATGATTTACTAATATATTATAAGTATAATATATTAATTGGGAAATCGTAATATTTAATTAGTATTGATCAAGAATTAATTTGGAATTGATTTAGTGATCAAAAGACACTAATTAAATTAATGAGGGTTGATTATGTAAGTCAGTGATATATATTGTTTGTGCTATTGATCCATGATGGGCTAAGTTTATGTTAGCCCACATGAGATACAGATCATAACCTAAGTATATGGATTAGGGTTTACCCATGACTCTTAGAATCCAACAATATATGTGTTATCCCTTAGCTAAAATCGGCCCTAAGTATTCTAGGAAGAGAGATAGCCGATTTTGGAGTGTTTAGCCTCTCTCTCAAAGTCCTCCTTTGTTCATGGTTTTTGTGAACCATTTGAGGTATCACACTTGAGGTGATAAGATCTTGAAAGGCCAACAACTACAAGCTACAAAAAGTGGTATTATTTAACTAGTTTTATGATTCATGTACCAAAATTGTATGCTAGTTGTAGGCTTCATGCTTTGGAAATTTTATTGCATGTATAACTAGAGAAAACTTAGATCCAAAGCTATTAGGGTTGTATGTGCACCATAGGATTGTTATAGTACACAAAACCCAATATATCTATCTATGTTTGTCTCTATCTATCTATGTCAGTCATATGTTGTCCCCTATGCGTGATCAGAAGATCCGACCTGTAACACCCGGATTTCCAGGGACAATATTTTGAGTTTTCATTTCGAGATATGAGGAGTGAATCGATGAGTTGGTGCCTTAAATCGTCGAGTAGGGTCGTGTTTTGGTGACGTGTTTAATGAACGGACTCGACGAGTCGGGTATCTGACTCGCCGAGTCAGCGCTGCTGAGGAAAACCCTAATTGTCTGGGTTTGTGACCTATTTAAAGGCCCTTATGGCCTTCAATTGCGGCCATACTTCCCTTGAGAGACCCTAATTGATCCAGATAGCATAGATCGAAAGAGAGAGCTAATTTTCATCATTTTGGGTGCATTCTTGCAAGGAAGAAAGAGAGTGTTCAAGCTAAATTGTTGGAGGGGCTCAGATCTACTACTATTCCATTCAAAGCTGTTGGTTAAGGTATAAATCTCTACCTATTTTCGTATATTTAGTAGATCTCATGAATTTAGGGTTTCTTTACCCTCTTTTAAGTTGAGTTATGATGAAAGTGAAGTCCCTTTGAGGCATAAACATCAGATCTGGACCTTGTGATGTCCAAAGAGTCCCATGATCCCAGCTTTATGCAGTCACATAAGAGTAATGAGCCTAAGACACCATTATAAGGGTTATTTCATCAAATAGAGCTAGATGTGTGGTGCATGGACATAAATATTGAACCTTTATGTGACTTTTGGGTGCTAGAAGGCAACATCTATAAGTTAGAGAAACAGATCTATCCTCAGAAGGTCAAATGAGTATTGCCATGGAGGAAACACACCGAGTCCATGAGAGGACTCAATGAGTCGGATTAGGTTGCCCCGCAATTCGTGACCAGTGGTAACCCGTCGTGTGAAAGGTTAACTCGACGAGTCGAGTGAGGCCTTAGGAGGATTCATAGGACACGCATGGACTCGCCGGGTTACCCGAGTGCACTCGACAAGTCTGGTCAAAGTTGGACCGTTGACTAGTGTTGACTTCCGTTGACTTTAGGGTTTTGGGTCAAATTGATTCAAGAGAGGCCATTGAGGGGTAGAATGGTCTTCTACCCATTCTTAAGAGATGAGAACATAAAGAGAGTATTGATTAGAGATATTATCATTTTAATAAGAGGAGGCTAGATCGGGGATATCAAGAACGAGAGTATACTAGATATCATACGAGGCGAGTCTTCTCACTATACATTACCTTGAGTGGTATCTATGTGCAGACCGAAGGGTCTTATGTATAAATGTATGTTTAACATTTATGTGCATTGCGTTATATATATATATATATATATATATATATATATATATATATATATATATATATATATATTTATATGCTATGTGTTATATAGACCGGACTAGAGGGTCCAACGATATAAACTGGACCGGAGGGTCCAACAATAGAGATCGGACCGGAGGGTCCAACGAACTATGGGACTGGAGGGTCCCGCTGAGACGCATTGATCGGAGGGTCATACCGAGTTGTAGCATCGAGTGGCTTATGTGATGTATGTGGCATTTTGGGGAACTCACTAAGCATTTATGCTTACCGTGTTATGTGATCTGTGTTTCAGGTACTAGCGAGGATCGCGGGAAGCCGTTAGCATGATTTGTACACACTGGCAGAAGTGTAACGTCCCAAAATTCAAGACTAAAAATTTCTTTTAATAAAACATCACATTAAGCAAATTCATGTTTTCAAAACATAAACAGAGTAATAGTTTCCAAAATACATGATCGTTATCAGAGTAAACATTCCCAGGATGACTAATTTATGGTGTGTGCCATGTGATCACCCCGAGCTCCATCATCCGCTAACGGAAGTACCTGAAACCAAAACTGAAAACTGTAAGCACAAAGCTTAGTGAGTTCCCCACCCTACCACATACCATGAATAACTACATACTGCGCATACTGGGCCACGCTAGCTATCCTGGGCCTCGCCCACCCCTACCTTGGGCCTCGCCCGCTACAACGGCCCCGCCGCTCCAGGCCCCGCCTGGCTTCGAGCCCCGCTCGGATACAGATCTGTTTCATTTAGGCCTCGCCTATCACAGGGCCTCACCCACTAACATACAATAGCACATAAACATATCACATCACATCACATAAGCTTAACACATTCTAACGGATCTTGTCCTAAGGCCTCGCCTATCTCTGGTCCCCGCCCTTGTCCCGCTACTGATGAGTCATGGAACCCCGTCCATACTCCTGCTGATAGTGAGGTACGGGCCCAGCCCACTCTCACTCCTTCCCTAACTTGGGCCTCGCCCCTGATCTGCTGCTACTGAGATGTGGAACACCATCCACACTCTGCTATTGATGAGATACAGGACCTCGCCCACACTCACCTCCCTACCAGGCACATACAAGTATCACACAGACAACAAGTATAAACTATCACATAAACCATTCCTTGGGAACCCACCCTCTATCATTGGACCTAGTCCCGAATCTCATACCAGCATACTGTGCCTAGGGCTAACCCCCGGGTCTTCTACTCATAACTACATGGGCCAGCATTGTGGCCGTAGACCCATTCATACAAAGGGAAACTCACCTGCACTGGATGAACTCGCTGATGATCCCACTGGCTGCTGACCGGCAACTCTCTGAACTCCTGCACCACTAGCTTCCCGAGCTACCAAAATCAATGCAACACTTAGTCTAGCTGACCCCCGATAGTCAACCAAGTCAACTCCGGTTAAAGTCAAAGTCTTGGTCGAAGTCAACCTTCCAAGCCAACCCTACTCGCCGAGTCACCCTATTGACTCGGCGAGTTCATATGTTCAGAGTTCTTCCATTCGCATCTCGACTCACCGAGTCAGTCCATGACTCGCCGAGTCTACCGATTTCCGAGTCCTGACTTGTCCAACTCACCGAGTCTCCACTCGACTCACTAATTCGAGTCTCAACTCGAAGTGTTTGGGGTTTCGCGACCTGACTCGCCGAGTCCAAGAACAGACTCGCCGAGTCCAAGACAACCTTCAACAGACTCGCCGATTTGCTCATCCAACTCGCCGAGTTCCTACCCAACTTCATCTGACTCGACGAGTTGTTCATCCCACTCGTCGAGTTCCTCCTCATCTTCATGCTACTCGCCGAGTCCACTCAAAGGACTCGCTGAGTCCATTCAAATCTCTATACATGCAAAGGAATTTTGAGTCATGCATGGACTCCAAACCGTAGATCTACCCTTCCCAAGCCTATTCCTCACGTAAAGTTGCAAACTTTACGTGTAGAGAAGGAGATCTAGGCAAAATACACCATAAACTAGGGTTTAAGGCAAGGAGGCTCCATAATCAACTCAAGGGCTGAAACTTTATGCTTCTCAAGACCATAATTTGCTTGGATCTGAAGTAGCAACTCCAGATCCAGCTTCTAACTCAAATGGATGACTATCCATGGCTTAAAAAGCCCCAAATCTCACAACCAAAGAAGATCTAAAGGAAAGAAATGACTTATTACCTTCAATAACTCAGAAAGGTTCCACAAACTCCATATCTAAGGCCAATCCCTGAGACTTCAATGATTTCCCTCTTTCTTCTTCCTTCAATTCACCCAAAAATGACTTGGAAGCTTGGGTGTTACAAGAAGATTATGATTTTGAGATTCTGGGATATGTTTATTTGTGATGACATTGATAACATGAGATTTGAGAATATTATATGAGTTTTATTGTGATGAAAAATGAAAAATTGTTTTGAAAAATTACATCGTTACAAGTTGGTATCAGAGCCTTGGTTTGAGGGATTCGGATGCACCTTCGGGCGTATCTGAACCCAAACTATGGATTTGAGAAAAAAATTTCATAAAAGAAACAATTTTTCCTAAAAGATTAAAAGATTTTTGAGAAAAGCAGAACGGAGCAGTGTGTATGTTCAGCCAGCGCCCGAACGGTGATTTCCCAAAATACCCTTACTTTTGTGTTATGAGATGTTATGAGATATTTTATGAGATATTATGCATGCTAGATATAGGCTAGGTACTTCATGTTTTAGGACTAGAGTGGCCTGATCTGAGATGCCTTAGCCTAGGAGTTGCTGTTATATGTGATGTGATTTTGAGTTTGTTCTGAGTAAGAGTATCCAGCAGGAATCCTATGTCGAGATGGATTTGAGTAGAGGAGTAATCTAGGAGAGATACTTAGATGAGAATTAGAGGATCCTACTGAGAGAGTAGTTAGATGCCCGCATGGGGTAGAGTTGCTTGAGTTCGGTGACCCCTGCTGAGTGTGAATAGAGCCAATAGAGTTGTACCCTAGAGTGGTTTTACGTGCTGGTGGAGATTATTCGATGCCCGAATGTTGCTTGCTTCGTGATTCGTAAAACTCTCGATGATGGGAGTCAGCTACTAAGTAAATATGACGATATTCAGGAGGTAGTTGGTTGGCATCGTTAGGAGTTCTTCAGCAGCTGATGGCGGAGAAGAGTAAGAACCTAGGGAGAGCCTAGGGGGTGACCATGATTAGATGAGTGCGCTGGCAGAGTAGAGCATTTTGCTGGGGAGCAAACTCGTGTGGCGGAATTGGTGATCGAAGAGGTTGAGCAGCTACCTAGAAACTCTAGGATGGTCCGTGTAGAAAGTATGTGTAGATGTGGTGAGTAGTATGGGCCTGTACTACCGAAAGCAGAGGATCCATACTTGATACAGGGGGTATTCTGAAGGATCTAAGTAGCAGATTGAGAGGTGATGTCATGGTTCGTGTATCATGATTTGTATCAGATTGAGAGGTGATATCACGGTTCTGTTGGAATAGTGTCTAAGCCCGTCACTATATTTGGTATGTACTTGACCCGGTTGTGCATGGTCCTTTTGGGTGACCTACACCAAAGCAACTTGACCAGGTAATTTAAGGAGAAAGAGAGAATATTATGGTTTATTGATATATTATTAGAATAATATATTAAAGGAGAAATCATACTTATTTAATTAGTATTGGTCATAAATTAATTAGGAATTAATTTGGTGACTAAAAGAGATTAATTAAATAAAGAGGTATAAACTGTCAAATGTATGATAGTTAAGTTTTGGGCTAAAGAAACCTTATGGGCTTAAGGGGGAATGAAATTATGATGGGGATCCATCATATTTTCGTTCAAGGCCTTATTCCAGAAGGTTCCTTGGGTTGCTTGGTGGTTAAGCTGTCCATTAGGGTTTAGACTGAAACCCTAGCAGCCTGCAAGTATTAATAAGACCCCTAGTCTATGGAAATCGGCTAAACAAGTTGCTAAGAGAACCCTAGGGCCGATTTCAGCACCTCTCATCTCTCCTCATATTTCCTTCTTGCTTGTGGGGTTTGTGAACCATTAGAGGAGTTACAATTGTGACTCTAAGCTCAAGATCAAGAGGATTACAAGGATTTCAAGCTACTTGAAAGAGATAAAACACTTAGATCTTTTTTCTTTATCATAATTTCGAATTATATATGATAGATCTAGGTTTGTAAGTCTTGGATTCAAAGCATGTATAATAGAGAAACCTAGATCCAAGCATTAGGGTTTGTATGAGAACATAGGATTGTTTCTTATGCATAAAACCCATCAGTGGTATCAGAGCCTTGATTGGAGTCATTCGACCTTAGGGACGATGACGCGTGTGAATCTTGTTTACTTGGGAAGATGATCAATCACCCTTTACTGGCACTTGTGAAAGGGGTGAGGGTCCATTGGATCTCATACACACTGATGTGTGTGGGCCCTTTAGATCCACCACAAGGGATGCTTGCCGCTTCTACATGACTTTTACGGATGATTATAGCAGATATGGATATATCTACTTAATTAAGCAAAAGTCGGAAACCTTTGAAAAGTTCAAAGAGTTTTAAGAATGAAGTGGATAATCAGTTGGGCAGGAGAATCAAGATGCTTCAGTCAGACCGAGGAGGAGAGTACCTAAGTCTTGAGTTTCACGACTATCTAAAAGAATGCAGAATTGTTTCGCAATTGACGCCTCCGAGAACGCCACAATTGAATGGTGTGGCTGAGAGACGTAATCGAACCTTGTTTGAAATGGGTCGTTATATGATGAGTCAGACTTCTTTACCAATATCTTTCTGGGGGTACGCCTTAGAGACTGTCGCCGACATCCTTAACTTAGTTCCCACCAAGAAGGTTACCAAGACTCCTCATGACACGTGGACAGGGAAAGCTCCCTCGTTATCACATATTAAGGTTTGGGGTTGCGATGATTTCGTAAGACGAAAGACTCACGACAAGCTCGAACCTCATAGTGAGAAGTGTTATTTCATCGGCTATCCACATAAGTCTTTTCGCTATTTTTTCTATAGACCGAATGACAATGTTGTCTTCGTTGCTAGAAGAGGAGTGTTTGGAGAAAGGGAATTGATAAGCCAAGAAGACAGTGGGAGCCAAATTGATCTTGAAGAGATTCAAGAACAAAGAGATGAAGGAACCTCTAACACTGGCGCTCAACCCGAGGAGGAAACTCCTGTTAAACCCGTTGACAAGTCCTTACCTCTTAGACGTTCTAATAGGGTTAGTGTTCAACCCCAGTTTTATGGTTTTCATATTACTACTGAAGGGGATACGTTTATTAGTGATGAAACACTAATGAATATGGAAGAACCTAGCAGCTACAAAGAAGCCATGTCAGGCTCGGAGTCTGCTAAATGGAAAGAGCCGATGGACACCGAGATTCAGTCCATGTGCGACAATCAAGTTTGGAACTTGGTTGATAATGTACCGGGTCGTAAGATAGTCGGGTGCAAATGGATCTTCAAGAAGAAGACGGGCATGGATGGGAATGTGCACACTTATAAAGCGCAATTGGTTGTGAAGGGCTTTACTCAAACTCCCGGAGTTGACTATGATGAGACCTTTTCACCAGTTGCAAAGATAAAGTCTATTAGGGTAATGCTTGCGATAGTTGCGTTTCATGATTATGAAATTTGGCAGATGGATGTAAAAACCGCGTTCCTTAATGGGAAGTTGGCTGAGGATGTGTATATGAATCAGCCAGAGGGTTTTGTCGATACGAAACATCCAAATATAAGTGTGTAACCTTGAGAAATCCATTTATGGATTGAAACAAGCATCTCGCATATGGAATCTTTGTTTTTATGAGAAAGTTAAAGAGTTTGGCTTTCTGCGAAGCGAAGATGAATCTTGTGTATATGTCAAAGCCAGTGGGAGTATAGTGAGCTTCCTCGTATTGTGTGTTGATGACATACTACTAATAGGAAACGATGTCCCAACCTTGCAGGAGGTCAAGTCCTGGCTTGGGAAATATTTTGCTATGAAGGACCTCAGAGAGGCTGCTTATATTCTGGGAATAAGGATAGTACGAAACGGGGAAAAGAGACTAATTGGACTTAGTCAGGATACATACTTGGATAAGGTACTAAAGTATTTTAGTATGGAAAATTCCAAGAATGGGGAGTTGCCAATCTAAAGCAATACCAAGTTGAGTAAGACTCAAAGCCCGAGTACAGAGGCGGAGATAGCTGATATGAGTCGAGTACCTTACGCTTCCGTAGTAGGCTCTTTCATGTACGCTATGACTTGTACTTGTCCTGATGTGGCCTTCGCTTTGAGCATGGTCAGCAGATATCAGGGGAACCCTGGTAGAGCTCATTGGATTGCGGTAAAGAATATTCTTAAGTACCTACGAAGGACCAAGGAATGGTTTCTAGTACTCGGTGGGAGTGATGAATTAAGAGTACGAGGCTATAGTGACGCTAGTTTTCAGACGGATCGGGATAGTTACCGATCGCAGTCGGGCTGGATCCTTACCCTAAATAGAGGAGCAGTGACTTGGAAAAGTTCCAAGCAGGAGACCGTGGCTGATGCAACGTGCGAATCAGATTACATTACGACAAGCAAAGTGTCGAAGGAGGCTATATGGTTGAAGAACTTCATTGGAGACCTTGGAGTTATGCCATCCATAAATGATCCGATGGAAATTTCCTGTGATAATGAAGGGGCAGTTGCCTTAACCATGGAACCAAGAGATCTTGGTAGATCTCGAATTATCAACAGAAAATACCATTTTATCAGACATCGGGTAGAAAAGGGACTCCTAGTTGTGAAGAGGGTATCATCGGAAGAAAATCCAGTAGACCCCCTTACGAGGGGACTGAGTAGGGTCAAACACTTGCAGCACGCTAGGAGCATTAGGCTGAAGGATGATATAAGTTTGGATTAGATAGGAAACGTGTAACAGATAGTTTGTACTTGACATTTGATGAATAAATAAAGTTGTGTTATTTATAAGTAAAGTTACTGTCTTGTGTTGGTTATTTATCTATTGTTTCAATTTTTTCATGTTTTGACTTCCTGAATAATAAGATTATTCAAACGGTCCACGGTCTTTCATGTTTTGGAAATAGATGTGAGTGAAGACTGACATGAATTGTTTGTAGAGTGTCTAAAAGGTTTTGGGCATAGCAAAGGTTTGCTGCAAAGTTCATGAGTGCTTATGAATTTGATTTGAGCATTGGAATAAACCCGCGTTTGCTGGTATCACTTCGTGATCGCAAAACGATAATATCATATAGTCTTAAAACTTAGAGATATGGTTGTTGTTTTCTGGTTGGTTATGCATTGATGATGTGTAAACGCATTAGTAACTTGATGTTATAAAATAAATTGTTGTGCATGATTCAATTAGTAAATAATAGATGCATATGAGTCGAAGTTGATCTGTTCCTTTTACACTATGAGAATAAAAGTGATATCTTGGCCACTTGATGATTTGGTTTTACTTATGTGTCGAGCCTGGTCAAGATGAAGTTTATGTGTTCAATTAAATTCTATGTCAAACATATCAGAGATCAAGAAACAAGTGCTGGACAATAAGTATTGTCAGCACAATATCTAGAACAAAGGATTATACGATCCCTTATCTAAAGGACATGCTGATCAGAGTTGACAGCAAAGTATGAGAGCTACGATTGCTAATCAGATTCTGAAGTCATATGTGAGATATAGTTAGTAGACTTATCCAAGTGGGAGACTGTTGGAATAGTGTCTAAGCCCGTAACTATATTTGGTATGTATTTGACCCGGTTGTGCATGGTCCTTTTGGGTTGCCTTCACCAAAGCAACTTGACAAGGTAATTTAGAGAGAAAGAGAGAATATTATGGTTTATTGATATATTATTAGAATAATATATTAAAGGAGAAATCAAACTTATTTAATTAGTATTGGTCATAAAATAATTAGGAATTAATTTGGTGACTAAAAGAGATTAATTAAATAAAGGGTTATAACTGTCAAATGTATGATAGTTATGTTTTGGGCTAAAGAAACCTTATGGACTTAAGGGGGGATGAAATTATGATGGGGATCCATCATATTTTCGTCTAAGGCCTTATTCTAGAAGGTTCCTTGGGCTGCTTGGTGGTTAAGCTGTCCATTAGGGTTTAGACTAAAACCCTAGCAGCCTGCAAGTATAAATAAGACCCCTAGTCTATGGAAATTGGCTACACAGGTTTCAAAGAGAACCCTAGGGCCGATATCAGCACCTCTCATCTCTCCTCATATTGCCTTCTTTCTTGTGGGGTTTGTGAACCATTAGAGGAGTTACAATTGTGACTCTAAGCTCAAGATCAAGAGGATTACAAGGATTTCAAGCTACTTGAAAGAGGTAAAACACTTAGATCTATTTTCTTTATGATAATTTCAAATTATATATGATAGATTTAGGTTTGTAAGTCTTGGATTCAAATCATGTACAATAGAGAAACCTAGATCCAAGCATTAGGGTTTGTATGAGCACATAGGATTGTTTCTTATGCATAAAACCCATCAGGTTCGAGTACCATGATTTGTAGCAGATTAAGAGGTGATATCATGGTTTGAGTATCATGATTTGTAGCAGATTGAGAGGTGATATCATGGTTCGAGTACCATGATTTGTAGCAGATTGAGAGGTGATGCCATGGCTCGAGCACCATGATCTTAGACATATTGGAAAGAGGTAACGTGGGTTGAGTATCATGATTCGTAATAGATAGTGCTTATGCCTTTTTCCAGTTATCCCGTTGGGATTGTTTGACTGAGGTCAGATGTGATAGAGTCTGGGGGCAGAGGGTCGTGTTGCATGAGTTTCGATGAAGCATACCTTGAGAGGGAAATCTGTTTAGTTCTGAGTAATTTTTGGTGAGATGCCAGTAGCAGTCACAGGACTCAGGGATGAGTAAGGATGGTGTTTATGGAGGATTATGGTCTGAGTTGAGCGATCAACCGATAGTGGAGATGTCACCTTCTGTGACCTGAGCGGTGCTATTTCTGTGCCTGTAGGAAACAGGAGAGATATTGAGATTCCCGGTTACCGAGGATGGGGGTGAGCCCTGTGGGGTAGCTTTGGTTACGATCTCTCATCGGAGTATCTGGGCAGTATGTCTGTTGCTAGGTAAGGATATAGTATGAGCAGGTTGTCAATGGGGACTAAGACGGTCAAGGACCAGGATACACCCTATTTAAGCATATTAGGGCATGTGTTAGCTGCAGCAATGGATGATCAAGATGAGTATATCGGAGTGGTGGCTCTTATTTTCTATTATGGGTATCGAGTGTGGAAATGAGGTCTCTGCTCTTATGATAATTCATGTGGTGGGATGTTGGTTAGGAGCCGAGGATGGGGAGTATGTCAGTCCATTATTTTCAGACTGAGAGTCAGGGTTACTACTGGACAGTTGAGATGTCTGGTAGTGGGATGGTACGAGACGCTAAAGGACTAGAGGCAGTCATGATGAGAAGTTTCTGAGGATTTCATATGAGATTCAGGGTAATTTGAGTTGCTTGATCTCCATCGGGGAGATCATTGAGCATTGCGCATCACCTTCCAAGAATAGGTGCGATGTTACTGGTAAAAACAGTCTGTGGGATAGATTGTTGGTGAACCAATTGGTGATGGTTCGAACCCTGAATGGGGAGAACAGGGTACTTTTGAGGAAATCAGAGATTTGTTCAAGAGCGGTTAGAGAAATAGATATAGAGATATGCGGTACTGATTCTTGAGACCATGGTTATTGGTGGTGAAGGCGAGGTGCAGAGCGAGATAGTGCATGTGGTTCGTGTTTGAAAAAGGATGAGTTTCTCCACGACAAGTGGCCATTGGTCGGAGCCCTTGTGGTGGTTAGGAATCCTTCAAGGTTATAATGGTGAATTCGAGGTGGTTGGCTTGTAAGGTTAGTTCGGCGGTTGAGAATTTTTAGTTCAATGTATGGGCTATTATATGTAGTGTGGGAAGGGAAGAAGTTGATTGGGCAACTAACTTCAGGGTCGTTAGCATTAGTTTTGAGCAATAGAGGAGGAAGTTTCGGATTGTCGTCTACATGTTATGAGTCGCTGATGACTCCTCCGTGTTTCAATTGAGAGTGGAATATTTCAGAGTTACGAGTGGTGCGAAAGGAAGATTATTTGCAAGAC
The DNA here is from genome assembly GCF_002870075.4 of Lactuca sativa. NCBI lineage: Eukaryota > Viridiplantae > Streptophyta > Magnoliopsida > Asterales > Asteraceae > Lactuca > Lactuca sativa. The sequence goes on along the minus strand of NC_056623.2, from coordinate 164,028,708 downwards.
TTTGAAAGGATGCTTTGCGATATCAGGGTATGATACCATATATAGGAGATCGGTGGGTGAGGAAAGACTTCGTGAGGTTCGGTGATGGTGTATCGAGGTAGCCGAGCATGATGACCTGAGTATCGAGTTATTTTGAGGCTTGAACGAGATAGTAAATGGAGTATCAAGTATCTATGATTCCAGTGGGAGCCCTTCAGCTAGTGACTGCAAGTGAGATTATTTAAGAATGTGGATTGCAGCAAGAAAAAGTGTGGTGATACTACGGGGAGCCGTAGTACTCACCAGTAAGTGAGAGAGGGTGTGGTGATACTACGGGGAGCCGTAGTACTCACTAGTCAGTGAGAAGGTGTTGTGATACTGTGGGGAGCCGTAGTACTCACTAGTCAGTGAGAGGATCTGATACTATAGGGAGCCGTAGTACTCACTAGTCAGTGAGAAGGTGTTGTGATACTACGGGGAGTCTTAGTACTCACTAGTCAGAGTGGGTGTTGTCATACTGCAAGGAGCCGTAGTACTCACTATTCAGTGAGAGGGTTTTGTAATTCTATGAGGAACCGTGTTATTCGTTAGTCAGAGCATGACTCGGGAGAGTTCTTAGCTTGAGTAGCCTTACTACATTGAGTAGCCTTGAGTAGCCTTATTGCATTGAGTATCCGAGAGCCTGGTGGTCAGATCAGGAAAGAGACAGAGGTCCCCATAATGGTCGAGAATCATTATATCCTGAGTTAGGTTGTGGAGACCGTAATGGGAAGAGATCAGAGAAGTGATGTACGAGTGGGTCGCGAGTCATGAGTCATGAGTTGGGTGCTTTATTGGGACTGGTGGTTCCAATTTCGTGTCGAGCCAGACTCTCGAGTTAAGTTTGACTCCAGTGGGGCATGGAGTAAATGGATTGAGACTCTGGATTTAGAGATGGATTTCTTTTTGGAAGGGGTATTGTTTTCATCTGGTGTCTTGGAACTGGGTGGGTCGGTTCATTTATGGGAAAGAACGTGAGAAGCATGAGTCCAGTGGGTGGTTGTCGACAGAGGTCGAGGGTTAGACGATTTTAGTTGGGATTATAGTAATCGCTTGGGGTAGAGTGAGCTTCGTGTCTGGTGTGTGACAATGAGCCGAGATAGTTGTTATGAGAAGGAAGTCATTGAGACGCTTCGGGGCATATGATTTTAGATGTTCGAGGACACTTCTAAGCGAGCTTGATTATTTTCTTGTGTCTGAGGACAGGGTGTTGAGGGTTCGATGTTCGGACGGATTCTGACAGCAGTCCAGTGGATGGGTCTCCGGTAGCATGTGACACTTTCATCTATGGAAGAGTGTTTGGGATCGTTTGTTATGCCTGGTGTGACAACCCGATATTTCGAGTCAATGAAATGTAAATCTGATCAAATTTAGGTCAAAATGTAACCTTCCTAAAATCTTATTCGGATTAAATAAAGTAGTAGGAATCATATCAAGGTTTGCGTACATAAAAAGAACGTCCAAATCTGACTTCGGATGAGGAAGTTATGAATTTTTGAAGAAATTCCTTAATCACGTCATTTTAATAAATAAATAATAAAAATAATTTCGGAAATTGCCAACGGAATCTAAACGAAAGTTGTAGATCATGGTCTCACCTTCGCGTGGATATAAAGAACGTCAAAAACGGAGTTCGTATGAGGGAGATATGAATTTTTGAAGTTTATTTATAATAAATATAAATTTAATTATAAATTCCTGGTAATATCCGAAGGGGAGTCATCGGATTGGACCGAAGTACGCCCTGCGTACCTTCGTACGCCCCGCGTACTGAGATCGAGGGTCTCGGATCGTCCATGTCGCACTATCCGAAGAAATCTAACCCGTCCGACCCGTCCGAAGCTCCGACCCGTCCGACCCGCTGTCCCGTCCGACCCGCCGTCCCATCCGACCCGCGTACCCAGCAACCCGTCCCATCCGAGCCGAGGTAGTCGAGGCTTCGGTCATGCATGACGTACGCGTACGCGCTGCGTACGAGCGTACGCCCCGCGTTCGGAGGCGGTTCAGCCTTCCTATAAATAGGATGCGAGGCTTTCCGAAAATGTTGCTCATTTCTCTCCTCTCTCTCACAACCTTGCCTCGTTTTCCGTGCCCATTATAACCCGAAGCTCTGGTCTTTTTGCTCAAGTCCCGAGGGTCGATTTTACTCCCGAGATTCCCGAGAATCCCGAGAAAAATCCGTTTTCCGAGACGAAACTCTGCCCGGTTTTCCATCTCACTTTCTTCAATCAATCAAGTGAGTTTCATACCCCTTAATCAACCTTTTAAATATTCTAAATGCTTTTATATGCTTTCAAATGGGGGGGGGGAATACAAGTTAAATACTTATAGTTATTGTTTCAATCACATGTGATTGCATTAATCACATGTGATTAATAACTAGGGAAACCAGTGATTTTACCACTATTCAAACTATCTATCAAACTGTTTTACTTCTAAATGTTTTCCAAACCGATTTACTTTTCGAATTTACACTGCAACTGTGATTTAAACAAATGTTCCTTATACTTAATCTGTTTTAATCAAATCTACGCCTTCAAAATTGTTTTATAGATTGACATCAAGTCAATCTTTCTTTAAAAATAATACTTATGTTTCAAATGTCTTATAAATACTTATTTATGCTTTTATATTATAAATTGCATGCCCATATATGTATAGACGTATAAATAATGTTTAAAGGGCTTAGGAAGGCCATCCACCCTATTTCCTTTTCCTCGATTTGGATGTCGTCTGGTGGGATTTTGGGTGATCATCCGAAGGTCGTTTCCATGTTAATTATATATCAAATATACATATATAGACATAAAAGTACTTCCATAATCATACGTACTAGACGCACAGTTAACAAGTTACCATCGGGGTAGCACAGAACTATACTATTACAACTGCTAGATCAATGAGTCAGTTCATTCATGAGTCTATACTAGGAAGAGAATATATACAACTATACTATGAGAACATATACAACTATACTAGAACAAGAAACATTTCATCACATATGCAAGAATACGATAACAAATGTGATCCACTGTATCGGAGCATGCCTTAAATGTCATGGCCCGAGTTGTAGCCAGAATTCACTTGGAGGGAGAGCGTTGAGTTTGCGTATAGATCTATACTGGATTGACTATCCTACACCTTGCTGCTAGCTACAGCCGGACCTGCAGGTCTGCGGGTGCCAAACGTCATTCCGTTATTACGACCGTTCTTTATGTCGTTGTTATCAGTCGATAGTATGGTGCAATTATCACATTATACCTTAATATAAATTCGGTTTAAGGTAGTAGTAATTAGTACAACAGTAGTTCTTATTATACAAAGCTACAGTACTACAATGATTTACCCATTACATATTTTGGTGATAATCTCACTTAAGCATTAATGTACAAACTATATTTTATCAAATGATAGTTATACTTGGGTAATTACACACTTTTACAACAGACGAGTTTACAAAATAGTTAAGCCTTGGTAGAAGGCTACTTTTATAGAAAATATAGGATTTTCTGAGAGATTCAAACTTTTACAAACTTATACATTGAGACAGGTTAAAACGTTTTTGACAACGAACATTGACACTAAAATACTTATGAACTCACCAGCTTAATGCTGATAAACTCTTTCAAAATAACTTGTATTCTCAGGTCATCAGTAGACAGGTACCGATGCCAGTTTTGAGATGATGGAGCGTACTCGAGACTCATCATTTTATTATTCTGATTTACGTTATATTTTTGGTGTCTAAAACTGTACAAAACACGCATGTATTAAATTTATATATTTAATGCAATGGATGATGTTGTTTGCCTATTTACATTTACTGTGTTGTGATTACCTTACATGACGTCCTCCGCCCCAGAACGTTTCCGCCGTTCTTGGTTTTGGGGTGTGACACCTGGCATGGGTGATCGGTAGCCGATTATTGGGCTTATCTGTGAGAATCAGAGGGGCAGTGAGTTATCAGGGTCTGTTATTTGAGGAGTGAATAACGTGATGATATCTTGAGCGGACGGTCTGGTGGCAAACCAGACCACTATAGTTCCATATTTGGAAAGTCAGAAGGGTAAATTAGCGGCAGAGGGGTTGGTTTTGATCCAAATTTAGGAGTTCCTATTTGGGTTCAGGTATCCATGGAGTAAGATATCGTTTTGGTGTGACATCCTTTCGGTGGTGCTTTTCGGGTGTTTGGTTTCATCAAATAGAGCTAGATGTGTGGTACATGGACATAAAGATTGAACCTTTACGTGACTTTTAGGTTCTAGAAGGCCAGATCTATAAGTTAGAGAAACAGATCTGACCTCAGAAGGTCAAATGAGTATTGCCATGGAGGAAATCGCCGAGTCCATGAGAGGACTCGACGAGTCGGATCGGGTTTCCCCCGCAATTCGTGACCAGTGGTAACCCGTCATGTGAAAGGTTAACTCGACGAGTCGAGTGAAGCCTTAGGAGGATTCAGATGACACGCGTGGACTCGCTGAGTCACACGAGTGCACTCGACGAGTCTGGTCAAATTTGGACCGTTGACTGGAGTTTACTTCCGTTGAATTTAGGGTTTTGGGTCAAACTGATTCAAGAGAGGCCATGGAAGGGTAGAATGGTCTTCTATCCATTCTTAAGAGATGAGAACATAAAGAGAGTATTGATTATGTGTATCTATGTGCAGACCGGAGGTTCTTATGTGTATATGTATGTTTGAGATTTATGTGCATTGCGTTATATATATGCTATGTGTTATATAGACCGGATTGGATGGTCCAACGATATAGACCGGACCGAAGGTTCCAACGATATAGATCGGACCGGAGGGTCCAACGATAGAGACCGTACCGGAGGGTCCAATGAGCTATGGGACTGGACGGTTCCGTTGAGACACATTAACCAGAGGTTCATACCGAGTTATAGCCTCGAGTGGCCTATGTGCTGTATGTGGTATTTTGGGAAACTCACTAAGCATTTATGTTTACCATGTTATGTGATATGTGTTTCAGGTACTAGCGAGGATCGTGGGAAGGCGCAGACATGATTTGTACACACTGGCAGAAGATTATGTTTTTGAGATTTTGGGAAATGTTTATTTGTGATGACGTTGATAACATGAGATTTGAGAATATTATATGAGTTTTATTGTGATGAAAAATGAAAAATTGTTAAGAAAAATTACGTCATTACACGACCTGGGAAACAACATATGCAACTTTCGATCCCTTTATCTATGTTATTCATATGTTGTCCATCTGCGTGATTGGAAGAGATCCACCCTGGTGCACAACATATGCATCTCTATATCTATCTTCTCTCTCAAATAATTGAGCACTCACCTAAAGTAAAGAGCTATTTGGAATTCCTTGATTGCTAGCGTATGTCGTGAATTGGGGAACACGTTCTAGTGCCCTTAAAACTGAATTAACTAAAGGTTATATGTAGATCTCGCTGTTGAACATGAAGGTGTTTGTGTTGATAAACGATATTGAATTGCTTGACAACTTTGGTCCCAAAAGTTTCTGTTTTATACATTTTGTATCTTATTTTTGTTTTTGTTAAATTTGTTCATATTTTTCCTTTATGCACAAATTTAGGGGAAGAATTAAAAAAATCAAACAAAAATAGAAAAAATCATAAAATTTAAAATTCCAAAAATACGTATATTTCTGTTTTATTTCCTTTTTAGAAAATTAAAAATCCAAAAAAATATTTTATTTTGATTGTATTTTTAACTTTATTTTTGTTTCTTAGTTATTTCTATTGTGTACTAAGTTTATTTTTACTTTTATTTTTTTCCCAAAGTTTCGTTTTTCTTAAAAAGCGAATTTAAAAATCATAGGAGACTCAAGGAGACTATATCGGAATTTTCTAAGCAATGAGAAGAAAATAGGAAAGGAGTAAATGGTCATTACACTTCACTCCATTGTCATAAGGAATTGAAGGATTGAAACTGTACAAATTGTCAGTTAGGCAATATCTTTCTAAGAATTGTCGTATTTAAGGAATTAAAAGTTTGAAACTGTACAGATGTCATGGCACTAGGGCGATGCACCTCACAAGGCATGATTATCGATGAACGTCTCGCCAAGGGCCAAGTTAGCTTCTTTAACTTGAAAAACTACATTGAGGTCTGTGATCTAGGATATATAAGGGCTAATGTCAAAAAGTCTATGAGTAGTTCTCCGATACTCAACAAATCACAATGTGTTCTTCTGTGTTCACACGAAATACTGCGAATAGTCTCCTTCTGAGCCAAGGTTGGGTCCTTGAACAACTGTGGTGAGAAGGGTCGTTATGATTCTGTGATCCACAAGTATTTTTTTAGTCATGGTTACTTTTCAAGGCGCAAAGGTGATCATTAAAGAATTATCATTCGAAGGAACAATAAGTGAAGATTAGTTTTCAACATTCAATCTTTCAACCTCAGAACCAAGGTGAAGCTATACTTGAAGTTATGTGACAGATTGCATTAAATCCTCCTCAATCAATTTGCTGCTATCTATAAACCTCATGAAGCGATCGAGAAGAATCGGTCTCTTTGTTATTATCTCTGATGTATTTCAAAGCTGAAAGTCCTGATTTTCAAGAACCTTTACAAGAAGCCTCTACACCCAATGTGCATTCAAGGTCAAATCTTTGAAGGAAGTCCAACTATTCAAGATAAAATCATTCATGTAGTAATTCATATAATCATCTTGAAATTGTGAAGAAATTGAAGATAAAAGCTGAAGCCAAGCATGAAGAGAAGATCAAAAAGAAAACAAAGCTACAAACCTAGGGGGAGATTGTTAGGACATAAGAAAAGAAAGCTATAAACCAATGGGAGACTGTTAGGTAATAAATTTTGGTTTATACTTTGCTTTTCTTAAGCTATTAGAGTTCTCGATCTAGGACTGAAAACACCATTATTTGATGTTGGTTGGACCAAAATCACAAGTGATTTCGGTTAGGCTTAATATTGTATTTTTCTGGGTTTTAGGATGGGCTTCGGTTATTAGGTCTAGGTATAAATAGTTTTATTTTAGCCTTGTATTTTGAGAGGGACGTTTTTGGGGGCTGCCATAAGCCAAGAACACGTTCTAGAGAGAAACAGAGAGAAAACAAAGTGTAATCAGGAATCTTATGTACCAGACTATCTTGAATATAGTGTGCATTGAAGGTTAATCATCGTGTTCTTGTTCCATATTATATCTTGCATCATTCACTTGATTGGGATTCCGCACCATCACAGTGAAATTCGATTGATACGTAGCGATTTGGGGACTTACAATTAGACGTGTGTTTATTTAAAAAAAAATCAAGGGTAAAATAGTCTTTTTAGGTAAGACAGGGACCAAGCACGCAACAAAAACAAATAGTGGGGGCCTTCCAAGTTATAAAAATAACCTAGGGACCAAACGTGCAAATTACCTCAAACCATAAGGACCATTCGTGTAATTTACTCATAGTTATTTTATAATTTCTTTTCATTTAAATTTTTTTATTATAGAAAAGGATTTAATCCACCAAACGTAACCACCCCACAATCATTTCCACCACTGTCGACTTACACCCCTCCAACACCTTATTTCATCGATGAACAAGACCCCCCGACATCAATCATCTTCTCCATCGACCCTAAGTTACAAAAGACAAGTACTTTATGCATGATAACTTTTATATTTCTTTAACACCATGTATCCATCCCAATTTGTAACAATAGCACCATAACATAATATATTTTTTCTGAACTTATCTTTTTGTGTCTGACAATAACATAAATTCACTCATTTCCATCGTCTTCTCTAATCACTGTTCCCGATCACTGTGTTTCTTTTTGAAACAACTAAACTTTAGATGCTTTCAAGAATTCATTGCGTTGCATAGACGATTAGAAAGGAATGAAACAAACCACAAAATAAAGAGACTCATGATATCAATTCTTTTCTACATTTACATCAATGCTCGAAGTTGAAGAGGAAAATAACTACAATTGATTTGTGCAACATTAAAGTAATCTTTTGTTGGGGAATGTTGATTCTAGTCTAACGTCCCTTTACAAATTTATCGTGAATGAATTTTATAACATTCAAACAATACTTAAAGTCATGGGAAAGAGCAGACTGTAATCCTTGGTGAATACGTCAACATACTCTAATGAGGAAGAGACATGTAGAATCCCAAATGTTCATTGGCAACAGAGTTGCGACCAAAGTCATGTATATCAATTTTGATTTTTTTTGATGTGTTGATTCTAGATGAGATTGCAGTGAATAGGTGTGTATATCTATTCTAACAATGTGGATTACATCTATTGTGCAAACGCGTGTGTATAGTGTTGTTCTATGAGAATAACTAAGAGAATAAGTTATTTGGTAATGTGAATATGTGTGTGGACAATGCTATTTTATGAGAATAACTAATAGAATAAGTTTTTTGTTAATGTGAATACATTTAAAATCACACAACTATTTTTAATATGATGCATTCTCATTAATTCTTATTTATTTTGTTCCCACATATTGTTTTTCATATATTTTCATTCTTATAGAATATGATTATCAATAACACATTATGACAACATTCTGGCAGAATGAGAATTATAAAAAAAAAAAAGTATTTAACACCCTTATAGATGATTTAATTAGTGATAATGCATGATAATGACAATAGTTATGTAAGGTTGAACTTATTCACATTACCAAACAACATATTTTCTTAGTCATTTTCATAGAATAGCAATGTCTACACGTCCGCATAATATATATCCGTCCATATTTAAACCTATATATATATATATATATATATATATATATATATATATATATATATAGGTTTAAATATGGATGGATATATATATTATGTGGACGTGTAGACATTATATACACACACACAAAACACTATTACAATAAATTCATAAAAATCTACAATAAAGATTTAATATAGAAAGTTCAAAATAATAACATAATGGTTAATACAATGTGAACACAAATATTCTTCCTAACAAAAGGATAAAGCTAGGTTATATATTTATACAACAAACATTCTTCACTAAGAAAATCAAATAGTACTTTGAAGCATGTTAATATCTTTATTGATCACAATTATTGATGTCTATTAGAAACAAAATGGGAAAAAGGATTGAAAAGTTCATTTATATAACTTGCATTTAATTGAGGATTAATTATAGACCTAGCTAGAGATGTACAATCTCCGTACAATATCATTCTTCATTTTTTCCTTCCACTCCACTGTCTCCTTTCCACACCTTATATATTACCAACAGAGAATCATCCACACCATTCTCACCTAAATTCCCAATATATGTTTTTGTAAGCAGTAAACGCCAAGCAATAATGATCATGAAAACTGGTGGCGAAAGCAGACGACCCATGGAGTTTTCGGGGAACAGTCATGACCACTTCATCAATCCTGAAACTAGGTCTCTCTCGTTGGATTTTTCTCTAATATATTTTAGTTTGTTGCATGAACTAGCCATTTTATCATACATATGTTTGAGAAATAGGTTGTTAATGGAGTCGTTTTACTGTATTCATATGATTTAGAACAAAATTTCTTCAAACTCTCTTGATTTTTAGTAAACAATTGTGTCATTGTTAACATAGCTAGATATGTACTTCTTCATGAATAACCACAACCAAAATCTATATCTAGAAATAATCATGAAGCTTGATCTGTTTTTCTTCAAACATAGGTGATTTTTTTGCTTATATGTGGCTCAACAGCTCTTGAATCCTTCCATTTCTTGTAATCCCTTGTTGTTTTTGACTAAAATTTTTGTTTATTCAAAAATAGTGATGAAAAAGAAGTGAGAAACCCTAATCTGTATTTTGCAACTAAAGTTTAGATATCTATGTATTTTATGTGAACATTAATAAGCACGACTCTTTTTGTTGGAGACAACAATACTTTTATTAATACCACTTAATAAGAACTTACACTTTAGGGAGACTAATACACTTTGCATTTCATTAAGTGTTTCTTGGATTGTTTGCAGCAAATGATCTCCACACCTATTTATAGACCTCTAAGGAAGTTTCTAGATACTAGTATACACATTGTATTTATGTCACAACTCTAGAACTATCTATCATGATTTATAATCTTATATATGTTTCTAGAACATTATACCATGTCCTAGAGAGGATTACGATGATCCACTATCTTTTAGAATGTTCCATAACCTTCTAGGGACTTCCATGCTATTCTCAGTATTCTAGACTCCTTCGGTATATTTTGTAATCTTCCATAATGTTCTAGAATCTTCCAAAGCATTCTAGATGAAGCTAAATTTTTCTAGATAATAATATTGATTCTATTGGGCTAGTGATGATATTTAACACCCCCTTAACCCTAGCCACCCTTTTTCGTATCATGTTGAACTGACAACGAAAACTCTTATATTTTCTAGTACTCATCCCTTTCCTGAACGTATACGCTGCTTGGCCATTAGTCTTGATATTTATCATATTGATTTCTTCCTTTAGAATGTCTTCTATTCCACATGCTTTGTTTTTCCTAAGTTGTTGTAGCCTCTACTTCATATATTGTTTTGGTAGTTGACAATGACATTCTTGGTTGCCTTTTGCTGCACTATAATACTGATCCTGACTCCATTAAACTATCTTGCATAGTTTCTTATGCTTCCCGTTGGCAAACTTGTAACCATGTTGGTTGTCTCTTGTGTTATATTTTGCTAATACCCATAATATTAATGTGTTATGTCGTGATCCCTTCTTGATCCGATTACTGTGATTAGATGTTGCTCTGGTGAGGGAGGTTATGTCTCTATTACGAATCATTATGTTTTTATTCTTATTTGCCTTATCCAATTTATCCAGCATAGGATCCATTTTTTTCTTAGATGCGACTTTTTATGCAACTCTTGCGATGTCATGTTCTTATTCTCCTTCGGAACATCCATCTTCGAGGGAAAAATTTCCTCCTTCAAAGTTGTCATGAACTTTGTCTCACTATTGTTGAGACATTTATTGAGTTGCATAATTGATAGGATTTGGGACCTTATTATATTTCTCTCCAAGGGTACAATATGAATTATTGAAACCTCTTTGATATACATGGTATCATCTCTCTCGAATGAATAGGTTCATAAGTTGTCTAGGAAATCCATTCCCAATACCATATGATAGCTACCCATATGCACCACTGTCAAGTCTATGGTGCCTTCTCATTCTGATATCTAAAGGTATACACCATATGCAACACAATGATTGGCTAGGATAAAGAGTTAATGATCTTCAACCGACTTGGATTTTTGGTGTATATAATACCCAACTTTCTAGCTTCATCTTTAGCAAGTAAATTATAAGATGCACTAGTATCTAACAATGCATTGGTGTATCCTCCATTTACCATGGCATCCACGAACATTACCCTTCCTCTTTTAATCTTATTCTCTTCTATGGCACATAGTGCCTCAACATCCCATTCATCCTTTACTTCCTTTTTGGAAGTCATCAAATTGCTTTCGAAAGACTTTTCCTTTGACCACGAATCCTTGCACATGTGGCCCTACTTTCCATAATTTTTTCAGTTCCCTTCAAACTTCCTTCCTCGAGAACTATTATTGTCGGCCTTTTGAGATCTCCATGGTTGTGAGGTTCCTTGCCGACTCTTCCCTTTTTAACTTTTTTGTATCCTTCTTTAACAGGTGGCTTGAAATTCCTTCAGCTTTTACTTGTATAAAGTTCCTCATTTCCACTCATCAGCGTGATGCCTCCCATTTTCTTGGCGATAACTTCTTGGCTAGCAAACAAATTATCAAACTCTACAAGTGATGGTTAAACAATTCATCCTTGTACAAAAATAATGAAGGTTCTATATTTTTTCATCAGTTCACAGATGATGATCCTCTTCATTCGAGATTTTGTAATGATGGATTGCGGATCTAGTTCAATAACCTCCTGACATATCGACTTGACCTTGTGGAAATATTGAGCGATCGTCATGTCACCTTGTGATATTGATAAAAGCTCGTTTTCCAAAAGTGTAGTCTTGTATCATTCTTCTTTAAGAAAAGTGTCACAAATGTGTCCCAAGCTTCTTTCAATGTCTTTTCATCCCAAATATTCTTTAATATTTCTTCTTCAATTATGGTCTTTAAGGAAAACATTGTTTTTCCTACTTTGATTTCCATTTGTGCAGATTGCTATTAATGTATTCTTCAGGCGACTTAGTTTTGCTTCCACTAACAACCACACACAACGCTTGTCCTTGTTAGCAGGACGTCATAGATGTTGCCCACATTTTTTAGTTTTCATTTTTGAGTTTCTTGATTCCTCCAACGACTTGGAGATCACCCATCGTGTTGGTAGTACCTCGGTTATGCCAAACAATCTTGTTTCGACACTAAACTTGTAGAGTCACGAACTACTCACGATACAAAAAGAATCACACATTCTCACTATCAATAAACATTGATCTGATACCAGATTGTTAAGCACTACTCTTTATATAGAATACAATAATAGTTTTATTAATACCACTTAAGAAGAACTTACACTTTAGCGAGACTAATATACTTTGCTTTTCTTGAAGTGTTTCTTGGATGGTTTGGAGCAACTGAGCTCCACACTATTTATAGGTCTCTAAGTAAGTTTCTGGATACTAATATACACTTGGTATTTACATGATAACTCTAGAACTATCTATCATGTTCTATAAGCTTTTATATGTTTTTAGAACATTATATAATGTCCTACAGAGGTCTAGGATCATGCAATGTCTTCTAGAATGTTTTATAACTTTCCAGGGTCTTTCATGTCATTCTAGAGTATTCTAGACTCCTCTAATATATTCGGTAATCATCCATATTCTTCCATAATGTTCTAGAATCCTCCAAAGTATTCTAGAGCAAGCTAACTTTTTCTAGATAATAATATTGATTCTATTAGGCTAGTGATGATATTTTAACAAAATTACCTTCTACGCCATTGCAAAATCATGGAATGTGAACTCGAAACAAAATGAAAACTATGATTTGTTATGTCTTCATCAAGTTGTTACAATTTTACGATTTTTTGTCTAAACAAGACGTATTAGGGTTAATATAACAATTATCACACAATTTGTTACAGTGGGTCTCTTTTATTCATCCATCATAAATTATGGAAGCTTATTTTTCCCCTTCTTCCTCTCTAGCATCAGTATTATGTCATATATGCATAATTCTTAACATACATATAAACATTGTTATCTTTTGGCCTAAAATTTATGAATCCAAGTAGTAAATCGAACATGCAAAAAAAACCATGAAAACATTATACAAAATAAATTGTCCAAAAAGAGAGGCAACCATAATAAAATCACCAAAAAAAACATAATTTTTTGATTCAACAACTAATCAAGTAAGGGTGGTTTGGAGTCGGGAAAGTAAATATTTAGCTAGTGGACTTTAGTTGGTAGACTACTAAAACCATTCCAAATTAATTCTTATAGCTTAACCCTTAATGATCAATGAAAAAAAACTATTGAACATGGTTAGTAACAAGTTGGCTTCTAATACAAAAAGACACAAAACAGAAGGAAAGCTATATTACTGAAGAAGAAAATTTATTTTATTTTCATTATTTACCTTATCAACTTTATGGTGTTCAAAAACATTTGTGTCAAAAATTACACAAATAGACTACATAAACCAACTAGTAGACAAGAAATATAGAATAAAGTGTTCAATTGTGGGGATCAAGAATACAATAGAAAATTTTTGTATGTGTTTGTATGTTGGGGATCATCTAGAATTTATACACAAATATTTACAGCCCTATTAAGCTCTAATTTGTGATGTTAAATAGTTTTTTTGTAATCTTATATATTCTAATAATAGAAATTACTAATTGTTACATGAAAATCCTTAATTCACCAAAGTAGATGGATGGATTTAGAGGACAAATAGATGTTCTACCCTTCCCTTCATTGTTCTTGAATGGGGTTAGGGATCTCCAACCACTACTACAAAAACAGGCTTTGGTCACTCGATGCCGAAAACAAACAACTACTCATACAATATTTTAAGTAGTTGAAGGTCCTCATCGAGTGACTATGCAAAACCATATTGTCACACCTTATAATAATTAAGTAGCTGAAGTGAACTGGAATATTTTGGCGGAATGTTCAGCTACTTACTAATTGGGAGGAGTAACCATATATAATTGAGTTCGTAACATTAGTTACTCTATACATAAAAAGTGACAAATATACATCACACACATGAACAAAGTGGCAAAGTGTCATATATCGTCACTTAAGGTAAATGTTTATGTGTCTAACTCATAAAATTCAGTTTGTCTCACATGATTTCAGTGTAGCAAAAATTCGGTACATATGGTCTCATAACTATACGAGTGACTGAACTTGAACATGTTTAATAGCTTTCCTACCTTTTATGCCTTTGCCACTTGTTATTTCAAAGTGGTTGTATGGATTTCCAATAGATACACCATATCACAGATGTGTATCGAATGATTTTTATTAGTCACTTGACAAAATATTCATTTAGCTATTATTTAGAGAAAAAATAATGAAAAGTGTTAATCATTAAGTTTGATATTAGTCACATTGAGTATTATTGTTTGTAAATCAAGTGGAAATATATTTGTAATCTTTTATGTGTTTAATCACATGTTATTTCAAAGTGACTGTATTGATTTTGAATAGCTACACCATATCATAAATGTGTATCCAAATGATTTTTATTACTCACTTGTTATTTCAAAGTGGTTGTATTTATTTCGAATATTTATAGACAATTTTAACTGAAATTGAGGAGTGCATAACACAATTTCAAAGAAAGAGTGTATGAGAGAACCTATGACAACCCTTAGTCGTGATTTCGATGTGGTGGATAGATACTAGGTCAAAGTATTTGGTAGATATCATTCAATATTTGAAAACGTTAAATATACTAACATACATGAAATTATTAACGAAATGAAATACATAATTATAGGTCATAACAAACATAGAAACTTTATTATAGTATCCATTAACAAAATAATAACCTAAAAAAATAAAATTGTGAACAAAATATACCTATTGTCAATAAAGTAACATACACTAAATTAACATGCCTGACTGAATTGATGATTATAACACACCAATTAAATTTAACTAAACTAATATAAACACTATTGAAATTCATTGATACTTAATAATTAAAACCATATTTCTTGTTGTCTTCCAAAAGATATATGCATCCATTTAGAAATATATGTACAATACAAAGAGTAATACAAAATAACTTTAAAATATATATGTATAATACAAAGAGTGTTACAAATTATCTTCTAATGATTCACAATCTTCTAATGATTCATGATGATCACCAAATACCTAATAACCCTACAAAGTTTACCATACTCTATGTACCAACGAAACACATTGCAAAACCTCTATAGGTTGTCATCCTCATCTAATCGAACATATAATGCCCCATCAACAGAATGATCTTCCCTATCACATTCGAATGTGATGTTATCAGTTGCAAGTTTATGAACAACGTCAACACTCTCCAAAATTCCCAGACACCTTCAACATAATTTGAGAATAATCCATCTTTCGGACCAAAACGAAATGCGATTCAAGTAGTTACTTACCTACAGGTATACATAGATAACTATCAATCCAATGTAGTAGTTTCGATAAGTATTGCAAATTATAAAACACAACACTAAATATACGCAATGACATATCCATGGGTCATACCATGACATTATAAGCAACTTCCACACGACTAATGACCCATATGTCGTCCATGGTTCATACATTTGAAAAACTATCAATCCAATGTAGTAGCTTCAATAAGTATTGCAAATTATAAAACACAACACTAAATATTCTAAAATCTAGTCTTTGACATTAATACTAAAATTAAAGATTTATGTGGCCAATACATTGCACAATTTATAAACATGTATTAATTAACTATATATAAATTGTAATGTACATATTATTCATACCTTCATCACTCTTAGGAGGCCCTCTTGATATGCGGATCATCCCAAGCAAATAAATTGCCTCAAGACGATCTTCATCTCCTGCCTCACCCAGCAAACTCATACCAAAATCAAAATTGTCATTACAAAAGCAGTCCTCCTGTTAACAGCTAAAACAATACCAATATTAAGACCAATGACACTAAAAATAAATTAAATCAAATTACAAAAATTACTAAAATTAGACATACCACTCATTGTCTATACATAGCATCAATATTTTTATTCGATACACATTTGTGTATAAATATATCAGCCTTAAGTTCTTTGGGACCCATCCCTTGAAAAATTTGGAGGGATGCTTCTTTGAACACTTCACTTTCTTCCCCCTCTGCATACATCTTTTTTCAAACTTTAGAAATTGAAATATGCAGTTAATAACTAATAAAATCAAGTTGTGTTTCATCAAATATACCTTCCTAAGTTAATGTGTATCCAGAATTACCAAATTCTTGTAGATATGATGTCTTTTGCAGATTCTGACCCTAATATTACAATAATCCGAGTCAAAATCTCTACTGGTAGATCATCCAACGAACTAAAACATGTTGTATTCGACATTCTACTTACAAATTACACATTGTATAAGTTGATATCAATTCTTAATTAAAAAACGGGCAAAATGTGAAATACTATGTATAACAGGCTAAGAAAAAAACCCTACTTTCATGCACTAATCATGGACTAAGTACCACTTTCAATAACATTGGGAAAAATTGATTTTGTAATCGATTCTCTATCGATGATTTTGGGGTTTTCTTTGATAATGACAAGTTTGATCTTCAGGAAGGGTTTGAAGAATTGAAATGACATGATGGTGTCCGGATGTGACAACCCAAAAATTTCCACTTCAATAGAAGCCAAGTCTGTTTCTGCTAACTTTCAAACTTTTGGGACAAGTTTGAGCAACTCAAGATTTACACTTAAGGAGATATCAGGAGAGAGGTTGCACTTGGGACTTGTGCAACTCTGTTATTCCAAAACTCTATGATATTAGAGTTCTTTCCGGGAATAAAATATTTTGTGCCAAAAATCCCAGGACTATATATAGAATTCTGAACCAAATTATTCATTAGTTACAATTCCAACTAGAGAAAAGCCAAATTCTCTCTCAAGGATCTTCGTACTTTTGTTCCGGAAAGTGAGTACTTCTATCTAGTGTTGTTTTAAAGCTTTATATATGCTTAATACACTAGAAATCATAGGAAAACACCAAGATCTGTGAGTTTACCGCCCAAGAACACCTTGGGGAGTAAACTCCATTTCAAGGGCCAAAGTGTGCCCAATGACCCCTAGACCTTGGAAACCAAATATAGGACAAACCTTGACATGTTTAGGCATTAAAAGCAATTAAAATCAAGGACCAAAAGTGAGTTTACGGCCAAGGAAGTTCTTGGGCCGTGAACTCCATTTTTGTGTGCAAAAATGCCCTAAATGCCTTCCATAACCCAAGAGACAAGCATAGAACTTTACCTAGATGTGTTTAGGACCCTAAACAACCAAAATATCATCACTCATACGTGTTTACGGCCGCAAACACATGACCAAATGGTCCATGGGCCGTAAACTCAAAATAGAGGTGTTTTGATGCCACAAACACTTCCAAGGGCTTAGGCATGAATTTAGAATGCTTCTTTATGACCTTTAGGACCCTCATAAACATATTTGGCCATGAGTTTACGGTAGTAAACTCATTTGGGCCGTGAACACCCCAAAAGTGCCAAAAGAAGTGGTCTTTCTCATCCTAGGTTAAAGCTAATGTCCCTAAAACATTCCGTAGCTTTCATACTTGCACTAACCCATGAGTAACCATGAGTTTACGGCCCTAAACTCCCTTGGGCCATGAACTCATGGTAGTAAACTCATATAAGTGCCTTTATACCCTCCTAGGATGAATCACATGTGATTCCAACACTTGGCTAAGGTGTTTCCTAGTCCCGGAAGGTGTTTCCTTTCATATAGTTGTTTATAAACACTATATTCATGTCATTCTGTGTCCTTAAATATCATTTAGGACTTATTGTGTCTCGGAACTTCATTCGTGGAACTTCTCATCCGTACGCGCATACCCATTTGAATCACCCACATCAGGTGAGTTCATACCCCGTAATGAATCTTTTAACTATTTTAATTGTTTTAAAGGGGGGAATACAAGTCGAACACAATGATAATTGTGTAATTATTTGTTGTTAAACATTCTTTCAAAATGTTACTTATGTTATTTATAAGTTGTTAAAACATTTCAAAACTCTTCTAAAGGTTATGTTACTTTATAGTTATACAAAACTCCATTTTAAAGTATAAGCATAACTTTGTAGATAAATGAGTCTTTTCAGTAACAGTCCAGTTAGAGCATTATTAAACTATTATAGGTATAGTTTAGGAGAATGCTATTCATAACTTCTAGTACAATGAACAGAACAGAACAGAACAAAACAGAACTAAAAAGTTAATTTGCTATAGCATGACAACACGCAGACAGGATCTAACTTTAATGTGAATTACACGGATTGCATGGATTTGCTCGGGTCGCGTTTGGCTCCCTCAATCTACATACATGAGAGTGGGTTAGTAGGGGTTCTAGCTTTCACATTATGACCGTAATAAAACACACTTATGTTTTTAGGTTGATAGTACCTGCGTATGTCATTATAAACGACATCAGGGTACTCATTTTCACCCATTACTTTCATAAAGTGTCGGTAACACTTGAAGGTTGATCTATTCTCTAATCGAGGTAGGTTATAAACTAGGTAGAATGTACTTTACAGTTAACAAAGGAACAGTAGAGTCTTGGTAGAAGACTGCTTTCATAACAGTAGATTCTTGGTAGAAGACTGCTTTCAAAACAGTAGGGTCTTAGTAGAAGACTGCTTTCATAACAGTAGAGTCTTGGTAGAAGACTGCTTTCAAAACAGTAGGCTCTTGGTAGAAGACTGCTTTCAAAACAATCGAGTCTTGGTAGAAGGCTACTTTTAAAATTTAGAACCATGATGCTAACCTTTTGATTCTGTAATGTATACACTATAGTATACATATATGTTAAGTAGATGCCGACAGCTGATAGGATGTGTGTTCTTCGCTGTACGTCTTGTTCCCGTTGGATGTAGGCTTACACCGAGGTCACCCAATCTATTATCTACCCGAATCTATATATATTTATGCTTAGTATACATTAAGTCATCATAAGGGTACCCGATATGGATCAGGTCATAGGACACAGAGTCAATGCACAGTTTTTCTAGTACAAAACTTTCGTTTCAAAGTCAGTACTTTTGATATACAAAACTAGCGATTTCCCAGTTAAGGGCATAATCCATTTTATTAAGCCAGTACAGTTTTAAAAGACTTTAAGTGAGTTAACTCTATAATACCTTAGTTTATACACCATGTTTATATATAAGACTAATATCCAACAGATAATAGGATGTGTGTTCTTCGATGTATGTCCTGTTCCCGTTGGATGTGGGTTTACACCGAGGTCACCTAATCTATTATCTACCCGATACCAAATTATATATAGCAGTATAAACAAAGCTATTATAAAAGTAATCACCATAGTCAATATTTTATTATAATAAATATAGGTTTTCTTAAAAGGAACTCTCCATTAGACATAAAGGAACCATTACAAATAACTCCATGAGTAACAAGTGAATACCCCAAGGTTATATATGACAACGATCTAATAACCAATGGAATATGTGCTATCCGCCTTACTTACTGAACCCCGTCGGGTTGTAGGTTGAGGGCAGATGCGCATAATCGATTGTTTGTTTACTCCAAGTATATATAACTTGTACCCACTTATTACGCATAGAAAGGCTTGTAGTGTCATTTTACTCAACTCCCATTTTAAGTAGGAAATATATGATTTTCTCGAGGAACAGGCAAACTTTACAAAACAACACCTTACAACTTACAGTACTTTACACATACATTTTAAACTACATTTTTACAACTTACTCACTTCACTAAAATCTTATGAACTCACCAGCTTAATTGCTTATCAACTCTTTCAAATAACTTGTATTCTCAAGAGACTATTAGACAGGTGCTCGTGCTGGGACTTCAGAAGATGGAGCATTATAGCTTCAAGTCTTGTTTTGTTATTTGTTTATGACGTCTATGTTTTGTGAACACATACATTGTAAACACCTTCTTTCTAAATGAAATGGTTGTTCATTACTTGCTTACCATATACATATCTCGTGATACTTGACATGACGTCCTCCACCCCCGAACGCTTCCGCCGTTCCGGTTTTGGGGTGTGACAGATTGGTATCAGAGCATTGTTTATAGTGAACTAAGTATATCAACCGATAAAAGATATACGTCTATAAATACAATGGGGCTTAAGTGCTCTGGATAATGATATATTTTAGATTATAACTACAAGTTATTGTTGGGGTGCAAAGTTATTCATTCATGACTTTGTAAATGTTTGACTTGTGTAGACCCACTTGCATGTGGAGTATTTGCCTTTTGACTCATGAGAGATAGAGAGTGAGAGAGAGACATGTAAACACCTCTATAAATAGTGGGTTCGTACCACTTGTAGAGGTGTGCTTGAGAGATGTAAAAGTGAGTGTGTAAGTGTGTGTTATTTATGTAGTCTAGATCTAGATCCTTTTTCTATAACACCATATAAATTCAATATATCTCTTAAACACCCAAATCACCATGTTCAATTGTGCAAACTTTAATTCCGCATGCCAAACCATGTTCTTATGTCCCTACAATTGGTATCAGAGCTTGGTTTTCACGATCAACGTGACTTTTGAAGAATGATTCTCGGTTTGGTAAATTTTTGTCGCAATTTGATCAATTTTGGTGAGTCTCTCTCTATGATCTCTCGTAATATTTGATTCATGCTTTGCATTCTTGATTTTTGATCGTTTTGATTCATTGGATCTAATTCGTTTCAAATCTTATTGTTGATCCAATCAATTTTTTTTAAGGTCAAATTCAAACCAAAAATAATCAATTACTGTTCGTATTTGAAGTTTGAGCCCATAATCCTTTTTTTTAATCCAAATTCTCGATTTGAAGCCCAATCTTAAATCTGTTACTGTTCATGAGTAAGGAGCCCATATTTTAGTTTTGATCCGATAAAAAGTCAATGTATAATTGCATCCGTTTTCAACAAGTGGAGCCCATTGATTCATATAATTCAATCGATCTATGTATTGTTCGTCAACTCAACTTGTACAACAGCTTTATCTGGTTGTACCATTGGACTTGTTCTTTATCGTTTGTTCTTTAATCAATCGTTCTTGAGTACCGATTTCTTGCCATTGTTTCAAAGTAATCGATTAATGCTTGTTTTGCAGTCTGAATCGATTTTGAGTAATAGCGTCGATCTTAAAATCGATTTTGTTCTTGATCTTGAGTTCCGATTTCAATTCAACGTTTCTGATTAATTGATTTGTGTTTGTTTTTGAATCTCGACTTGTGAATCGGTAGTAATATAAGCCGATGGTGAACAACTATTTGTTAATCATTGTTTTGATTTTGATAAAATCAATCAATAACTTTTGAGTTAATCAAAGAATAGAACGATGGTTGTAAATTGATAGCAGATAACGAGATTGTTGGGTCCGCACATAATGGAGTCGTAATGATTTTGGAGTTTGATTTCTAAGGGCTTTTGATAACTGAAGAACAAAGACTGTGATTGGTGATTTTGATTCTAAGGGATAAAGAACAAAGATTTGAGATGATAAATTTGATGGAATCGGAACATTGATTCCTAAATTTGAATATGATGAAGAACATGTTGAATATGATGAAGAACAGGATGATCATTCTTCAAATATGACGTTTAATCTGAAAATCGATCTAAAAAAATGAGACATTTGGTGTTTATCGATTTTTCAGGGTCGACGCGTTGTATGAAAAGTGAAGGCTGAGTAATTGAAAATTAGAGGATCGATGGTTCGCATCTATGAAATCAGTTCGCATATGACATCAATTGAGTTCGCATTTGGTTTTGTGGGTCAAAACATTTCGCATAAAAAGTTCACGATTTGTTGTTTCAGGTTAATTGATTTGGATTTCGCAAGTTTGGAGTCGGAGATCTGGATTGTGTTCGCATCTATAGAATGTGAAGAGAATTTAATGATGATATTCAGTTCGCATTTGGTGAGACAAACAACTGAAATGCGAATGAACTCAAAAATGACTGGAACATGCGAAGAAAGAGGTGTGAATGAAGAATGCGAATTTTACAGTAGAATGCGAATTGGGGAAGAAAGCTAAGAGTTTCGCATTTGGTCCCTGCTCTTTTCAAGAAATAACACAAGTAGCCCAACTTCGCAAGTTTGAAGAACATGCAGAAATTGTCAAAACGAGTACCTGTAGTTTCACATTTTTGACAACTTATACCCAACTTCGCAAATGGGGTCATAAAATGATGAAATTGCAGAATTTTCAAATCTGGTCCCTGCAGTTTGTGCGAATTTACTCTTTATGCCCGGTTTCGCAAATGGGCTAGAGTTTCGCATATTAAGCTGTTTTGGGCGCAACGGGTCACTGCAGAATTTTGGAATTGACAATTTCTACCCATTTTTCAGAAATTTTGTCAAAGGCGATCTGTGAACGACAATAAAAATTGAATATTTTTTGGGTTTTCCGGATTGAAGCACAAAGTTTAAGCCACATGTTAAGGGGGAGTTTTGACATGAGAAATTCCGAATAGAGCACGTTCTTTTTCCATGCAGTTTTATAATCAAATTTCGATTATAAAAAGGGGGAGAAGTTTTATATGGAAATTCGAACTTGAATTTTTCATATTACGCGGATTTGAAGACCGAAGTGATCTTGAAGTTTTAAAGCTCACGAGATGATGCAATTGGAAGTTTGAAAGTGATGTATTCGAAATGGGTTTGGTTTATTGAAGATTTTTGGGGTGTGTTTTTATGCGCAACTTTGGGGTGATTATTTGAAGTTAATCATTCGTTGCTGCTCGGATTGTATGGTCTCACATCCTAGAGCCCAAATTGAAGAGTCGTGGAAGAATTGAAGATTGAAGTTCGTTTCGACATGTGTCACCTTTGAGGCTCGAACCGCGTAGTGCTTGATTTTGGAAGATTTGAAGTGGGTCATTCATTCCTAACTTTGAGGGGGAGAATGTTGGTGTGCAAAGTTATTCATTCATGACTATGTAAATGTTTGACTTGTGTAGACCCACTTGCATGTGGAGTATTTGCCTTTTGACTCATGAGAGATAGAGAGTGAGAGAGAGACATGTAAACACCTCTATAAATAGTGGGTTCATACCACTTGTAGAGGTGTGCTTGAGAGATGTAAAAGTGAATGTGTAAGTGTGTGTTATTTAAGTGTGTGTTATTTATGTAGTCTAGATCTAGATCCTTTTTGTGTAACACCATATACATTCAATATATCTCTTAAACATCCAAATCACCATGTTCAATTGTGCAAACTTTAATTCCGCATGCCAAACCATGTTCTTATGTCACTATAGTTATAAAAATATACCTACTTGCTCATACATGTACATAATAGAACTAGGATCACGAGGAGAACAGAACTAAAAGTATTTAGAGGTTGGACACTGTCGTCAACCTGAACAGTTATGTAATCATAGCTAGGATCAATATAGCCTGATCAACTATATTCATTTGAGATGTGACCAACATGTGTTTGGGAATGATGTGGTGTTGCAACAGGGTTAAAACTTACCTTATCACCAGTCAAGAGAACATCAGAACAAGTACAATTAGAATTAGAGTACTATGGGAGTATTCTATGATACTATAACGTGATAACGATTTTAGATCATACCAAGTACATTACGTTAGGATACTATAGGAGTATTTTAGTCCAGATACATAACTTATGTGATAACTTAAAAGACCCTTGCGGATAAGTCTATAATCTTACAGGGTATGTTCATAAAGTTTTATATATAATCAAGACCTTATAGACATAGAATCTGTGACTGACGCTTCGCTATCCATTCCTTTTAAGGAAGTAGTGTTGAGGTGGGATCAATTGTTCGAAGGTCTATTTGATCTTCAATTATATACAATACCAACTGGTATACCTAGTATAATTATAGGAAGATTCCGTAAGGATCACCCCATAAAGTTACCTTAAAGCTCATAGGTTCTTTAGTCACTTTCATTCTCGCACGACAAGCCCAGATAAACGTAACCACTTCCTCATAGTAGACAACAGAAGAGTTCAGGAGGAACAAGGACAAACCAATGAGAAGATTTCAAGGAAAGATCAGCCCAAGTAACCAAAAACGTCTTACGCGTCACACTAATAAAATATTAACTAGGTTAAATTAGCGAGCGAGTGGAAACACTGCTCACATTTCATGTGTTAGAATTATTTTCTTACATGCAACTGGTAACAGTTATTCAGGAAACAGATATTCATTCGAGGATAGTTATTTCAAATTCATAGAGTTTATTAGATATACACTCATTTATGAATTGTTTCTAGAACCCTGTGGAAGTCAGGACCCGATACATCCAGAACTAGGATAACCTTGTCTTTTCAGCTTTCGGCTTGTGTCCGTTGCTATAGACTTATTCCGTCTCATCTTTGTTTTCTTTTAGCAAAGATGCCTCCTCGCAGATCACCCAGACACGCTACTCCGATAACTCCCATACCTTCTCCACAAGTCGATGCAGCAACGTTGAACGTTGCAGTGGCCGAGGCTGTGGCAACAGCCATGGCACAATATCACTCCACCAGTACAGGTGGAGGCGAAGCGCCTACCGATTCTACTCAAGGTGAGGTCCCTGTGCGCCAGGGAGATTTCTCCTACAAGGACTTCACCAGATGTCAACCACTGTCCTTTAAAGGGACTGAAGGAGTCATTGCCCTCCTGCAATGGTTTGAGAAAACAGAGTCGGTCTTCGAAATATGTTCATGCCCTGAAGGAAGCAAAGTGAAGTTTGTTGCCTGCACCTTCGATGGCAAGGCCCTAACATGGTGGAACAGCCATGTTAAGTCACTGACCCTATCAGTGGCAAACTCCATAGGTTGGGAAAACCTAAAGGAGTTAATGCGGGAAGAATATTGCCCGTTAGGCGAGATTCAAAAACTGGAACAAGAGTTGTGGGATCTCACTATGGTCGGCTCAGACATAGTGACCTACACGGACCGGTTCAGCGAACTAGCAGCTCTATGTCCCAAGATGATTACCTCGGAAAATAAGAAGATAGAGAGATACATTTGGGGTCTGATTGCTCCGACCCAAGGAAATGTGTTATCGTCTAACGCAGCCACATTCGATAGTGCTAAACGCTTGGCTCAGCGACTCATCAATCATGGAGTCTGTCACAGCGTAAAAGTCCCTATTCCCGAGTCATCAAGGGAAGAGGACTATAATCAAGAGTCAGAGAACAAGAGAAAGAAGAAGCGAACAACACAAGACATACCACAAGAGCAACAAGCGAGTACTATGTACGCCGCTACGACGCCTACTGCTTCAGCATCTGCCAGTCGTTATGCTGGAAACCTTCCAAAGTGTGGAAAGTGCAACTTTCACCACATTGGAGTGTGCCGAGAAATGCAGTGTCTGAACTGCCACAAAAAGGGACACACAGTCCGTTACTGCAGGGCACCAGCTCAACCGATCTCCCAAGTCCTCGGAGCTGAAGAAAACCGAGCCTGTTATGGCTGTGGTGAGAATGGACACATTAAGAGGGACTGCCTAATAATCAAGAACTCAGGCGCGGATGGACTTATTTTGATGATCACCGCAGGAGAACCTACCCCGGAGTCGTCGACGAGTAGTGGTACGTTTTCAAAATAGTAATTACTTTTAAAATTAATTTATATTCATATAAAATTAATAATTGGGGATGACACTTAAAAGTAACTGTAACAAACTCACATGTTAAATTAGGTCGTAATATTCATAGAACTAAAAGATCCCTTAGAGAAGCTATTATGGCTCACCATATACCCCAGGGTTGTGCACAACTAAGATGTTGCAGACTTAGAGTGAGTGACTCCGCTTAGGTCCTCATTCCTTAATTGGTTTAGGATTTGAGGCAGAGATACTCAGTCGACCGTCTGGCACATCTTAAAAATGCACAGCTGGTATATGACGGGCGATGGTAGTGGTACCGCAGGGGATTATGGTATAAAAGTATCCCTTCATTTAATAAAGCACTTTTATTTGTATGTATGTGCACATAGCGGTACGATACATAGGAGTGTTAACTTCAAGTAGAAAACAGGAAACAAGAGAACAGTTACAAGGAGTACATTGATGAACATACTAGGAGTACAGTACCAAGCATACCAGGGATACATCGTCGTATATCAGACGTTTCTTTCATTTTACCAAAACTTTGTTCAGTATAGAGTCCATTGTTTTCCTTTCGTCGTGAGTTGGCATGGTCCTCACCATACTGAGTTCATATGTTTCTATCGCCTCGATCGGCAAGTTCTCAAAACTTTCGTCATTCGTATAAAAGGTTCGACCTAAACCTAAACTTTATCTTTCGCATTCCAAACCCCGAAGTACTCATGAGAAGAGTACTTTATTCTCCAGAGTATTATCGTCAGATATCCGCAGACCGTCACGACATACCACTCGTCCAGCAGACCAAGTTCTAGCACAGAGGCTAAGGACGAATACAGCCCGCCTATTATGATTTAGTGTATACGCGAGGGTGGTATATGAGTATGATTACGCAGATCTAGTATGTGTGTTTCCACCCTATCTCCTATTCTCCATTGAGTTGTGGACCTAGAACGGAGTCGCACATCCAACAGTCCTACTAATCCTAATTATATACGGCTCGTATGCACGAGGTAATGATAGATGGACCAAGTATGAATCCTATCAAGAACACTAGGGCAAGTTGCCAGGTCTACGAGTGAGTATTCTACAAAGCAGAAGAGCTCAACCCCCAGTAGTAATGCTAAGAGAGCTAATTATAGGACGAAATTCATTACAACGGGGGGATGATGTGACAACCCAAAAATTTCCACTTCAATAGAAGCCAAGTCTGTTTCTGCTAACTTTCAAACTTTTGGGACAAGTTTGAGCAACTCAGGATTTACACTTAAGGAGATATCAGGAGAGAGGTTGCACGTGGGTCTTGTGAAACTCTATTATTCCAAAACTCTATCATATTAGAGTTCTTTCCGGGAATAAAATATTTTCTGCCAAAAATCCCAAGACTATATGTAGAATTCTGAACCAAATTATTCATTAGTTACAATTCCAACTACAGAAAAGCCAAATTCTCTCTCAAGGATCTTCGTACTTTTGTTCCGGAAAGTGAGTACTTCTATCTAGTGTTGTTTTAAAGCTTTATATATGCTTAATACACTAGAAATCATAGGAAAACACCAAGATCTGTGAGTTTACCGCCCAAAAACACCTTGGGGAGTAAACTCCATTTCAAGGGCCAAAGTGTGCCCAATGACCCCTACACCTTGGAAACCAAACATGGGACAAACCTTGACATGTTTAGGCATCAAAAGCAATTAAAATCAAGGACCAAAAGTGAGTTCACGGCCAAGGAAGTTCTTGGGCCATTAACTCCATTTTAGTGTGCCAAAATGCCCTAAATGCCTTCCATAACCCAAGAGACAAGCATAGAACTTTACCTAGATGTGTTTAGGACCCTAAACAACCAAAATATCATCACTCATATGTGTTTACGGCCGCAAACACATGACCAAATGGTCCATGCGCCGTAAACTCAAAATAGAGGCGTTTTGATGCCACAAACACTTCCAAGGGCTTAGGCATGAATTTAGAATGCTTCTTTATGACCTTTAGGACCCTCATAAACATATTTGGCCATGCGTTTATGGTAGTAAACTCATTTGGGCCGTGAACACCCCAAAAGTGCCAAAAGAAGTGGTCTTTCTCATCCTAGGTTAAAGCTAATGTCCCTAAAACATTCCCTAGCTTTCATACTTGCACTAACCCATGAGTAACCATGAGTTTACGGCCCTAAACTCCCTTGGGCCGTGAACTCATGGTAGTAAACTCATATAAGTGCCTTTATACCCTCCTAGGTTGAATCACATGTGATTCCAACACTTGGTTAAGGTGTTTCCTAGTCCCGGAAGGTGTTTCCTAGTCCCGGAAGGTGTTTCCTTTCATATAGTTGTTTATAAACACTATATTCATGTCATTCTGTGTCCTTAAATATCATTTAGGACTTATTGTGTCTCGGAACTTCATTCGTGGAACTTCTCATCCGTACGCGCATGCCCGTTTGAATCACCCACATCAGGTGAGTTCATACCCCGTAATGAATCTTTTAACTATTTTAATTGTTTTAAGGGGGGAATACAAGTCGAACACAATGATAATTGTGTAATTATTTTTTGTTAAACATTCTTTCAAAATGTTACTTATGTTATTTATAAGTTGTTAAAACATTTCAAAACTCTTCTAAAGGTTATGTTACTTTATAGTTATACAAAACTCCATTTTAAAGTATAAGCATAACTTTGTAGATAAATGAGTCTTTTAGTAACAGTCTAGTTAGAGCATTATTAAACTATTATAGGTATAGTTTAGGAGAATGCTATTCATTACTTCTAGTACAATGAACAGAACAGAACTAAAAAGTTAATTTGCTATAGCATGACAACACGCAGACAGGATCTAACTTTAATGTGAATTACACGGATTGGATGGATTTGCTCGGGTCGCGTTTGGCTCCCTAAATCTCCATACATGAGAGTGGGTTAGTAGGGGTTCTAACTTTCACATTATGACCGTAATAAAACACACTTATGTTTTTAGGTTGATAGTACCTTCGTATGTCATTATAAACGACATCAGGGTACTCATTTTCACCCATTACTTTCATAAAGTGTCGGTAACACTTAAAGGTTGATCTATTCTCTAATCGAGGTAGGTTATAAACTAGGGAGAATGTACTTTACAGTTGACAAAGGAACAGTAGAGTCTTGGTAGAAGACTGCTTTCATAACAGTAGATTCTTGGTAGAAGACTGCTTTCAAAACAGTAGGGTCTTGGTAGAAGACTGCTTTCATAACAGTAGAGTCTTGGTAGAAGACTGCTTTCAAAACAGTAGGCTCTTGGTAGAAGACTGCTTTCAAAACAATCGAGTCTTGGTAGAAGGCTACTTTTAAAATTTAGGACCATGATGCTAACCTTTTGATTCCGTAATGTATACACTATAGTATACATATATGTTAAGTAGATGCCGACAGCTGATAGGATGTGTGTTCTTCGCTGTACGTCTTGTTCCCGTTGGATGTAGGCTTACACCGAGGTCACCCAATCTATTATCCACCCGAATCTATATATATTTATGCTTAGTATACATTAAGTCATCATAAGGGTACCAAGTATGGATCAGGTCATAGGACACAGAGTCAATGCACAGTTTTTCTAGTACAAAACTTTCGTTTCAAAGTCAGTACTTTTGATATACAAAACTAGCGATTTCCCAGTTAAGGGCTTAATCCATTTTATTAAGCCAGTACAGTTTTAAAAGAATTTAAGTGAGTTAACTCTATAATACCTTAGTTTATACACCATGTTTATATATAACACTAATATCCGACAGATAATAGGATGTGTGTTCTTCGCTGTACGTCCTGTTCCCGTTGGATGTGGGTTTACACCGAGGTCACCTAATCTATTATCTACCCGATACCAAATTATATATAGCAGTATAAACAAAGCTATTATAAAAGTAATCACCATAGTCAATATTTTATTATAATAAATATAGGTTTTCTTAAAAGGAACTCTCCATTAGACATAAAGGAACCATTACAAATAACTCCATGAGTAACAAGTGAATACCCCAAGGTTATATATGACAACGATCTAATAACCAATGGAATATGTGCTATCCGCCTTACTTACTGAACCCCGTCGGGTTGTAGGTTGAGGGCAGATGCGCATAATCGATTGTTTGTTTACTCCAAGTATATGTAACTTGTACCCACTTATTACGCATAAAAAGGCTTATAGTGTCATTTTACTCAACTCCCATTTTAAGTAGGAAATATATGATTTTCTCGAGGAACAGGCAAACTTTACAAAACAACACCTTACAGCTTACAGTACTTTACACATACATTTTAAACCACATTTTTACAACTTACTCACTTCACTAAAATCTTATGAACCCACCAGCTTAATTGCTTATCAACTCTTTCAAATAACTTGTATTCTCAAGAGACTATTAGACAGGTGCTCGTGCTGGGACTTCAGAAGATGGAGCATTATAGCTTCAAGTCTTGTTTTGTTATTTGTTTATGACGTCTTTTGTGAACACATACATTGTAAACACCTTCTTTCTAAATGAAATGGTTGTTCATTACTTGCTTACCATATACATAT
This sequence comes from Lactuca sativa, assembly GCF_002870075.4. Lineage (NCBI taxonomy): Eukaryota > Viridiplantae > Streptophyta > Magnoliopsida > Asterales > Asteraceae > Lactuca > Lactuca sativa. The sequence continues at coordinate 163,998,348 of NC_056623.2, read as the reverse complement.
CCCGTGATACTTGACATGACGTTCTCCACCCCCGAACGCTTCCACCGTTCCGGTTTTGGGGTGTGACGCCGGAGTCGGAAACATCATGGTGCCTAAAAGATGTAGAATGCACAAAGACCAAATTACCCTTGAAATAATTCCAAATATGTGATTACTAAGGGTATTTTCATCAAAATGCATTATTAAAAAAAATTACATTTTTGAGTAAACAACCAGTGCGATTATCTATGACGTATCAAGAACCAATTAATTAATGAAAGAGTGACCTAATTGCCCTTGTAAATACAATCATTAATGTTGGATTACAAAGGGTTTTTTTTTGTCAAAACGAATCAACCCAAACTATATTTGTATTTATATTTATCTTTATCAATTTCATGTTTGCTTTTTAAATTGTTTATCAATATATGTTTGTAATATGAATCATTATAACAAATTATACAAGATTGACATAAAAATGTTAGAACAAAATAGAATAAAAATTTGAAATAGATTTTAACATCAAAGTAACTAATCTAATGTTAGAAGAACATATATAGAATAAAAAAACTACATTTATATTAAAAAATAACAAGTAGATAACAAAGTATAAATATTAAAATGACAAAATATTCAAATAAAAATTAAGATCTAGTCTATTTACTAAGCTCATTACATTTCTTATTTATCATTTTATTCATACCAAGAAAGTCTTCAAGATATTTTACTTCTTGTTTTTCCACCTTGATCTCGTAATCAAGATATTTGTATACAACATCTTTGTGAATCAAGTTAGTTGCCTCGATCCACCTTTTCTTCTCCTCATGAATATGTATGGACATATCAAGCCTTGCTTTGATCGCATTCACGTGAATAAATGAGTACACATCATCAATACTTTTGGTGAGAGCAAGCTTCTTTACTTCAAACAAAATATCCAAGGAAATGATAGCATTAGATGAAGAAGCCATTAGTTTGGAATAAAGTAAGATGTATAAGATTTGGTGGTAGGTAATATGCATATGTGGGGGATTTTACAGGAATAAAGGGCATATATTGAAAGGTCTCTAGTAATTAATATATATGGCTATTAATTGGAATAGTAAATATACATAAATAACGTAACATAATGTCGTCCACTAGTTAATGGCTTATCTTGCATCAAACGCAACCTTGAATGAAGATTTCATCGCCACCATTCGAGAAGACCTAGAAAGTTTAGAATCAAGAATGATAGTAATGGAGGCTCTTCTCCAATGATTTTTGAATGACGAGACAAATATCAACGAAGTTCTAGATGCTCTGTCGAAGAAGGAAGTCTCAGACGATATAACGAATGCAAAATACGAGATAGGTGTAGTGAAGTCAAACACGAGAGATCAAAATCAACATTTAATATATTACATGATAATCTTGGCTAGAAACATCAAAATGAAGAAGGAGTTCCAAAAACGGTTCTTCAGTGATGTCAATTTAGAGTAGGAATTAATGTTATTTACTTTTAATCTATTTTGGATATGATTTTATTATGTGCGTAACGGCATATGCAAAAATTTAGGTCATCTAATCGATGATAAATAGGATTTGAGATTTTCATTATATATATGATTCTAATTACATAAAGTAAGTTAAATTATATTGTTTGTTATTTAATTTCTGGATGTATATTGTTTTTAAATTAACTAAGGTAAAAAAATGTTTTCATTTAGTTTGACTAAATTTTCATGACAGATTTAAAGTTTTTAATTCATTATAAAAAAGTTTGTTTTTATGCTCTTTTCATTTATATTGATCAATATTTTGAACAATCCAAACTAAATAGCCACTACTACCCAAGGAACATGACCAATGAACCATATGTCATCCATGGGTCATACCATAACACTATAAGCAACTACAACATGACCAATGATCCAGATATCATCTATGGGTCATACCATGACACTATAAGCAACTACAACATGGCCAATGACCCATATGTCATCCATGTGTCATAACATGAAACTTTAAGCAACTACCACATGACCAATAACCCATATTTCATCCATGGGTCATACCATGACACTATAAGCAACTACCATATGACCAATGACCCATATGGAAAACATGCTCATACCATGACACTATAAGAAACTACAACATGACCAATTACTCATATGTCATCCATGGGTCATACCATGACACTATAAACAACTACCATAAGACCAATGACCCATATGTCATCCATGGTCATGTTGGATTAGTTGTGTAAGCCCATGAATATAATTGGTATGTACTTGACCCAAGAGTAGCATGGACCTTTTGGGTTGCCTTCATCAATGTAAATTGATAGGATGGACTTTTGAGAATAAGGTTATTTATGATTTGTTAATATATTACAAGTATAATATATTAATATGAAATCATAATATTTAATTTGTATTGAATTAAGAATTAATTTGGGATTAATTTAGTGATCAAAAGAGACTAATTAAATATACAGGGACTCATTTGGTAAATCAATGATTCTTATAGTGTAGGCCAATGATCCATTGTTATTAGGATGGGCTAAACCAACATGGATGGTCCATGGAGGTTAACCCATGGAGCCTAAGTAATATGAAGAGTCATGTTGCATTAGGGTTTGCATGGATGTAATCCCAACACTTGTCACACTATAAAACGAAGTCCCTAAAGCCAAAATTGGATGCCATATACATTCTTGGAGAGTGTTAATCGATTTTGTGCTAAAAAACTTATTCTCTTAAGCCTCCTTTTACACTTAGTGTTTGTGACACATTAGAGACATCAAATTTGAGGTGCTAAAGCTTTTTAAGGCCAAGAACTACAAGTCCTAATAAGAGGTAAGCTATCTAACTAGTTATTTTATTCAATTTTCAAATTGTATGCTAGTTAAGATGTATGCTTTGGAAAATCAAATTGCATGTATGATTAGAGAAAACATAGATTCAAAGCATCTACGGTTGCATGTGCACCATAAGGTTGTTAGAGTGCTCAAACCCCATCAGTGGTATCAGAGCCTAGGATTGTTATCTGTTATAATTGATGCTTATTAATTTTCCAAATTGAAAAAATCAATTTTCTGGCTTCTGACTGATGAACTCGCCGAGTCCACTGACTGACTCGACGAGTCAGGTTCATGCACTCGTCAAGTTGATGACTCTAGTTGTAGATTTTCGAGTTTTTTTGTCAGAATTGGTTTAAGATCATTACCAAAAACTATTTTTTGAAACATAAAATCTTTTTTCTTGATATGGTAGTGATCATGCTCATCCAATTGAAAGATAATTATCAAAATTTCAAGATTTGTACTAGTTTATATGATTAGGTTAATTTCATGCAAATTGTTGATATGAATTATCTTGACTTATGAGTTTAACCAGATCATAGATAAATTATTTGATTATTTTGTTAATTAAAATATTGATCTAAATGCCTTTAATGAATTCCATAACTTGCCCTCAATTTATGGAAAATGAAACGTCTTTTTCTTTAAAAGTCATTATACTCATAAGTTATGGAAATGAAAAGTTTTGAAGAGTTTCAAAACTTGCCCTCAAGTTTTTGAATTTGTAAAGTCACTCTTATGAATACTTTAATTCCAAACCTTAGAATTTTAAATGTTTAAAATTCAACCCTTATACTATTATAATATTAAAATTTAATAATTATATATATATATATATATATATATATATATATATATATATATATATATACATATATATATATGTATGTATGTATAAGACAAGTCAGTCTTACCGTTAGTAGGCCTTATTCATGAAGCTGGTATATAAGGGGGTATAAGGTTACTGACTATAAAATGGTGGTTTAATGTGTGTCCACTCTCACCCACTGCTTCCTTGACTGGTGGAGGGACGTTAGCCGAACAGGTAGGATAGGACATTAATTCTCATTAAAAGTATAATTATAATTCTAAAGTAACTAAATGTTTTATTAAATTCCCAATCTTAGTTACTTTAGGAAAAATGTGAAATTGATGCTAATCCATGAAATTGCCCTTTGCACCTTACCAAGTCGTTAATGGAGCGTGTGTGGTTAATCGTCATATTAACTTGGACTATTAAGGGTGGCAAAGGGTAGCTTGATGTTTGTGATAGTTCAATGGAGCATGTGTGGTTAACCGAAACATTGATTAGGTGATAAATGTCATCGACTGTACCAAGCACATTTACATGGTTATTCACACCTTGTTTGCGATCCTCGATATCCCAGTCATAAACTGGAAGGGCATAAACGAGATTTAAACATGCCATTAAAAAGTTCAATGAATCTCAAAGGAATCTAGGAATTTTAATCCAATTAAAACCTAATAATCAATTTCGTTTTTCATGGTGGAAATTGGTAAATCATCATTTACCTACCTTCAAATATTTTTCAATTGGATTACGGCATCCCTCTTCGTGGGTCCTAGCCTTAATATTTCATTTGGGTGTTATATTAAGGACTCTTATCTAATCTAAACTTTGTCTTTCTTTTTCAGATGTCTTCCAACACTGCTTCTGGCTCAAAAGCTACTAGCTCTTTCTCCCTAATGAACTTGTGTGGGAGAGTTATCTTTGATTGTTCCAAATTCAATGATTGGATCAGGAACATCAGGATGGTTACTCGTTACGAGGACAAGGAATATATCTTCGACAAAGAGCTTAAGGAAATTCATGTGTCTTCTGCTACTCCTGAGGAGATTGCTGAGTATAGGACTCATGAGAAGGATGCCACCAAGGTGTCTTGTATCATGTTGGCTACTATGACAACTGAACTCCAAAAGTCCTATGAGGACTTCTACCCTTTTGAGATGCACCAAGACCTGATGGAAAGCTACCATCAGAGTGCTCGTCAAGAGATGTATGAAATCATTGCCTCCATGATAACAACAAAGATGAACGATGGAGAACCTATCACGACCCACTTGCAGAAAATGCAAAGGTTTATGGACTGCTAGCCGAAGTTGTTGAATGTGAAATTCGATGAAGAGTTGGCCATAGATATCTTTCTACACTCTTTACCTCCATGTTAGGATCAGTTCCATATGACCTATCTTATGAACAAATAGGAGGTCACTCTTAGCAAGCTTCAAGTCTTTTTGAGGACTGCTAAAAGTAGTCTTAAAGGTAAGTCTATTGTTTCTACTCCTACTGCTACTGCCCCTGTCCTAGCAATTAGACATAGGAAAGGGAAGAAGAGGAAGGCTCCCTCTAATAGCTGCAATGGAAAGTCTCTTGATGGATCCTCTTCAAGTGGAACCAAAGGTGGTTCCACTAGTCCTTCTACTATTCCTAAGGAAGCATAGTGTTTCTATTGTAATGAAAAAGGGAACTGGAAGTGAAGCTGTCCAAAATACTTGCAAGATGTCAAAGTTGGGAAGGTTAAGGCCACCAATGCATGTATTTATACTGTTCTATCTAATAAATCATCACATTCTTGTTTTTGGGTCCTTGATACAGGTTGTGGATTTCACATTTGTTCTGATTTGCAGGGACTAAAAAGAAGTAAGGATGTGGAGCACGGGAAGATGAACTTGATCATGGGGAATAGGAAGGTTTCACCTGTCACCAAGATTGGAGTTTATTCTTTATTTCTTAGTAGTTTGTTAGAATTAGATCTGAATAATTATTTCTACACATCTGATATGGCGAGATATATTATTTCCTTTCATGGTTTGTACAAACAAGGTTTTAGTTTTTCATTTGATAATGAAATTGGTGCTATTAATGCTTTTTATAATGGTGTTTTTTATTTTAAAGCATTGCCTTGTAATGGTGTATATGAAAATGTGATGGTTGTAGACAACTTAGGAAATAATGTGTTGCACATTGATTCTTCCAATAGTTTGGATAAGGCATGCTTGTGGCATTGTCGTCTTGGACATGTCAGCAAGAAGCGCATAGGCCAACTCCAAAAGGATGGAGTCTTGGAGTCATTCAACTTAAGGTCGGATGACACTTGCGAATCTTGTTTACTTGTAAAGATGACCAAGTCACCCTTCACTTGTACTTGTGAAAAGGGTGAAGGTTTGTTGGATCTCATACACACCGATGTGTGTGGACCATTTAAAACTGCCACAAGGGATGCTAACCGCTTCTATGTGACTTTTATTGATGATTACAGCAGATATGGCTATATCTACTCAATCAAACATAAGTCAAAAACCTTTGAAAGATTCAAAGAGTTTAAACAAGAAGTGGAGAATCAGCTGGGCAGGAAGATAAAGATGCTCTGATCCGATCGGGGTGGTGAGTATCTTAGTATCGAGTTCCAAGACTATCTTAAAGAATGTGGGATTTTTCACAATTGATGCCACCTAGGACACCACAGCTTAATGGTGTGGCTGAGAGGCGCAATCGAACCTTGTTGGACATGGTTTGTTCCATGATGAGTAGAGCTTCGTTATCTATCTCATTCTGGGGGTGTGCCTTAGAGACCGCCACCTATGTCCTTAATCTAGTCCCAACTAAGAAGGTTGCCAAAACACCTCACGAGATGTGGACAGGGAAGGTTCCCTCGTTAGCACACATCAAGGTTTGGGGTTGTGAGGATTTTGTGAGACGCGATACTCATGAAAAGCTCGAACCTTATAGTGAGCGGTGTCTTTTCATCGGCTACCCACAAAAATCCTTTGAATATCTCTTCTACAGACCGAGTGACAATGTTGTCTTCGTTGTGAGGAGATGAGTCTTTCACGAGAGAGAACACATAGGCCAAGGAGACAGTGGGAGGTAAATTGCCCTTGAAGAGCTTCATGAGTCAAGCAGTGTATGAACCTCAAACACTAGCAATCAACATGAGGAGGAAACTCCCACTAAAACAGTTGACAAATCCATACCTCTAAGGCACTCCAATGGAGTTAGTGTTCCACCTGTGTTGTATGGTTTCCATATAACATCTGAGAGTGATACATTTATTACTGATAGCACACTGGTAAATTTAGATGAACCTAACAATTACAAGGAAGCCATGGCAGGCCACGAGTCTGCAAAGTAGAAAGAGGCTATGTACAGCGAGATTCACTCCATGTATGACAATCAAGTTTAGAACTTGATTGACAACGTACCGGGTCATGATACAGTCGGGTGCAAATGGATCTTCAAGAAGAAGGCCGACATGGATGGGAAAGTACACGCATGTAAGGCATGACTGGTTGCAAAGGGTTTACTCAAACTCACGGAGTTGACTATGATGAGACCTTCTCACCAGTAGCGAAGATTAAATCTATAAGGGTTATGTTAGCCATAGCTACATTTCATGATTATGAATCATGGAAAATAGATGTCAAAACCACTTTCCTTAATAGGAAATTGGCTGAAGATGTTTACATGAGTCAGCCAGAGGATTTTTCCAATGCAAAGTACCCTAATAGAGTGTGTAAGCTTGAGAAATCCATTTATGGATTGAAACAAGCATCTTGCAGATGGAATCTTTGTTTTGATGAGAAAGTCAAAGAGTTTGGATTTTCGAGAAGCGAGGATGAGTCATGTGTGTATGTCAAGGCTAGTGGGAGTACAGTTAGCTTTCTGGTGTTGTACGTAGATGACATACTACTCATAGGAAATGACATTCCAACCTTGCAGGAGGTTAAGTCCTGGCTTGGGAAGTGTTTCGCTATGAAGGACCTTGGAGAAGCTGCTTACATCCTAGGGATAAGGATATTGAGAAACAGGAGTAAAAGACTAAGTGGACTAGTCAAAGTACCCACTTGGACAAGGTGTTGAAATGGTTTAGCATGGAAAATTCCAAGAAATATGACTTACCCATCCAAGGAAATACCAAATTGAGTAAGACTCAGAGTCCGAGTATAGAGGATGAAATAACTGAGATGTGTCGAGTACCATATCCTTCCGCAGTTGGCTCGATCATGTATGTTATGACTCGTACTCGCCCTGATGTGGCCTTTGCTTTGAGCATGGTCAGCAGATATCAAGGGAATCCTGGTAAAGCTCACTGGACTGCGGTCAAGAATATTCTTAAGTACCTACGCAGGACTAAGGACTGGGTCCTTACTCTAGGTGGGAGTTATCACTTAAGAGTCACAGGGTATAGTGATGCCAACTTTCTGATCGACAGACACTCTCAGTTGGGCTGGGTTTTTACCCTGAATGGAGGAGCAATAACTTGGAAAAGCTCCAAACAGAAGAATGTAGGTGATTCAATGTGTGAATAAGAGTATATAGAAGTAAGCAAAGCGTCGAAGGAGGCGATATGGCTGAAGAACTTCATCGGAGACTGTAACGCCCACAGATCCGGGCTAGTAAATTTAGAGATAATAGGGGTCGAAAATGACTTTTTCACATAAGATTATTTAGAATAAATAATCTTAACCAAGTTTTATAATATGTCTCAAGGGTTTCATACATATAAAGAACGCCGAAATCTAAGTTATAACGAAGAAGTTATGGCCCGTCGAAGTTTTACGGCAAAACCGGCACGGCACCGGGAGACGTAAATATTGAGTTTATGATAGAGCGACTTTTAGCCTTATTAATCTAAATGAAAGTCATAGAATATGTTAACATGAGAGCATCCATAAAAAAGAACAGCAAAATCTGGCTTCGTATGAGGAAGTTATGATTTTTCGAAGTTTCAGCTTAGCAATGTACGGCCCGAAACTCAAATTTTAGTTCGAGTGGTTTTTGGCTTACGTGACCTAAATGAGAGTTTAAGATCTCATTAATAGGGACTCAAAGGTAAAAAGAGAGATGAAAACAGAGTATGTATGAAGGAGTTACGAATTCTTCACGGTCATTTAACAATCTAAACTCCTCCTATTGTTAAATTTAAGATCGGTCGAGAATTAGCTGACGGAGTCTAAATGAACGTTGTACATTTTGTTTTTAGCTTAGCGTGGATATAAAGAATGTCGATAACGGAGCTCGTATGCAAAAGTTACGTGGTTTAGAAGTCGGCAGAGTGCTACTGCAAAAGAGGTGACGTGGTTGAATATGAGCCAATGCTTTCTCCCTAAGGCAAGCCACCAGAAGGTGACATGTGGCATGGAATCGACGAGTAGGAGGACCTACTCGACGATTATAGCTGTTTTCCAACCTATAAATAGAGGTTTCGGGTTCCTCCATTCCTCACACCTTACAAACCATTATTTCTCTCTCTAGACTCTCTCTTTCTCTAGCCCCCTAACCCCCCCCCCCCCCAAAAAAAAAAGCCTAGGTAAAACCCATAGCACCCGAAGGAAGCCCCGAGGAACCTGAATTCCTGAGAAAAGAGTCTTTCGGCTCGAGAACGTTGCTCCGGCGAAGCCCGGTTTTCGAGAAAACCCGTTGTAAGTGAGCTATGCCTACCCTATCTTTAGCATAACTTATGTTTCAATATAGTAATGTTTCAATAACTTATGTTTTCGAAGTGCCGATTCACCACCTTACCAGGTGAGTGCATAGTTACTTTCATCTTACACATAGATATGAAGTTATTTTATATAAATTACGTGCTATGTGCGCATATTATTTGAATACTTGCTGTCTATGCTGGATGAATGATTTTATACGTGTTTTAAAAGATTTAAATGGTATATTTATTTTATATCTACAAATATGTTGGGATAAAACATGGGTAGATGAAATAGTTGATGTGTGATAGAATAAAATGGTGAGAGATAGGTGATAATAATTAGGTGAGGATAGATAGGTGATGTAGGATGAAAGATACTATAACCTTGTCCGGCAATTTAGAGATGTAGTCATCTACCAGAGTATAGATGGTGACCACAGACTATTATAGACAACCTCGTGGAAACACCAGCAGGCTCATAACCTGTAGGTGATGAATTACGAGTTCAGGCGATGTTGTAACTAAGTATTCATGCGATGATACTCTAACCCCTTACTATGAATTACGAGTTCAGGCAATGCTGTAACTACGTATTCATGCGATGATGCCCTAACCCTTGTTGGGCACGTATTGAGGGAGTAATCCCTGAATCAATACTATCTATGCGATGTAGGCGATGATCCTTAGGATCAAACATATAAGGAGACGTGATGTAAGGAGATGAGAGGTAAATATGATGTAGGAGACGACACTGAGGATAAATTCTTAGGGTGGGTACTTAGAATAAAGAAGATAATGGGGATGGGTAATTGGGTTAATTGTTTGATGAGTAAACATAATAATTATATTATTGTGGGTTGAAAACCCAATGTACTCACCAGGTTTCCCGACCTGACCCACTCAGTTTACTTGTGTCACAGGTGACGATGTAAAGTTACATTACACTGAGAGATTAAGGAGATATAGATCATTAGTGTAAATGAATGTAAATTCTGTTTATGCTTATGTTTCTGTATTCACGATGACATCCCAAATGTTTTAAAAGGAATAAAAATACATTTCTTCATAAATGCTTTGATAATTAAATTATCATGTTTTTCTAGGAACAAATTCCACAACGTTTTTATTGAAAGAGATACTCTAATTTTTATAAAGCATAAACAAAAATCGGTCTTTTCTGGCCATGAAAATGGGGATGTCACAGTTGGTATCAGAGCATTAGTTTAAGCGCACTAGGAATATGGATTTATTTCTAGACTTAAACTTAGAATGATAAGCAATGATTGTGAGGAGTGGCTTAGGTAATACACCTGAATAGACACAATCACTAGCTTATTTAGTGAAAATGCCTAACATGCTTTTATGTGTTAAATGAGTTATGATGCTAAATGTATGATTGGATCTATGGTCTGTTGCCGACCGGATCTGGAAACTTTATGTGTTCAGATTTCTAAACATTTAATTACGGTATTAGAACTGGCATGTAACTTTTCGGGATGATAAGGAGATTTACACGTCGATCGTAAATAAAATCTTTCTTATCTAAATTCTCGTCGCTACACACCGAACATTTAAATTGGTGAATAGATCGAAATGGAAAGAACCCGCAGTGGAGCTGGGAATGTGAATGGAAACAGGAATCAACCACCAGTGATTAAGCAAATGTCTGTTGTAGTAGCCACTCCTGAGCCAATCACGATGGCCGGAGTGCAAGCGTTGATCCAGATGATGTTGGATCGTCAAATGGAGGAAACAAGGCATTTACTTCAACAAACTCTAGAGGAAATTACAATGCCTATTGAACAGCCCGACCTGAATAACGGGCAGTCTGAGGAAGGGAACGACAGCAGGACCATTGGTCAAGCTGATCCACCGGTGATTAGGAGGAACAATCAAGTTGACAGAGTCGAGAGGAATAGATGCAAGTACAAAGATTTTCTAACTTGCAAGCCATCGACTTTCACTAGGAAGGAAGATCCGATCGGAGTCATGGATTGGTTCTTAGAGATGGAATTAGCCTTCATGACATGTGGTTGCAAAGGCAAGCTACAAACCACGTTTGCAGTACGTCAATTCAGAGGAGGCGTTGTTCGCTGGTGGAACACCCTGGGGAAGACTCTAAGAACCAATGAGCCCCTGCAAATGACTTGGGCAGAGTTTTTGGTGCAATTCAAGCGTAAGTATTGCTTAGCCCAAAACCTGCTCGAGCTAGAGAACCATATCCTAACTTTGAAGAAAGGAAGCATGTCCATCGATGATTACACCAACAACTTCATAGAGAAAATGGAGTTTGCCTTGCGTCTTGTCCCAGACGAGCTGACAAAAATCGACAAGTACGTAAAGGGACTTCCTTGGGAGTATGTGGTGCCAGTACGTCAGGCGCCTACTCTAGAGGCAGTTATCTGGGCTGCCAAGTCTGTTGAGGACATGATCAAGGGAAGAGCCGCCAGCAAGGTTGAAGTTGGAGAGAAGAGGAAGTTTGAAGGATCTTCAAGGTCCAAAAAAGGACAGCAAATCTCTGAAGTCTGGAGGAGAAAGACGAAATGAGGCAAGATGGTGCGAGAAGTGCAAGAAGAAGCACTTCGGAAGATGCAATGGAGAAGTGACGTGCTATAATTTCATCGGACCGGTCACTATTCTAGAGATTGTACATTCGACAACAAGAAGTGCTACAAATGTGGAAACTATGGGCATATTTCGAAGAACTGCCCAAAGAAAAATGAAGCGGCAAGGCCAAATACACCTCCAAAGCCAAAGGCATTTCACATGATCGTCGATGAAGCAGATAACAACGCGAGGGATCAAGGATGAGGACTTCATATCCGAAGATCGAGTTATGCAGTAGCCATAGTATTGTATGATATAGCCTATTAGACGCATAGTCTAGGGTGAACTTGAACACTATGTAAACGTTTCAAGGAATAATATAAAACTTTCGTTTGCTATCTTATGTGTTAAGTTGTTATGTGATTTTCTTGTATGGTGACTTGGAAAAGTGCGAGACAATACTTGGGACGAGTATGAGTGGTAGTAGAGGCCTATACTGTGACAACAGTCAAATTTAGTTTAAGTCAAAGTCAAACAAAGTCAATGAGTCAAACCGGTCAACTCATTTAACCCTTGTATACTAGGGTTTACGCTATGAAATTACTATACAACTCACTATTCTAATGAGAAATCATCAATTGAAAAGTTCGTACATCTAGATTTCCTTAACCTAAAATTGTGTTAAGTAACTAACCAAACCGATAAAACCATGTGGCGTACTCATCGGGAGTGTGTAGGACCCTTAAACATCGCTTAACGGGGTTTACGGACCTTGTGTTGCGAAGCCGGACACTCAAAAATGTCACAAACGAAACATCTCTCAATCGTTTTCACTCTATCTCTCTCTCATTTAAATCTCTCCCAAATCTCTCTCAAAATTTTCCGTAACTTTTTATAATCATTTGGGTCATCCTGACCCTTAACTGGGTCAAAAACAGCTCAAAAACGGATGTCTACGCGAAAAATAGCCTTAAGGAGCCGAAACCCCTCTTAGGAGCCGAACCCTCTTAGGAGTCGAACCGTCTTAAGCAGCCGAACCCTCTTAAGGAGCCGAACCCTAGGGGACCGAAACCTCCCTCTGAACCGAGGACCAAACCTCGCCTTCACAACCGAACCGAACCTCGCCTTCATAGCCAAACCGAACCTCGCCTTCACAACCGAGACCAAGCCTCGCCTCCTGCTCCTTTCTCTCCCCTCACACCTTCGGTCCTCCCTTCTACTCTCGATCCCTTCCTTCTCCACTCTCGGTTCTCACTCCCTTAGGGCCGAACCTGGCAGGTTCGGTCCAGATTTCCGGTTTTTGACCCAAACTTCGTTTTAAGCCCGTTTTTTTTTGTCATATTAACGTGGGATTTTCACCCAAAACTTTATTTTAACAAATGAAGACCCAAAATACATAATTAATCACGTTTTTATTGCCAATCTTATCCAAGATTTAGTGGGTAAAGTACAAGGGGGTGGAGTGTTGACTTATCTTTAGATTATGACACAAACAACCACCCACACCCACTCCATGACCATCCACACTCCTTCCACCATACCTAGGTCATGTCAATGTACTTTCTCATCATTTCCAGCCACTTCCCACATTATTAGAGCTGGAACATCTACTCTCTCTCCTCACACTTCATCCATTCTCTCATTTTCCACCAAGAATCACACTCCAAACCCTCTCATCTTTCTCCCTCAATTTCGAGAACTTCAAGGCATACTCTAGGCTTTTGTCCTTCATTTGGTAAGTATCATCATCTTTCCTATGATTATTACACATCCTCCTACTCAAAATCATAGATTGCTTAAACAAATTCCATCACATTGGTGTTAGATTCTCAAACCTTCAAGACAATCTTCTAAATGTTCTTGAGTGGAACACTTCTCTTCTTCAAAAATCATCCACTAAAATCACATAAGGTGAGTTCATACCCCTAAATTATCATGTTATCTTAAGTTTTAAGGGTGGGGGGGATACAAGTTAAAACACCAAGAACATAACTAAACTTATCCAACAGCTTTCATCAGAAAAGTGTAACTCCATTCACGGACTGTTTTGGTCAACTTAAACATTTTAGTTTTCAAAACTATATTAGATGCAAATATTTCAGGTTTATACCTTAAAATGATTACTTGCACATGTTCATACAATTTTTCTACAATTTTTGACGATTTTTACAAAACTTCCTATCACTGTAGCTACGAATCCGGACCAGTCTGTGAATATCGACATTTTCACACAAGTTAGAGACATCTAAAAATCATGATAAATTTTATGAACAAATTAGAAAAATTTTCTAAACTCTCAGAGTTTACGGATTCAGTTTTCTACGTCGTATGATTTTTCTGTGATTTTTCCAAAACAGTGCAGAAATGTTACAAACAAGTTGACAGCTTGCAACCTCCATCACACTTTGTAGCATGTTGAGCAAAGTGTTAATCCTCGATGGTTTCATATTTTACCTATGTTTTCTGTTGTGGAATATTTATATAAAAGAGAATACTCACGGAATTGTCAGAGTCCTGTGTCATTATAATTAATACAAGATAATGCATGATAGACATACTTATGTTTTGCTATACATTCAACTCACATAAAATGGGGTTCTTTTGCATTACAAATGTTATAGATAAACTATAATAAGTATGGTTTATGTTTCAAATACGTTAAAAACAGTTAGGATAAACTATAATAGGTATAGTTTATGATATGTTTACATAACAAACCCACTACTAAAGAGTGTTATCTAGACAAAAAGGGGTTTTCATTTTGTTACACGTAAATTTGTTAATGACTTTTGTGAGACATTCGCTTCACTTTACAAATAAGTCTTGTATCTTAACCAGAGTCTCCTGGATGGAGAGCGTGATAGGTGTATATAGATCTATATTGGGTCCGGCAAACCCACACCTTAGCTGCATGCAACAGCTAGACCGGCAGGTCAGGGTAACAATTGTCATAACATTCCCGACGCCTGAAGAACGTCGTTTCAGGCCATCTAGGTCATAGCATGGTTATAATAACTCACATTAAGAATTAACAAACATAGGATTTACAGGGATTTCATTAAAATCAAATGATTTTTTATCAATTTAAACTGCATTAATTACTATAAGTAAGGAACGTTACTTATACATTTTGGTCTTGGGTTTTAAGACTACATTTTTACGTATTAAGGAAAATATTGTATTTTCTGGAACGAACACTACTTTTACAAGAAAAGGTTTTCATAACTACATACCAATGCTTATGAACTCACCAAACTCACCAACCTCTGTGTTGACATTTTTTGTGATTAAGAAATGACTGGCCTAGAAATGGTGAGCCTGCGTTAGGACCTGTTCCTTGTTTGGTTGTGGACTTAGGGCAGACACATTAGGATCAACATCTTATTAAGATTTTGAGTTGCACATAACTGGGGCACATCGGGTGACTCTTAGGAGTTGGTCAGTCACGGAACCGAACACATGACTCCGTTTGAGTCACCACTATTTAATTCATAAGTTTAATTGCATAAACTTTTTCTATGAATTACTTGCTAATGCAATAAAGTCGGGATAAAATACAAATGAGATAAAACAAGTAACCCTCGACTCGTTATTACTATTGAATTCTTACCGACTTGTCATTTTAAAACTTATGACAGAACTATGCCGCCATGGAAAAGACCAAGACCTTCCAGCAACGCAGCACCACCTCCTCCGCCGCTGCCTCCACAATTTGATCTGACAATGTTCCAGGCTGCAGTAGCAGTAGCTGTGGCGGCATCTATGTCGCAAATCGGCACTAATGGCAATGGTGGATCCGGAACTGGTGCTACACCCTCTAACCAGCGTGACAGTTCGGGGTGCACAAAGGAATGCACCTACAAGGAATTCACAAATTGCAAACCCGATACCTTTAATGGGAGCGGGGGCGTCATCACATTGATGCAATGGTTCGAAAGGACCAAACCAGTCTTCGAAATCTGTGCTTATCCTGGAACGAGCAAGGTCAAGTATGCGGAATTCACTTTCACTGGTAGGGCTCTCACTTGGTGGAAAGGCCGAGTTAAGTCGCTTACTCCAACAATGGCTAACTCCATAAGCTGGGAAGACTTGAAACCACTGATGCTAAAGGAGTATTGCCTGAGGGACGAAATACAAAAACTCGAAGAAGAACTTTGGAACCTCAGAATGTCGGGCACAAATCTTGAAGCTTATACTGCCCGCTTCAATGACCTAGCACTCCTCTGTCTATGCGATGTAGGCGATGGTCCTTAGGGAGAGTCCTTAGGAACAAACATATAAGGAGACGCGATATAAGGAGATGAGAGGTAAATATGATATAGGAGACGACCCCTAGGATAAATCCTTAGGGAGGGTACTTAGGAATAAAGAAGATAATGGGGATGGGTAATTGGGTTAATTGTTTGATGAGTAAACATAATAATTATATTATTGTGGGTTGAAAACCCTATGTACTCACCAGGTTTCCCGACCTGACCCACTCAGTTTACTTGTGTCACAGGTGACGATGTGAAGTTACATTACACTGAGAGATTAAGGAGATATAGATCATTAGTGTAAATGAATGTAAATTCTGTTTATGCTTATGTTTCTGTATTCACGATGACATCCCAAATGTTTTAAAAGGAATAAAAATACATTTCTTCATAAATGCTTTGATAATTAAATTATCATGTTTTTCTAGGAACAAATTCTGCAACTTTTTTATTGAAAGAGATACTCCGATTTTTATAAAGCATAAACAAAAATCTGTCTTTTCTGGCCGTGAAAATGGGGATGTCACGGAGACCTTGGAGTTGTACTAGCTATAAAGGAGCCTATGTAGATTTTCTATGACAATGAGGGTGCGGTTGCCTTAACCAAGGAACCAAGGGATCATGGAGATCCAGGCACATCGATAGGAAATACCACTTCATAAGACATCGGGTAGAAGAAGGACTCCTCGTGGTAAAGAGGGTATCATCAGATGAGAACCCATCAGATAACCTCATGAAGCGACTGAGTAGGGTTAAACATTTTTAGCATGCGAGACGCGTTGGGCTAAATGATGATATTAGTTTTAATGATTAGATAGATATTTTGAAACTTGCCATAGATAAAATGTAATTGACATTTGATGATTAAATAAAAGGTGTTTTATTTATGAGTAAAGTTACTATCTTGTGTCAATAGTTTACTATTGTTTCATTTTGCATGTTTTGACTTCCAGAATAATTATATTATTCAAACTATCACCAGTCGTTCTTACTTTGGAAGTAGTTATTGAGGCAAGACTGTCATGAATTTGGCTTGTAGATTGTCTGAAGTGTTTTAGACATAGTGAGAGATTGCTACAACATTCATGAGTGCTTATAAGGTCTGAGTATTACATTAAACCCATGCTCACTTGAATCACTTCATGGAATTTATCACAAGTGATCGTTAGACGATAATATCATATAAGTCTTCAAACTAAGATATATGAGTTGGTTGTACATTGATAGTGCGAAAATGCATCAGTAACTTGATTTTATAAAATGCATTGTTGTATGTGATTTGATGAATAGTTAGTACAAGCATATAATGTCGAAGTTTATATGTTCCTTTTAACTCTTGGAGTATTAAAAGTGATATCTTAGGTCCTTCGATGATTTTGTTTTAACTTATGTGTCGGGACCGGTCAGGACTAAATTGATGTGTTCAATTAAGTTCTCTGTCAAACAAATCGGAAATCGAGAAACAAACTGCTGGATAATAAGAATAGCATTGTTCCATGTATTTGTCCGGTTGATATCTTGAATAACAGAGGATTATATGATCCCTTATCTAAAGGACGCGACACTGACTGAGTTAGAGTTCGACAACGGCTTATAAGAGCTACGAGTGCTAGTCGGTTTTAAGCCGTGCTTGAAGTTATAGTTATTAGACTTATCCAAGTGGGAGACCGTTGGATTAGGTGTCTAAGCCCATAACTATAAATGGTATGTACTTGACCCAAGAGTAGCATGGTCCTTTTGGGTTACCTTCATTAATGCAAATTGATAGGATAGACTTTTGAGAATAAGGTATTTGTGATTTGTTAATATATTACAAGTATAATATATTAATATGAAATCATAATATTTAATTAGTATTTATCAATAATTAATTTGGAATTAATTTAGTGATCAAAAGAGACTAATTAAGTATACGTGGACTGATTTGGTAAATCAATGATTCTTATAGCGTGGGCCAATGATCCATGGTTATTTAGGATGGACTAAACCAACATGGATAGTCCATGGAGGTTAACCCATGGAGCCTAAGTAATATGAAGAGTCATGGTGCATTAGGGTTTGAATGGATGTAACCCTAGCACTTGTCACACTATAAAAGGAAGTCCCTGTAGCCAAAATCGATTGCCATATATATTCTTGGAGAGTGTTAATCGATTTTGTGCTAAGAAACTTATTCTCTCAAACCTCGTTTTGCACTTAGTGTTTGTGACACATTAGAGGCATCACATTTGAGGTGCTATCGCTTTTGAAGGCCAAGAACTACAAGTCCTAGTTAGAGGTAAGTGATCTAACCGGTTATTTTTTTCAATTGTCAAATTGTATGCTAGTTAAGAAGTATGCTTTGGAAAATCAAATTTCATGTATAATTGGAGAAAACATAGATCCAAAGCATCTAGGGTTGCA
This sequence comes from Lactuca sativa, assembly GCF_002870075.4. NCBI lineage: Eukaryota > Viridiplantae > Streptophyta > Magnoliopsida > Asterales > Asteraceae > Lactuca > Lactuca sativa. Next base: position 163,979,866 of record NC_056623.2, on the reverse strand, counting down.
TGTGCACCATAAGGTTGTTAGAGTGCTCAAAACCCATCAGGTCATACCATGACACTAAAAGCAACTACAACATGACCAATGACCGATATGTCATCCATGGGTAATAACATGACACTATAAGCAACTACAACATGAACAATAACCCATATGCTATCCATGGGTCATACCATGACACTATAAACAACTATAACATGACAAATGAACCGTATGTCGTCCATGAGTTATACCATGACACTTTAAGCAACTACAACATGACCAATGACCCATATGTCATCCATGGGTCACACCATGACACAATAAGCAACTACCATATGACCAATGACCCATATCTCATCCATGGATCATATCATGACACTATAAGCAACTACAACATGACCAATGACTTATATGTCATCCATGGGTCATACCATGACACTATAAGCAACTACCACATGTCCAATGACCCATATGTCATCCATGGGTCATATCATGACACTAAAAGCAAATACAACATGACCAATGACCCATATGTCATCCATGGGTCATACCATGACACTATAAGCAACTACAACATGACCAATGTCCCACATGTCATCTATTGGTCATACCATGACACTATAAACAGCTACAAAATGACCAATGACCCATATATCTTCCATGAGTTATACCATGATACTATAAGCAATTATAACATGACCCATATGTCATCCATGGGTCATACCATGATACTATAGCCAACTATAACATGACCAAAGACCCATATATCGTCGATGGGTCATACCATGACACTATAAGAAACACAACATGTCTAATGACCCATATGTCATCCATGGGTCATACCATGACACTATAAGAAACTATAACATGACCAATGATCGTTATGTCATCCATGGGTTTTACCATGACACTATAAGCAACTACAACATGATCAATGATCCATATGTCATCCACGGGTCATACCATGACACTATAAGCAACTACTTCATGAAAAATGACCCATATGTCATCCATGGGTCAAACCATGATACTATAAGCAATTACAACATGACCAATGACCCATAATTCATCCATGGATTATACTATGACACTATATGCAACTATTGTTGGATTAGGTGTCTAAGTTCATAACTATTTCTGGAATGTACTTGACCCGGTTAGCATGGTCCATTTTGGGTTACATGGCATTGCAACACTTGGATAGACTAAATGAGTGAAAGGACACTTGTGGTTTATTAATATATTATAAGTTCTAATACATTAATAATATTATTTAATTAGTTTTTATCAAGAATTAATTTGGTGATCAAAAAGAGACTAATTAAATATATGGGGTTAATTATGCAAATCATCCATTCTTTTATATGGGCTAATGATCCATGTTTTATTGAATTGGGCTAAAACCCATAAGGTGCTGCATGGATAGTCCATGGAGGTTATAAACCCATGGATCATGGAATATGAAAAGCCATGTCAATTAGGGTTTACATGTTGTAACCCTATTTGTGACACAACTATAAAAGGACCCTATGGGCTACTAAAGTGTAACATCCGGATTCCCAGGTACATTATTTATTCATTTAATTTTTGGAGTTTGTGGAGGAACTCGGCGAGTTGGTGCCAAGACTCGCCGAGTAGGGACGTGGATGATCATTCTAGTTCACGTCCGGACTCGGCGAGTCCATGGGTGGACTCGACGAGTCCATGCTGTTTAGTGAAGCCCTAATTTCCAGGGTTTGGGACCTATTTAAAGGCCTTTATGGTCGTCTATTACGGCTACTACACCCCAGAGAGAGTCTCATATCATTTGAGAGGCAAGGAGTGACCATTGTTGATCTTTGTGGTGTTGGTTAGCAAGAAGAAGGAGGTTCTAGCCAAGGGAAAGCAAAGGAGGTTGCTATTCTGTGGACTAAAAGCTAAGATCCTTTCATTTGAGGTATTATTTCGACTCTTCTTCTGTTTTGGGAAGGATATGTGGTTTTAGGGTTTCTTGTGCCCTTGTCTAAGTTGATTTGAGGTCCAAATAGTCCCTTCTGGAGATGAGACTTTAAATCTGGACCCATAGAGGTCCAGAGAGCCTTATTCTTCAAGCTTTATGAAGAACTGATATGTGTATTTTTATGCACTTTATCTTAATATTTTGGCCTTATTTACTCTATTTTAGAACTAAAAAGTACTCATAATACTTTAAATTATGTTTTGCAGCTATTTGTTGTCGATAAAGCACAAAAGAAAAGACTGAAGTGGAAACCGGGTTTAGAAGCTAAAAGAAAGAAAAGAATGCTGAGGTAGCGAGTACGCCCCGCGTACCTTAAGGTTACACCCCGCGTACCTGCTTGTGCCAGATATACTTGATCGCGTGATTATCTTGAGTACGCGCTGCGTAATCCTAAGTACGCCCAGCGTACTTAGGTCGGCCACAAAGATTATAAATATCGATTTTTAGCTAACCAGGAGGGGGGATTCGACTTCTAACCTAATTTAGTCGACAATTAACTTCTGTTAAGCCGTTTTGAGGGTCTAGAAGGCGGCCGGAAGGCCGTTAAGCTAACGGAAGCGGAAATCGGAAGGATTGGAGAGCGGATACATGTTGATTATCATATGGTTTGCTGACGTGACCATGTTTAGCATTCTATGGTGGTACTTTTCTGTATTTAGTTTCTGATTTAGGTGTAAAAACCTTTTACTTTGTGTTTATGATTGAACGAAGCTTTGATTATTAGACTAATTGCTATATTAAATAGTTTATTTGTGTTTAATTTATCTTGCCAAGCTTGTTTAAAGATCCTCATGTGTTAATGATGATTATTTTCTGTTAATTGTTAAGTGAATTGAGTTGCTTGAACATCCGCTTGATTTGCTTGTCTCTTATGATTTTTGATGACCATCGAGATTATAAGACTAGAAATAACGAATGTGAAACTAGGATTAATTTGAGAATAAGTAAGTTAATGTGTGAGCCTTGTTTGATGACCATCAACAAGAGGTTGATTAAATGTCTACATTGATTAACTATATTTACAAGTCTTGCTTGATACGAACTGAATACTAGGAAGCATGTTAGTTTAATCAACTGATCACTGTTTGAATTGACTTGTTTGCTAAAGGATTAGTTATAGTGAACGCGAATCTAATCATTTTAGGAATCGGTGAACATTGAATAAATGAATTTGTGTATGCAATTGTCTATGTTTTAAGGTGTAATTTATCTAAACCAAAGTACCTGAAGAGATTTGCTTTCCTGTTAGTTTATCGAGAATTGTTAATTGATTTATTAAACCATTTTATTATTTTCGTGTAACCTGTAACTTATAATCAAATATAATAAATTAATCCACCGTTCCCTGTGATCGACACCCGACTTACCTAAGCTATACTGTAATCTGACTAGGTACACTGCCTATAAGTGCATAGATAGTCTAAGTTTGTTAGGTTATAAATATTAAAATTAGTGGGTACTTTCGTGCACATCAACAAGAGGATGTAATATTAATTAGTGGGTATTTTCCTAAAGTACCCACTTAACAAGCAACTCAATTCACTTAACAATTAACAGAAAATAATCATCATTAACACATGAGGATCTTTAAACAAGCTTGGCAAGATAAATTAAACACAAATAAACTATTTAATATAGCAATTAGTCTAATAATCAAAGCTTCGTTCAATCATAAACACAAAGTAAAAGGTTTTTACACCTAAATCAGAAACTAAATACAGAAAAGTACCACCATAGAATGCTAAACATGGTCACGTCAGCAAACCATATGATAATCAACATGTATCCGCTCTCCAATCCTTCCGATTTCCGCTTCCGTTAGCTTAACGGCCTTCCGGCCGCCTTCTAGACCCTCAAAACGGCTTAACAGAAGTTAATTGTCGACTAAATTAGGTTAGAAGTCGAATCCCCCCTCCTGGTTAGCTAAAAATCGATATTTATAATCTTTGTGGCCGACCTAAGTACGCTGGGCGTACTTAGGATTACGCAGCGCGTACTCAAGATAATCACGCGATCAAGTATATCTGGCACAAGCAGGTACGCGGGGTGTAACCTTAAGGTACGCGGGGCGTACTCGCTACCTCAGCATTCTTTTCTTTCTTTTAGCTTCTAAACCCGGTTTCCACTTCAGTCTTTTCTTTTGTGCTTTATCGACAACAAATAGCTGCAAAACATAATTTAAAGTATTATGAGTACTTTTTAGTTCTAAAATAGAGTAAATAAGGCCAAAATATTAAGATAAAGTGCATAAAAATACACATATCAAAATACCCCACACTTAGCCTTTGCTTGCCCCCAAGCAAATTTACTTTTATTTTACCAATATTGCACTAAACAATCCTTTTAAAACTCAGCCATTATGCCAAGACCTCAACGCGTACATTTGTGTCTAACATTTTCCTAAAGTACCCCCCCATATTTTAAATACTCACAATCTTCATAAACACTCGCCCACTTTTTCCGAACAATGCTCATTTTATGCAACCCTCCGAATCCATCCGCAGAAAACCTCCTAACCTCAAAGTATTTTTAGTTGAGCAACCTAAGCATACATATTCTAGAATTACAATTTATGATACCACTATGGAGCTTTATTTGAATTCTTCATTTCTTTGGCATTTTGATCTTTGATTTCTTTGAATTCAACACCTTATTTGAATTGATTTCTGGTATCTTCAACTTTTTGGATTTCTTGGAATTTTGATCTTTTGATCTTCACTTTATTTGCTCCAAAATTCTTCAAACTTTTTCGTAATTCTCTCTCTTTTTTTTTTCACATGTAACTCACTTTTTTCACTCAAAACCCTACATGCTTAAGCAGAGGCGCTCAACCTCAACCTTTATTGGTTAATGATAATAATTTTCCTGGATACATTTCAGGTTTAGGATGCTAAACATATTGCATCCCTCAAACCAAGTGGGGTTATGTTTTTGTTCCATGATTTCACTAAAATAAGGGAGGCCACAAATGCACTATAACGTATATTGGCTCAACTAAACATTTGAGTTCTCATCGGATCATTTCATACAATATTAGCAAATTTTAAATTATCACTAGATTTTTCTAAATTAAACTATTATTTCAAGTTTTTTTTTTTTTTTAATTTTTTTTAAATTTTCCTAAATCTAGCAATTTCAATTTTCTTAATTTTAATTTACTCCTAAATCTAGCAATTTCAATTTTCTTAATTTTAATTTACTTTTACCGATCCCCTACCCCACACTTAATTTATACAATGCCCTCATTGTATGCTAAAACAAATTAAGAACATAAAAAGGGAGAAAAAGGAACAGACTCCCCTGGGTAGTTGTGGCGAGATCGAATGGGGCTGCTACAAGTTGCTTCAAATATCGCCGAAAGACTGAAAACTGGAACTGCTGCCTCTAAATTTGCCGAAAAATAAAACCAAGACCGCCATCTTCAAAAATGTGGTGCAAATAATGCAAAGCATAGTAACCATGACGTGGGAAAGTGTCGACCACGTCGTCTCATCAAGAATGACATCCTCTACTCGCGATGAAAAATCCCCCATAACATAGGAAAATGTCAACCATGTCATGGCAGCCGGGACGATACGTCTTCCTCGCGTCGAAATAAAACTCTATAGTATGGGAATCATAAGAGTCAAAACATCGTAACAATGCCAATCTTCAAAACGATCGCTTCCGAAATAAATATGCACCCCACACTTATGACAAATCGTGGGTCTCAACTATAATCTTCAACTCTCATACCGCTCTCTCTAGCAACAGTCGGACCTAGCTACTGAACTTACTGCCAGCTTCCTAAGGGCGAAAATTCTGCAGAAATCTAAACAACCAAAGAGCATCAACATGGAAAACAAACTAAATCAAACTAAATCAAAGTTTAATTACATACCAAATACTAAAAACTAAACTAAACTAAAAATAACACAAAACAAATAAAACAAAATAAAAAGGATCACTCATCATCTCCATCATCATGTGGCTGTGTCCCAGAAGTACCGGCCCCATCAAATCGTGACTGGAATGGTGGTGGAAAGGGAACCGAATACTGAAACCCCTGGTGAGCAAAGAATGCATTCAATGCATTCCCTTGCCACCGTTGTTGCGCGTCCACATGTGCAACATACTCGCTAAGACGATCAATGCCCTGAGCTAAGTAGCGCATATCGATCTCCCGCTCAGGTCCCTGCTGCGCTCCCCGAGGAGCAGGTCGACGCCGCTGGACCCGTCTCGGCTGTGGCTCGGCAGCACCCTCCGTTTCTGCCTCATCATCTGCTCGAACCCTCAAAACACCGTCACCACCCCGCTCCAATACGCGCATCGACTCCAGTAGCTGAAGACTCATCGGCCTCATGTCGTGAAACACCATCGATCTCGTGATCTCACGTGTCATCAACTGGTATGATCGAGCTAACCGTGTGATAAAATGCCCTCCGCATATCGGGCTATCTCCCCTGAGTCCCCTGGCCCTCCGTCCCAAGTATGCAGCTAAAGCAACTGGAAGGTTCAGGTGCCTCTCTGGAGTAACTAGTGCCCATAGGAAATACAGGTCCGTCGAAGGCACTCTCTCACTATTCTTGTGATGCGTGAGAGACATAGAAATCAACCGGTGCAACATTCGGTATGTAGTGGACCGAATCATCCCCCCTCGAGCGGTAGATGGTGTATAGACTCCTCCCGTAATCTCGGCCCAAAAGGTGTTCTCATTATAGTCCTCCGGCCGTTCCGTGAGACAGTCAGCAAGGAATGTCGGGAAATGGACACTCCTCGTCTCGTCGGCTGTGTAAATACCCACCCGAGTCGCAAGCTCTATCACGCTGCATTCCCGGCTCACTCCTCCCAGTCTGAAAGCAAAGGCTGTCCTGTCATCGAGTGGCTTCCTAGGATCATAGGAAACTGTAGCGTAGAACTCCAGCAAAAACTCCCGATACACAGGCTCCTGGATCCTGAACAAACGCGCCCATCCCTGACACACAAACAATTCCACACCACTCGCGTCCGAGTGTGTGTATTGCAAAAATTCCTGGATCAATGCATCAAGTCCAGTCCTGGTAGCCAACTCCCAGTCGAATGAGGGTGCAATATCAATCTCCTTTGTGAGAAGCAAGCTCAAGTTGGTGACATAACGCGCCCGGGTAGCATCGTTCAGCGTTTGCGGAAATTGTAAAAAGCGATGATCGGTCACATCCTCGGGAGGGTTGGTTCTTTGTGTCCTTCGAGCCATAATCTGTACATATTAAAAAACACAAAACCAAACCAAATATCACAGCATTAATAGATTTTTAAACCAAAAAAAATGGGGGTGGATATGGCGTTACGCTGGGCGTACATCCAGCGTACGCTGGACGTACGTCCAGGCTTGTAATTCTGTGTCCTGGTCCCAGTCCCTTTTCTTATGCTAAGGTCATAGCCCATATCCAAACAAACACAGCTGGGGCATCAACACAAGTTCAAATCGAGTGGTCCATAGGCAGTAAAAAGAACGAAACCACACTTAAAATATGAATCAATCCTTGTGTGATCTTTGTCTATTAGAAAACATTTAGCAGGAACATACATAGCGATCAAAAATCGAAGCCTAGTCGAGAACCCAAAGTCACAGGGGTACGCTTGGCGTACGACCCCAAGGTCAAAACGATGGTGTGGGACGGAATTAAGACGAAATTAGGTTCGAGGGTTTAGTGTATTAACCGAAATCGGTCCATTCAAGCCCTAATCAACACATACATTTGCGAAATCGGTCCTAATTCAAGAACCCCATAAACCCTAGATTTCGAGCAAAAGCTAAATGCAGCTTATTCCACCGATTGAAACATAAATACATGATATTGAGTAACCGAGAAGCTTACTTGTGTGTTGGATTTAACAAGAAACGAAAAAAAAATCGAGGATCTTGGAGGCTTCTTCCGTCCACAGCGTATGCGATAAAGGAGATGGGGTTGAAAATAACAGCGAAGTCAAAGGGTCAAGATATATTTACCTGGTCGCTTATGTACGCGGGGCGTAACACAAGGGTACGCGGGGCGTACCTCAATCCCCCTGAAATGTTCATCCGCGATTCGGGACTCATTACGCATGGCGTAATATAACTTACGCGGGGCGTACGTTTAATTTTCTTCCTTTCTTTTTCTTTAATTTAACTTCCTTTTCTTTTTAATTATTTAATCTAGGGGACTTAAAACTTATTTATTTTTTTTCCTTTTTAATTTCTTCAGCTTATGATGACTTCACGATGAGTGATAAAAAAATTAAAAATGTGAGACATCATAACCACTTATCTTTGTCGAGATCAAACGACAACGGTTGATCAAAAAACTTTTGCATGCAAGAATTGGTTACGAAAATACCCGCTTTCGGGACCCGTTAGAATATTTCCTTTGTTTTCCTTGCACCTTTAACTAAAAGCAGAACAAGAAGTGACCTAACTAGTCAAAAACAGCAAGAGCTCGGTCTTCCACTTAACCACCACAATACGCCTTGCTATACTACGCCTCATGGATTGAGTTGGGCAAATCAACAAAGTCGTAGGCTAAGCAGGTCAAGAATTCCCTAGTCGCTTTCATTCCCGAAACCCATGCCAAAAGTAAAGTCAAGCAATGTGTACAATCCCAAATTCCTGCAAAATAAAAACAAGAACCTTCCCGACAAGTGAAATGATATCATCGAAAATCAAACTAAAAATAAAAACTAAAAATAAAAACTAACAAAAAACAAATAACGAATAATCAAATAAAATAAATTAATGACAAGCCGTTCCCCGGCAACGGCGCCAAAAACTTGATGTGCACGAAAGTACCCACTAATTTTAATATTTATAACCTAACAAACTTAGACTAACTATGCACTTATAGGCAGTGTACCTAGTCAGATTACAGTATAGCTTAGGTAAGTCGGGTGTCGATCACAGGGAACGGTGGATTAATTTAATATATTTGATTATAGGTTATAGATCACACGGAAATAATAAAGAAAATGGTTTAATAAATCTCAAACTAACAATTAACAACTCTCGATAAACTAACAGGAAAGCAAATCTCTTCAGGTACTTTGGTTTAAACAAATTACACTCTAGAAACATAGACAATTGCATACACAAATTCATTTATTCACGTTCACCGATTCCTAAAATGATTAGATTCGCGTTCACTATAACTAATCCTTTAGCAAACAAGTCAATTCAAACAGTGATCAGTTGATTAAACTAACATGCTTCCTAGTATTCAGTTCGTATCAAGCAAGACTTGTAAATATAGTTAATTAATGTAAACATTTAATCAACCTCTTGTTGATGGTCATCAAACAAGGCTCACACATTAACTTACTTATTCTCAAATTAATCCTAGTTTCACATTCGTTAGTTCTAGTCTTATAATCTCGATGGTCATCAAAAATCATAAGAGACAAGCAAATCAAGCGGATGTTCAAGCAACTCAATTCACTTAACAATTAACAGAAAATAATCATCATTAACACATGAGGATCTTTAAACAAGCTTGGCAAGATAAATTAAACACAAATAAACTATTTAATATAGCAATTAGTCTAATAATCAAAGCTTCATTCAATCATAAACACAAAGTAAAAGGTTTTTACACCTAAATCAGAAACTAAATACAGAAAAGTACCACCATAGAATGCTAAACATGGTCACGTCAGCAAACCATATGATAATCAACATGTATCCGCTCTCCAATCCTTCCGATTTCCGCTTCCGTTAGCTTAACGGCCTTCCGGCCGCCTTCTAGACCCTCAAAACGGCTTAACAGAAGTTAATTGTCGACTAAATTAGGTTAGAAGTCGAATCCCCCCTCCTGGTTAGCTAAAAATCGATATTTATAATCTTTGTGGCCGACCTAAGTACGCTGGGCGTACTTAGGATTACGCAGCGCGTACTCAAGATAATCACGCGATCAAGTATATCTGGCACAAGCAGGTACGCGGGGTGTAACCTTAAGGTACGCGGGGCGTACTCGCTACCTCAGCATTCTTTTCTTTCTTTTAGCTTCTAAACCCGGTTTCCACTTCAGTCTTTTCTTTTGTGCTTTATCGACAACAAATAGCTGCAAAACATAATTTAAAGTATTATGAGTACTTTTTAGTTCTAAAATAGAGTAAATAAGGCCAAAATATTAAGATAAAGTGCATAAAAATATATATAAAAATACACATATCAAGAACAATGGAGGTCATGACCGTGGGTCAAAGTATTTGGGACTAAATCACCATTTGATGCCTATTGGTTGATATATAAGCATCAAGATTTAGACTTTACGTGACATTTATGCTTGGGAAGGTCGGATCTATGGATTAGGGGCACAGATCTGACCTCAAGAGGTCAATAGAGTTGGTGCATGGCATGAACTCGCCGAGTTGTTCTTGAGACTCGGCGAGTAGGGTTAAGGGTTCATGCAAATCACTCAGTGAGTAGACTTGCCGAGTTGGGGGATAACTCAGTGAGTCAGAAGGGGATTAAAGGACTGGAGTTCAAGGCGGTACTCACCGAGTTGTTCTTGATACTCGGCGAGTTGAGTCGGGGTAGCCCTGCGATTCATGCCAGTTGTGAGTCGTCGAGCATAGGGAGGGACTCGACGTACCAAGCGGGACAGAGAGAGTTAGTGGACATGTGTGTACTCGCCGAGTCGCCGGAGTGCACTCGGCGAGTTGGGTCAAAGTTTGACCGTTGACTTTGTTGACTTTTAGGGTTTGGTCAACAATAGGGTCCTTGAGTCAAGAGGGGGGGTAAAATAGTCTGTTACCCTTCTGAGGGTGACAATAAAGGGTTGAGTCTAGCCTCGAGAGTTATATTTATGAGAAGTATTTACTTTTTGTGAATAGGCGGAGGCTAGGCAATATTTCTACCGAGCCAGAGATTTACCGAGACGTCTGAGGTGAGTCTTCTCACTATGCCTTACCCAATGGGGTAATTATATGTGACCGAAGGGTTTTATGTGTATGATGTATATGTGATGTAAGTTATGTGTGATATGTTATGTGATATGAGCATGATGTGGGCCGGAAGGTCAAGATGATATAGACCGGAAGGTCAATAGAGTCTGGGATGGAAATCCCCTGAGACACTTGGATTGGGAGATCCTATGGCCTGGAAAGGCGTATGTGCAGTATGTGGTATTTTGGGGAACTCACTAAGCATTTATGCATACAGTGTTATGTGTTATGTGTTTCAAGTACTAGTGATGATTGCAAGAAGGCGCCGGCATGACTCGTACACACGCACATTGGAGTTTAAATATTTTGATCTTGGGGTTTTGTACTGATACAATGTCGATACAATGTTTTTATTTATGAATGTAAATTATATTTCATGGTTTTTCAAAAGTGAAAAATTGTTCAAATTTTTACGGTGTTACAAGTTGGTATCAGAGCCTTGGTTTGAGGGATTCGGATACATCTTCGGCCATATCTGAACTCAAACTTGGGATTTGAGTTTTTGAAAAAGAGTAAAAAGGGTTTTGAGACAAACAGAGCAGATCCGTGTGTACGATCAACCAGCACCCGAACGGTGATTTCCCAAAATACTCTCATAATAAGTGTTATCAGACATGCTATGTTATGCTATATGATGAATTACGATATGCATGCTAGAGTAGACTAGGTATTCTTATTAGGACTAGAGTGGCCTGATATATGATGCCTTAGTCTAGGGGTTTTGCTGCTAGAAATGCTTAAAAGTGTTTAGATAGCAGTGAGGTGCTTATGAGAGATTTGCTAGCGAGTAGCACATGATAGTGAGAGTAGAGCACTAGGATTTGGGGCTCAAGGAGGAGGACTTGGGATGAATGTCGATGTGGTATGGACGGTAGTATTGGGCCCGTACTACTGAAGATACCGGTTTGGTGCACAGTCCAAGTAAGAATCCTAAAGGCACTAAGGAACCAGTGGGGTGGAGTTATCGAGTGTGATTATACTCGAGTGGGTCCCTAATATTCTTATGTTGTATTTTAGAGGGAGATCATGGTTGGGACACGCCACACACCAGAGGTCAACAGGACGAGTGATGAGAAGAGTGTGATTATCCACGAGGAGGTGGCTGCGGCCATCAGGGCTGAGATTCCAGAGATGTTCGGGTCTATTAAGACCACTTTGATTGAGACTTTTGATGAGCGGTATGCTGCTCTTTCTAATGTTGTTGTTGCTGCAGCCATTACGGCTGTTGCTGCTGCCAGGCCGCAAGGGGGTGACTCGTTGTTGTATCGGGAGTTCAGCAACACGAAGCCACCAGAATTTGACAGAACTCAGGATCCGATAGCCGCGATGAGGTAGGTTTCTGACATAGAGGGGTGCTTCTACACATGTTCCTGTCCGGAGCATCTGAGAATTTGGTTCACGCTGAACCAGCTTCGCTTGGGAGCAAAGGACTGGTGAAAGTTTGTGACTGCGCACTACACTCCTGCTGAGCTTCTTGCAGTAAACTGGGAGAGGTTCACTGCTATGTTCCGAGATGAGTACGTTCCCCAGGTGGAAAGGGAGCGATTAGCACAGGAGTTTCTGACCCTTAAGCAGGGTACTGAGTCGGTTACAGAGATTACACGGAGGTTTCACGAGAGGGCAATGTTCTGCCCTGAGCACGTGTCGAACGAGCAGGCATGTATGTGTCGGTATCTGAGCATTCTGAGAAGAGACATTCGGGAGTTTGTGGCAAACTCATCATACCGGACATTTGTTGAGCTTCAGGAAAATGCCCGGAAGAGGGAGATTGAATTGGAGACGCAGGCCAAGGAGGAGGCCGAGTCTTAGAAGATGGATTGGCGGCCGGCACAGTCTCAACCGGCAGCCAAGCAGGCCAAGCCCACCGATTCGAGGTCTGGGGTCAGAAGGGTCACACTTGCGGAAAGTGCGGCAAGGGTCATGATGGAGTTTATAGGGTCGGTGTTTGCTACAAGTGTGGCAAGGAGGGCCATATCGTCAAGGATTGCCCCAAGGGATTCATGGTCTGCTTTCATTGCAACCAGACCGGGCATCGGAAGGCAGAGTGTCCACAGTTGTGAGGGACGACACAGGGAGCACCTCAGGGATCTGCCCCTGCTGCCGCGAGAGCTAGTGAGAGTTGGTCGGTGAAAGCCGAGACGCCAATGGCGCGAGGGAGGGCGTTTCAGCTGACAGCGGAGGAGGTCCATGCATCACCTGACGTCGTGGCTGGTATGTATTCTATCATGTATTCATTTTATGTTGAGATATTGTGCTTATATTATGTTATACGTAGGTACTTTTCTTGTGAATTCTGTACCTGCTCGAGTGTTATTTGACTGAGGTGCGAGTCGATCTTTTGTATCGTTGGCGTTTAGCCGACACATCAGTATTAGTCGAGAGGCGTTGAGTCGACCTCTGAGAGTTTCCATAGCGGATGAGAGAGCAGTCTATGCCACCGAGGTGATTCGAGGTTGTGTACTTGAGATTTTCGGGGTAGCGTTTCCGATCGAGTTAGTCCCCATTGCAATGGGAGATGTCTGCGTCATCGTGGGTGTGGACTGGTTGAGCAGATTTGGAGCGATCGTCGACTGCGAGCGATACCTGGTGACCATGCGAGACCCTAGTGGGGGAGTTCTTACAGTGTACGGCGAGGGTACACGTTCTGGGTCGGCGTTTTGTTCAACCGCCAGGGCGAGATAGAGTCTTCAGCAGGGATATAAGGGATTTATAGCGTATGTGATGGGCACGAGGGTTGATTCAGAGAGACCAAGGTCAGTGGAAGAGGTTCCGATAGTGCGTGAGTTCCCAGATGTGTTTCCGGAGGAGTTGTCGGGTGTGCCTCCCGCAAGGCAGGTAGAGTTTAGTATCGATCTGATCCCAGGGGCTGTGCCTATCGCCAAGGCACCCTATCGCCTTGCGCCTCTCGAGATACAGGAGTTGTCCTCGCAGCTTCAGGAGCTGCTGGGGAAGGGATTTATTCGGCCGAGCAGTTCGTTGTGGGCAGCACCTATCCTTTTTGTCAAGAAAAAGGATGGTTCACACCGGATGTGCATTGATTACCGGGAGTTGAACAAGTTGACGGTCAAGAACCGTTATATGTTGCCGAGGATTGACGATTTGTTCGATCAGTTGTAAGGAGCATCTCGGTTCTCCAAGATCGATCTGAGGTCTGGATATCATCAGGTGAGGGTACGAGATGAGGATATCCAGAAAACAGTGTTCAGGACTCGTTACGAGCATTACGAGTTCGTAGTGATGCCTTTCGGGCTCACCAACGCACCATCGGTGTTCATGGATATCATGAACAGGGTGTGTAGACCGCTGTTGGATCACTCGGTGATCGTATTCATCGACGACATTTTGGTGTATTCGAGATCTAGAGAGCAGCAAGAGGAGCATTTGAGGGAGATCCTCGGGGTTTTGAGATCGGAGAAGCTTTATGCCAAATTCTCCAAGTGTGATTTCTGGTTGCGAGAAGTCCAGTTCCTGGGACATCTCGTTAACCAGAAAGGGATATTGGTCGACCTGGCCAAGATCGAGGCGGTGATGAGTTGGGAGGTGCCGAGGTCACCAACGGAGATCAGGAGTTTCCTAGGACTGGCAGGCTATTATCGGAGGTTCATCAGGGATTTCTCCAAGATCGCCGTGCCACTCACTAAGTTGACTCAGAAGGGTGTAGCTTTTGCTTGGGGTCCAAAACAGTAGGCCTCCTTCGAGACACTTCGCCAGAGACTATCCGAAGCCCCGGTGTTAGCCCTTCCGGAGGGAATGGAGGATTTTATGGTATATTGTGACGCGTCGATATCAGGGTTGGGAGCAGTTCTTATGCAGAGAGGGCATGTTATAGCATATGCATCGAGGCAGCTGAAGCCTCATGAGGCGAGGTATCCTAACCACGATTTAGAGTTGGGGGGAGTAGTGTTCGCCCTCAAGATCTGGCGTCACTATCTGTATGGAGTTCGGTGTACCATTTACATGGATCATAAGAGCCTGAAGTACTTAATGGACCATCCCAACCTGAATATGCGACATAGGAGATGGTTGGATGTGGTAAAGGATTATGATTGTGAGATCCTGTATCACTCAGGTAAGGCTAACGTGGTAGCTGATGCCCTGAGTCGTAGGGCGGAGAGTGTTCCGATGCGAGGCGTTTGTATGAGACTGACAGTGATGACTCCGGTGTTGGACACCATTCGAGGGGCCTAGGCCAAGGCCGTGAGACCAGAAAACCAAAAGAGAGAGCGAGTTATCCAAGTATCGGAGTTCGTTACCGATAGCTGAGGGCTTGTGACTTTTCAAGGTCGAATTTGGGTACCGTTTGTGGGCGGAACGCGTACCATTCTGATGGAAGAGGCACATAGATCGAGGTTCTCGATCCATCCCGGGGCCACTAAGATGTACTTGGATCTGAAGAGGGAATATTGGTGGCCCTGTATGAAGAGGGACATCGCGTGGTTCGTTGAGAGGTGCCTAACCTGTCGCAAGGTTAAGGTTGAGCACCAGCGTCCGCATGGCAAGTTGCAGCCGTTGGAGGTTCCCGAGTGGAAGTGGGAACAAATCACCATGGATTTTATCACCAAATTGCCGATGAATGCTAGGGGTGTCGATGCAATTTGGGTGATTGTGGATAGGTTGACGAAAAGCGCTCACTTCCTTGCCATCAGTGAGAGCTCTTCCGCTGAGAGGTTGGTAGAGGTGTACGTGAGAGAGATGGTATCGCGACATGGAGTGTCGATCTCGATTGTCTCAGATCGAGATGTGCGTTTCACTTACAGATTTTAGAAGAAATTCCATGAGGAGTTGGGTACGAGGCTGCATTTTAGTATCGCATACCACCCATAGACTGACGAGCAGAGTGGGCGGACGATTCAGACGCTCGAGGACATGCTCCGAGCATGTGTGCTGGATTTCGGCGCGAGTAGGGACACGTATTTTCCCTTAGCGGAGTTTTCCTACAACAACAGCCATCATTCGATCATTGGTATGCCACCCTTTGAGCTGTTGTATGGGAGGAGGTGTCGGACCCCCATTTCCTGGGGAGAAGTAGGGCAGTGTGTGATGGGTAGTACAGAGAATCTGCTTTAGACAACTGAGCAGATTCAGCATGTCCAGCAGAGGTTGTTGACCGCTCAGAGTTGCCAAAAGAGTTATGCGGACAAGTGACAATCTGAGCTCGAGTTCCAGGTTGGTGATTTCGTGCTCCTGAAGGTATCTCCTTAGAAAGGAGTGATCCGATTTAGGAAGAGGGGCAAGCTGGGGCCCCGGTACATTGGGCCGTTCAGAGTGATCGTGAGGGTAGGCAGGGTAGCGTATCGCTTGGAGCTACCTGCAGAATTGGACCAGATTCATGATACCTTTCCACGTGTTGCAGCTGAGAAAGTGTATAGCCGATGAGTCGGTGGTGGTGCCATTAGAGGATACTCTAGTGGATGTGGGCCTGAACTACATTGAGAAACCGGTGGCAATTCGGGATCGAAAGATCAAAGCCCTGAGGAACAAGGAAGTGCCTCTGGTGCAGGTCCAGTGGCAGCATTGGAAAGGGTCAAAGCTTACTTGGGAGCCGGAGCGTGAGATGCGTCAGCAGCATCCAGAGTTGTTTTCAGAGTGAGACTTCGAGGGAGAAGTCTGATTCTAGTGGGGGACAATTGTAACATCCGGATACCCAGGTACATTATTCATTTAATTTTTGGAGTTTGTGGAGGAACTCGGCGAGTTGGTGCCAAGACTCGCCGAGTAGGGACGCGGATGTTCATTCTAGTTCACGTCCGGACTCAGCGAGTCCATGGGTGGACTCGGCGAGTACACGTTGTTTAGTGAAGCCCTAATTTCCAGGGTTTGGGACCTATTTAAAGGCCTTTATGGCAGTCTATTGCGGCTTCTACACCCCAGAGAGAGTCTCAGATCGTTTGAGAGGCAAGGAGTGACCATTGTTGATCTTTGTGGTGTTGTTTATCAAGAAGAAGGAGATTCTAGCCAAGGGAAAGCAAAGGAGGTTGCTATTATGTGGACTAAAAGCTAAGATCCTTTCATTTGAGGTATTATTTCGACTCTTCTTCTGTTTTGGGAAGGATATGTGGTTTTAGGGTTTCTTGTGCCCTTGTCTAAGTTGATTTGAGGTCCAAATAGTCCCTTCTGGAGATGAGACTTTAGATCTGGACCCATAGAGGTCCAGAGAGCCTTATTCTTCAAGCTTTATGAAGAACAATGGAGTTCATGACCTTAGGTCAAAGTATTTGGGACTAAATCACCATTTGATGCCTATTGGTTGATATATAAGCATCAAGATTCAGACTTTACGTGACATTTATGCTTGGGAAGGTCGGAGCTATGGATTAGGGGCACAGATCTGACCTCAGGAGGTCAATAGAGTTGGTACATGGCATGAACTCGCCGAGTTGTTCTTGAGACTCGACGAGTAGGGTTAAGGGTTCACGCAAATCACTCAGTGAGTAGACTTGCCGAGTTGGGGGATAACTCAGTGAGTCATAAGGGGATTAAAGGACTGGAGTTCAAGGCGGTACTCGCCGAGTTGTTCTTGATACTCGGCGAGTTGAGTCGGGGTAGCCCCGCGATTCATGCCAGTTGTGAGTCGTCGAGCATAGGGAGGGACTCGACGTACCAAGCGGGACAAAGAGAGTTAGTGGACATGTGTGTACTCGCCGAGTCGCCGGAGTGCACTCGGCAAGTTGGGTAAAAGTTTGACCGTTGACTTTGTTGACCTTTAGGGTTTGGTCAACAATAGGGTCCTTGAGTCAAGAGGGGGGGTAAAATAGTCTGTTACCCTTCTGAGGGTGACAATAAAGGGTTGAGTCTAGCCTCGAGAGTTATATTTATGAGAAGTATTACTTTGTGTGAATAGGCGGAGGCTAGGTAATATTTCTACCGAGCCAGAGATTTACCGAGATGTCTGAGGTGAGTCTTCTCACTATGCCTTACCCAATGGGGTAATTATATGTGACCGAAGGGTCTTATGTGTATGATGTATACGTGATGTAATTTATGTGTGATATGTTATGTGATATGAGCATGATGTGGGCCGGAAGGTCAAGATGATATGGACCGGAAGGTCAACAGAGTCTGGGATGGAAATCCCTGAGACACTTGGATCAGGAGATCCTATGGCCTGGAATGGCGTATGTGCAGTATGTGGTATTTTGGGGAACTCACTAAGCATTTATGGTTACAGTGTTATGTGTTATGTGTTTCAGGTACTAGTGATGATCACGGGAAGGCGACGGAATGACTCTTACACACGCACATTGGAGTTTAAATATTTTGATCTTGGGGTTTTGTACTGATACAATGGCGATACAATGTTTTTATTAATGAATGCAAATTATATTTCATGGTTTTTCAAAAGTGAAAAATTGTTCAAATTTTTACGGTGTTACATAAAGTCGACACTATGTGTAGAACAAGAGGGCTAGCCAATTTTGAGTGATAGTGTACTTCTCTCAAAGTTATTCCAAGTGTTGTGGTGTTGTGTGAAACATTTGATGCATCACATTTGAGGTGTTATTCTCACAAGGTTCTCAAGGAATCCAAACAACAAGAAAGGTATGTTCTTCTACTAGCTTTTATGTTTCAAAGTTCCCCATGCCATGCTATCTAGGTTAAGAACCTTGGAAAATCAAATTTGCATGTATCTTAGTAAAACATAGATCCAAGGTTTCTAGGGTTTCATGTACACCTTAGGAGTGTTAGAATTCTCAAAACCCTTCAGTGGTATCAGAGCCTAGGCTTGTTTTCTTGATACTTGATGCAAATTGTTGAAAAAACTCAAGATTTCTGCATTCTACTGAGTGAACTCGCCAAGTCAATGGGGGGACTCGACGAGTTCATGTGTTATTCCATCCTACTCATCGAGTTGGTTCTTGCACTCGATGAGTAGGAGGCCTTGAATGTAGATTTTCGAGTTTTGCTGCGGGAAATGGACTAGAAATATTACCCTAAACTGTTTTGGTCTTATAAAACTTGTTTTAGATGGTGTAATGGTTATGCTAATCCATTTACAATGGCTATTATCAAATTTTCAAGTTTTGTATATGTTATTTATGATTCTTGAAATTGTTGATATGAATGTTCATACATTTATGAGCTTAGAAGATCATATGAATTATTTGCAAATAGTTTGTTAGTTTAATTCTTGATCTTGATGTGTTTTATTTGAATCCATAATTTGTCCTCAAGTTATGGATTACTAAAAGTTTTCCTTTTAAAGTCCATTAATGAACACATAGGTTACATAAAATGAAGAGTCTTTCATTTTAATAAACCATTAACTCAGAAGTTATGAAGTTGAAAAGCTTTGAAAGTTACAAAAATTTCCCTCAAGTTTTGGAACATGTAAAGTCACTTTAAAAAAACTTTAGTTCCAACCCCTAGAATTCTACAGCAACAAGTGGTAACCCCCGCCATTTTAGCATCGATCAGACCATACGAGGGCAAACTTCCGAAGTGTAACCGTGACTGTTGTCATTTGTTGGTTTCCCGGATCGATACAACAATCAAAATTTTCAACTCCTTTGCTAGTCTTGTTTGCGTTGCCAAAGCTGAGGTTTGCAAGGACAGTTGTCACGGCAGCTGTTACCGCGGCTTGGAATCTAGCAGCGTCGATATGAAGGATAGGGGTTTCGTTGTTCGGCTGACTATTTCTGGATGACGACATGATTTTGTTATACGAAAGAAAAGGAGTTCGTGAGTGATTATGTTTGAACCTAGATGTATTTCGGTCATTCATGTAAATAGTAGAAGTATGTTCTCGAGGGTTTGACCTACATCCCTATGATGCAGTCCTAGTAAGGAGCAGAAGTAAGTTCATAGAATGGTCTCAAGACGTTTTCCATCCAAACCAGTGTATTATTGGTTGGTGGATAACATGATCCAACCTTTGAAAGAGAATTGTAAATGATCTTGGGGCTGAATTACTATAGTCCAATATCTTTACTAGAATGAATTTCAAATAGACTCTAACGATGGTATGATGAAAGTATTTGAACAAAGAGTGACACAGAAGTTAGCCGACTGTCAATATCATTGATGTTTAAGATGTAATAATTTTGAAAAATTGACCTTGTAGTAGATCTTAAATCATATCCAGAGTAGAAAAGTTTTTGACAGTAGAAAGGCCTAACTAAAAGTACTTATAGTACAAGATAGTTTCATAGAAAAGTGCCACATGGGACATAGACAGGAAAACGGTTCCTTAAAACAAGGAAGCAAAATAAAGCCTCTCCTACTGGTGATGGGCATTCCTCTGGTGAACTCTCAGTTCAGCCAATTGTCATTCCATATCAAGCAGGTATCTTTCGTAGACACTCTGGCGTACTCGGAGCTCTATGACTTTGGCTCGAGTTTCAGCTAGTGCTTGCAGCAGGGTCTCATGGTCTCTCTCAGATCTCTCACAAGTGTTTTCAAGGCGATTGGTGCGAATGGTATGCATTCTTGAATTGGCATCAACCTCTGCCCTGAATTTTGTTTCGGGCAACTCTACGGACCAGGATTGGCAGAACTCTGTCTGCTGAGCCCCCTTCACTTAAGTTGTAGAAGCTTCAGTCTACATTAAATGGCATAGGTTGATCTTGCTCTTTGCTCCATGTTTCCAAGCATTCTACCCAAGGAGGCGTCGGGCCATGAAAAGTCGGACGAGGGTTAGGATTTGGAGTGGGAGCTATCGGGGGTAGGTTATCAACCT
Organism: Lactuca sativa; assembly: GCF_002870075.4. Classification (NCBI taxonomy): domain Eukaryota; kingdom Viridiplantae; phylum Streptophyta; class Magnoliopsida; order Asterales; family Asteraceae; genus Lactuca; species Lactuca sativa. The sequence goes on along the minus strand of NC_056623.2, from coordinate 163,959,281 downwards.
CGGGCTCAGAGTTAGCACCATCCGAAAAGTCTTCAGCATGGTGATCATTCAAAGGGATTGGATGATCATCCTCTGGTTGTTCTCCACACCATCTAGCATTGCCTCCGTTCGGAAGGTACGGATCGCCGTGAGGATGGAATCCAGCCATGTTATCTACGCGAGAATTGGGGTAAGGAAATAATTATTAGACGAACTAACTAGATAATTATTAGATAATCTTCATTAGTTACATCACTATTTGTAAAGTGCATACTAGTTATATGTAATCAAAACAGGATAGGCCTTCGAATAAGTGACCTTAACTCTAAATTCACAAGGAACAGGGTAAAGCAAAAATTCACAGATTCTAAGTCTATGACATCCTAGTTACATATAACCTTAGCGTACCCACTTAGCAACTATCGACTTAGTAATGAAGATCTTTTTAGTTCCCAAATAAGTAATTATAGTAACACAAAATACTCCTATAGTATTTTAGACTTATGTTCTGTCCTAGTGTTCTCATTGTAGTAGTGTTGGTAAGTTTTTAGACTTGTTGCCATATCACAACCATTCTTGGGCATATGTTAATCACTCCTCAGACCAGCATAGTTGATCAGGCTATGCCACTCCCAGGACTAACCATACATCCCCGAGCTTACTTGTGATATCCAACAATCATAATACTTTTGTTCTTGTCATTGTGACACTGATTTTAGTATGAATGCAAGTATGTATACTTAGTTAAATATTTTATTATTTAAAAGTAAACTCTTGGTCAGAGTATTTTTAATCCCATTGTATTTATAGTCTGTATATCTTTTATGTGTTGATATACTCAATTCACTATAAACAATGCTCTGATACCAATCTGTCACACCCCAAAACCAAGAACGGAGGAAACGTTTCGGGGCGGAGGACGTCATGTAAAGTATCACAACAATGCAAAGTAGTAAACAAGCAACAACATCATCCATTGCATTAATAGTATAATTTTAAATACAAGTGTGTTCTTTCATAGAATAAAACAACATAATGAATAATCAAAATAAAAGACGAGTCTTGACTGCTCCGTCTTCACAAAACCTGGTTGTCGTACCTGTCTATTGGTGACCTGAGAATACAAAGTATTTTGAAAGCGAGTATCAACATAAAGCTGGTGAATTTATAAGTATTTTAGTGTCATTGATTTGTAAAAACTGTAATTTAAGACTTGTAATTGTTTGAGAAAAAGTTTGTATAAGTATAAAAGATCCTAGAAAATCTCATATTTCCTACTAGTATAAAAACTAGTCATCTACCAAGACTCGACAGTTTTGAAATTATGTATCATTGTAAATATGATGGTTTTTCCCATGTATAACTATTATTATAAAAATATAGTCTACCTCTTTTTTTAAGTGAATGTATCAAATAATAAAGGTAATAGGGGAAATAATATATTTATATCAAAATATATCCTACCTCATCATTTATATGAATGTCTCACAAAATAAAGGTAATAGGAGAAATAATATATTTATATCAAAATATATCCTACCTCATCGTTTATGTGAATGTCTCACAAAATAAAGGTAATAAGGAAATAATATAATCCTTATGAAAGTATCCATTTGTATAGGATAAATACGGCGTGGTAACTCGCCGAACAATACAACCAAGAACATCCGTAGATGAACACACCTTCTGTTGCAAGCAGCCAAGTGTAGGATGGTCAGTCCATGAGTATGTAGAAGTATGACTTCATGTAGTATGTAGTAGTATCTCTCCATATAGTATGTACTAGTGTCTCTTTGTATAGTATGTATTAGTGTCTCTTTGTATAGTATGTACTAGTGTCTCTTCGTATAGTATGTACTAGTGTCTCTTCGTATAGTATGTATTAGTATATCTTCGTATAGTATGTATTAGTATATCTTCGTATAGTATGTATTAATGTCTCTTTGTATAGTATGTATTAGTGTAGTGTATGTATTGACTCATTTATGAACTGACTCTTAGTGTGATTCCTTGTACTAGGAATAGTAAATAGTATCTCCTAACTATACCTATTATAGTTACTAGTAATGTACGTGTATAACCGAAAGTATGCCTTTGCTACCCAAAGGTACTGAATTGACTGACAAAACTTTTATGTCTATATATGTATACATAATATATAACAAATATTTAGACGACATTCGGAAAAATAACCGATACTCTAAGGCCACATCCAAACAAGGAAAAGGAATTAAAGCGAGCTAGCAGTCCTAAGTCCTTTAAACATTACTTATATAACTATACATATATAGGCATGCATTTGACAATATAAAAGTATCAGAGAAGTTTTATAAAACCTTTGAAAAGTTTAGTAAATAAGAATTAATGACTTTATGTCAATTTATAAAATGATTTAAAAGCAGTTTGTTTGATAAGAACAGTTCAGAGTATACGAAATCATTTGTCTGAAACATAGATGTAACAGAGTTTAAAAGGAAAGATATAGTATGTAATACAATTTGATAAAGAGTTCAGTATGTAAAGATGTTTTGAGAAATCATGTTGAAGTAGTATACTAAGTAAAATAGCTAAAGGTGTAGTAAATCTATAGTTTGATAGTTATTAATCCCATGTGATTGATATAACTATCATGACTCAACTTGTATTCCCCCCATGAAATCACATTAGGGTTGCATCCAAGGAGTGTAGGGCTTCTCAAAGGAGTTTATGGTCCAAACGGGAACAACTCATGAGTTTACGGCCCATGGTCATTTCCCCATGAGTATATGGCCGTAAACTCATGGTATTAAGTACCATTTTGTGTATTAAGGTCTTATAAGTCATAAAGAAGCATCCTTACTTCAAGTCTAAGCCTTAGGAAGTCATGGTGGCACAATCTTACTCCTTTATAGAGTTTACGGCCTAAGGACCATTTCCTTATGAGTTTACGGTCGTAAACTCTATGTGGACATGTTTTCTTTTATGTTTAAGGTCCTTAACACTTCAAGGATGTGATCTAGGCTAGTGTCCAAGGCTATAGGAGGGACTAGGGTGCATTTTGCCCTACTTATAAGGGTTTACGGACCAATAACATGTCTTGGCCGTAAATACCTTGTATCTTGTGTTTCTTTGTGATTTCTAAGTGAAAACAAGTCCAACTCAAGTATATAACAAGCTAGGATAAGTGTACTTACAATCTAGAAGCTTGATTGGGTGTTTAAGGTCAAAGAACACTAGTGTGTGTTCTTGGTGTTCTTGGTGAAACTAAGAACACTTGAAGATCTACACAAATGGAATGATTTCACGGATGAAATAATGTAAGATCACTAGATTAAGTAAGATGTCAACTAGTTAGCGCAAGAAACACTAACAAATTTGAAGATCAAGAAGGAAAATCGGATGATACTTGAGAGGATTTTTATGTTCTAGTTCTTGAAAATGAGAAAAAGTGATAAATATGACTAAGTGTCATATTTATACCCCTTGGGGTTTACGACCATAAACACCATTTTTAGGCCGTAAACTCCAAACTCTTGGAGTTTTGAGACCTTATTGTTGCACAATAAACCCTAGGGCATCCTCTCTCCTGTTATCTCTTGAAGTACTAGGCTTTAAAACATTCAAACTCACTCCAAAACTGCTAAAATTTAGCAATTGAAAGATTGACTTTGATTGAATGCAGGGATTGTTATAAGATAGAAATTTCGAGTTGTCACACATATGTCATCTATGGGTCATACCATGACACTATAAGCAACTACAACATGACCACTGACTCATATGTTATCCATGGGTCATACGATGACACTATAAGCAACTACAACATGACTAATGACCTATATTTCATCCATGGGTCACACCATGACACTATAAGAAACTACCACATGACCAGTAACCCATATATCATCCATGGGTCATACCATGACACTATAAGAAGACCAATGACCCAAATGTCATCCATGGGTCATACCATGATACTAGCTGTTATTCGTGTCATGTGTTGTTATGTCTAACTGTTAATGTACTAATTGTAATAGAAATTCTAGTACTTAAAAAAAATTTCAATGTAATATTTATTTCATAATGGAAGTGATATTCATGTTATATATTATTTTGTACTATACAATGCGTGTTCAATACATGTGATCCAACTTCGAACGTCTCACAACCCGACGTTTCCGTCGCCGACCGAGGCCCGGGGTGTGACAATAGTAGATGTAATTGGACTACATACTCGCCATCTATTAATAGTAAGTATTGACTAGACTATTGTTGGCCTCTAGTGCAAGTAGGAGTTGTTAAAGAATGGTACACATAGCCACAACAAATTAGTAGTATTACTATAAATAGAAGTGTCATTTTGGGTTACACGTAAGAACAAATATGAGTATAACTAAAAAAGAGATAAATTATTTGGACTTGTTTCTTAATTAATTAATAGTTTAATTAGTTGAATGAAACTAGGAGATTCTAGAAATTAGTCAAAACCCTAGAGAATTCGGTGGTGCTCTCAAAGATCTAGAAAAACCCTAATAAACGTCCACACGCCTTGTAGAGCCGATCCAGATTTAGATCTTGCTGATTTTTGGTGTAGTGCTACGTGGGGTGCTTTCCTAGCTGTTGTTTTCTTCTTGGATGCGGTCATGAAAGAAGGATTCTACGTTGGATCATCAAGTCCGATCAACCGGTGAAATGAAAGAAGTCAAAGAATCCAAGTGCATGTGTTTGATCCCTCTTGATTTTATTTATGTACTAGTTGCCTAGATCTAGTGAACATGGGTCCTTTAATGGTTATGATTATTTATGTTTCTCCATCTGTCCATTTCGTTGTCTAAGTACTCTCATAACCCAACAACATTATGCAAGGGTATCAGACACATTGATTTGGACTGGGTCGAACTTAACCTCTTACTAGACTCAATAAGAGGTATATCAAACATGGACAAAATGTTTTTAAATATGTTTTCAAATAGACCCTATCGAGGGTTGTTACACTAAGGCATTAAATAGTATCACTGAAGCCAACCCACTAATGCTCATAACCTGTAACACTCCGATTCTGGTATGTTATTTAATATTATTATTTATTCAAGTTTCAAGAGGAACTCGACAAGTCAGTAGCCTGACTCGTCGAGTAGAGACGGGATTTCTAGCACGTTTAAGTTGGCGACTCGGCGAGTCCATATCCTGGACTCGACGAGTCCATCAGTATGAATGGAACCCTAAATCCCCAGGTTTTGCACCTTATTTAGACCATGTTATGAGCCCCAACCTCGTCCCCTTCACCCTCAGAGCATCATTTAGCAAACCCTAACCTTTCCTTGAGCATTTTGAGCACTTATTGTGTGAATCTTGAAGTGTTGGGAGAGAAGAAGGAAGCTAGATCCAAGGGAGTAGAAGGAGATCCAAGATTGTGCATCTATTACAGAGTTACTGAGGTAAAAATCGGAATCCCTCTGTTTCTATATTTGATTCTCCATTTTTGAATCACATTTAGACAATTTAATCTATTCCTTAGCTTATTTATGGTAGGGAGATCACATTGGGGTGATTGGCCTTCGGGTCTAGTCATATTTCAGTCCCTAAGTCGTGGATCTAACACCCTTATGGAGCCTTTTTGCTTGAAAGCCCTACATCTATTCCTTTAAGTGTCTTTTTACCCTTTAAATCCCTTTTCATGCATATGTACACGTAAAGTTGGAAACTTTACATGGTAGCTAAGCTTTATGAACCCAGATTTATAAGTTGAATGCATCAGATTTGAGCAGAATCATCGTAGTAGTGTTGCATGCAACCAACTCGACGAGTTGTTCTTTAGACTCGGCGAGTCGGGTCGCGAGTCCCCGATTCCTTCCCTTTTTATGTGTCATGCTGGGTGGAACCAGTGAGTTATAGGTGGACTCAGTGAGTCGGAGATAGAACTTATTCATAGAGGGACTCGGCGAGTCAATGCCCTGACTCGGCGAGTCCAAGGCAATCTTCATATCTTAAGAACAGTCTCAAACAGTTGTTCATACAACTCGGCGAGTCACAGCCAGAGTGTTCATGTGTTGAAGGAGGACTCGATGAGTTGTTCATACAACTCGTCAAGTCGGATGCAGATTGACTGAGTGTTAGTATCGAAGAGGAACTCGTCGAGTCTATGCCAAACTCGACGAGTAGTAGCGAGCAGAAGCAAGAAAGTGAGAGTAAGGACTCGATGAGTCAGGTCAACTGTATGTTGACTTTGACCAATAGGTTGACTTTGAGCAGGGGTAAAATAGTCATTTTACCCTCAGTGTAGTTATCAGTGATTGATTTAGCGTAATTATGGAAATTGTAGTCGGGGAGGTACCGGAGCAGCAACAGACAGTTTCCCGAGTAGTTCATTCAGCAGCCAGATTACGAGGTGAGTTTCCTTCTAGTAAGAACGGGTCTACGGCGACAATGCCCGCCTGTTTAGTTAGCAGTAGTTTTGGACTTCGGTCCGATGCAGTAGTTAGTATGTCTGATGCCTTCGTGGCTCAGATAGGATTTATGTGTTAAGTGTCCCGGGCTACGGCCCGATGCAGTATATACAGTATATGTGTTTATGCTAGTTGATATGTTTATGCTATGCTATGTTCAGTCAGTTCCGGACTTCGGTCCAATGCAGTTTCCGGACATCGGTCCGATGCAAGGGTCAAGGCCCCAGACAGTTCCGGACTCTGGTCCGATGTAGTTAGTTCCGGACTTTGGTCCGATGCAGTCAGTTCCAGACTTCGGTCCGATGCAGTTTCCGGACTTCGGTCCGATGCAGTGGGCAAGGCCCAGTGTGTGATTTATATGTATTGTATGGTATGTGGTAGTTTGGGGGAGCTCACTAAGCTTCGTGCTTACAATTTCAGTTTTAGTTTCAGGTACTTTCGCAAGTAAAGGGAAGAGCTCGGGATGATGACATTGCACACACCACAGCTTCAGTTTTTGTCCTGGGAGTTTGTTTTGATTCTTAGTCTAATTTGATACAGTTGTTTCACGACATTTTATTATGATTTGAGATATTTGACGTATGGTTTTATGATATGAAGTTCAGTATATTATTTTTTATTATTATTAAAACAAAAATTTTTGGGTCGTATTTTTGGATGTTACAAGTTGGTATCAGAGCCTTGGTTCGAGGGATTCGGATACACTCCTAGGTGCGTCTGAACTCAAACTAAGGAAATGGTAAATGGTTTTAAAAGAAAGACATTTTTGAAAAAGAACTTAGAAAGAAGAGAGTTTTGTTAAAAGAGAAAAGGGTGTGGTGCATGCGATCAGCCGAGCTCAAGTAAGTACTCCTAAATTACCCATACAAGTTTATATTATGATTATTTGTTTCAGTTTCAGTAAAACATCATGCTAGTATAGGACTAAGGATCTAGGAGGATGCCTTATGTGCCTGCTTTATGTATTTCAGCTTTATGAGAATTGCATGCTAGTATTGAGTAGACAGCAGTAGGATAGCCTGTTTAGGTTATGCCTGATAGCATGAGCTTAGCATTGTATGTTAGTACAACTTCTCATTATGAGGATAGAATTGCTTGAGTAGTTTTTCATGTCCGAATGCTGTTTGCTTTGTGCTTTGTGGGACTCTGAGTGATGGGAGTTAGCCATTGGGTGAATACGCCACATCACATGTGTGCATGGTTGAATAATCTCAGAGTGTTGGACTTGGCCCTGCTGCGCAGCTCTTGTTTGAGTCTAACCGTTGTGGGGACGAGTCTTTTACTCGAAGGATTATTTGAGCCTCGCCACATGTGATGGTATTCAGGTAATGGTTAATTGGTATTACAAGGAGGCCTTCAGCAGCTGAGGACTGGTTAAGTTGAGTCAGAGATTTTCCCTAGGGCAAGCCTAGGATGAGAGTAGTAGAGATCAGTAGCAGTAGTAGCGGCTTAGTGGAGTCAAGGCAGTTCTTGAGGAAAGCACGGATAGATGTGGAAGGTAGTAGGGGCCCATACTACTGGAAGCAGAGGATCCGTACTTGAATCAAGGAAGACTGAGATGAGACCGGAAGGCCTGTAGTAGTAGTGATCCCTCGAGATATATCAGTGTTTCTGACATTTATCGTAATGTGTTTTTCAGAATGGTGGTTTTGCGCCCTAGACCAGCAAGCGGCAGTTCAGGTGTTGGAGAGGGATCAGGATCAGGCTCGGGAGCCAAGCTTCTAGATGAGTAGACCAGGGAGTTTCTCACCTCAGAGATTATTCGCATCATACTTGAGCAGACTCCTGTGATTTTCGGTTCGATCAAGGAGGGTGTCCTAGAGCTGATGTATGAGAGGTTGGGCACTTTTCGTGCCAAGGTGGCGGCCATGATGGGGTTGCACACGCTTACATTCAAGGAGTTTCGGGTATGTGGAGCTCCAGATTATCACGGGGCACAGGACCCCATAGCGAGTACCAGATGGTTGGCATATGTGGCCAACGCTTTTCGCACGAGCAGGTGTCCCGAGGAGGACAAGGTTAGATTGGTGTCCTGTCTTTTGAAGGACAGGGCACGGGATTGGTAAGAGGAGGTCGGACATGTCATTGGAGATGACGCAGCATTGGATGCCATGACCTGGGCTGACTTTACTACCAGGTTCAGAGCTGAGTTCGCACCGGTTATCGAGGTGCAGCAGTTAGCGAGGGAGTTTCAGGACCTCACCCAGACTACAAAGACAGTGGCGGAGATTACCGCCAAGTTCAGGGAGAGGGCACTTCTCGTTCCTCAGTATGCAGAAGATGAGGAAATGAAGAAGGCCCGCTATCATGAGATGTTGCGGAGTGATATCCGCCAGTTTGTGAGCCGGTCCAGCTGTAAAACGCTGGATGACATGATTTCCAGGGCTCGAGAGAGAGAGATTGACCTTGAGATGGAAAAGAAGAGGAAGCCGGAGGCAGCTCCAGGTACAGGGGGTTCGGGAAAAAAGCCCAAGGTTTCAGATCATAGATCCAGAAGTCAGCAGAGCCACGGTCGGTGTGGCAAGTGTGGGAGATTGCATGATGGGGCGTGCAAGGCAGGGAGTGTCGGTTGCTACAAGTGCGGCCGGACTGGGCATATGAGCAGAGATTGTACAACCACTACCACCGCCATTGCGGCGTCAGATCTGATTTGCTTTCAGTGCAATCAGAGGGGACATAAAAAGTCCCAGTGTCCGAGTTTAGCAGCTGCAGGGAAGGTGTTAGCACCTGCGCCTGCTACTTTGAGGATTACAGATGGTCGTCAGGGCCGAGTTGATACGCCGGTGGCGAAGAGTAGGGCTTTTCAGCTGACAGCAAAGGAGGCGCGAACGACTCCTGACGTGGTGATGGGTACGTATTTATCCCTTATCTCTGCATTTATTATTGATTGTTTCTTATGGTTATATGTTTTGTATAGGGTCGTTCTCAGTGAACGGCATTTCAGCTACAGTATTGTTTGATTCGGGGGCTACCCGATCATTCGTCTCTCTTGCGCTTAGTAAGAGGTTTAGCAGAGCTCCAGGGGAGCTAGATTGTCCACTCGAGGTCGAGATAGCAGATGACAAGACCGTTAGGGTTGCGAGAGTGCACAGAGGATGTTCCCTACGGTTATTCGATGAGTAGTTTTCGGTGGACTTGGTCCTTATTCCCCTACGAGGGAATAAGGTCATAGTAGGCATGGATTGGATGAGCCCCAATGGGGCAGTGATAGATTGTGAGCTGTAGTTAGTGAGGGTTCGCACTCCCAGTGGGGGAGAGTTAGTGATTCAGGGCGAGAGGCCACAACGCGGACCAGTTCTGTGTTCAGCAGCGAGAGCGAGGCGTTATTTTCAGCAGGGTTGTGTCGGTTATGTTGCCTATGTTTTAGATGCCCAGAAGAAGGGCAAGACGACAGTTGATGATGTTCCGGTAGTGCGAGACTACCCGGATGTATTTCCATAGGATTTGCCTGGAATACCTCCTGAGAGATAGGTCGAGTTCGGGATTGACTTAATCCCTGGTGCGGCTCCGATAGCCAAGGCACCGTATCGGTTGGCTCCGCCAAAGATGCATGAGTTATCTACGCAGCTGCAAGAGCTGCTAGACAAGGGTTTTATCAGGCCGAGCAGTTTGCCCTAGGGTGCACCGATTTTGTTTGTGAAGAAAAAGGACGGGTCGCACCGTATGTGTATAGACTACTAGGAGCTGAATAAGGTAACGGTGAAGAACCGTTACCCACTTCTGAGGATAGATGATTTGTTTGATCAGCTGCAGGGAGTGTCTTGGTTTTCCAAGATCGATTTATGCTCCTGGTATCATCAGATGAGAGTCAGAGACGAGGATGTGCAGAAGACTGCTTTCAGGACCAGGTATGGACATTATGAGTTTGTGGTGATGCCATTTGGGCTCACTAACGCCCTAGCCGCGTTCATGGATCTCATGAACCACGTGTGCAGGCTGATGCTGGATCGGTCTGTGATAGTATTCATAGATGATATCTTGGTGTATTCCAAGACTCGGGAGCAGCACGAGGAGCACCTGAGGGAGGTGCTGGAGATTTTGAGGAGGGAGAAACTTTTCGCAAAGTTCTCCAAGTGCGAGTTCTGGTTGCGCGAGGTGCAGTTCCTTGGGCACCTTGTCAACCAGAAGGGTATTTTGGTAGATCCGGCCAAGATAGAGGTCGTGATGCAGTGGGAGGCCCCGAAGTCTCCATCTGAGATTTGGAGCTTCCTAGGTTTGGCAGGGTACTACAGGAGGTTCATTCAGGATTTCTCCAAGATAGCAGTACCGCTCACCTGACTAACCAAGAAGTCGGTGGCGTTTCGTTGGGGGCCTGAGCAGCAGGCAACATTTGAGACCCTCAGACAGATATTGTGCGAGGCACCGATTCTTACCCTGCCAGAGGGAATAGAAGATTTTGTAGTCTACTGTGATGCCTCGATCACAGGTATGGGAGCAATGCTGATGCAGCGAGGCCGTGTGATAGCTTACGCCTCGAGACAGTTGAAGCCTTACAAGGCTAAGTATCCTACACATGACTTAGAGCTAGGGGCAGTGGTGTTTGCCCTCAAGATTTGGAGACATTACCTCTACGGCGTCCGATGTACCATTTACACGGATCACAAGAGCTTGAGGTACCTCATGGATCAGCCGAATCTGAACATGAGGCAGAGGCGATGGTTAGATGTGGAAGGATTACGACTGTGAGATCCTTTATCACCCAGGGAAGGCCACCGTAGTGGCTGACGCCCTGAGCTGCAAGGAAGCAGCGGCCCCGATCAGAGATATTTGTTTGAGGATGACAGTGATTACTCCATTATTGGAGCAAATCAAAGAGGCGCAGGCCGAGGGCCTCAAGGAGGAAAGGTAGAAGTGTGAGAGGATTGTGGGCCGAGTAGCTTCTTTTGACTACGACAGCCGAGGATTGTTTATCCTTCACGGGAGAGTATGGATACCGTACTAGTGCGGAGTACGGCAGGTGTTGATGGACGAGGCCCATAAGTCTCGATTTTCCATCCATCCAGGGGCAACGAAGATGTATAGGGATCTTCGACCCGACTATTGGTGGCCCTGCATGAGGCAGGATGTCGCCTGGTATGTGGAAAGATGCATGACCTGCAGGAAGGTTAAGGCGGAGCACCAGAGGCCTCACGGCAAGATGCAGCCGTTGGACATTCCAGTGTGGAAATGGGAGGATATCACTATGGATTTTATCACTAAGCTTCCCACGACCACACGTGGAGTGGATTCGATTTGGGTTATAGTGGATTGGTTGACGAAGAGTGCTCATTTTATACCGATCCAGGAGAGCATATCGGCTGAGAAGCTAGCCGATATATATATATATATATATATATATATATATATATATATATATATATATGTGTGTGTGTGTGTGTGTGTGTGTGTGCGAGAGGTTGTGGCACGACATGGAGTGCCGGTATCAGTGGTGTCAAACACAAATGTCCGTTTTACTTCCAGATTCTGGAAGCGGTTTCACGACGAGATGGGTACTCGTCTCCATTTCAACACCGCTTTCCACCTTCATACGGACGGGCAGAGCGAGAGGATGATTCAGACTCTTGAGGACATGCTCCGGGCATGTGTCCTAGATTTCGGTGGTAGTTAGGATACATATCTTCCATTAGCGGAATTTTCGTATAACAACAGTTATCATGCGAGTATTGACCGCCCTCCCTTAGAGATGTTTTATGGGAGGAAGTGCAGGACCCCGATTTGTTGGGGCGAGGTCAGTCAACGCGTCATTGGGAGCACCGAGCTGGTGCTCAAGACGACATAGTTGATCCAACAGGTTCGTAGTAGACTGCAGACTGCGCAGAGTAGGCAGAAGAGTTACGCCGACAGGAGGCGCTCAGACTTGGAGTTTCAGGTGGGCGATATGGTCCTTCTGAAGGTATCACCCTGGAAGGGTATCATCAGGTTTCGGAAGAGGGGCAAGCTGGGCCCCAAGTTTATCGGTCCTTTTAGGGTTTCGCCCCGGGTGGGTCGGGTCCCTTATCGGTTGGATCTTCCGGCGGAGCTTAGCCAGATCCAGAACACTTTCCATGTGTTCCCAGTTGTGGAAGTGTTTGGTGGATGATTCAACAGTTGTAACCTTAGGGGACATTCAGGTTGATGGCAGCCTGAATTATATTGAGAGACCGGTTGCGATCTTGGATCGAAAGACGAAGACCTTGAGGAACAAGGTGGTTCAGTTGGTAAAGGTGTAGTGGCAGCACCGGAAGGGATCTGAGTGGACGTGGGAGGCAGAGGAGGAGATGAGGGAGCACTACCCAGAGTTGTTCCCAGATGCAATAGCAGCAAACTTCGAGGACGAAGTCTGAGACAAGTGGGGGAGAGTTGTAACGCCCCGATTCTGGTATGTTATTTAATATTATTATTTATTCAAGTTTCAAGAGGAACTTGACGAGTCAGTAGCCCGACTCTTCAAGTAGAGACGGGATTTCAAGCACATTTAAGTTGGCGACTCGGCGAGTCCATATCCTGGACTCGGTGAGTCCATCAGTCTGAATGAAACCCTAAATCCCCGGGTTTTGCACCCTATTTAGACCATGTTATGAGCCCCAACCTCGTCCCCTTCACTCTCAGAGCATCATTTAGCAACCCCTAACCTTTCCTTGAGCATTTTGAGCACTTATTATGTGAATCTTGAAGTTTTGGGAGAGAAGAAGGAAGCTAGATCCAAGGGAGTAGAAGGAGATCCAAGATTGTGCATCTATTACAGAGTTACTGAGGTAAAAATCGGATTCCCTCTGTTTCTATGTTTGATTCTCTATTTTTGAATCACATTTAGAAAATTTAATCTATTCCTTAGCTTATTTATGGTAGAGAGATCACATTGGGGTGATTGGCCTTCGGGTCTAGTCATGTTTCAGTCCCTAAGTCGTGGATCTAACACCCTTATGGAGCCTTTTGCTTGAAATCCCTACATCTATTCCTTTAAGTGTCTTTTTAGCCTTTAAATCCTTTTTCATGCATATGTACACGTAAAGTTGGAAACTTTACATGGTAACTAAGCTTTATGAACCCAGATCTATAAGTTATATGCATCAGATTTGAGCAGAATCATCGTAGTAGTGTTGCATGCAAACGACTCGACGAGTTGTTCTTTAGACTCGGCGAGTCGGGTCGCGAGTCCCCGATTCCTTCCCCTTTTATGTGTCATGCCGGGTGGAACCAGTGAGTTATGGGTGGACTCAGTGAGTTGGAGATAGAACTTATTCATAGAGGGACTCGGCGAGTCAATGCCCTGACTCGGCGAGTCCAAGGCAATCTTCATATCTCAAGAACAGACTCAAACAGTTGTTCATACAACTCGGCGAGTCACAGCCAGAGTGTTCATGTGTTGAAGGAGGACTCGACGAGTTGTTCATACAACTCGGCGAGTCGGATGCAGATTGACTGCGTGTTAGTATCGAAGAGGAACTCGTCGAGTCTATGCCAAACTCGACGAGTAGTAGCGAGCAGAAGCAAGAAAGTGAGAGTAAGGACTCGACGAGTTGGTGACCCAACTCGATGAGTCAGGTCAACTGTATGTTGACTTTGACCAATAGGTTGACTTTGAGCAGGGGTAAAATAGTCATTTTACCCTCAGTGTAGTTATCAGTGATTGATTTAGCGTAATTATGGAAATTGTAGTCGGGGAGGTACCGGAGCAGCAACAGACAGTTTCCCGAGTAGTTCATTCAGCAGCCAGATTACGAGGTGAGTTTCCTTCTAGTAAGAATGGGTCTACGGCCACAATGCCCGCCTGTTTAGTTAGCAGTAGTTTCGGACTTCGGTCCGATGCAGTAGTTAGTATGTCTGATGCCTTCATGGCTCAGATAGGATTTATGTGTTAAGTGTTCCGGGCTACGGCCCGATGCAGTATACAGTATATGTGTTTATGCTATTTGATATGTTTATGCTATGCTATTTTCAGTCAGTTTCGGTCCGATGCAGGGGTCAAGGCCCCAGTCAGTTCCGGACTCCGGTCCGATGCAGTTAGTTCTGGACTTTGGTCCGATGCAGTTTCCGGACTTCGGTCCGATGGAGTCAGTTCCTGACTTCGATCCGATGCAGTTTTCGGACTTCGGTCCGATGCAGTAGGCAAGGCCCAGTGTGTGTTTTATATGCATTGTATGGTATGTGGTAGTTTGGGGGAGCTCACTAAGCTTCGTGCTTACAGTTTTAGTTTTGGTTTCAGGTACTTCCGCAAGTAAAGGGAAGAGCTCGGAATGATGTCATCGTACACACCACAACTTCAGTTTTTGTCCTGGGAGTTTGTTTTGATTCTTAGTCTGATTTGATACAGTTGTTTCACGACATTTTATTATGATTTGAGATATTTGACGTATGGTTTTATGATATGACGTTCAGTATATGATTTTTTATTATTATTAAAACAAAAAATTTTGGGTCGTATTTTTGGATGTTACATAACCTATATTGTTTTTTTCTTTAGATACTATCATTGATTTATTGACATACACCAGTAAGGAGAAGGAGACTGGTGAAGGTTGATGTAACATCAATAGACCATGAGTTAACGACAATGCATGCGATTAGGTCAAAGGTTAATTCAAAAGGCATATGGTTCTACATCTCGAGCTTAATTATTGGGAGAAATTGGTGTTTGAAGTAATGTTTGAACATCAAATTTTATAATAACAATCATAGTTTGGCGAGATTCATTAGTAGTCTCCACATGTTGTCATGACGAAACCAAAAATATTTTGAGGGTCTTTGAAATTGCATTATAAGCTTGTTAAGTACCAAACGTAGTTTAAGAAATGTTTAAATTAGTTTATATTGTACCGAAAAGTAAAAATTTGATAATTTGTTTATTAACGAGTTATTTTTTTCATTCCGAACAATCAAAATGGTTATTAAGGACACCATAACACAAAAAACCATAATAACAAACTATATTTTATGTAATAAAAAATTCAAATTAACTTATCATGTGAAGCTAATTTAGATAAAAAAAAATCCCAAACATCGTTTAAAAACCGTACTTTGATTTATTGTGTATCATTGCTTGCATTGTAATTAATAAATCTTTGTTATTATAAAGGACTTCTAGTACAAAATGAGTTTGAAGTATATATCACTTGGGTTTTGGGTTTGATTTTTATAAATATTATAGTTTGCTTTCAATCATGATTAGAATTATATTTCTTGATTTGTTATGATATTGTCTAGGTTTTCATTTTTTAAGTTTTCTAAATTTTATTTTTGAATTAACGCGTGAAGGTATAAAAAGTAATTTACCCTATAGAAAAATCGTGACGCGGATGTAACTAATAAAATAGTATAGGGACTGAAAGTGAAAATAGATAAGAAAACAGGGGGTTCGACCGCGGAATTCGTCGTCACAACCGCGGTTTTTGTCTCTCATGGCAGAATCTGCGTTTCCGTCATCCGTGGGTTGTTAAAGTCGTCTCTCTATCTACGCATTCGGGATTTTTGAAGCCGTAATAACTGTCCATGACGGCTGATTTCTTCGATTAGCAGGTTCGATCCTTGATTTTTTATACTCTCAGGTTTACGTTTTTAGGTCTTAGGGTTTTTTTTTCTTCAGATCATTTTTCTCATAGATCAATTAATTTTTTTATAGTAGATGTTTTTGGAGTCCGAAATTGAATACGTTTCGATAATGGATGCTTCATTGCTGTGCTTCTTAGCTGTAAAGCTTGGAGATTCGCGTTACAATTTTGATCCCTCCCATTTTTTTGTTTTAAACTGGGTGATCAATTTGGGTTGTAATCTGTGATACAATAAAGGTTAAGAAATTAAGAAGTGATTAATTATGTCTACTAGAATCAGTGATAGAATGAAATTTCAATTCAAACGAAGACAATGCTCTTGATCCGTTGATCCAACTAAAATTGTAGAATTCCGCTTGAGAATTGCTTTTATGATTTAATACAGAATTCAAGGCAACAGTCTTAGCTGCTCAGATGATATGAATTCTGAAATTGTGTAGTACTTAGTCATGAATTATCTAGGTTAAATTCAGAATTCCAAAATATATTCATCCCATGACTTCTGAAATTGATGATGCTCAATGTTTTTAGTTTCCGTTTTGAGATGACCCACATAAGGTGCAGATTTATAATAATATTCCCAATTTTATCGTCTTTTTTCTTGAAATTTCAGGTGAGACACACACAAGCTCAAGTGTCCAAGAAGGCTAATGCAGATTCATGTTTATATTCAAAAAACCTGAACTCTGCTTTAGCTGAACTTGCTTGATGAGTTGATGTGGTTTTAACTGAAGGATTGATTCACTATATTCCATTAACAAACAGTTCTCAAAGTCATTTCTCCCAGTGATTAGGGTAATATTGGTATAGAAGTGTTGATAAGAAGTGCACCATGGAGATTTTCTGTTGAAATCAAGATAGATTAGGTTGTGTATAGGAATTAGGAACAAACACAATGGGTTCAATACATAAACAAATCTTCATACTCTTTCTCTTTTCACTAGTTCTATATACAACTTCTGCTACATCAGATTCAGAAAACAAGACTACTACTACAGAGAGGCTAATAACTGCTCCATTGAAGGACACCATAGGAAGTGTTATAGATGGAAACAACTTAGGTGAAGTCTTTAACACCATTAACGAAGAACTTGATGGAAAAAAGAGTGGAAACTCAAACTCAAACTCAAACAACAGGGTTTCAGTGACCACTGTTGCTCTGTTTACATTAGCCATGGCTGCTGCTACTGGTTTGGGTGCTTTGCCATTTTTCTTTGTTGAACTTGATGCTCAATGGGCAGGAATATGTAATGGAATGGCTGCAGGAGTTATGTTAGCAGCAAGTTTTGATTTGATACAAGAAGGAAGAGATCATGGTAGTGGTAGTTGGGTTGTCATGGGTATTTTGACAGGTGGCATCTTTATCTGGCTATGTAAACAGGTATGTACTGAATCTATAACCTCATTTAAAACTTATCTTTTGTGGGTATTATTACATTTTTATTATTTTTATAGTTTCTTGAGCATTATGGTGAAGTGAGTATGTTGGACATAAAAGGAGCAGATGCAAATAAGGTTATTCTTGTAATTGGGATCATGACACTTCATTCTTTTGGGGAAGGTTCTGGAGTTGGAGTATCTTTTGCTGGATCAAAAGGTCTTTCTCAGGGTCTTTTGGTAACTTTGGCTATTGCTGTTCATAATATTCCAGAAGGGTTAGCTGTTAGTATGGTTCTTGCATCAAGAGGAGTCTCTCCACAAAATGCTATGTTATGGAGTGTAATTACATCTTTGCCCCAGGTATAATACTAATACCCTATTACCCTTTTCTTTAAATAATTGAAAGTTTCAATCTTTGATATTTTATGTTGATTATATTTTTATTTTGACAGCCTATTGTAGCAGTGCCTTCGTTTATATGTGCTGATGCCTTCAATAAAATGTTGCCATTTTGTACGGGGTTTGCAGCAGGGTGTATGATCTGGATGGTTGTTGCTGAGGTTCTTCCGGATGCATTTAAGGTAATCGGAAGAATGGAATTGGATTCCTTTCAACCTACCATGGAATGGAATCTCAAATTCCAATTCCAATTCCACAAGATTCTTAATGAAAAATATTTGAACGGTTTCTTTCTGTCTTACTTTTATAGGAAGCATCTCCATCTCATGTTGCATCAGCAGCCACTCTTTCAGTTGCCTCCATGGAAGCTCTTGGAGCCATGTTCCAAAATTTCGGCCTCAATTACAAGTAAGTTACTTTTCCTGAATTATTTTGAGTTCAATTTTTTTTTTTTTAATTTCTTCAATTTAAATTTTTTTTAACAAAATTTTCTTAAATGTAGTTCAGAAGGCGCATCCGGCTTCCTAGTCTCCTTACTCTTTGGTCTGGGTCCATTACTAGGCGGCAACATCCTGGTGGCCTTTGCCCTCGCCTTCCACCTCCACCACACCCTCCTCACCGGAATATCCTCCGGCATCGCCTTCCTCCTCGCCACCTGGCGGCCCCTCCAACTTCTCTTCACCTCCAAACTCAACTTCTTCACCCTCGCTTTCCTCCTAGCCACCGGCGCCACCTTCACCCACATCACCACCACCGCCGCCACCAAACTTGCCGCACGGAAAAAAACCTCCGCCAACACCTTACCGGATTCCCGTTATTCCCCCACCTTCACCATCTCCCCAACCACCCTCCAATCAATCCTCTCATGTCTAACCATCGCCCTCCACGCCCTAGTGGAAGGGCTCGCGTTAGGTGTGGCGGCACCAAAAGCGTACGGGTTCGGCCGCCACATGCTCCTCCCCGTTTGTCTCCACGGGTTGACCCGCGGAGCGGCAGTTGCGAGTTGTATATTTGGAGCGACTGATAGTTGGTACGGGGCGTTGGCGGGGTCCGGGTTGATTGGAATTGTGGGCCCGGTTTCGGCGATTGGCGCGATACTTGCGGGGATTGATTATAGCGGTTTGGACCATTTGATGGTGTTCGCGTGTGGTGGTTTGATACCGTGTTTTTTGAGTATGTTTAAAAGGGCGGTGAGGTTGGATCGCCGGAAAAGTATGGCGGGTGTGGTGGCCGGTGTCGGTTTTGCCACCGTTTGTCTTATGTCCACCAAGTTGGTTTGTTTGCATACACCGTATTGTAATTCGGCGCCTGAGGCCGTCAGATAATTGTTTGAATTGTTTGTTCTATCTGGTTAGATGACTGGAACATTACTACTGTGTTCCAGTCATCTAATATCAGATGATGATCATCTGATATTGGTAGCTTATGCTTTTTGAGTACAACATAGAAAAAGGGTTTTATTTTGGGAGCACGGGAAATAGGATATTATTATTTGCTTGTTATGGCGTATGGCTCTTTAAAATCTAATTGGTGGCTCACTAATTCGTAATATTTTTAATGGTTAAGTGTTGGGGTTGTAACATACGACGAATTTTACTAAACTTTATAGAGAAACAGAAATTTTAATCTTATTTTTTGTCGTTTGATATGAATATTGTTGTTAGTTCGTTGCATTTTCAATGATCTTGATTTATTTTATCTTGGTATATAAAAATCTCTTATCAGCATCATTTTGGGTTGTCATGTATTTATTTGAACCGCTGAATTTTATTAAAGAAGACAAAGCAAGGAGATAGAAAGCAAAACAATTACAATGAGATATTATGGATTAAGATTTGTAACCATAAGTCCAAGTAATGTACTAATGCTAACTCTATTGATCTTATTCCTGAACCAATCTGAAGAGGTAATTACAATCTTTTCAAACATATACTACTTCGTGAGATGGTAGACGATTGAATAAACATATTGCTTTTATATAATCCAAAGCAGCCAAATTGTAGTCAAAAGGATCACCTTAAGTGGAAGAGGAAGGACCACCCGATTCGCAACCCACAACCAAATCCGAACAACCACCTCATAAAACAGGAACACTTTTCTTATGCCTTTTGAATGCAAATCACATGAAGGACATAAAACCGAAGGAACATCAATGCCTATTGGACTAAGAACAACCGATCACGAATGGGAACATATTTTCTCATTACCAAGACTAATCTGTTACAAAGAGTATTTATACTACCTATACATACCATGCTAACATACACACAACAAACACAGCTAAGCTAACTTGCACCACATACCTAACTACCTTATTAACAAACAAACAAACTACTATAAAACGACATAGCATTGATAAATAATAAATGTCACCCCCCCCCCCCCCCCCCCCCCCCCCCTTCTCAAGATGGAAACTTAAAAATGTTTTTAACTGCAATCTTGGAGATGATAGGTTGAAGTTTGGAGAATGATATAGGTTTAGTGAAAATATCAACAGTTGGTGGGAAGTATGGATTGGCATTAACTTGATTGTTTTGTCCAAAATTTTATCACATACAAAATGGCAATCAACTTCCAAGTGTTTCGTTCGTTCATGGAAAATTGGATTGGTTGCCAATTTGATGGCTGACTCATTACCACAAAAGACTAAGATAGGAGTGGAGGAAGTAAAACCAAAATCTAAGTAAATGTCGTAACCAAATAATCTCAGAAATCATAGAACCCAATGCTCGGTATTCTGCTTCAGTTGAGCTGCGAGAGACTGTACATTACTTATTCGATTTCCACGAGATTAATGAATCTCTAAGGAAGACATAAAAACCTGTTACGAATCTTCTTGTATCCAAACATCCAGCCCAGTCAGAATCACTAAAGGCACGTAATTGTAAAAAAGATTTAGATGACAAAAATAATCCTTGTCCCGAATTTGTTTTCAAAAAAATCGTAACTAATGTTGTACAACATGATAATGAGGCTTTAAGGGCTTAGACATCCTTTAACTTAATCGATGAACAACATATGTAATTTCAGGTCTTGTTAAAGTAATATTGTAGCGCTCGGTTCCTGGTATGTACTTTTAATATGAATATTTGCACATTTACTCTGGGGCTCAGCGAGTTGGAGGCCCCAACTCGTCGAGTAAAGGTGAAACTTGGACGCAGGTGGAAGGACCTACTCGTCGAGTCAAATTCCCTGACTCGACGAGTAGGCATGTCGGGATGAAACCCTAATTTTAAGGGTTTGCACCCTATTTAAACGCCTTAACTGGCCTTCATTACGACCTCCATCACCTCCTAACAACATTCACGAAAGGCTAGTCCATTTTTAGTGTTCTTGAGCCATAGTTGTGTGTTTGTGGTGATTTTGAAGCTAAAGAAGGAAGAGAACGCTTGAAGGTTCTCGGGGAAGCAAGTAGATCCAAAGATTGTGCCACTTTTCCAACTCATTTGAGGTAAAAGCCTATACCTTACTTATTCTTTCCTTAGATCCCTCCATGGGGGTAAGTTAGGGTTTTATGGAGCATTTTATGGAACCATAAATGGGTAGAAGCTTGTTTGGGGAGTTATAACTTCAGATCCAGAGCCTTAAAGGGACCCCATGGCATAAAGGTGCCAACTTTATGGCCATGGGAGTCCCATGCATCATATAAACCCCTTTTGAGGACCATTTGAGCCAAATACCCCATGCATGAACGTCAAGTTTGTAACTTTATGTGTAATATGGACCCTAGGAGGTCAAATATATGTTTTGGATGCATGAAGACCAACTGAAATCGACGGAATAGTTTTGGTCAAGGAGGGACTCGGCGAGTCGCTCATACGACTCGGCGAGTCGGGTCATAATTTCCCCCAAACCTCTTCTGATAATGGGCAATGTTTTGAGTTGGAAGAACACTCAGCCAGTTGGGTTCATTGTGGACCTGAAGATCATGGAACTCGGTGAGTTCAAGAACAAAACTCGGCAAGTTCAAGACTAAGCTCCAACTGCATGAAGAAAAACTTGATGAGCTCATGGAGAACTCGGCGAGTTCAGGACTAAATGTGCCATCTTGCATGATGCAGGACTCGACGAGTTCAAGGATGAACTCGGCGAGTCAGTTGTAGAAGGTCCCGACTTTTTTTAAAGGAGAACTCGATGAGCTCTTGAAAGACTCAGCGAGTAGGGTCGAAGTTTTTGCGTTCTAAGGATTATGGAACTCGGCAAGTTGTTGATTCAACTAGATGTTAACTTTGACCTATAGTTGACTTTGACCAAGGTGTTTGCCTTGACTTTGAATTTGACCTGAGTTAACCATGAAATGGTAATTAAGGAAGATTGTTATGTGTAGGAATTGAGAGGAGTTGATCCCGACAGCGAGGATAGTTCAGGCACTTCACGACATGAGGTGAGTTACCTTCTAGTAGAAGTGGGTCGAAGGCACCAAGGACGACCCACTAGTAAGAGTTATAGTAGAGATAATTGTCTTTGTGATAATTATCTGGTATATTGTTATCTGTTTTGATTATGTGCTAGTATGCTATGATGATATATGATATGTGATAGAAGGGGTAGGATAGACCCCAGTACCGGTTGATAGGGTCGAAGGGGTATACCAGCACCCAGATAAGTTAGGAAGTATATGACTTGTATGTTTATACACTAGGATGCTATGTGGTAGAGTAGGGGTGAAATAGTCCCCAGTACCAGTCGAAAGGACCGAAAGGGTAGGCCAACACCCTGATATGTTAGGCAAGGTTACCGGTCGACAAGACTGAAGGGGTAGGCTAGCACCCTGATATGCTAGGCAAGGTACCGGTCAACAGGACTGAATGGGATGCCAGCACCCGGATATGTTAGGCAAAGTACTGGTCGACAGGACCGAAGGGGTAGTTAGTACCCAGTTATGTTATGCAATATGTGTTATGTATGGTATGTGGTATGATGGGGGAACTCGCTAAGCTTCATGCTTACAGTTTTCAGTTTTGTTTTAGGTACCTCTTCAGCGAAGGGGAAGGAGCTGGCACGGTAACTGCGCATCACACACACACAGAGGATTTCCACTATGACATTCTTGGGATTGTACTATGATGTTACTATTGTTTTCATGATATGAATATGAGACATGTGACTGTGGTTTTGATGAAATGATATGACTTGATGATATTTTCTTATAAACGATTTTCTAAATTGTTATATCAAATATGAAATTTTTGGTCTTTAAAGTTAGGATGTTACAAAGATAGAATAATCTACCAACAAGCCGACTATACTGAGATGCATCTTCAAATTCTTCTCCTTTAAATTTTGAAACTTTATGTTTAGAATCCATTGGATATGAGATTGGTTTAGCTGCTAACATTCATGTATCTTATAATAAGTCAAGAGCGTATTTTCGTTGTGAAATGACAATACCATTTGCACTTTTGACAATTTCTAAACCAAGAAAATGTTTTAAATTTCCAAGGTCTATTAAACGAGTAATGACTATGTCATCAACATATACTAGTAAAACAACGAAATTATCACCATTTCCTTTTTTGAATAAGGAAACATCATCCTTTGATTGCATAAACATTTCTGAAATTAAGAATGATGAAAATTTAGCATACCATTTCCTTGACGCTTGGCGAAGGCTATAAAGAGATTTTTCCAATTTGCAATCTAATGGAATGTTGTTATGTTGGGTATGAGAATGAACATATCCTTGTGGCAATTGAATATAAACTTCCTCCTATAATTAACCGTTTAAAAACGCATTATTGACATCTAACTGTATTAAAGGCCAACCTTCTTGACAGTGACAAGTTTGAACACAGGAGAATTATTAGAGATAAAACTTAAGAATAGATAAGATTTATATTATCTCATGTAATCTAGTATTTGTTATTATCTCTTTGTATCTTGTATGTATTATAAATACCGTGAAATACAATATACGATCTCAAGGTGATTATTAAAGCCTTATATGGTATCAAAGCTACGTTTTCTATTCCCTTCCTCCCTCATCATGACCGGCGGCACCTCCTCAGATCCCTCAACACTATTCTTCATATGATTACGGTCAAACTCTTCCCCACCAACTATCTCATTTGGCGTAATCATTTACCAATTATGCTTGCTTATCAGAAGCTATCAGGTCATATTGATGACATTATTTTTGGCCCCTCCAAAACGATAGCCCCTGATGTTGCCGACTCGTCTAGTCCCAATCCTACTTACACTTCATGGCTAGAAGATGATCAAAAGGAATTTTTAATCATTCAGGCCTTTCTCACCGAGGCTGCCATGGCTGAAACTCTCAGCATCACTACTGCCTATGAAGCCTGGACTGCTTTGCAGATTGCCTATCGCTAGGACTCCCATGAACGGATGCATGTTCTCAAAGATAACCTTCGATAGCTACAGAAAGTTACTTCCACAGTCTTTGAATTTGGTGCTAAATTCAAAAGCATTTGTGATCATCTTTCAACAATTTGCCATCCTGTTGATGCAACTGACAAAAATCATTTGTTTCTTTGTGGTCTTGCGCATCCTTTGAGGCTCGGTGTCATGTGACTAATGACTCACCTGATTGGTATGTTGATTTAGGTGCTACCACTCACATGACTTCTTCTCCCAGTAATCTTGACTCTAACAATCACTATCATGGTAATGATCAGGTCATGTTTGGTAATGGTAATTACTCTTCTATCTCACATATTGGTCACAAATGTCTCTCTCAAGATATTAAACTTAGTGATGTTCTTGTTGTCCCCAACATCACCAAGAATCTGCTATCCATCAGTAAACTGACGCATGATTCTCCGATTGATGTTTTATTTTCTAATCCTTTCTTTGCAATTCAGAATCAGGCAACAAAGGGAATATTGGCAAGGGGAAAATGTGAGAATGGTTTGTATGTGCTCAAGCAAGGACAAAAAGTTTTTCTTTCAACTTTACCATCTTCTAAATCACATGCATCTCTTGAATTGTGGCATAATAGATTAGAGCATGTTTCATTTGACATTATTCTTTATTAAATAAAAATGGTGCTTTTATGTTACGTATTTATTGCTTAAGCCACATGTTTATTCATCATGTCAATTATCAAAAAGCAAGAAATTACCATTCCAGTTTAATACTAAACGAGCTTCTCAAGTTCTTGACTTAGTTCACTGTGATCTTTGGGGTCCTACGCCCGTTGCCTCTGCAGAAGGATATCAATACTATTGTTTGTTTGTTGATGACTTCTCTTGCTTTACATGGTTCTATCCACTAAAGCTGAAATCAGATTTTATTATAGTTTTAACATCTTTTCTTTCCTTTGTTCAAACTCAATTTGCATGCAAATTGAAAACCTTTCAAACAGATGGTGGTTCAGAGTTTGTTAATAATCATGTTAGCACCCTTTTAGTCAATAATGACACACATCACCGTTTATCATGTGCCCAAATACCGCAACAGAATGGTAGAGCGGAGAGAAAGCACCGTCATGTTACAGAAACCGGCCTTGCAATGATGTTTAGTTCGAGTGCCCCAACTACTTTATGGGTTGATGTGTTATGTTTAGCAACTTATATTATCAACCGCCTTCCCTCTAAGCTTCTCGATTACAAAATTCCATTCGAGCTACTTTATCACTCCTCTCCTAACTACAACGTTTTAGAGCGTTTGATGCGGTTTTTGATGAAAATCAATTTCCTTTCACTGGTATTACTTCTCCACCCGACCAATCAAAGATGGTTTTCTCTGAATTTGATGATGTTTCTTCCTCTTTTGTAACATCCGGAATTTCAGGTATTATATCTATTTATTTTATTTCAAGTTTTGTGGAAGAACTCGGCGAGTTGGTGCGTAGACTCGCCGAGTAGAGACGCGATTTCTCACTCGGATTAATGACCGGACTCGACGAGTCGCATTTATGGACTCGGCGAGTCCGCGCTGTTTAATGAAACCCTAATTTATTAGGTTTGGGAGCTATTTAAAGGGCCTTATGTCCGTCATTTGTGCTCACCAGCCCCCAGAGCGAAACCCTAGTGAGCTTGAGCGTTTGGAGTGAGAGAAGGAGCCATTGTCGACCTTGGAGGTGTTGTCTAGCAAGGGAAAGGAAGCTATAGCTAAGAGGAAGCAAGAGGGTTAACTTCCTGAAGATCTGAGGTCCAGAACATCACGTTTGAGGTACTATTTTCGAACCATTTTCCGTTTTGGTGATGTTCATGTTGATTTAGGGCTTATTGAGCCCTTTTGTGACTAGATCTAGTGCCCCCATGGCCCCTTAAGCGAGTTAGGTTCTGGATCTGGACCCATGGAGGTCCAGAGTGCCTCTTTGTCCAAGCTTTATATGAGTCTATGGAGGTTTTGGTTTGGGATCATTGTATTTGGGATCACTGATCTATGAGTTAGTGGAACAGATCTGACCTCAGAAGGTCGTTTGGAGTTGTGCATGGAATGAACTCGTCGAGTCCATTGGCAGACTCAACGAGTTGGAGCGAGTTGTTCCGTGCTTTCGAACCAGGGGTTGAGTAACCGAGTTGGGTGAGTGACTCGGTGAGTCGGAAGGGATTCAGAGGAATCGGGTCCCCGTAGGGACTCGGCGAGTCTACGCCAGACTCGGCGAGTTGGGTTGACCGTTGACCATTGACCAGGGTTAACCAGTGTTGACTTGGTAGAATTAGTCAACCATAGTTGGTATAGTGTTAATTAGAGATATACTTGTGTTATAGGAGGACTATAGCTCGGGAGATCGAGCACTAGTGATTTCCGGATTTTACGAGTTACCGAGATATGCAAGGTGAGTCTTCTCACTATACTTTACCTTGAGTAGGTAATTAGAGTTATGTGATACAGTGTTGTATGCTATATATGTGTTATGTGTTGCACTTCATTATTCTATGTGATTTATGTTGTGCATGCTACATAGTTAGAACCGGAAGGTTCGTAGAGATAGAGCCTGAGGGTTCATAGAGTTGGGTGCACGGACCCAAAGAGTTATAGCCTCGAGTGGCTAATATGTTTTTTTTATATATATATATATATATATATATATATATATATATATATATATATATATATATGGTATTTTGGGGAAACTCACTAAGCTTTGTGCTTACAGTGTTTGGTGTTATTTGTTTCAGGTACTAGTGAGGATCGCAGGAAGGCGCCGGCCTGATCAGTACACACACGGGATTTTTATGTTATGAGATCTTGCGGTTGTTTTATGATATGAATTTGAGTTTCAAACAATGATGTTTTTATGAATAATAAATGAATTATGTTTTTATAAAATGCGAAAAATTGTTTTGAAATTTACGGTGTTACAAGTTGGTATCAGAGCCTTGGTTTGAGGGATTCGAGTACACCTTCGGGCGTATTTGAACTCAAACTGAGGATTTGAGAAAGATTTTCAAAAAGAGTAAAAGATTTTTGGAAAACACAGAGTAGAGTCGTGTGTACGATCAGTCAGCGCCCGAATGGTCATTCCCAAGATACCTTTATGTTATATGCTTATGATACCGATATGATGTATTCTCGTGCTAGAGTGGGCTAGGTACTCCTATTAGGACTAGAGTGGCCTGATTTGTGATGCCTTAGCCTAGGGAGAGGTGAGCTGCTATGAGATGCTTGAGAGTGAGTAGGTAGCAGCGAGGAGCTTATGAGAGATCTGTTAGAGAAAGGATTTTGCATAATAGAGTACTTGGGACTTGGGATCCTAGGAGGAGGACTTGGGTTGTATACTGACGTGGTGTGGAAGGTAGTATTGGGCCTGTACTACTGAAAACATCGGGACGGTGTACAGTTCAAGTAAGAATCTTCGGGATGCCGTGAATCAAGGAGGGACGAGTTATCGAGTGCGAGTATGCTCGAGTGAGTTTCTAATATATCGTATGTTGTTTTTCAGAGGTAGATCATGGTGAGGACACATCATGCACCAGAGAGCAGTGAGACCAGTGATGAGGAGATTCGTCGGATCATCCATGAGGAGGTGGTTGCGGCCATCAGGGCAGAGATACTAGAGATGTTTGGGTCTATCAAGACCACACGGATTGAGACTTTTGACGAGCGTTATGCCGCTCTTTCTGAAGCTGCTGTTGTAGCGGCCACCACAGCCATTGCTGCTGCTAGGCTACAAGGGGGTGACTCGTTGTTGTTCAGGGAGTTCAGCAACACGAAGCCACTAGAGTTTGATGGGACGCAGGATCCGATTGCAGTGATGAGATGGGTATCTGACATTGAGGGGTGTTTCTATACATGCTCGTGCCCGGAGCACTTGAGGGTTCGGTTTGCGCTGAACCAGATTCGCCTGGGGGCAAAGGATTGGTGGAAGTTCACGACAGCACACTATTCTCCAGCAGAGCTTGCTGCGGTGACCTGGGAGAGGTTCACCACCATGTTTCGTGATGAGTACGTTCCCCCGGTGGAACGGGATCGGTTGGCACAGGAGTTTTTAACCCTCAAGCAGGGTACGGAGTCTGTTACGGTTATTACCAGGATGTTTCATAAGAGGGCGATGTTCTGCCCTGAGCACGTGTCTACTGAGCAGGCACGTATGAGCCGTTATTTGATTATTTTGAGGAGAGATATTCGGGAGTTCATGGCGAACTCCTCGTACCGAACATTTTCCGAGCTTCAGGCAAATGCCCGGAAGAGGGAGATCGAGCTAAAGACTCAAGCTAGGGAGGAGGCGGAGCCTAGGGGAGGGATCGGCGACCGTCACAGTCCCAGCCGGCATCCAAGCGGGCCAAGCCCGCTGATCCCAGAGCAGGGAGCCAGAAGGGCCGCACTTGTGGAAAGTGCGGCAAGGGTCATGATGGAGTTTGTAGAGTTGGATCTTGCTACAAGTGTGGCAAGGAGGTGCATATGGCCAAGGACTGCCCCAAGGGGTTTGCAGTGTGTTTCCATTGCAACCAAACCGGACACCGGAAGGCCGAGTGTCCGCTACTGCGAGGCTCAGCACAGGGAGCTTCTCAGGGGACTGCCCCTGCTGCGATTAGAGCTCCAGATAGTCGGCCGGTGAAGACCGAGACGCCGAAGGCTCGGGGGAGAGCCTTCCAGTTGACTGTGGAGGAGGTCCACGCAGCGCCCGATGTCGTGGCTGGTATGTATTCTTTCGTGTATTTATTTTGATGTTTGAGATTTTGTGCTTATTTTATGATATGCGTAGGTACTTTTCTTGTGAGTTCTGTACCTGCTTTGGTGTTATTTGACTCGGGTGCGAGTTGATCTTTTGTATATTTGGCTTTTAGTCAGCACATCAGTATTAGTCGGGAGGCGTTGAGTCGACCTCTGAGAGTCTCCATCGCCGACGAGAGAGCAGTGTATGCCACAGAGGTGATTCGAGGGTGTGTACTCGATATCTTCGGTGTAGAGTTTCCTATTGATTTGGTCCCAATTGCGATGGGGGACGTCTGTGTCATCGTAGGCATGGATTGGTTGAGCAGATTTGGAGCCGTTATCGATTGCGAGCGGCAGCTGGTGACTATACGAGACCCAAGTGGGGGAGTTCTTACGGTGTACGGCGTGGGTACCCATCCCGATTCAGCATTTTGTTCGGCTGCTAGAGCAAGACAGAGCCTACAACAGGGTTGTAGTGGTTTTGTAGCATATGTGGTGGATACGAGAGTTGGTGCAGAGAGACCGAGTACGGTTGAGGAGGTTCCGATAGTGCGGGAATTCCCGGACGTCTTCCTCAAGGAGTTACCGAGTGAGCCTCTCGAGACGCAGGTTGAGTGTCACATTGATTTGATTCCGGGGGCAGCTCCTATTGCCAAGGCGTCCTATCGCCTTGCACCTTCAGAGATGCAGGAGTTATCCTCGCAGCTTCAGGAGCTGCTGGGGAAGGGGTTTATTCGGCCGAGCAGCTCGCCGTGGGGAGCACCTATCCTTTTTGTGAAGAAAAAGGATGGTTCGCACCGAATGTGCATAGATTATCGAGAGCTAAATAAGCTAACGATCAAGAACCGTTATCCTTTGCCAAGGATTGATGATTTATTCGATCAGCTGCAGGGAGCATCTTGGTTTTCCAAGATTGATATGAGATTTGGATATCATCAGATGAGGGTGCGTGAGGAGGATATCCAGAAGACCGCGTTCAGGACTCGTTATGGGCATTACGAGTTCGTGGTGATGCCATCCGGGCTCACCAATGCACCTGCAGCGTTCATGGGTCTCATGAACAGGGTATGTAGACCGATGCTGGATCGATCAGTGATTGTGTTCATTGACGACATTTTGGTGTATTCGAGATCCAGGGAGCAGCATGAGGAGCACTTGCGAGAAATCCTCAGTGTGCTGAGATCGTTGAGGCTTTATGCCAAATTCTCCAAGTGCGATTAGAGGTGCAATTCCTTGGTCACCTCGTTAACCAAAAGGGGATCTTGGTCGATTCAGCCAAGATCGAGGCAGTGTTGAGCTGGGAGGTGCCGAAATCTCCTTCCGAGATCAGGAGTTTTCTAGGGTTGGACGGCTATTATCGGAGATTCATCAAGGATTTCTCCAAGATTGTTGTTCCTCTCACCAGGTTGACCCGGAAGGGTGTGGTGTTCAGCTGGGGCCCAGAGCAGCATGCCTCATTTGAGACTCTTCGCCAGAGAATGTGCGAAGCCCCGGTGTTGGCTCTTCCAGAGGGAATAGAGGACTTCGTGGTGTATTGTAACGCATCGATATCTGGGTTGGGCGCGGTGTTGATGCATAGAGGGCATGTGATAGCGTACACATCAAGGCACACGAGGCAAGGTATCCCACCCACGATCTAGAGTTGGGGGCTGTGGTGTTCGCCCTCAAGATTTGGCGCCATTACTTGTATGGGGATCGGTGTACGATATACACGAACCATAAGAGTTTGAAGTATTTGATGGATCAACCAAACCTGAACATGCGTCAGAGAAGATGGTTGGATGTAGTAAAGGATTATGATTGTGAAATCCTTTACCACCCGAGCAAGGCTAATGTGGTAGCCGACGCCCTGAGTCGTAGGGCAGAGAACGCCCCGATTCGAGATATTTGTACGAGATTGACGGTGATGACTCTGGTGTTGGACACCATCAGAGGGGCTCAAGCTGAGGCAGTAAGACCGAAGAACCGTAAGAGAGAACGAGTTATCGGTCAGGTATCAGAGTTCGTAACCGATAGCAGAGGTCTTATGACTTTCCAGGGTCGGATTTGGGTACCGTTTGTTGGAGGAACGCGTACCATCTTGATGGAGGAGGCTAATAGATCGAGATTCTCGATCCATCCCAGGGCCACTAAGATGTTTTTGGATCTTAAGAGAGAGTATTGGTGGCCCTGTATGAAGAGAGATGTGGCGTGGTTTGTTGAGAGGTGCCTAACCTGTCGTAGGGTTAAGGCCGGGCATCAGAGACCGCATGGTAAGTTGCAACCACTGGAAATACCATAGTGGAAATGGGAGTAGATATCCATGGATTTTATCACCAAATTGCCAAGAACGGCCAGGGGCGTCGATGCGATTTGGGTGATAGTAGACTGTTTGACAAAGAGTGCTCACTTTCTTGCCATTAGTGAGAGTTCTTCAGCAGAAAGGTTAGCAGAGGTCTATGTGAGAGAGGTGGTATCGTGGCATGGGGTGCCGATCTCGATCGTGTCGGATCGGGATGTGCGTTTCACTTCCAGATTTTGGAAGAAATTCCATGAGGAGTTGGGTACGAGGCTGCATTTTAGTACCGCATACCACCCACAGACTGATGGTCAGAGCGAGCGGATGATTCAGATGCTCGAGGACATGCTCCGAGCATGCGTGTTGGATTTTGTCAGAAGTTGGGACACGTATTTTCCCTTAGCAGAGTTCTCCTACAATAACAACCATAATTCGAGCATTGGTATGCCGCCTTTTGAGCTGTTGTATGGGAGGAGGTGTTAGACTCCCATTTGTTGGGGAGAGGTAGGGCAACGAGTGATGGGTAGCATGGAGATTGTGCTTCAGAGGACCAAGCAGATACAGCGGGTCAGGCAGAGATTGTTGACCGCTCAGAGCCTCCAGAAGAGTTATGCGGATAGGCGACGATCCGAGCTTGAGTTCCAGGTCGGTGATTATGTTCTCCTGAAGGTATCTCCTTGGAAAGGAGTGATTCGATTCAGGAAGAGGGGCAAGCTAGGGCCCCGGTATATTGGGCCGTTCAGAGTAATTGCAAGGGTGGGCAGGGTAGCGTATCGCCTGGAGCTACCTGCGGAGTTGGAGCGAATTCATAATACCTTCCACGTGTCTCAGTTGAGGAAGTGTATAGCCGACGAGTCGGCAGTAGTGCCGTTAGAGGACATTCAAGTGGATGCGAGCCTGAACTACGCGGAGAGGCCAATTGCTATTATGGATCGGAAGATCAAGGTTCTGAGAAACAAGGAGGTGCCTCTGGTGCAGGTTCAGTGGCAACATCGGCAAGGATCCGAGTTGACTTGGGAGCCAGAGCGAGAGATGCATGAGTAGCATCCGGAGCTATTTCAGGGATGAGACTTCGAGGGCGAAGTCTGATTCAATTGGGGAGAATTGTAACATCCGGAATTTCAGGTATTATATCTATTTATTTTATTTCAAGTTTTGTGGAAGAACTCGGCGAGTTGGTGCGTAGACTCGCCGAGTAGAGACGT
Organism: Lactuca sativa; assembly: GCF_002870075.4. Lineage (NCBI taxonomy): Eukaryota > Viridiplantae > Streptophyta > Magnoliopsida > Asterales > Asteraceae > Lactuca > Lactuca sativa. The sequence goes on along the minus strand of NC_056623.2, from coordinate 163,927,018 downwards.
GATTTCTCACCCGGATTAATGACCGGACTCGACGAGTCGCATTTGTGGACTCGGCGAGTCCGCGCTGTTTAATGAAACCTTAATTTCTCGGGTTTGGGACCTATTTAAAGGGACTTATGGCCGTCATTTGTGCTCACCAGCCCCCAGAGCGAAACCCTAGTGAGCTTGAGTGTTTGGAGTGAGAGAAGGAGCCATTGTCGACCTTGGAGGTGTTTTCTAGCAAGGGAAAGGAAGCTACAGCAAGAGGAAGCAAGAGGGTTAACTTCCTGAAGATCTGATGTCCAGAACATCAGGTTTGAGGTACTATTTTCGAACCATTTTCCGTTGTGGTGATGTTCATGTTGAATTAGGGCTTATTGAGCCCTTTTGTGACTAGATCTAGTGCCCCCATGGTCCCTTAAGCGAGTAAGGTTATGGATCTGGACCCATGGAGGTCCAGAGTGCCTCTTTATCCAAGCTTTATATGAGTCTATGGAGGTTTTGGCTTGGGATCATTGTATTTGAGGTTAAAACACCATTTATGAGTCAATAGGTGTGATATGAGCGCCAAGACATAAACTTTACGTGATAAATAAGCTTGGAAAGACTGGATCTATAAGTTAGTGGAACAGATCTGACCTCAGAAGGTCGTTTGGAGTTGTGCATGGAATGAACTCGTCGAGTCCATTGGCAGACTCGACGAGTTGGAGTGAGTTGTTCCGTGCTTTCGAACCAGGGGTTGAGTAACCGAGTTGGGTGAGTGACTCGGTGAGTCGGAAGGGATTCAGAGGAATCGGGTTCCCGTAGGGACTCGGCGAGTCTACGCCAGACTCGGCGAGTTGGGTTGACCGTTGACCATTGACCAGGGTTGACCAGTGTTGACTTGGTAGAATTAGTCAACCATAGTTGGGATAGTGTTAATTAGAGATATACTTGTGTTATAGGAGGACTATAGCTCGGGAGATCGAGCACTAGTGATTTCCGGATTTTACGAGTTACCGAGATACGCGAGGTGAGTCTTCTCACTATACTTTACCTTGAGTAGGTAATTAGAGTTATGTGATACAGTGTTGTATGCTATATATGTGTTATGTGTTGCACTGCATTATTCTATGTGATTTATGCTGTGCATGCTACAGAGTTAGAACCGGAAGGTTCACAGAGATAGAGCCTGAGGGTTCATAGAGTTGGGTGCACGGAACCAAAGAGTTATAGCCTCGAGTGGCTAATATGTGTTATATATATATATATATATATATATATATATATATATATATATATATATATATATGGTATTTTGGGGAAACTCACTAAGCTTTGTGCTTACAGTGTTTGGTGTTGTTTGTTTCAGTTACTAGTGAGGATCGCAGGAAGGCGCCAGCTTGATCAGTACACACACGGGATTTTTATGTTATGAGATCTTGGGATTGTTTTATGATATGAATTTGAGTTTCAAACAATGATGTTTTTATGAATAATAAATTAATTATGTTTTTATAAAATGCGAAAAATTGTTTTGAAATTTACGGTGTTACATCTTTGCTATCTGATCCATCATCTCTAGATTCATCTCCTTCTGACTCGACACAAACTGTTATAGCAGCCACTGATTCTCCATGTTCTTTATGTCCACCATCTAATTTTCCTAGCTCGGCTGCCACTCCTGATCGTATAGTAGCCCCATCTCCACCGCTACAGCAGCCAACAACTGTAGGTTCTCCTTCTCCTGCTGATGACCCGACTCCATCTCCAAATCTGCCTTCTTCACTAACTGTTTCATCATAATACTCATCCAATGATAACACACCTAAAAGATGGTATTGTGAAACCAAGACACATAGTTGATCTCGCTATTCTCCATCAGTCTCCCTTACATCAACTTCTATTTGCCTCCAAAGAACCTCATGGCTACAAAACAACTGCCAAAAACCCACGATGGTTATCTGCAATGGAATATGAGATGCGAGCTTTACGCTCCAATCATACTTGGGACTTGGTGCCTCGTCCACGTGAATCCAATTTTGTAGGTTCTAAATGCGTCTATCGCATTAAATACAATTTTGATGGTACTATTGACAGATTCAAGGCTCACTTAGTTGCTCAAGGATTCAGTCAAATTTTTGGGCTTGACTATACTTATACTTTTAGTCCTGTCGTCAAATTTGCAACTATTCGTATTGTGCTGTCTCTAGCTGTCATGCATAAATGTTCCTTACATCAATTGAATGTAAATAATGCTTCTTAAATGGAAAACTAGCTAAAACTGTTTTCATGGAGTAATCACCCGGATTTGTTGATGATCGTTTTCCCAATCATGTGTGTCAACTAAAGAAGGCGTTGTACGGGCTCAAACAAGCACCACGAGCATGGTTTCAATGTTTAAGCTTGTTTCTTGTTAGACTTGGTTTTATATGCAGTCGAGCTGATACTTCTCTATTCGTCTTCAAACGCGACTCTTACATCTTGTACTTACTTGTCTACGTTAGTGACATCATCCTTACCGGTAATCATCCACCTCTTGTTCCCAAGTTCATTTCCAATCTTCACTCGGAATTTGCTGTTAAGGATCTTGGAACATTGAACTATTTCGTGGGTCTCGAGGTCTCATATATGGATGATGGGTTGTTTCTATCTCAGTCCAAATATGCACATCATATTCTAGTTAGAGTTGATCTTCTTGACTGCAAACCAGTATCCACTCCATTATCCACCACATATATGCTTGTTTCCACTAGATCACCATTTGTTTATCCAACCACATATCGATCTTTAGTAGGTGCATTTAAATATTTAACAATTATGCGTCCTAACTTGTCATATGTTGTTAATCAAGTCAGCCAATTCCTTCATGCTCCTACCATCTTCAATTTGTAATGCGGATTCTCCGATATGTTAAGGGTACTTTCTCGTATGGGCTATGTTTCACTCATCCTCGTTCTTCTTCTCTTCTTAGTTATTCAGACGCAGATTAGGCACGTTGTATTGAAACACGGAGATCCATCTATGGTTATTCTATTTTTCTCGGAGGAAACTTGGTGTCTTGGAGTGCTAAAAAGCATCCTACTGTCTCTCGATCGAGTTGTGAATCGGAGTACCGAGCTATGGCTAACACGACAACTGAAACAGTGTGGATAACTCATCTCTTACGGGAACCTTTTGCTCTGCCTCTGGAACGTCCCACATTGCTATGTGAAAACAGGAGTGCTTTGTTCCTCAGTTAAAATCCAATATCTCATAAACATGCCAAACACATTGATATTGACTATCACTTTGTTCGAGAGCTCGTTGCTTCCGGAAAGTTGTACACACGGTTTGTGCCCACTGATCTACAACTTGCACACATCTTCACCAAAAGTCTTCCACGACCCTTATTTGAGCAATTCTGTGCCAAGCTACGTGTTGGTCCGCCACCTTTGCGCTTGAAAGGGGGTATTAGAGATAAAACTTAAGAATAGATAAGATTTATATTATCTCCTGCAATCTAGTATTTGTTATTATCTCTTTGTATCTTGTATGTATTATAAATACCGTTAAATACAATATACGATCTCAAGGTGATCATTGAAACCTTATAAGAATAAGTATCAAGAAAATTAACGCCCTCTTGTTGATTAAAACCTTTGGCTACCAAACGAGACTTATATCTTTCTATTGGTACCTTTGGCTGCCAAGCGTTATATCTTTCTTTTGACCCATTTGCTCTTCTTTTTGTCTTAAACACCAATTTATAACTCCAATGGTTTCCTATCTTTAGGTAATGGAACCACTATGTGTTGTTCAACTCTAGGACTTGTAATTCTTCATTCATAGCTTGAATCCATTATGGAAATTAACACGCCTCTTTATAAGTAGTAGGTTCAACTTAAGTAGAAAGAGCATAAATGTATTTTTGATAAGATGGGGACAACTTTTCATAAGAAATAACATCTGAAACTGGGTAGTTAACAGTAGATGGTTGAGAAGTAGATTGCAAAAGATGACAATGAAATTCATGTAAGTAAGATGGAGGTTTCCTGTTTCTTGATGGTCGTTGGAATGGAGCATTTGAAACTGGATTATCAAGAAGGGTATTATCATCACTTTCAATATTAGCTAAATCATTCGAAGGACAAACAAGATGATCAACCATTGGATCAATATGATGAGGTAAGGTTTGTATAATAAATGGATTTGTAGTAGATTCAGTTAATGAGTGTTGAAACAGGTAAATGTCTTCATGGAATACATCTCTAGAGATCAAAATATGTTTAGATTCCAAATCTAAAAGTTTGTACGCCTTCATTCCCATAGGATAACAAATGAAAACTGCATCCCTAATCCTTTGTTGAAACTTCTGTCTATCTATGTGCAGGAAAAGTAGAAGCAAATACCAAACAACCAAATGATCTTTGGTGATCATAATCTGGAAATTTCCCATATAATTTGTCAAATGAATAAATGTTCCCAATAGACCTTGAAGGAGTACGATTGATTAAAAAGGCGGTTGTTGTGGCACATTCATACCAATAAGAAGAAGGAAGATGTGCTTGATAAAATAATGCTCTTGCAACATTCAATAAGTGTTGATGTTTTTGTTCACCTACCGCATTCTGTTGAGGCCTTTCTACACATGATCATTGGTGCAGGACACCTTCTTTCTGAAAAAATGCATTGATATGAAACTCTTTTGCATTATCATATATAAATGATTTGATATGAGTATTAAATTGTCTGTGTATCATGCTTAAAAACCGAGGAATTATATTTTGTGCTCCATGCTTATTCCTAATCAAATAGATCCATGTGTACCTTGTACAGTCATCAATAATAATAATAAAATATTGAAAACCTTGGTATGAATTTATGTGATAAGGCCCCCCAAGTATCACAATACACCAACTCAAATGTTTTATTAGAAATATTGTTTGAAGAAACAAAACCTAGTCTTTTATGTTGAACAACAGGACAAACAATACAAGGAATGGAATTGTCATGCTTATCACAATTAAAAACATGATCAAGACACTTGATTTTATCAAAAGATGAATGACATAATCTTTGATGTCATCTTTGTGTAGTAATAACAGCTGTAATTGTTTCCATCTCTTTGACCTTCAACAAATAGAGTTTAGTCATAACATCCCCGTTGCAAATCACATTCTTTCTTGAAATATGTTTAATAATAGCATGATTATAGTATAACATGACTACTAAATCCTTATCATGGGCTGTTAAGGAAGTAATAGATACAAGATTTAACTAAAATTGAGGCACACAAGCACACAAGCAATGGCGGGGCCAAAGTCAAAGTAAAGGGGTACCACAATTTTTTTGGGGGTAGCCCAAATTTTTTCTAGGGTATCACCGCAACATAAAAAAAAATTTTACAAAAAAATTACACTACTAAAAAAAACATTTTGAGGGGCATCCCGAGCTACCCCGGGCTCTACATTGGATCTTCCCCTGCAAACAAGACATCTTGTAAGACTAACTGCTCATTTAGTTTGATATTCCCAACTTTATCAAATTTGATGAGCAATTGATTTGGTAGTCTAATTCTTGTGTTTGAAACAGATCTCATGTTGGAAAACATATGTAATCTAATTCTTATCTACCACATTCTTCCTGGTGCTATTCAACAAGACATGCCACACAAAACATTAACGTATATAGGACCAATTACACCATTTATTGCCATTACCATCTGACTAAAGGGTAGCATCATCAATGTAACATTTGGTATTATTAACCACGAACACACCATCTGACTCTAACTCCCACAACCATCTATCGATATCAACACTGAGCTCCACGTAACTAAGAAAGGATTTGAAAGCATTAGTGGTACGACCCCTGATATGTTTATTCCAGTCTTTTCATTAATCATCTTTCTACAATAAAAAAGCCTTTATCAACTTCTAACACATAAAGCCTGGGAAATTGACCCATAAGCCTTGAATCACCCACCCAAAACTCCTATAAGGCTAGTGGGTGTGGTGCCACACTTGCCACGGTCCATGTAGGCGTCACGTCATATTTGCCATATTTTAGCCAAAACTTATCATTTGCATGGTGCGGGTTGCCACACTTGCCATGCTATTTTTTTAATTAAAATAGAAAATAAACAGACAAAACTGCAAAAATGGTCATTGTGGTATGCATTTTTTCCGAGGTTTAGTCTAAACCTCGGTTTTTTTTGGCTTCATGGTCATTTTGGCCTAGTTTGTACATGGATTTGGTCCCTCCTAAAAACTGAAATGACTAAATTACCCTTATTAAATTTATTTTCCATTTTTTCAAAATATATTTTTATTTATTAAAGAAAAATAGGGACCCACATACACCTCTCTCTCTCTCTCTCACAATCGACAAGCCTTAAATAATGCCATCACTGATGATGATCCTCACCCCTAATTTGTTGTTGATAGTGGAGATCGATCTTTGGTGGATACTGTGGAGATGGATCAAAGGTGGTGAAGGAAGGAATGGAGGCTAACGGTCAACACTGATTCACACAAAGGCCGATTATCGTCGATTCTTACAGCAACAACCAACAAAGGCTGATTCAGAGGTTGCTTAACCCTATCCAAGATTTCCTCTGCCACCGATTCAAGTATTCTGGTTATGGAGGTTTGATCATCAAATTTATACCCTGTTTTGAAAGCCATTTTCAGAATTCTGAATATCCATGCTCATTTATTTGGTTTAATCGATCCAACTTGGAACTGGTAAACTCTAGATTACCAGTCACTTGTTTATTTGATCTATGTATTCACCCATTCCCCTTTCTCTACCCTTTCATTCATGTTTCAGTTTCAGTTTCCCCACCTAGGATATGTTCATAAACTGATGATTCCTCCTTGGAATCACCTTATTATTGTGTTATCTTGAGTTGAAAACATTGATAGTATGTTGATGTTTTTGTTTTCTTCTGCGATTCCAGTGAATTTTGATCTTGCTGCTCTTTCAACAAATCTAGGATTAGTAGGGAATAGAGCAGGTGGTAATTGGTGATTCCTGAGAACTGGTAAACTCCCGTGAATTTAATGATCTTTTATTGAGAGATTAAGCTTTGGTGGTGAGTTTAAAGGAGTGTTATAGGAAGAATTGTTGGAAAAACCATTTTTGTCTTTGATTTATAATCCTCATCATTGTTGACCTATTTCTTAGGAGAGCACTAATTTCTCCAATCTTTACGATGTCAAAATTAAAGAAATGGAAGCTTTCTTCATCGCCTATATTAGAAATAGACCTGAGGGTGATGCTAATGCTTTCTATATTAATCTTCATTTTGATTTTATAGATCTGTTGTGGGATGATGGTAGCAAAAATAAGTTAACTGATTTGGTGTTTTAGAGATACTTGTTAGATGGATACGTTTTTTGTGTTATTTATGTGTGAGAGAAAGAGAAATGGGGGCACAATGTGGGTTTGGTTTGGTTTTTCTTGTTTATTTTTAATCTGGAAGAGTAAAAACGATTTGTTCTTAAGGTTTTGATTTTAATTTTAGTTTGACTAAGGTTGGGTTTTGAGAGAGAGAGAGAGAGAGAGAGGCCCTTAATTTTTTAATTAATAAAACTTAAAATTAAATAGAAAAAATATAAAAATATATTAGGAGGGCATTTTAGTCTTTTTAGTTTTGGGAGCGACCAAATCCACATACAAGCTAGGCCAAAAGGACCATGAAGCAAAAAAAGTCGAGGCTTGGACTGAACCTCGGAAAAAATGCATACCACAGAGACCATTTTTGCATTTAAAAACTTAAATTCCATTAAAAACATGTAATGTAACAATCCAAATTTTCAAAATAAAATTTTCATTTTTAATTAATCAAACACATTTCCATAAATCATGAAATCCCAACATAATGTTTTCAAATCCACATTCATTACATCTTTATTTAAAACCATCAGAGTTTCCCACAAAATATTAGCGAGAGAGTGCACGCCACGCCATCAAGCCTTGCCCTTGCCCTTGGGTTCAGATGTACCTGAACAAATCCACAAACTATAAGCTAATGCTTAGTGAGTTCCCCAGAGCATACCCCACATACAATCCACATAACACATATCACATTAACTATAAAACTACATATATCACACAAGCCATGCATACCAACATACAAGGAATCCATGGAAACCCTCTAAGGTCTTACACCTGGTGCCACTGGAACGCCCACGTGGTCTTACTATCTGCTATGGGAACCCCCATATGGTCTTCCTGCCATGGGAACCCCCACATGGTCTTTCTGCCAAACAGATAACAAACAACTATTCATGCAAGTATACTAGGATGCCATGGAAACCCTCCAAGGTCTTATACCAAATGCCATGGGAACCCCTACGTGGTCTCCGCCTACAATGCCACACTAACATAATTCATAATCAACTAATAATCCACATATCATAAATTGGGCTGGTGCCTTAAACCCATTGGTATGGTGACAAGACTCACATTTCGCGAATGCTAAACTGACAAACTTCAATCAGGTATGTCCCTCGTGCTGCTCCGACTCAACTGCCGAAAAGCATCATAAGATAGACTTGTCATAATCCCTAAATTTCCCCCAAAGTCAACCGTGGTCAACCTCGGTCAAAACCAAGGTCATCACTCAAAGTCAATGGTCCATGTTGACTTCAACTCGTCGAATGCATCTATCGACTCGTCGAGTTCCCTCCGAGTCCAGAAGACCTGATAAAACCCTAGTCAACTCGCCGAGCTTGCTTGATATATAGAAAATGGGGAAATCCAACCTGACTTGTTGAGTTGCTATGGGAACTCGCCGAATCCCCCTTCATGTTTGCTAGTTGTGATTATACACCAAATATAAGGATTCCAGGGCTTAGATCTGAAGCCCTAAGGTGCGTAGAAGGATAAAGTTTCCAACTTTACCTTCTAGAACCGTCCCAAATGCTCTAAGGTCCTTAATAAAGGTTGGAAAGCTCCAAAGCTTTGCCATTTGATCCAAAACTCTAGGGATCTGAAATCCCTCCTTTCCAGAAAGGTTTCTCGTCCTCAAAACGTTCCAAAGGTGGATGCTTTATGGACATGCATGTCCAATACATGTCCCTAGGTCAAAATGGCCATAAAGAGGGAAATAAGCCCTAACCCCTTGCATGGTGTCCTTGCTCAATCAAAAGCCAGATCTAGCCCACCTTGGGACCATTTTGCTCTGGAGATTCATAAAGTTGCAAGCTTTATGAATCCTATGCATGCATACAACAAGAAAGGTAGGAAATGAAGAGTAAACTCAAGATCTATCCATATTCTTTGATAAAAATCGAGTCTTGAAGACTTACAGTAGTTCACAAGATGATTAAGCTCGAGGATGGGTGCTTGGTTTGCTGGATCTTCTCACTATCTCCTTCTTCTTAAGCTTCAAAGATCACTCTAGCTTACAAAAAGGGAGAGAATAGAGATTAGGGTTAGCACAGACGTTCTTAGGGTTTGGAGGCTGATGGGAGGTCAGCCTCAATGCTCATAAGGAGATTATATACGGTGAAAACCCTAAAATTAGGGTTTTATTATTATAGCGCCTACTTGTCGAGTCAGCCTTCCAACTCGTCGAATAGGGTGTAGATTCCGCATCCTTAAAATTCCCTCTACTCGACGAGTTGGACTCCCAACTCGCCAAGTCCACACACCAAAACCCTAGATTTTAAATAAGAGTAAATTACACGAATGGTCCCTATGGTTTGGGGTGATTTACGCACTTGGTCCCTAACTTTTTTTTTAACTCGGAAGATCCCTGATGTTTGTTTTTGTTACGCGCTTGGTCCCCACTTTTTGTTTTTGTTTCACGCTTGGTCCCTGTCTTACATAAAAAGACTATTATTTAAATAGGGAAAAATAGTGTGGTATGTAGGGTAATGTGATGGGGTTGGGGTTGAGGGTGTGTTTATTTAAATAAGTTAAAAAATCAATGGCAAAATAGTCTTTTTAGGTGAGACAGGGACCAAGCGCATAACAAAAACAAACAGTAGGGACCTTCCGAGTTAAAAAAATAAGTTAGTGACCAAACACACAAATTACCCTAAACCATAGGGACCATTCGTGTAATTTACTCTTTAAATAAATTAAGTAATACCTGGAACTGGTGTTACATAGAAATTAAAAAAACCATAGAAATTCAAAGAAAAACCATAGAAATTTAAAACATCACAAGACCACTTGAACTCCAGAAGAAAAAGACTTCAAATTTGACGCCATTTGGGGCAACGCCTCACAATTTGCCAAAACTCAACAGCCTGAAATATTTTCTAGTTTCAACACGGTAATCCTTAAGAGAATTATCAAGCAAAGTATTTTCGTTTTCACCATTTCCAGATTCATGCATCACCCTACGAAACACAATGGTAAACTGAGTTGTGAGTGCGTGTGCGTTTTTCCATATGTCGTAGAGTATAACTTTTCTTTGAGGTTGAACGACTTGACAGTTGTATATGTCGAAGACTCTCCTCCAAAAAGTAGTCGAAGGGGTAGAAAATTTATACTCTATGCCATATGGACGAGCGAGTAAGATCTTTTCTTTGTGGGTTGAATCTTCTTCTACATCAATCCATGAACGAGCGAGTAAGATCTCTTCTTAAATAGACCAAACAATACCCACTTTTAGTGACGAGGGGTAAAAAATTTAACGTCCAAAAAATTATGAAGTAAAAATATCATTTTTAATTCAATCAAAACACTAATTATCTTTTATTCAAACATCCAAAAGTATTTCATAATAAAACAGTCATCAGAGTATAATCCCAAAATCATCACAAAACGAAAACATGGGTGGATGTGTTGCGATCACATCAGACACTTCCTTTTCGAACCTGAAGTACCTGAAACCATAACAATAAAAATAGTTAGCACAAAGCTTAGTGAGTTCTCCAAAATACCATATACCATACATACCATTGGGTCTAGCCCTCACATTGGGCCCATCTCGCATATTGGGCCCAACCCACCATAATGGGCCTAGCCTTGCCAAACTAATAGGCCTAGCTCGATCATTCAAATGAAAAAGTCAATAAGATACAATGGGCCTAGCCCTTACTGATCCATGGGCCTAGCCCAACATACAAATGGGCCTAGCTCGATCATATAATGGTCCTAGCCCAACGTACAAATGGGCCTAGTCCAACATACCATTCAAGAGTCACAAAGACAATTAGCATAACATAACCTAGTGGGTCGACATTGGTGCCTTCGACCCACGAGTACAGCGAAGAGACTCACCTCAATTCACTGATAACCAAATAACTGTTCGGGTCGTTGAACCGGATAACCTTGCACCAACTAACAATAAATACAACCTCAATTAATAATTAACCGGATAACCCAAAATCCGAGGCCCACTCCATAATCCAACTTCCTAAATGGAAAAAAGACCATTTTACCCTTTTCTTACTTGGCCCAAAACCAAGGCCCAACCCATTTTCTCAAGAAGACCAAATCACTAAATGGCATCCCAAGGCCCAATATGGCCCATTTTCCTAATTGGGTCTAAAAACCATCATAGACCTAATTCCAAGAGAGCCCTTAGTCTATCCACGGACCAAAGTCAGGAGTCAAATAAACCGACAAGGCCCAAACCTTAAAAGGCTCAATATTGACATACTAGGTAGTACGCCTCGCGTACCAGAAGGGTACGCCACACATACGTACCCCTGAAGCACAAGGTACAAGACGTTGATGCGTAACCACGCATTACACCGAGCGTACTCCTATGTACGCCCAACGTACTCAGAAGAGAGCCAAAAATCTCATAAAAGCTCTTAATGGTTAAGACAAGGACTTTCAAACTCATATATGACCATAAGGAGATGTCTTATCACGTAAAGTTGGCAACTTTACTCCTTTACATGGCTTAATGGGATCAAATCCTTAATAAAATCCATAATAAACACCCAAACTCATGCGTGAACCAAAATAACTCATCAAGATGACATTCTTATGAACAAGTGTGACAACCCGAAATTTCCATTCTATACAAACAATATCACTTCAATAGAAGTTATAACAGTCACAGTAAATTTTCAGACTTTTTTGTGTAAGTTTGAGTAATTCAGGGTTTACACTTCAGGAGATATCAGGAGAGTGGATGCACCAGGGTTTCGTGCAACACTGTTATTCCAACACTCTATTATATTAGAAATCATTTCAGGAATAAAAATATTTTCTGCCAAAAATATCTCTGGACTATAAATAGAATTTTGAACCAAATTCATTCATTATTCGCATTTCCAACTAGAGAAAAGCCATTTTCTCTCTCACGGATCTTCGGGTTTTTATACCAAAACCTGAGTAACTCTCTCTAGTAGTGTTAGAAAGCTTATTATGTGTTTATAACATGATTTAGATAGCTAAATAACTAGATTTAGGAGTTTACTCCCCAAGGTGTTCTTGGGCGGTAAACTCCCGAAACAATGCTTAGACCTTCCCTCGTGTTATGCTACTACCTTGGACTCATATATAGGTGTATTAGGGACATGAAAACAACCAAGAATCACCAAGTTTTGGGTGTTCACGGCCCAAGAAGATCTTGGACCGTGAACTCCAAAATCATGGACCAAAGTGTGTTTTTAAGACACCTAAAGCCTTGGACATTTACATGGAATTGTTCCCACTTAAATCATGGACCAAAATACATCAAAAACACCCCTCAAAGTGAGTTCACGGCCCTAATAAGGTTCTTGGGCCGTGAACATCAAACAAAGGCACCAAAGTGTGCCTAAGGCCTTCATATGCTTGGGATAAAAGTTTAAGACCTATACCACATGAGTATGAGACTTGAAAGCATCAAAAACACCCATCCTTAAGAGTTTACGGCCGCAAACTCTAAAGGAAATGGCCTTAAGGCCGTAAACTCCTCAAAGGGGTGTTTCTATGCCTTCAACCCTTCCAAGAATTAAACCACCAAGTTGGAATAATTCTAGGGATCATTTGGAACTTCAAAACACAAAATATCACCAAGATTAGGAGTTCACGGCCGTAAACTCAAGAGTTTACAACCGTAAACTCCATGTGTGATGCTATATGGAGAGTAAACTCAAGTATAGGGTCCTTTGGAACCCTAAACCCAAGTGCCTTGTCCCCACAATAGCTTAGATGCAATCCTTAGGGCTTAAAACACTTATATAAAGTGTTTATTATGTTCTAGGATGTCTTAACATTATCAATTAGTAATTTAAGACTAATTGAGTGCATATATGTGTGATTATATGTTCATTAGGATCGTAGTGTGTGTACAAGTCCTCACTTGACACCTAACAATCCTACACCGTCCAGTTCATCCAAACCACCATCTACAGGTGAGTTCATACCCCTAATCAATGTTTTAAATGATTTTAAATGCTTTAATTGGGGGGGGGGGGGGGAATACAAGTAGAAAACAACATGTTATTAAATCATGTATATGTATTTTATAACTGTGTTTTCATTCAATAGATTTCACATACTACAAAATGTGATGCATTCTATCTTAAAAATACTTTGTTATCAAAACATATTACTTTTGAAATGTTTATTAAAATGACATCAAGTCATTGTTAATTATTGTTCAAAACTCTTAAATGTCGTACAAAACCATTTTTTACCTTCTTGAATCAAACTATACTTATACGCATATGTTCATATATATGTTAGAGATTATAGTTTTCATCCTTCATTTAGTTTCCCACACTCTTGTGTAACAAGGGTGTATAAACCTACTTGAACAACCAATTACCTTTCAGTTAACTATCATAGGGATAGTTAGAAGATATCAAACATTATTCCTATTACAAGGAATCACACAAGAGTCAGTTCATTCATGAGTCTTTACTAGTACATTACCTGATACATGAGTACCTGTACATATGCTTACATGATACATGAATACGCTTACATGAACACATTACATGAATACCTTTACGTAGATACAATTACCTGTGTATACTTACATGAATACTTGAAACTCGATTCGTAAAGATGATTTATTAGTACTTTCAGTAAATCATCCAGCCCATCCTAGTTCAACGGGAGTCAGTTACCAGATTAACCATTCCTGGAACCTACTGTTCGCTACAGAGGTTAATTGGACAATCTTCGGATGTTCATTAGGTTATCTATTTTGCTTACAGCGATGTAGAGTCAGCTACGGGACTAACCATTCCTGGAACCACTATTCGCTACAGAGGTTAATGGACATCTACGAATGCCTAAGGTTATTACTTATATTAGGAGACAGTTACGGGACTAACCATTCCTGGAACCTACTGTTTGCTACAGAGGTTAATTGGACAATTTTCGGATGTTCATTAGGTTATCTATTTCTCTTACAGCGATGTAGAGCCAGTTACGGGACTAACCATTCCTGGAACCTTCTGTTCGCTACAGAGGTTAATTGGATAATCTTCAGATGTTCATTAGGTTATACCCTTTCGCTTCGGTGATGTCGTGTTAATCCTGGTAATCTAGGGATAACACTTACATGATTATACTTTTTCCTGTTTACTTTATTTTGTGATACTTTCACATAAACGATGAGTTAGACTAAGTACTTTAGTACTAGTCAATAGAAGAAAAAACTACCATTTTACTTACAAAACATTCGGGTCTTGTTTGAAGACTACATTTCATAATAATAGAAAATAAGGGATTTTCTAGGTCTTTTTCATACTTATATCAACATTTTCATTTAAAGGTTTACATGACTTTTAAAACAGCTTTTCAAAGCAAGACAATGACACTTAAATACTTATGAATTCACCAGCTTTAAAGCTGATACTCTCTTTCAAAATAACTTGTATTCTCAGGTCATCAGTAGACAGGTACGGTGGCCAAATTTTGAGAAGACGAAGCAGACAAGTCTCGTCTTTTATTTTGATTATATATTTTTGGTGTCTTATTACAATGAAAGAACACATGTATTAAAACTTTACTTATAATGCAATGGATGATGTTGTTGCTTCTTTACTATTTTACACTGTTGTGATACTGTATATGACGTCCTCCACCCCTGAACGTTTCCGTCGTTCGTGGTTTTGGGGTGTGACAACAAGGGACCTCACAAATGCCAAGATCCAACATTCTAAGCTCTTGGAGTATCTCATACTCACATGGGTGACTCTAAGGACCAAAATGAACCCAAAACATTCCTTAGACTAGATCTAACACCTAGAGTCATCAAGTTAAAAACTTTATATCTCTAGAAGGTAGATCAAGATGCACTAAGCCCTGATCCAAACGCTCCAAGCAATCCCACACTTCTCCAAGAAGCTCCTCCTTCTTCTATGAGCACCAAAATGCATGAAATACCACCAAAAGATCAAGAACCACACTAATGGGGGCTAGGGTTTTGTTTCAAGGGTGCAATGGGATTGAGGCTGAAGATAATAGGATTTGGTGTTGAGTTAAGGAGCTTAAATAGTGTCCAAAATCCTAAATTAGGGTTTGGGTCTGACTGGAGTACACCATGCGTACTTCTGGTATGCCCAGCGTACTTCAAAGAGCACCCATGACTTCCCTGCCTAGTACGCCCAACATACTTACCAAGTACGCCCCACATACTAGGTTTGGCCCTTAAACCTTCAAACTTCCAAATGCCATATCTTCTTCGTTCTAAGTACGATTTCGATGATCCTTATATCCACAGAAAGGTAACAAGAAGCTCTACACTTTTACAACTCATACTTGACTTAAAACTTCTCGAACTAAAATCCAAAATTCCTAAAAGCTCGTACTACCACTTCACGGTTATACCCTTGGTCTTCAAATCATAAACCGAACTCCCTGATCATCTAACCTACATTACCCACACCCTAAGGCCCTAAGCCTTATGATAACCAATCCTTGGGTCACGACCCCGAATTAGGAAACGATTTGGAACCGGGTGTTACAACTCAACCCCACTTAAATTAGATTTCGTTCTCGAAATCACTCTTTACCAGCCTCCTGGGAACCAACATTCTGCACAAAACCTTCTAGTGCTGAAAAAATCACTGCTCCTTTAACTATCGAACCAATAAGTTACTTCTATAATTCTGAAGTCCCATAACTTGCCTGACCTCCACACAGGTGGAACCAATCCAAAACACAATCACAAGAGCCTCTTTCTACCATCATAACTGAAAACATCCTTTTGACCCTGAACCCTTCAACTGATACCCTTAGCATACAAACTCCTTAACCCATAACTCATAACCTGAGATCCTAGGATTTACACTTGTGTTTCACTCAAAATCTTTTGATTCACGACGACTTCCCACTAAACTGGGACATAAAAATCTTCAATCCACTACTAAGACTGCCAATCTCACACTTGATCCAGCCACCAGGTTCCTGAGAGTCCAACTGATAGGTCTACCCTATCCTATGAATCACTCTTATGCCACTCACTAACCACATAGTGATCCCACTCTAACCATGATCCAATACCTTGTCACGACCGACCCCTACCGGGTCTCACCTGCACTGTCATAACCATACGGGCCTCGCCCACAGGTCTCACCTAGTCTATACCAACAAACGGGCCATGCCCACAGGTCTCATCCAATTGATAGCTACTTAGGACTAACCTTGTCTCGAACCCCAATGGTCCTCCCACCATAACATGGAGATATTTTCCGTCAATAGTGTCCACCATGGCCAAGGCATGAGCTAATCCTCCTCTATACCAACGACCACGCCAACAATGGTCTACCTCAATCTGGTGAATACTAAGATCCTACTGCAAGCTTACAACATTTCACAATTGTCTAATATCCTAGTAAATGCTACGGCTATCTCGTAGTCTTACAACACTTCCATGTTGCCATGGCCGCGCACATGGTCTTACCGTCCATCTACTACACCGACCACAATCACCATGAGTCTATCAAGCATCTAACTATACCCTAATCAGGTGTTCGGGTCATGCTTCGAACCCCAAAGCCTTCATCAAAAAAGAACAAGCAGAGAGGATCTAACACAACCCTCAACCTGGATCAACCCACATGCTTGCTATACATCACAAAGAATGCGTCACCTAGCTATTGGAAGTTTCTTAAACTTCCAACCTACATAATTTCAATCCAGACGGCCACTTGATTCATCTTCCCTCCTGACTGGGATGTGAAACTCTCCCTAATTCCACACCTGATTCTACTCTTGCAGATCTGAACGATTCTACCCCATTTGGATTCACCGATGCTCTTCCAACCCACACAAATTTGTTGGATTTCTAACCCATCTTACATCCTTATCATTCAAACTGTCAGCAACCTGAGCTTGCCAATACTAGCATTCCATTACTAGCCCTTCTCTATGATTGCGCAAACACCCGAAATCTAGATGAACACTTCCTGAAATCTTAGCAAGTCCAATAACCCCAATCGCTCCCCCATGATACAACACCAATCCTTAAGTCCTTTATGTTGGTGACAAAGGCTATAACTCTTGACCGAAACTGGCGAGTCTTCACTCCAACTTCGCATTCTCATAACGGTCTCTGCATTCTAACCATCTTAAACCTTTGCGACTATGAAATTTCCCTGGCACTTCCAATGTCCAAACAAACTCATGTGACTGCCACCTTCATCTTCTTGCTATCACTCCTTCCTTAGCAACGGTAGTGATTGGACCCAAAGGTCCTTCCATAGACAACTGACGTTCCTACCTAAACAAATGCTAACATGTCTGAACTCTGCCTTCATTGTTGAACCATGCTAATTCATCCATAGATCTTCCAAATGATACCCCTGAATTGACCCCATCAAAGAAATGGAACAACATTGAACAAACTGAATCCCACTTAGCAAGATACGATCCACTAATAACTCTTGGCATGCAAAAATGGCATATAACAATTCTCAATGATATAACCCAGGCAATAACAAAGAACAAAAGTAAATATGATGCTTACACATACCAACACAATATTCCAAGGAAACTACAAATACTGATAATAAGATATGGAAGAGTATAAAAAATAACATACCTACGACAACATCTGATGAAACTCTGGCCTCCCCCGATTGAAACTGCAATGCTTGGCTCCTCGCTGTTGGGGCTCCTATCCTACCCTCATGATTGTCAGTGATCCTCAAAGTAACTGGAGCAGGTGCATTCACTATTCCACCCCTCAATATCTGATAACCGGCCTTCTTGTGGCCCACCTAGATGCAATGAAAACACATCAGAACCGACCCACAAGGGCAATCCCTACTAAAATGACCCATCTGACCACAACTGAAACATCCTCAGCCTGTCTCCCGACATCCTTCCTCAAGGATACTCCCACACTTGGCACAACGACCCCGACCCTAATGGCCTCCCATACATGAATCCTGAGTCTTGTGCCTCTTCACCTAGTTGACCGTAATCTGAGTCTGCTCTTACTACCTCTTTCTGAGGTGCTCCAAATCAATCTCACGCTCCTAGGCTCTAGAAATCATATCATTTAGGGTCTAGCACCCTGAAAAAATCACAAACTTCATAATTTCATCTTTCAGGATGTCATGATAGCTTACATTCTTCATCTCCTCGTCTGTTGCATACTGCGGAACCAACAAAACTCTCTCCCAGAACTTGGTAGTGATCTCTGTTATAGTCTCAGTCGTCAGGAGAAGGTCCTGAAACTCCCTCGCCAATTGCTGCACCTCAATAGCTGGTGCAAAGTTGGCCCTAAACTAGATCACAAACTCATCCCAAGTCATCATCTCCAGGGCTTCGCCTCCTAAAGTGAAGTCTACCTCCTCCCACCAATCCCGGGCTCTGTCTTTTAGAAGACAAGAGGCAAATTTGACCTTTGACCCCTCGGGGCAGAAACTCATCCGGAAAGTGTTCACCATATCCACTAACCATCTCCTACTAGCAATGGAGTCCTTCTCCCTAAAGAACTGGGGAGCTCCACAAGCACGAAACTCACCGAAAGAAAGAGTGTGAGCTCCAACAATAGCCATAACCTCAGTACGGAATGCGTCCAAACACTCATCCAAAATCTCCATAATCCCCTCCTTGATCATACTGAAGATCACTAGAGTTTGCTCCAAAATACCATGGGTAATCTCCAACAAGATGAACTCCCACATCCGCTCATCAATCGGCTTCGAACTTGCACCTAAGCCTGATCCAGAATGAGAACCTCCTCCATGAGTGCTCATAACCATTCTGAAAAGAAATCATAAAAATGATCAGAACATAACCATCAATCCTTATCCAATAGACTTCCTAAACTCTCCTTGACTCTCCTCGATTCGACTATGGATCATGTGCTTTCAGTAGTACGGGACCAATACTACCTTCCACACCTATCCATACTTTCCTAAAGAATCATCCCGAATCCTCTAAGTCGCCTTCTCAAAATGATACTCTAAGTACTCGCTTGTGACAACTGTCAAAATTCGAGTCGGTTCTAGATTTGACTAGACTTAGTTGCACATATAGGCACTACACATACTAGACTTAGTAACTAGAAGCTAAGTTATAACCTACTAGAAACTTGGAAACAATTAGAATCAATGGATAGTGTACTTAGATTTCACATTGATATGTGAATTCTACATCTACTGAGCTGTAGTGACTATCCATATTTGGGTCACTCTTTGACTCGAACAACATTTCATGAATCATATACACACATCATGCACTTGACCTAGAAATAGAAATTAGGTCAAAGTCTCATAGAAACTTAAGTCAAAGTTGAAGAGTAAGACTAGTATACTTGATTCCTCGGTTTCGTTTGAATTTCGGAATCACTACATAGAATGCCAATAAACCAATAAAAATAAATTACAAACAATATTTCTAATTTGAATAAGATTTATGAAAGTCTAAGATAGTTTGAAGTCTCAAAATTCAAGTAATTTTGATATCCAAAGATTTACAAACTCCCAAAAACCCAAAATGCCCTAAAAACTCATATTTACAAACTTTAACCTTAAAAATTCTATAAAAATAATTAAAAACCTTGTAAGATTATCTTCTAATAATTAAAATTAGTATAATATATCCAAGGCAAATAAAATTTAACTCATTAACATTACCCTTAATTTATAAATAAAAAAATAAAGGTTTTATGAATAAAAACTTGATTTTAGTGTATATTTTATAAAAAGTTTGATATTTTTATAAAAGATTGAAATTTTTATAAAACAAACAAGAGAGAGGGAGCCTCTCTCACCCAAAATCTCAGCCCCCCCCCCCCTCTCCCAAGACCCTCCTCCTCTTCCCAATACACCATTTTCCCAAGTCATTAATCAATTTCACTCACCCACTCCATCTCTTTCTCTCTCTCACACTCCCTCACTTCATTTTCTCTCTATTCTCTCTTCCTCCCTCCCTCAACCATGAAATTCTCCAGAAAATGGGTCATAGAACACACCATGAACTCTATATCTTAATCATCTTGAGGTGTTCTTAAAGGTAAACCCGAAACCCATTCATTTTCCTTCTCTTTTCCTTCAACTTTTACTTGTTTTCATGGATTTTCTCCATCTTCTACTCCATTCTAATGTAAAATCATGAACATTAGCACCAACTCACGGTTTTTATGATGATGGTGGTAGGGTTTCACCCAAGAACAACATGCATGTTGTTTAATGGTCAAATCCAAGGACCAAAACCTATGTCAAACACTAAAGTTTGGATTTTTACAAGTTTTAAAGGTTCATACACCTTATGCATTCAAGTATTTCCCTTAAAAACATCACTATGACCAACATATGTCCATGCATGATCTTCAAACCGTGATGCATGTGATGAACACCAAGCTAAAGAGCTTGATGATCAAAGTAGTGCATGTAAATGATTTTGTCTATAAAAATATGTAAAAGTTCTTTTCTGTTCAGATAAAAATTCTTCCAGATTCCCATTAAGGTAATATGAACATCTGAAAAATTTCAAGAGTTTTTATCATTTCCTTGATTTATTAAAATTGTTACAAGAAAACAAGGGCATAAATCACATAAAATACTTCCAGAGGTCTATAAATCCGGAATAAGTTCGTGGATGACCCCTATGGTGAATAATGACCTCTCATTAAATTTCATTGATTTATGTTGTTGTTTAGTATGATTTTCTATTTTCTTTTTGTTTGGGTATAATAAATCACAAAACCACTTTAGGGAGTGTGAAAATTGTATCTAACAATTTTCACAGCTCTTACCTTTGGTGGGAGACTCATAAAAGTAATTTCAGAATTTTTCATCATGCCTTCCTATTTTTCCCAATTTTTGGTAATTATAACGGCCTAAAAATAGGAAAACTAGTTCCGATTATCCAAAATTCATGAACATTTACCAGAGCATCATGTTGTACATTAGGAGGTTACATAAACATTTTTATGATTTTTCTCTACTGTAAACTATTTTTCTCCTATTTTCTAAGGTTAAATACACTTAAATACACTTAAATACACATAAATACCCAAAACCGGATTATACAATATGAAAACCACTTTTGGTATTTTTCCCGGATTACTTACACTGTAAATGATGTTACAAAATTTTTTGGTAATTTATTTTAACTGTTTATTATTTATTCTTCTATTAATGATTATTTAAGGGGATAAAACAAGGAAAAATAGAAATACCCACTGAAAAATATCTTTTATATTTTTCCCAGCCACTTTATGTATAATAACAGTTAAATAAAAAGTTTGGATAATTTTGGAAACTGTTTTCTATTTATTTCAATTTTTATTGGAATAAATGCTCAAAAATCATAAAATATAATTAAACAGCTTGGAAATCGATTTTTATATTTTTCCCAGCTTATTAATGTGTAATAACAGTAAAATAAAAAGTTTGAGAATTTTTATCCTTTGAATGCTATTTTTCATGAATTTTTATAAATTTAGAGAATTAAATATATGAAAAATGGTTATACATATCCATAATCCATGAAAATGTATCTAGAAGTCTATTAATACATTTAGAACCAAAATCTGAAGTTTGGTAAATTTTTATTAACTTTTTAGTATTTTTCATGATTTTATGGTTATTCAAGAAACTAAAATGGTGAAAAATAGTTAGACAAATCAAAAATTCAAGAAAATTTATCTTGAGGTCTTTGACTTCAATTAAAACTGAAATTCAAAGTTTGGGAAATTTTATAACTTAATTGATTTAGTTTTCGAATGTTTAACCATTGGAACGCCTCTTAAAATGTTAAATATTAACATTTCAATAGTGAGAAATTACACTTAAATTGTTATATAACAATTGATTCATTGGAATTTAATTTTAACAGAAAAATGTTTATAACTTATCAATATTAAATTTTGGCACACTATAGGCATAATTCTATTGTAGTAGTAAGTATACTAGTGTTAGATTTCGATTAGAGACTCACTAGCGAATACCATTATTGTAGGAATCGATAGTGGTACGAGTGGAGCATAGTCAAGGCACCATTTGCATCATCTCAATGCATATTGTGAGTATTCACCAATCCCCTATTTGCGATTTTTAAATGTTTTGGGGTGGAAAAGCATGTCCTAAACTATTTATATTCGTTGTATTTATTTGACTCGTATAAACTTGGTTGCTATATTTTGCATATTGTGAGTATTCACGCACTCCCCTATTTTTAGTTTTTATGTTTTGGGGTGGAAAAGCATGTCCTGAAAAACTATTATTTGAATGTTGTATTTAAATTGATTTGTATCAAACATGATTGCTATTTTATTGCTATATCTCTCTATGTATGTCTATGCAACACGGAACATGAGAACTTATCGTATTAAGGCCCTTCCCTTATCTCTAACCATTAACTATTTGAGCCAATGGTCATTATGGATAGCGCTATTAGGAATTGACAACTCCTCACTCACCCTATTGCTGGAGTGCATGATACCATATTCATCTATGGAACGATAAGCATACATCTTGATAGGGCTTCAGTCATAGGTTTGGTTGAGAACTCATTGTTTGCTCATACACATACAAACCGGTTACTCATTATAGCAATAAACTCGTTACTCATTATAGCAATAAACTTGTTATTTATTATGTCAATAAACTCGTTTATCAAATATAGCAATCAACTTTGTTTCACATTATAGCAATCAACTTTGTTTCTCATTATAGCAATGAACTTTATTTCTCATTATAGCAATGAACTCTATTTCTCATTACAACAACGGACTTTTACTACTGGAAACTTATATACATGTTTTAGCAATGAAATTGTTTGCTCCTTGTAGCAACGAAATTGACAGCTCATTTTAGCAATGAAACTTGTTTACTCGTTTGAGTAACGAACTTTATCTTCCATGAGAATATGAATGTTGCATCTCATTTGGGCAATATACTTTATCTCTCATGATGACAAAGAACTTTGTTTTTGTACAAACTTATTTACTCATTTTAACAATATACTTGTATTATTGGAAACTATTATCAAAACTTTGATTTCAACCCATGGAACCAAGATTATTTTGTTTATTTGTGAGTACTCACCAACTATTTTTATTGTTGACGCTCGTTTTACATGCTTTTTCAGGAATTATCGAGTAAGTGGCACTTAGGGACACTTCACTTTTAGGAGCATTCGCATGTGTTGTATTTCTATTTTCATTATAATTTCTTGTAAAAGTTGTTCAAACCCATTGTAAATTTGTAATGATTTTTAATACTATGGTTGGTGTTGTCTTTTAACTTTTGCTATGAAACCCTTTATACTGCCACGCCTCGTGTTTCCGCTTTAGCGGGGTGTGACATCGCTAAACAGTGCAATGAAACCCAATAAATCATTTCCTAGGTTTTCGACCTCACCCTGCCATCAGCTGCTGAAGAACTCTCACTAATGCCAGCTAACTACTTCATGAATATAATCGCTTGTCGCAAAGCTTAGATAATCCTTCGAGTGAAAGACTCAACCCTACAATGGCTAGACTCAAATGAGAGCTACACAAATAAAGTCAAATCCATCACTATGAGATTATTTAACGTTTGCAACATGTGACTTAACATATTCACTCAATAGCTAACTTACATCATTAAGAGTTCCATAAAGCACAAAGTAAGCAACATTCGTGCAGTAACACTCCAAGCTATAGAACAAACAAAGAACCTCCAAAGCTCACTTACTATAATCCATGCTAGGAACTTCCACTCTCACTGCCAGTTGCCTTATACAGCCAAATTATACACAATACATAATCAAATAGACTGTCGAATGAAAGACTCTACCCTAGGACCACAACTAAACGAGGAACATGAAATAATCCAAATCATTCATTCTAGGGCTATATGATCCTAATCGTATAAATCTTTTAAAGCATACACTTAGAAATTACTGATACCATTACATATTCTTAATCTAGCATCCAATGCTTCCTAGGCTACAAGGCATTACATATCAGTCCAATCTATCATTCAATTCCTGAAAATATCTCTAGCCTTATCTTAGCATGCAAACATTCATATCATATAACGTATCAACATGTATGGGTATTTTGGGAATCACTTACGTGAGCTCAGCCGATTGCACGCATCACACCCCTTTGTATTTATAAAATCCTTTTTGAAATTTATTCCCCTAACAAAATCTTTTAAAACTGATTTTCTTTCAAAAGATTATCAATTCCTTAGTTTGAGTTCAGACATACCCGAGAGTGTGTCGAAATCCCTCAAACCAAGGCTCTGATACCAACTTGTAACGTCCCAAAAATTATGAGGTAAAAAACACTAATTATCTTTTATTCAAACATCTAAAAGTGTTTCATAATAAAACAGTCATCATAGTACAATCCCAAAATCATCACAAAGCGGGAACATGGATGGATGTGTTGTGATCACATCGGGCCCTTCCCTTTCAAACCTAATGTAACTAAAACCATAACCATAAAAACAGTAAGCACAAACTTATGGAGTTCTCCAAAATACCACATACCATACATACCATTGGGCCTAGCCCTCACATTGGGCCCAACCCACCATAATGGGGCTAGCCCTATGAAACCAAGGGGCCTAGCCCGATCATACAAATGCAAAAGTCAATAACATACAATGGCCCTAGTCCTTACTGATCCATGAGCCTAGCCCAACATACAAATGGGCCTAACCCAACATACCATGCAAGAGTCACAAGGACAATTAGCATAACATAATCTAGTGAGCCAGCATTGGTGCCTTTAACCCATGAGTACAGTGAGGAGACTCACCTCAATTCGCTGATAACCAAATAACTGTTCGGGTCGTTGAACCGGATAACCTCGCACCAACTAACAATAAATAAAATCTCAATTAATAATTAACTGGATAACCCAGAATCAAAGGACCACTCCATAATACAACTTGCTAAATGGAAAAAAGACCATTTTACCCTTTTCTTACTTGGCCCAAAACCAAGGCCTAACCCATTTGCTCAAAAAGCCCATATCCCCAAATGGCATCCCAAGGCCCAATATAGCCCATCTTCCTAATTGGGCCCGACCATCATGGACCTAATTCCAAGAAACCCTTAGTCTATCCATGACCCAAAGTCAGAAGTCCAATGGCCCAACAAGGCCCAAACCTTAAAAGGCCCAAGATTGATATACTGGGTAGTACGCCTCGCGTACCATAAGGGTACGCCCCGCATACGCACCCCCAAAGCACAAGGTACAAGAAGTTGATGTGTAACCACGCATTACACTGAGCGTACTCCTATGTACGCCTAACGTACTCAGTAGAGAGCCAAAAATCCCATAAAATCTCTTAATGGTTAAGATAAGGATTTCCAAACTCAGATATGACCCTAATGAGATGTCCTAACATGTAAACTTGGCAACTTTACTCCTTTACATGGCTTAATGGAACCAAATCCTCAATAAAATCCATAATAAACACCTAAACTCATGCATGATCCAAAATAACTCATCAATATGACATTTTTATGAGCAAGGGACCTCACAAATGCCAAGATCCAACATTCTAAGCTCTTGGAGTAGCTCATACTCACATGGGTGACTCTAAGGACCAAAATGAACCCAAAACATTCCCTAGACTAGATCTAACACCTCGAGTCATCAAGTTAAAAACTTTATATCTATAGAAGGTAGATCAAGATGCACAAAGCCAGGATCCAAAACCTTTAAGCAATCACACACTTCTCCAAGAAGCTCCTCTTTCTTCTGTGAGAACTAAAATGCATGAAATACCACCAAAAGCTCAAGAACCACACCAATGAGGGTTAGGGTTTCGTTTCTAGGGTTTAATGGGATGGAGGCTAAAGATAAGAGGGTTTGGTGTTGAGTTAAGGAGCTTAAATAGGGTCCAAGACCCTGAATTAGGGTTTGGGTCTGACTAGAGTATGCCATGCGTACTTCTGGTACACTTAGCGTACTCCAAAGAGCACCCGTGACTTCCCTACGCCTAGCGTACTTCCCAAGTACGCTCCGCGTACTAGGCTTGGCCCTCAAACCTTCAAGTTTTCAAATGTCATATCTTCTTCGTTCTATGTCTGATTTCGACGAGTCTTATATCCATGGAAATGTAACGAGAAGTTGTACACTTCTAACAACTCATCATTGCCTTAAAGCTTCCCGAACTAAAATCCAAAATTCCTAAAAGCCTGAACTGTCACTTTATGGTTATACCCATGGGCTTTAAATCACAAACCGAACACCCGGATCATCTAACCTACATTACCCACACCCAAAAGGGGTCTAAATCTCTCTTTTGCAAAGGCCCTACGCCTTATGATAACCGATCCTCGGGTCACGACCCCGAATTAGGAAACGATTCGGAACAAGATGTTATAGAAAAAGATGGAAAAATAAAAAAAGTTAAGATAATAGAATTAAGAAGATCTGAATGGGGTGAAGAGTGAATAATGATGAGGGTGTTTATAGTTGAAGATTGAAGGTTTAAAATTTAAAATTTTGAAAAAAAAAACGGTTATATTTTTTAAATTAGGTATTTTTTTAAGGAAAGATGGTGTTTTTTGAAAATGGAATTTGAATAATAAATGGTAAAAAAACATAAAAAAGGAAATTGGTATTGTCTCTCATCGGTAACTCTCAGCCGAATTGTCGAGCCGAGCTCGGCATCTCGAGGGCTTGGCCCAGTATTCGCCGAAAATTGCCCAGTGGTTTCCCGAAGCCACACCGACTAGCCTGAAAACTGAGTAGTAACATCATTTCCTATTATTTTACACAGAAGTATAATTATATGTTTCCCATGCAACTTGCCAAACAACTTCACCATATTCAACCACACCCCTACATCCTTCAATTTTAGTCCATAGACATCTTCGTTCTTCCTGTCTTTTCTACAATCTACACTAATATTTTGGAATTGAACTATGTATGACTTTTTCTGCAATTGAATTGTTAATCTAATTTTGGTATCTGCAAAATGAATTTTTGCAATATGAACTCGACATCAACTGATTTTATGATTTTATCTCGAATTTCTTCCTCTGCATGCATTCTTGGTTCGAGGTTTGAAATTGAACTCTATTTGGATTCTTCTTTATCTGCATCCAAAATCGAATGGATTATTATGTAACTCAAATTTTTTGGGTTGTTTTGAAAGTGATTTTTTTTTTTGTTTAATAACTCTGTCATATTTTGGATATCTGCTATGTATTATAATCGAATTTAGACATTTGAATGTTTCATCAAAATCAAAATTTTCGGTTTAAATTTGATGTTTGAATAATTGAATGTGTGTATTTTTTGGATTTCTGCTGTATATTTGAAACAAAAATTTGGATGTTTGGACTTTTTTTTAGAGAAAATTACTACTCTAACCAAATTCATTAATGACTTCTCACTTTTTAGCTAAAATTTAAGACTTATCTCGAAATAGTCATCGAAATCGTAGGTGGTTAAAATGGTCTATTGTTTCGCTCATTTACCTACTGTTTTGATTTTAGTATATAAGGATTTTTTTTTTTTTTTTTCGTTTTTCATTACGAAACCGTAGACGAAAAAATGGTCTACTGTTTCATCTGGGGAGTCTACTGTTTCCCAAAAAGTAGATTAAAGATGATCTACTGTTTCGTCTAAAAACATATGGCTTTTTTTAAAAAATTTACGGTATTGTTGATTAGGAGTAGTTTTTGTATATGGGGATAATTTGTTTTTTGAAAAAAAATAATAATAAATAAAACCATTGGTTTCTTACGAAACCTACGGTGTACAAGTCCATAATGCATAAAACTGTAGTTTTTTAACCCAAAACCATAGACTTCTACCCAAAACTGTACTTTTCATTAAAAAAGAAAAACCGTAGATTTAACACAAACCGCAAGCTACGGTTTGAGAAATCGTATTTATAGAGAGAAAACCGTAGGTTTTAAAAAAACCTACGGTTTTATATCTTCAAAATGATTTTTTTTATAAACACGAAACAGTAGACGAATTAGCGAAACAGTAGACGATTTTAAAAACCTACTGTTTCGTGGGCTATTTTGGGGCAATTCCTAATTTTTGACTAAAAATGGTTAATCACTTTCTTAATTGGCTTAGCCTTTTTTTTTTTTTTAAATATAATTATTTATTTAAATTTAATGTATAGATATACATCGGATTCCTAATATTCGGTGGGGATTTATTCATCCGACCCCGTCGGGGATTGCAGTTTCCAACGGGAGTTTGCATCCCTAAACTTTGAAATGTGTCGCAATAAAATAAAATTTTAAAACAATATTAAAATGTAGTTAATCCAATTGAAAGGGAAAAGCTAATAATTGGTGAAGCATAACTGTACAAGCACGTGGTCCGTATTTGACGGTTCCAAATGTTAAATGAACGTCGGTTACATGATTGGGGTAAACATTAGAGTAAATCACGCATAAAACTCTTTGTCTAATTTATAAAAACATTTGATAACATGCAATTTAAAGATTGTATTTGAAAAGATGTTTTTTTAATAAAAAGTATTATTTTCATTTTATCTGAAAATTTATTTTAATTATTTTTCTCGGACAAGCATTCGATAGCTATAATTTATTTTTAAAACACTATTCATATAAAAAGAAATTAAAAAAAGAGTTTTGACCAGATGAACTCGATTAACATGTTTTAAGGAAGTTTAAATGGACAAAGTTTATTAATGTGATATATCTTTATTTTACATTGTCAAATATAAATAAATAAATAAATAGATAATAAGAACATGTTAGACAAAGTTAAATAATTTTTCTTAAAAGGTACGTGAAATAGATTTTAAATTTTAAGTTTTTGTTTAAATTAAAAACAAATCCATCATATTCTTAAACAAAACTTTGTATTTGAATCGAACTCTTTGTTAAAACCTAAAAGCTTTCGGATAATCGCTGCAATTCAAGACTTAACACTTCAAATTTGGACTGTCACAATATATATATATATATATATATATATATATATATATATATATATATATATATATATATATATATATATATATATATATATATATATATATATATATATATATATATACTAGGCAAATGCTCGCGCGTTGCGCAGTGGGATAATTATGTAGTTTAATATGGTTATATATGGTTTAATGTATTGTGAATAAGCCATACATAAAACTTGTATGCGATTAAATAGTATGTATATTTTTTGATTTACAGATTTTTTATCATAATAAATAATGAAATTTTTTTACTATTAGTTTAAAATTCTAAATGTAATTTTTATGTACATATTAGTATCTAATGTAATTAGTTGATGATTGATTAGATATGGATTCTCATTTGTGGTCGTCTATTTATGTTGAACCTCATAAAAATACATATTTAACGACTTTTGTTAGTTTTACTATTGAATAGAAAATGGTGCCGTATTTTAAGTAAATATAAAAAATCTCATTATCAATCTATTTTAAGATAGTGACAAATTTTAAGTTAATATAAAAAATCATATTCTAGAACTAATGAAAAGAAAAAACGGAGCCAAAATTTTTAACTATAATAAAGTTGATTCCAATTAAAAAGTGCTCAATCGAAGATAATATCATTCAATAAACATCATAAGATATTACGTTATATTCAAATTACAGACATCATTTTTGTAAGAGTCATTCAAAATATATGAGACTATAGCGCCTAATACAACAATGTAATAACCAAATGACCCTAACATATTTTAAATGAAATATAAATATAATATATTATCTATGCAACTAAATTTCTGTACAACATGTGAGATTCGTCTACTATATGATATTCTTCTAATATATTATATTATAGTATAAACATTATATTTGGAAAACCACTTTGAGTTATATTGTAGTTTATAACATTAAATTTGTGATGGGCTGTATTTGACACACATTTGTGTATTTATATCTATATTATATATTTAAAACAAATCTTATATAAACAGCCAACCTAAATATTCATCTTCAAGTTTTCTTTCTTCGCTACGTAAACAAACTTTTGTTATAAAGCCAAAAATGGAATAAAAGACACTTAATTGTATGATCATGATATATTATATTTTGATTGGGGCTTGTACAAAACATGCATGAGCATATATTATTAATTTATCTCTTGTTTTGGGTAATTCGAATAAGATAGCTTCAAATCCAACGTATCAAACAGATTACCCATTTACTAAAGTCTAAAACCCAAAAACTCAAACATGTTCTAATACCATACAAATGCATGAGGTTTTAGCAAATTATTATCTCATATGAATTACCATTGATTATGTGTGATTAATTATTAAGAATGTGAAAAGGTTTGGGGGCTTCAAATGCATGAGGTTTTAGCAAATTATTGTGGGGGGTTTCAAATGCATGACATTCAAGGGAAAATGCAAGCTTTATAAGTATTTAAGATATATATATATATATATATATATATATATATATATATATATATATATATATATATATATATATATATATATAGGAAAAGTGAATATACCCTTAAGGGTATATAAGCTTAGGTACCCAAACACATCATAATACGTCGTTTTGTTTGATATATTAATTATAATGTTCTTAAAATTCAAACTCTAACTTGATTTACTTTCAATATTTTTGAAATTTCACTATTATCTTCCTCTTACATCACATCTTTATGCCGAACACCTACTAGACTAAATATATTATAGTTAAAAATAAAAATTATATAAGAGAAAGATAAATGTAAAATTTATAAAAATCTTGGTATTAAATCAAGTTAGAAGTTGAATTAAAACAACATTGGACAATTCCAATGTGTATATGTGATACAAAACAACGGAATATGGTGAGTTTGGGTACTTAAGCTTATATACCCTTAAGGGTATATTCACTTTTCCATATATATATATATATATATATATATATATATATATATATATATATATATATATATATATATATATATATATATATATATTAGCTTAAAACCCGTGGACACCATGGAAGAGAAAGAAAAAAAAAATTGTCAATAAACCATAAGATTATAATTGAACAAAGATAAGATAGAATTTATTAATTTAT
Source organism: Lactuca sativa (assembly GCF_002870075.4). NCBI lineage: Eukaryota > Viridiplantae > Streptophyta > Magnoliopsida > Asterales > Asteraceae > Lactuca > Lactuca sativa. The sequence goes on along the minus strand of NC_056623.2, from coordinate 163,895,693 downwards.
AAATATAGATGTTTCAAGTATTATAAAAAAATTTATCACTAAAGATGCGAGCTTGAAATTTTTTTTCTCAATCAAAATAATAAAGGTAAATTAGGTTGGACATTGAAGTTATTATTATTATTAACGTAAATTTGAAAATTTCCTATTATATGTATTACTAACTTGGTAATCATCATTGCTAACTTGGTAATTATCCTAAAATAAGAAAAATATATTTGATGTTGCTCTAAAAGAACGAAAAATTGTTGTGTTATCTTATTATCTTACCATTTATTACTTTTCAAATTACTTTTACATTTCAAATAATATGCAGAAATTGTGATACGTATTCGTTGGTGAGCTTGAGCAATTGGAGCACAATTGCAGCGGACCTTAACGTGCTTTTGGTTGTAACTGAAATGACTCTTGTGTGCTTTTGTTCTTAACGTGCTTTTAGCTGAAATGACTTTTTTTGTGCTTTTCCGTGAGGGATTTAACTTGAACACAAGGAAAACAACAAAATTTAAAGGGGATAGATTTGAACAACAATCTAGACCTATAGATTGAGGTTCTAGAAAACAATCAAGACCTATTGACTGAATTCTAATCAAGATCAGGACAACATCCTTCAAATGATCAAGTTCGAGTGTAAGAAATAACTCTAAGGGTATGAACAATGTTCAAGCTTTAAATTTTCAAAAGTGATGATCAAAATACAATTACTTTGGCAACTATATATAGCTCCACAATGATCAAATACGAATTTAAACAAGACTTAAATGAAACATTAACTATCTTATTATTAAGGGGGGGGGGGGGTTACAACTTGATTAATAATGTCTTCAATCAAGGAACCATGATTGCTAACTCTTGGAGTCCAAAACCGACCTCCCCATTTACTCTAGCCCCTTCCAACTTCCGTCCACATCACCATGCCAACAAAGCATGCCACGTCAACTCCCATACCAGTCTGCCATGTGGATAATGTTAATTCAGCATTATTATTATTTTTGGTTGCCAAGTCTGTATCATCTCCTCCACCTTGAAAAGGAATTGACCTCAATTCAAGCAGGCCATCATCATCCAGATACGGGGAAAGATCTCCCACGTTAAAGGGTGCATGAACTCCATAATCACCAGGTAACTCTAGCTTGTAGGCATTATCATTCACTCTTCCAACCACCTTGTAAGGACCTTCCGCCTTGGGCATCAACTTGTTCTTTCGTTTATTAGGAAAACGATCTTTCCTCATATGTAACCAAAGTAAGTCACCTTCTTCAAACACTCTTGGTTTTCTGTGTTTATTTGATTTTTGTTTGTAAATTTCATTGATGGACTGGATCTTTTCATGAACTTGCTGATGAAGCTTCAACATAGATTTCAACTTTTCACTTGCATCTTTATGGACCCATTCACCCTTTGGTAATGGAATTAAATCCAAAGGCATGTATGGGTTGACACCATAAACAACCTCAAATGGAGAGTGCCTTGTTGCATATGTAGGAGAACAATTATATGCAAATTCAGCATGTGCCAATTTAGTATCCCAATCCTTTTGTGTTTTGCCAACCAAACCCCTTAACAACGTGCCCAAGGTTCTATTAGTTACCTCCGTTTGCCCATTAGTTTGTGGGTGATGAGATGTGCTAAATAACAGTTTCGTCCCAACCTTTCTCCACAATGTGTTCCAAAAGTAACTCAAAAATTTAGAGTCACGATCAGAAACTATAGTTTTTAGTATGCCATGTAAGCGTACAATCTCTTTGAAATACAAATTAGCCACCATACTATCATCATCCGTCTTGTGACAAGGAACAAAGTGAGCCATCTTGGAAAAACGATCCACGACCACCATGATTGAATCTTTACCACGTTGTGATCTCGGTAATGCTACAATGAAATCCATGGAAACATCTTCCCAAAGGTGATTGGGAATTGGTAAAGGAGTGTACACACCAGGTTTAAAAGAAGTCTTGGTCATATGGCACGTCACACACTTGCTAATTATGTTGGTTACATCCCCCCAACATCTTGGGCCAGAAGAAATGTTCGCGAAGCACCTCCAATGTTTTTGCCACCCCAAAGTGCCCCGCTAAACCACCACCATGTGCTTCTCGAATCAACAACTCCCTTATGGCATGTTTAGGCACACAAAGGCGATTGCCCTTAAACAAGAATACATTTTGCACCATGTATTCTCCAATGGGACCACCTGCACATTTTAAAAAGGTTTCTCCAAAATCTGGATCGGATGCGTAATAATCCTTGAGAGTTTCAAATCCCAACAAACGGACATCAAGAGTAGCTAACAAAGTGTATCGTCTAGACAACGCGCCAGCCACCACGTTGCTTTTTCCATCTTTGTATTTTGATGAGAAATGGACTGATTGGAGAAATTCCACCAACTTAGCATGTCGTGTACTAAGTTTTTGCTGCCCATTAATGTACTTTAAAGATTCGTGATTGGAATGCAACACAAAATGAGTAGCACGTAAATAGTGACTCCAATGGTCCAAAGCACGCACAATTGCATAGAATTCTTTGTCATACGTACAATAATTCATCCTTGCACCATTCAAATTTTCTGAAAAATAGGCTATGGATCGCTTGCCTTGAATCAACACCGCACCAATGCCCACACCACTAGCATCACATTCTACTTCAAAGGGTTGTGAAAAATCAGGAAGTGCCAACACCGGGGCATTGCACAACAACTCCTTCACCTTTTCAAATGCCTTTTGAGCCTCTTCCCCCCATGCAAAGGCACCTTTTTTTAAATAACCCGTAATAGGACTCATAATAATGTTGAAATCACGAATAAATCTCCTATAAAAAGAGGCAAGACCATGAAAAGATCTCACTTCAGAAACATTGGTTGTAATGGGCCAAGATTTAATTGCTTCAATCTTAGACTCATCCACAGATACTCCATCCTTTGACACCACGTATCCCAAAAACATTACCTTATCTACAAAAAACGAACATTTTTCGAGTTTCCCATAAAGATTTTGTACCCTAAGGGTCTCAAAATTATTTTCTAAGTGTTTCACATGCTCCGTTTTACTTTTACTATAGATCAGGATATCATCTAAGTATACCACCACAAATATGCCCAAAAACGGTTTTAACACCTCATTCATCAACCTCATAAATGTTCTAGGAGCATTAGTTAAGCCAAATGGCATATCAGTCCACTCATACAATCCATGCTTTGTTTTGAATGCCATCTTCCATTCATCCTCTTCTCTCATCCGGATCTGATGATACCTACTCCTTAGATCAGCTTTAGAAAACACAACAGCTCCATGTAATTCATCAAGCATATCATAGGAAACCTATATTTGATGGTAATGTTGTTCACGACTCGGCTATCAATACACATTCTCCAAGTTCCCTCCTTCTTTGGCACTAAAAGAATGGGTACGACACACGGGCTTAAACTTTCACGCACATAACCCATTTGCATGAGCTCTCCAATTTGTTTTTCTAATTCTTAGTTTCTTCCGGATTGCAACGATAAGCTGCTTTGTTTGGTACGGGGGAACCTGGAATGAGATCAATTTGATGTTCAATGCCACGAATGAGAGGTAAACCTGGTGGGAGTTCCGTTGGAAAAACGTCTCCATACTTCACAAGTAAATCTGCCAAAGGACCATCTAGTCGGTCATTTCGATCAGCCTTTGCATCTCCTTTAGCCACCAACATGTACACCACCTCCTCGTGATCAAGGATTTGCTCCACTTCCTTTTCACTAGCCAACATGGTAAGAGTTGGCCTTTTTCCTTGCTTAGTACTCATGGATCTCATAACTGATGAGGACATGGGCTTAAGCATAATTTTTTTGCCATTATGCTTCAACTCGTGTTCGTTAGTCCTCCCCCTATGCACAAAATCAGGGTCAAATTGCCATGGCCTCCCTAACAGTATATGACATGCATCCACGTGGATGACATCACATAATACCTCGTCTTCATAAGATCCCATTGTGAGAGCAACCTTCACCTGTTTTGTTACTTTGACCTTATTTCCATCATCTATCCAATGGAGTGCATAAGGCTTAGGGTGATTCGTAGTGATCAACCCTAATTTTGTCACCATTTCAGTTGAGGCCATGTTTGTACAACTTCCAGCATCAATAATAAGACTACACCATTTGTCTTTGACTAAAAATTTGGTGTGAAATACTGGTCACGTTGATCAAAATTAGATTGCACCACTTGCGTTTTTAGAGTTCTTATTACCAGGTTTGTGTCATACCTTGGTGCTTCATAACTTTCCTCTTCCTCCACCCTATCTTCCTCCTATTCTTCATTAAAAATGATATTCATCTGTTCCTCTTCGAACATCTCATCACGGTATTCACACGCCTCTCTTAAGGTCACCACCCTTTTCTTTGGGCATGCATTTTGATAATGCCCAAACCCTTGGCATTTGAAACATCGTACCTTGGACAAGCTGGTCTCTTTGTGTGCATTCGTGGGTTTTTCAGTAACCGAAGCACTAGAAGCACCAATAGAACTAGAAGAAGATGGTTGCTTGGGAAACGATTCCGTTTTGGACCAACTCTTGACTTTGGACGATTCGGCACTTGAACTCCCATACTTTGGTTTAGATTGGGCCTCCACCTTCAAACACAAGCCACAAAGTGTATCAGAATATGCATAGGGATACAACTCCACGGCATTGGAGATGTTAAAATTCAGGCCACGAAGGAAACGTGACATTTTTTGTTCTTTTATCTCTTCTATATCACCCATCAATGCCAACTTCTCAAACTCATTTATGTACTCTCCCACGGTCAGTTTCCCTTGTCTCAGATCAACAATTTTTTTATAGGTGGTTAGTCGATGGTTTAGAGGTACATATCTTTTTCGTAATTTTCTTTTCAAGGATTCCCAAGAAGAAATTCTATTTTTACCTTCACTGGCTCTCTTGGCCTTAAGCCCTTCAAACCACAATGAGACACCACCATTTAACTTCAAAATGGCATATTTGCAACACTTTTCGTCATCCAACTCCATGAAATCGATAAATCTTTCAATCTTCCATTCCCAATGTAAGTAACGTTCTGGATCCATTCCTCCAGAAAATTCAGGCAATTCAGCCAACTTGCATTCCTCCACATGTGGTTGTCCACGAACGGGCGACCTTCGATTTGCACCTTCTGTTACATTTCTCAATGCTTCTCCTAGATTGCGAAGGAAATTAGGGTCTTCCCAATCCATCATAACTTTCTTTGATACCACTTATGATACTTATTCGTTGGTGAGCTTGAGCGATTGGAGCACAATTGCAGTAGACCTTAACGTGCTTTTGGTTGTAACTGAAATGACTCTTGTGTGCTTTTGTTCTTAACGTGCTTTTGGCTGAAATGACTCTTTTTGTGCTTTTCCGTGAGGGATTTAACTTAAACACAAGGAAAACAATGAAATTTAAAGGGGATGGATTTGAACAACAATCTAGACCTATAGATTGAGGTTCTAGAAAACAATCAAGACCTATTGATTGAATTCTAATCAAGATCAGGACAACATCCTTCTAATGATAAAGTTTGAGTGTAAGAAACAACTCTAAGGGTATGAACAATGTTCAAGCTTTCAATTTTCAAAAGTGATGATCAAAATACAATACTTTGGCATCTATATATAGCTCCACAATGATCAAATACGAATTTAAACAAGACTTAAATGAAACATTAACTATCTTATTATTAAGGGGGGTTACAACTTGATTAATAAAGTCTTCAGTCAAGGAACCATTATTGCCAACTCTTGGAGTCCAAAACCGACCTCCCCATTTATTCTAGCCCATTCCAACTTCCGTCCACGTCTCCATGCCAACAAAGCGTGCCACGGCAGCTCCCAAACCGTTCTGCTATGTGGATAATGTTAATTCAACATTATTATTATTATTTTTGGCTACCAAGTCCGTATCAAATTGTTTTAGATAATATTTGGAATTGATTATAGACTATTTTGAATTTGTATTTAGGAGTTACACGTGGCATAATATTGCTTTAATAGTTTGACACATGACAGAATGTGGTTAACCTTATTCATTTATTAGATAGGGATATATATATATATATATATATATATATATATATATATATATATATATATATATATATATATATATATATACTAGTCGTTTACCCGCGCCAAGCGACGGGTGTTAATAGTTTTTTTTTTCATAAATTAGTTTCTAGAAGCAATTAGTTCTTTTGAGCAAATAGTTTACTACGTCTGAACAGTTATTCATAGTATGTGCATGTATTCCACTTTTCACGACCGGAAACAATTTTATGAAATCGCCTTCTAAAACCATTATCTTTCCACCAAATGAGAGCCTCACCCTAGTTATATGTTTCATGGTACGCTTAAACGCCTCCAATGCATGTAATTTAGCCATTGACACTTTGTACAATTTGATTATTTTTGTAGTCCATAGTAGTTGAGCATTATCACTTTGTCTTGTAATCTTGCAGATTGGATCATTTTCAATACGAATGGAAAATAAGTAAAAGTCATAGCTTTAGATGAAATAAGGTATTTTTTGGGCATTCAGGACACTTCTAGACTATATTAATGAATTTACTAAATTATGTTGATGCCAATATGTTGTCAATAGATTAAAAAGAAATAAAGCATTACTACTTATTTTGCATAAAAATTTCTAATTGTAAAAAATAGCATCCTACTTTGCTAAAATTACAAAAATTGTCAAATAACATCCTACATTGCTTTGAAAAAAAAAACTACTGAAATAGACAAATATTAAACAAAATTGTTAAATAGAAAGACTACAATTTGATATGGAAAATAAATAAAGATAACTTATTAATTGAAATAATAGCAAACAATTCACCAAAATAACAATCTACTTTGTATTTTTTGGATTTCTTTAGACAGGGTTTACTATTGTTTTTTAATAGCAAATTATCAGCTTTTTTCTTGATGGAGATTTTTTAGAATTTTTAAATTAGAAAGCACTTCATGTCATTTTTAATTGAAAAACACTTTTATGTTTTGTTAATAAAAAAAGCCCAAGTAAGGACCACAATTGCTGACCTACTATAAACTATTTTAAACCTACTATACATATTTCAGGTAGTATTCAAACAAAAAAACATTAACCTTTAAGTCATCTATAATAATTAACAATAGGTTAACAAAAGTTTGACAATAAACTATCAAAGTGTTACAAAAATAGTAAAAAGTAACCCCAGGAGGTTAACATAAAATTAGATACACTATAATAGGTTAAATAAAACTGACCAAAACGTTCAGCATATTTTGCAAAATATACACTAATTGTCAATTTAATTGCATAGTCTTCGACTTTGTAGTTTAGAAGGTGACTCCACTCCTACAAACCACCAAGATTGGGTCAACTCCACTATTCAAGATCCAACTAACGGGTAGACACTGGCTCAATAAAGGGGGCGGTGGTTCATGTTGTCCCTAACCAAGATTGATAACCACCTTAACCCAACCAATACATTAAAAAAAATGAAAAACACATACAATAATAATAAATCTGGACAAAATTGTGTACATCGTACTTGTCAATGTTTTCCTGGTTCATGTTCGTACCTGATTCAAAAAAGTATAATTAGTTTATGTTTTTTGCGCTAAATATGAACCAAGTTTCAATAAGAGAAACTTACTTCATCCATGTTTAAATAATAGCAATCAATTTTCATTTTTTTGTTTTATTCTTTCCATACTTGAATTAATGGCTACCACATAATTTTTTTTTTCCTTTTTCGAATAATAACGAACTTTCCTTATTACTTATTTTTTTTTTGATCTGCAATTTATGGCACATTTCCAATAACAGTATGCCAATATACTTCTATTTATTGATGTTACTGTTACGTGATTTCATCTAAAGTGAATTGACATTTGTATATCTTATAACCTGCAACAATTACAAAAGAAAAACAAATCACATATTAGATGATAAAAAGTCATATTTCATGGAGATGCTTAGTGGGTAATCTTCCTACAAATATTTGCTTATCTTGGCACTTTTTTTTTTGAATTTTCACAAATATGTTGGTTCTTTAGTAATAAATTTCAAGTATGATTGTGAAAATCTCATTCATTCATTTACTACAACATTTTAATAAACATCCTACAAATTGATGCAATCTGAAGTTTATAAATACAAATTAATGGAAGTACTTATAATTTGAGAAGGATTTGGTTTTGAGCCAAGTGTCGACTCCATCTTTCTTCTCTTGGACGTGTCCATGACTCTTTCTCTTTCTCTCATGAAAAGATAGAAGGAAATGAAAGCAGAGTGTAATAATAAATAGTAAACAGAAAGTCTGAAGGTGTGATGTGGGTTCTTTTTCTAGGGACGTCTTGACTATAGCAAAGAAGGAAGTGGTTATTACCTTAAATCTTCACACTTGCAATGAGTTTCACAGTGAGTTATTCACTGCACTTAAGTCATAAATAAAGAAAATGGTAAAAACAATAGAGGTAAATATGGAAATGTTTAAAGAAAAAAAGAAATACATACCGTCCTGTCAATTGTTCAATATCCATGGCAAACACAAAACGTTTTCTATCCATTGTCATCAAGATTCAAGGCTTCAAGACTAAAATTATTTAGTCAGACTAAAAACCAATCAAAATACATTTTTTTATGTATTTTCTTGTGCTTCATGATCAGGAAAAGATGGTTACCTTAATTGGCATATTAACTTTCACTATATTGGTATTTCGTTGAGGAAATAAAGTATCAATTGATAAAATCCCCCTCTGTCTCCATAAATCTGAAGTATCAAACCAAAACCCTAATTTATGATAAAAAAATATATAGCCTTTATATTGAAACCAAATGAAATCGGTCGATATAGAGAGAACACCAATATCAACTGAATCGAGAGTCAAATTTCACCTACTTTGATCAAGGGATAGAGGAAGAGACAGAGGAGATGACTAGGATATGACCCATGTACAAAAACATTAGGGAATGAAGCAAGTGACTTTACCTCACTAAGATAGGATGAAGGGAAACAAAACCTTGGACTGTTTACCTTGGTTCATCGTCATCTATTCCCTAACAAAAGTCATTATCATCAGCTATATATATATATATATATATATATATATATATATATATATATATATATATATATTCTGTACTTTTCCTACTTGATATCGCATCAACCATTCAATTTCATAAATAATTTCTTAAGCACAGAGCAAATTTAATAAATATAAACAAAATCAAGAAAAACCAAGAAAAAAAAACGATAATTACCTGATATCAGGCTATCTATGTAGAATTGTAGACAGGAACCCAAAAGAACTGAAGAAATACAAAAGAGATGGTCGGCGATGTGTATGGAGATATGGTATTGACTGCCTGTGAAGACAGGGATGGTGGTGGCGCCATGGTTGAAGGGGGTAAATGGTGGTTGTGCGGTGGTGCAATCGTGGGTAGTGGTGTCCGTTTGTATGTTGGTGGTTCGATGGTGACATGGGTAAATGGTGGTGGTGAATGGCATTAGAGATTTCTAATGAGAGGGAGAATAGAAAGAGAAACGGGAATGATATCAAGGAGACGAATAGCTCCTGATACAGGGGAAGATGGCCAACAATGAGATTTTTGCCAGGATTTCATGCTTTATAGTGTAGAAGTTGATGGACCAGATAGGTAATGGGGACTTAGTTAAAACCATCGTGATTATTATTTTGACTTTTTCAAGTATCGACCAAACTAATATCCATGATTTGGCAAAGCGTAAAATGATTGTAAACAGTGCATAAGGGCTGGTACGACTTAAAATTCAGCATTTGACTAAAAATGCTTTATAAGGTATGATGATGTAATAGTCTGATCAACCATTGTAACCCATTTTAAAGTAATAAAGATGAATTACTTGAATATTATGTGAAATATGTGATTATATACTTGTTGTAAATATATAATAAAAATAAGTGTCAAAAATAAAGCGTTAGATAAGCCCGATATATATGAAGAAAGCTGTAGTGGTCATGACAAGGATTCCAGAGATATAAAGAACGCTGAAATCTGAGTTATAACGAAGAAGTTATGACCTATTGAAGTTTCGTGATAGAACCACCACGACACTGCGCGACGTAAAAAGTGAGTTTACGATAAAGTACTTTTTAGCCCTAGTGATATAAACAAAAGTCGTAGTGTTTGCTAAACCAAGAGCGTGCATAAAAAAACGTCCAAATCTGACTTCGTATGAGGAAGTTATAATTTTTCCAAGTTTCGGCACAACAGTGTGCAGCCCGGTGTTCGAATTCTAGATCGAGCGATTTTTAGCTGACACAACCTAACCGAGAATTGAATATCTCGTCATAAGAGCTCAACGATAAAAACACTGACGAAAACGGAGTTCGTATGTAGCAGCTATGAGTTTTACACGGTCGTTTAACAATGTAATCTTCTTATACTATTAAATTTAAAATCACTCGAGCATTAGCCGACCGAGTCTAAACAAAAGTTGTATGGCATGTTCCTACCTACGTGTGGATATAAAGAACGTTGAAAATGGAGCTTGTATGCGAAAGTTATGAATTTTAGAAGAAAGAAAGGCAAATTGCGAGATCTATTGCGAGGCTACGCCCCACGTTCGGATACTAGGACCAGAGATTGCCACGTCGCTCTAGCCAGAGGGTGACACACATTCGTACGAACCTCGGATACCGCTCCCTCGCACGCCTAGTGTACCGAAGTACGCACAACGTAGACTGAGGCTTCGGCCTATATAAAGGGTGCGAGGCAGCGATAATTCTACACACATCTTACACCTTCTTTCTCTCACTACTCTCTCTCTTTAACTCACCCAAAACCACCCCAAAGCCTAGGGAACCTCCCTAACACTAGAAGAAAGACCTAGAGCGCCCGAAGGCTCTGAGAAAAAGAGTTTTTCGGTTTAGAAACTCTGCCCCCACAGAGCCCGATTTTCAAGCAAACCTCCCGGTTTTGTCAAATTATGTTATTTTAAGAAGCAAAGTGTTGTCCGAATCACCACCTTATCAAGTGAGTGTATAGTCACTTTCATCTTACACATAGATATGAAGTATTTTATTTGAATTACGTGCTATGTGTGTGTGTGTGTGTATATATATATACACACACACACACTATCTGTTTACCTGAGATGTATGCTGGATGAAAGATCTATACTTCTTTCTTTTCAGATCTGAACTTTTTCTTTCAGATCTGAAACTTTTTCCTTCATATCTACACTATCTCACTTCAGATCTAAATTGTATATGTATTTTATACTTTGAGATCTATGCTGGATGAAAGATTTAAACTTTGTCTTCCAAATCTAGAATGTATATGTATTTTATATCTACAAATATGATGGGTATAGCATGGGTAGAAGAAATAGTTGATGTGTGATAAAATGATGAGATGCCTCGATGTTTCCGATGATCTAGTAATCTAGCGGAGTATAGTGACGACCACAGACTATTCTAGGCAGTCCAGTGGAACGCTAGCAGGCTCACAACCTACAGGTGTTTTTAAACTAAGTGTTCACCAAATGTACTCCATCCCCCCATGGTTGCCTTATTTGACATGTATTGCTAAGGAATCCCCTAAGCAATGTTGTCACCCAGAAGAAAAAATCCTTAGGCTAGGTACCTTAGAATAGATGCTTTAGGGACGTAAAGTGAGGATAACGGGAACGGGTAATCGGTTAATGATTTGATGAAAGTAATAATAGACTTATTTATTGTGGGTTGAAAACCCTTTATGCTCACCAGGCTCCCCAACCTGACCCACTTAGTCTCTTGTATTATAGGTAGTGGCAAGAGCATAGTTGGATGATCTCACGAGAGATTATGGATTTATAGGCCAGTAGAAAATAAATAGAATGTTGAAGGCCTATATTGAGGCCAATTTTGTTTTGTGGCCTATGATGTTTTGTTTATGATTTTGATATGTATTGATGATGACATCCCGAGTTTTGTAATGTAATGGAAATACATTTCTTTAAGAAATGCTTTGATAAAATTTTATCATATTTTGTTTTGGGAACAAATTCAGCAACACTTTTCTTTGAAAGATCACTATTATTTTATAAAAGCATAAACAAAATCGGTATTTTCTGGTTGTGAAAATGGGGATGTCACAGTTGGTATCAAAGCATTAGTTTAAGCGAACTAGGAATTTGTAGGATTTCTAGACTTAGACCTAGAATTCTATGCGATGATTGTGAGATGAGTGTCTACCATATTTTAGACACGAGTACTAGTTTATTTTAGGAAAGATGCCTAAAATGATTTTATGTGCTAAATGCTTTATGTTTTCCATATATGCTATTATTTGTTCGGATCTATGGTCTGTTTCCGACTGGACCTGGAAACCTTATGTGTTTAGGACTCTAAGCATACGACTACGATATTGGAACTAGCATGTAACGTTTTAGAGTAATACAGAGAATTTAAACGTATATCGTGAATAAAGATCTAAAATCACCCATTTTGGTGTATAGATTGACATGGCAAGAACCCGAAGTGGAGTCAAAAATGCAGATGGGAACAGGAATCAGCAGCCTCAACCCCAAGGGATTAAGTAAGTGCCAATAGAAGGTGCACCTGAGCCAGTCACAATGGCTGGAGTACAAGCCATGATTCAGACTATGATGGCCGAACAGAGGGAATAAATTAGACAATTGTTGATAAACAACAGGGGTGAACCTTCGATGCCTGTTTAACAACCTGAGCTGATCATTGAACAGTCACAGGAAGGAAATTACAGTCACACTGTGAGTCAACATGGATCCCAAGGGGTAGGGAAGAATGACCTGGAGAGGGTAATCGACAGAGATGGGCGTATGTATAAGAACTTCTTGGATGCCAAGCCCCCAAGTCTTTCCGGAAGCCCGAAACCAGTGGAGATTATGGACTGGATCTCCAAAATGGAGATGGTATTTGAAAGCTGCAACTGTAGTGACAAGTAGAAAACCATATTTGCGGTTAGACAATTAAAGAACGAAGTCTTGAGCTGGTGGAAACTGTTGGCAGATACAATGCCATGAGGAGAAGCTTTGAAAATGTCTTGGGAAGCATTCATAGAGTAGTTGAAAATGCAATACTGCTCCGAAATATATCTAATAGACCTAAACAATGAGTTCCAACCCGATGGTTGATTGGACGTTTCTATGTGGTTATGATCTGTACCTTGGTAGATAGGATGTTGTTATGCTTAATGATATGTAGATCGGTTTGACTGTCTGTAGATTGTTTATGATTATCTCATATTCATTCATTGTATGTGGGCATTCCAACCCGATGGTTTTGGGCCGAGAGTATTCCATCCCGAGGATGATTGGACTCATTGTATGTGGGCATTCCAGCTCGATGGTTGTGGGGCGAGAGTATTCCATCCCGAGTATGATTTTACTTATTGTATGTGGGCATTCCAACCCGATGGTTTTGGGCCGAGAGTATTCCGTCTCGAGGATGATTGGACTCAATGTATGTGGGCATTCCAACCCAACGGTTGTAGGCCGATAGTATTCCATCCCGACGATGATTGGACTCATAGTACGTGGGCATGCCAAACCGATGGTCGTGGGCCGAGGGTATACCATCCTGAGGATGATTGAACTCGTAGTGTGTGTGTGGCATTCCAACCCGATGATTGAGGGCCTAGAGCATTCCAACCCGATGGTTGATTGGGTCCATAGTATGCTATTATTATATGTGTATGATTGTGTATGTGTATTTTGGGGGAACTCACTAAGCTTCAGGCTTACAATTTAGTTTATGGTTTCAGGTACTTTAGAGGATGGCAGGAAGGAAAAGGCTTGATTGTGCACCTCTTCAAATTTTATGACTTGATTTTCTGGGACACTCTGATATGGTACAATTTTGAAAACGTTTTGTAATAATTAGTGGTTTTGAATGCTTGAAATAGGTTAGAATTTTTGTGAAATTTATGGATGTTACAAGTTGGTATCAGAGCCTTGGTCTGAGTCAATTGGAGGAACATTCATGTGAATCTAGTCTCAAACCAAGGAAAAAAATTTCAAATGGTTTTCAAAATTCTAAAGGAGGATGCGAAGTGTGCGATTAGCCGGAGCCAATAAGTAGACCCCAAAATACCATATTGTATTTGATATCGTGATATGTTAGAACAATATGCTAGTGATAAGCTAGGGATCTTCAGGAATTGCATGATGGAATTTCCTGATTATATGATGCCTGTTAGCCTACGGTTCTTCTTATATGAAATTAACATCATTACTGTAGTTGCTTAGTGTATACATCACAGTTGTATATAACTAATATCTTATAGCTTGAGAATGTTTGGTTTGGCCTTATTTCATGTTCTTTTTTGATGAAGGACTTAGGTTAGGATCAGGTATTTGAAAGTCTATAGGGTCCAGCGTTATGTATGGCTAGCATACATTAGCGCTGCAGGGTTGGTGGAAGTTTCATGGATGAGTTGTGCGGGGTCATTCGGCCAGTTATGAGATATTTATCCTTCCTCTGGAGTGAGGATTGAGCGCTTGTCTATGTTTATGTATATTTTTAGGGCGTTGTGGTGATACTTGATACAAATATTGGTAGATGTGGAAGGTAGTATGGGCCCGTACTACTGAAAAAACAGGACCCATACGTGTAGCGAGGAAGTCACAACCCTTAGGGTTTTGTTGGTAGTTGGTTCTCCATCATTGTGTATGCATATTATCTAATATCTTACTGATATATTTTCAGTATGGTGACTACGAGGCGATTTGAGACCGGATCTGGGTCAAGATCGGGAGCTGGCAGCCAGGATAGGCCAGCACTGACGGAGGATCATGTCAGGTAGATCATCCGAGAGGAGGTGGTTGAGATTGTCCGGGGACAAATATCGGAGATGTTTGGGTCTATTAAGACTGCGATGATGGAGTACTTTGATGACATATATGCAACCATTGTGGAGACTGCTGCTGCAGCCTCTACATCTGTGGCGGCTACGGGTGTTGGGCCAGTATGAGTGTTTCAGTATTGGGGACTTCGATTTCACGAAGCCCCCAAGTTTTATTGGAGCCTAGGACACGATTGTAGCCATGAGGTGGCTGTCTGATGTGGAGGGATGTTTCTTCACTTGTTCTTGACCTGCTAACTAGAAGGTCAGGTGCGCTCTGAACCGGCTGAGGTCCGGAGCGAAGGATTAGTGGAGATTGGTTACTAGGTCGTATTCTGATGAGTAGAGAGCTGCTGTAACATGGGATCAGTTCGGGGAGATGTTTCGCACCCGCTACATCCCTAGGGTCGAGCGTGAGAGATTGGCTCAGGAGTTTTTGGATCTGAGATAGGGTACTGAGACGGTGACGGAGATCACCCAAATGTTCACTGAGAGGGCGATGTTTTGCCCAGAGTTTGCTTCTGAGAAGGCTCAGATGACTCGTATCTGAGCATGCTTAAGATTGACATCTGACAGTTTGTTGCTACACAATGATGTGGTACTCTATTGGAGTTGCAGGAGGCTGGTAGATGGTGTGAGTTGGAGATCGAGCTCCAGTTAAGGGATCAGAGACAGGAACCGGCGTAGTCGTAGCCTGCACCGAAGTGGTGTAAGACCGCTGATACTGGATATGGGGGGTGAAAGGGCCGCACTTGTGGGAAGTGCGGCAAGATGCATGATGGGGTTTGTCGATATTCTTCGGGGTGCCACAGGTGTGGTAAGCAGGGCCACATCGCTAGAGATTGCAGGCACCCGAATCCAACTTCTAGGGTCAGATTATGTTATCATTATGAGTGGGTGGGCCATATGAAGGCCCAGTGTCCCCTACTAGCGACCAAGCTGGCGTAGGCACCAGCACCGACCATGTTGCGGATCGCTAACGGAAGCCAGGGTAGGGCAGAGCCTACGAGGGATCGGGGACGTGCATTCCAGCTTACGGCTGAGGAGGCCAGGACTGCACCAGATGTGGTAGCTGGTATGTTTCTACTCCTTATCTTGTTGATTATATTTATTTTATGCTCATATGTTTTGTACCTATGATAGGTACGTTTTTAGTGAACTCTTTGCCTGCTCTTGTATTGTTTGACTCGGGGGCGATTCGGTCATTTGTCTTTTGATCATTTAGCAAAGAGTTCAGATTGCCATTAGGAGAGCTAGAGTGTCCATTGTGAGTCTCCATCGCCAACCAACACGGGGTTTCTGCTTCATCAATTTATCGGGGCTACGATCTAGAGATATTCATGATGGCCTTTCCGATTTATTTGATCCCGATTCTCGTGGGGGACGTTTGTGTGATAGTGGGTATGGATTGGCTAAGTCGTTTCGGTGTTAAGATTGAATTCGATGGTCAGTAGGTGGTAGTTCGAACCCCAAGTGGGGGAGAACTGGTTATCTACGGCGAGGGCACCATATTGGGATCAGGGTTTTGCTCAGCTGTAAGGGCTCGACAATATATTCAACACGGGTGTGCGGGTTATCTAGTGTATGTGGTGGATACACGGGTCAGAGATCAGGTCTTGGTTTCTGAGGTTCCAGTTGTTAGGGATTTTTCTGATGTGTTTCCGAAGGAGTTACCCGGAATGCCTCCGGAGAGGCAATTCGAGTTCAAGATCGACTTAGTGCCAGGTGTGGCACCTATCGCCAAGGTGTGGTACCGATTGGCACCACCAGAGATGCTGGAGCTGTTAGGGAAGCAATTCATTCGTCCGAGTAGTTCTTCGTGGGGAGCACTGATCCTCTTCGTCAGGAAGAAGGGTGGTTCACACCGGATGTGCATTGACTACCGGGAGTTGAACAAGTTAACGGCGAAGAACCGTTATCTACTCCCGAGGATAGATGATCTATTTGATCGGTTACAGGGAGCATCTTGGTTTTCCAAGATATACTTGAGGTCCGGATATCATCAGGTCAGAGTGAGGGAGGAGGACGTGGAGAAGACCGCATTCCAGACTCGTTATGGACATTATGAGTTCGTGGTGATGCCGTTTGGGCTCACCAACACGCTAGCAATATTTATGGACCTGATGAATCGGGTATGCAGACTGATGCTCGATCGCTCGGTCATTGTGTTTATAAATGACATATTGGTTTACTCCAAGACCAGAGAGTAGCATGAGGAGCATCTCCGTAAGCTACTAGGAGTCTTGAGGCGAGAGCGGCTTTATGCCAAGTTATCGAAGTGCAAGTTTTGGTTACGAGAGGTTCAGTTCCTTGGACATCTCGTTAACCAGGAGGGAATTTTGGTGGATCCGGCCAAGATCGAGGCGGTTATGCAGTGGGAGGTTCTGAAAACTCCCTCGAATATCAGGAGCTTCTTGGGATTGGTAGGGTACTACTAAAGATTCATACAGGATTTCTCCAAGATTACAGTACCCCTCACCCGTCTGATGAGGAAGGGGGTGGATTTCTGGTGGGCCTGAGCAATAGACTGCATTCAAGACTCTGCGACAGCGACTGTGCGAGGCTCCAGTCTTGACGCCTCGGAGGGAGTGGAGGATTTGTGGTTTTCTGTGATGCATTTATCACCGGATTGGGAGCAGTCCTTATGTAGAGAGGGGGGTGATAGCCTATGCTTCACGACATCTAAAGCCGCATGAGACGAGATATCCCACACACGATCTGGAGCTGGGAGCGATGGTATTCTCCCTCAATATTAGGAGACATTATCTCTATGGGGTCCGCTGTACCATATACACAGACCACAAGAGTTTGAGGCACATTATGGATCAGCCGAAACTGAACATGAGGCAGTGTAGGGGGTTGGATGTAGTCAAGGACTACGACTACGAGATCCTTTACCATCCGGGTAAAGCGAATGTCGTTGTGAATGCTCTGAGCCACAAGTTGGCTGAATCTTCTGTCCCAGCGGCATGTATAAGGATACCAGTGGATTCTCCACTAGTGAGATTGACCAGAGAGGCTTAGGTAGAGGGTGTATGTCAGGAGAACTGGAATCTTGAGAGTATTAGAGGGGAGATCATACGATTTGTGCAGGATAATCGGGGATTGTTGACCCGTTGTCGTTGGGTATGGGTTTCGATGTCTGATGGAGTAAGCTAGATTGTACTGGAGGAGGCTCATAAGTCTCACCTCTCTATCCACCTAGAGGCTACCAAAATGTATCGGGATCTGAGTCTGGGCTACTGGTGGCCGTGCATGAAGCGAGAAATCACTTGGTACGTCGAGAGATTCCTGACCTGTAGAATGGTCAAGGTCGAGCATCAGAGGCCGCATGGCAAGCTGCAACCTCTAGAGATTCCCATGTGGAAATGGGAACAGATCACGATTGACTTCATTACCAAGTTGCCGAGTATGGCGAATGGATTTGACGCTATATGGTTCATCATGGATCGATTGACCAAGAGTGCCCATTTTCTGCTCATTCAGGAGAGCTCATCGGCCGAGAAGCTGGTGACATGTATATCTGCGAGATCGTTGCTTGCCATGGAGTTTCGATCTCTATCGTTTCAAACCATGATGTTCGGTTCACCTCCCATTTCTGGTAGAAGTTCCATGAGGTGCTGGGCACGTGGCTGCAATTCAGTATTGCTTATCATCCGCAGACGGATGACCAGAGTGAGCGGACGATACAGACCCTCGATGACATGTTGAGGGCTTGCATCATTGACTTCAGTGGGAGTTGGGATTCCCACCTACCCCTTGCCGAGTTCACCTACAATAACAACTATCATTCCAACATTGGTGCTCCACCTTTCGAGCTCTTGATGAGCGAATATGTCATACCCCAGTCTGTTGGGGTGAGTTCGGTCACAGGGTGACAGGTCAGACCGATGTAGTTCTGCAGACTACTGAGAAGATTTAGCAGATCAGACAGTAGTTGCAGACTGCTCATAGTCGGCAGAAGAGTTACGCCGATTGACGCCGATTTGAGTTGGAGTTTCAGGTTGGTGACAAGGTACTACTGAAGGTCTCACCTTGGAAGGGTGTGATCCTCTTCAGGAAGGGGAAATATTTGGGTCCCCGATACTTTGGACACTTTAGGGTTATCGCCAGGGTTGGCAATGTGGCATATAGACTCGACCTCCCACAGGAGCTCAGTCAGATTCACAACACTTTTCAAGTCTCGCAATTGCGGAAGTGCATACTAGATGAGGAGGAAGTGGTGTCATTAGATGATATTCAGGTCGATGAGCGCCTGAATTACATGGAGAGGCTAGTGACTATTCTGGAGAGAAAAGTGAAGGTTCTACGGAACAAGGAGGTACCTTTGGTAAAGGTACAATGGGAGCACTGAAGGGGATCTGAGTGGACTTGGGAGCCGGAGGCTGAGATGCGGGAGCATTACCCAGACTTGTTTGCAACAGCAGACTTCGAGGATGAAGTCTAATCCAAGTGGGGGAGAATTGTAACACCCCAACTCCCAGGTATAAATTTTAAAGCTTTAAATTCATAATTATAGACATACTCAACGAGTTGACAGCCCCAAATCGTCGTGTAGAGACTGATATGGCCGCATGGTTTCTGGAACCTACTCGAAGAGTTGGAGGACCCCAACTCGACGAGTAGAGGTTGTGCATGAAAACCCTAAATTTAAGGGTTTGCACCCTATTTAAAGGACCTTAAGTCCTTCCTTCCAGCCTCCTTACCACCTTTTCAAGTCCGGAAGCAAACCCTAATCGATCTAACCGTATTTTGAGTGTGTGTGAGGCTAAAAGTGTGTATTTGGTGCATTTCTTGAAGAGGTTTGAAGAGTTAGGAGCTTGGAACGAGAATGGGCTTATAGATCTAGCATCTAGGTAAAAAGTCATTACCTTGATCATTCTCTGACTAGATCTATTCATCCAAGAGTTTAGGGCCATTTCTAGCTTATCCTTGAAGCATTTCTGATTTTAAGCATGATTTGAAGTTGTAACTTCTGATCTGGACTCCTCTAGGCCCTCATTGATATAAAGCCTTAAGCCTTATGAAGCTTTGGCCCTTCTCCTTGCCCTAAACCTCTTCCTAAGCTTAGTTTTGGGTGTTTTAGTGTCATGAGACCTTGCATGCATGTAAAGTTGGCAACTTTACGTGGTACCTACACCCTAGCAGGGTAGATATATAGTTTGGAGCCTTGGTTTCACTTAAAAGTGTATCAATGAGAAAAGGACCGAAGGAACTCGACGAGTTGCTTAGTCAACTCGACGAGTTGGACAAGGGCTTTCTCGTTTTATGGATTCTAAGGGAACTCGACGAGTTAGGAAGATAACTTGATGAGTTGGTCAAGGTCTTTACCAATCTTCTGGGTTCAACATAGACTTGACGAGTTGCTTTTCAACTCGGTGGGTTGACTCGGCGTTTCGCTTTTTCTGAGTTTCTGAGGAACTCGAGGAGTCAGTAGATGCACTCGACGAGTCGAGTCAACATGGACTGTTCACCTTGACTGTTAACTTTGACTTTGACAAGGGTTGACCAAGTTTTACTTCTGAGGGTATTTTGGTAATTTGGATTTCGATGGGATTGGTCGTATGGTGATTATAGGTGTTTGAGTTTGGAGCAGTATTTCGATAGTTTGATCTTCTTGATTCGGTTCGACATTGTGAGGTGAGTTTTCCTCACTATACCGATCGGGTTGAAGGCACCAAGGCCGACCCTTTGGATTGTTATCCTACTTAGTTACTGTTGTGATCTGTTAGATTGGTGCCCTTGTAGATAGGACGTTTCTATGTGGTTATGATCTGTACCTTGGTAGATAGGATGTTGCTATGCTTAGTGATCTGTAGATCGGTTTGACTGTTTGTAGATTGTTATGTGATTATTTGATATATGTGCATTGTATGTGGGCACTCCAACCCAACGTTTGTTGTAACATCTTGAGACCAGGTATATCTTAACAGCCCTTACTTTCTTGTAGTTGTCAAGTTTGGCCCTTTATTTGAGAAAAAGTGGTAGCCGAGCCCCTCTGGTACGCGCAGCGTACTAGGTGGCTTCCGGGTCCAAAACACGTGCATGAGTACAATGAGTGTACGCATGTGTATGCTCAGCGAACTCATGTGCATGTTTTCGATGTGGAAGCGACCTAGTACGTTGGGCATACCAGAGGTTACGGTGGGTGTACTAGGCTCAGAGTGAAAACTCTAATTGTGGGGTATGTCCCTATTTAAGGAACATGATGGCCTCATTTCTGGCCACCATTTCCAGTCATCAACTCCCCTCAAAACCCTAATTCCGTTCTCTTAGCTTGAGTGGCCATTTTTAACCTTTTGAGTGTTCTTGTGGGATTCTTAGAGTGAAGAAGGAGCTTTGAAAAGAGTAGAGTTGGAGACCAAGCTTTGGATCTGAGTTTCCCTGTGGTTGGTGCATCATTTGAAGGTATCAAGCTCAAAAGCTTTCTCATTGTTTTGATTTGTGCATATTATGGTTCATCTTAGGGTTTATGTCCTAAATTTTGAAGCTTTATCGGTTTGTTGAACTCCAAAGCCTAATACATGTCCCTTTAAGTGTATCTAGTGTAGTGGACTCATAAAAATGGGATCTTGGACGTTAAGATCTCCCCATGCATGATATATGAGCACTTTTGTGAGTAAAAAGTGAGAGTTTATGGGCTTTAGACTTCTTCATCCATGCAAAGGCTTAAAGTCATGAACTTTATGGAGTATTAGCCCTTACTGAGTCCATATCTGAGATTATGGCTAAGGTCTTAATGGATTAAGACTAGGAGAGTGGGGAAAGTAAGTCTGGGACGTACGTTGAGCGTACTCCCAGGTACGCACAATGTAGCATCAAAGATTCCCGATGCATGCATGGCGTAGTGGTACGCCCAGCGTAAAGGGCCGAACGCCCAGTGTACGCGCTTGCTGTTGACTTTTGTTGACTTTTAGGGTTTGGTCAAACTGTGGACTTTGGAGACCATGGAAGGGTAAAATGGTCTTTTATCCTTCTGAGAATTTTTATCCTAACATATTTCGGGGTCGTTTATTAATTAAAGTTCATTACGATATATGTTAGGCGGAGGCTAGACCGGTGGTTCGAGTGCCAGACATACTTGCTTTACTTACGAGGTGAGTCTTCTCACGATACTTACCTGAGTGGTAATAGTGTGTGACCGGAGGGTCTTATTTGAGTTATCCATCAGAGGGTCCTATGTGCTTATATTGAGTTATGTGATATTATGCATTTTGTCTTCATGATATATGATATAGTATCCTGTACTTTATTGAGATAGGACCAGAGGGTCCAAACCGAGTTGTGAGACCAGAGGGTCTTCACTGAGATACAGGACTGGAGGGTCCAACCTGAGCTGTGAGGACCATAGGGTCCTCATTGAGACACATGACTAGAGGGTCTACACCGATCTGTAAGACCAGAGGGTCCTCACCGAGACACATGACCGGAGGGTCCATGCCGAGCTATAGCTATGAGAGGCTTATTAGTTGTGTATGTGGTATTTTGGGGAACTCACTAAGCTTCGTGCTTACCGTGTTGTGTGTTATGTGTTTCAGGTACTTCTCAGGATCGCAGGAAGGCGCCGGCTTGATTGTACACACTTGTTCGAGACTATGTTTGAGGATTCTGGGATACTATCAATTGTTTTGTTAATTTGTGTTTCTGACATATGATATGTTGGGCTTTTGAGAAAAGAGACATTGAGTTTCATTTGTTTTTTTGAAATGAAAAATTTGTTTGAAAATTTATGGTGTTACAGTTGTGGGACGAGAGTATTCCATCCCGAGGATGATTGGACTCATTGTATGTGGGCATTCCAACCCGATAGTTGTGGGCCTAGAGTATTCCATCCCAAGGATGATTGGACTCATTATATGTGGGCATTCTAACCCAATGGTTGTGGGCCAAGAGTATTCCATCCTGAGGATGATTGGACTCATAGTACGTGGGCATTCCAACCCGATGGTTGTGGGCCGAGGGTGTACCATCCAGAGGATGATTGGACCCGTAGTGTGTGTGTGTGTCATTCCAACCCGATGGTTGATTGGGCCCGTAGTATGCTGTTATTATAGGTGTAACATCCAGATTTCCAAGGATATTATTGTGTATGTTAAACTTGAGATTGAAGGAGAGACTCGACGAGTCGAGGGTCCAAGTCGCTGAGTCGAGGAACTTTAATGTATGGACACGACGAGTCGAGTATCTGACTCGCCGAGTCAGCACTGGTGAGGAAAAACCCTAATTGCCCGACATTGTGACCTATTTAAGGCATTTATAGCCTCATTTGCGGCCACCCTTCCCTGGAGGCAAACGCTAAATGTCATTGGAGCTAGAGAGTGAGTGGGAGCTAATTGGTGAAGATGTAGAGTACTTCTTGAAGGAGAAGTGAAGGGTTTGGAGCTTGGATCAAGAAGGTGATGTGGATCCAGAGTTTTAGCTAGATTATCCTTCAGTTGAGGTAATATGATTCTGATTTATTCCTTTTCTTGTGAGATCTAGATAAAGGAAGAATTTTTGGGCTTTCTTCCATTCTCTTATGCCTTGAAGTCATTAAGGGCATGATCTGAGGTTGAAACCTCAGATCCGAGATATAGAAGGCCTTGTGAGTCCAAGGACTTGAGCTTTATTGTGTTAGAATCAAGGGTTTGTGCACCTAAGTCTTGCAAGAGTTTAGTTTTGGTATTTTGAGGCTTTTTCGGCATGCAAGGGCATCAAGATCAGATCTTTATGTAACTTTTATGTTGTGGGGGACTAGATCTAGAGTCTAGCATGGTAGATCTGACCTGTGACGTTTGAATGCGAGATCAGATTGAGTAGACTCACCGAGTCTGTGAGTTGACTCGACGTGTCAGTTAGGGTTTGTCCCGATGTTCATGGTCATGCAATAGCAAGACCAGTTGGGGGTCAACTCGACGAGCTGAAAGGAACTTTCATGAGACTTCTGATGATTCGAGTGGACTCGACGAGTCGCATGGGTACACTCGACGAGTCGAGTCAACAAGGACTATTGGCTCGAGTTTGACTTCTGTTGACTTTAGGTATTGGTCAGAAATGAGTAATGGAAATCATGGATGGGTAAAATTGTCTTTATCCATTCCAAGAGTTAAAGGAAGAGTAACCTCTGGTTTATTTGGAGTTGAGAATTTGAGTATGGATTAGAGATATTCATTCCTCGTGTTAGGCGGAGGCTAGTTCGAGATTCAGGTGCAAGGTTATTTACTTGCTGCTTGTCAGGTGAGTCTTCTCACTATACATTACCTAGAAGGGTATCTATGTGCAGACCGAAGGATCTTATGTGTTATGTGTATGTTTGAGATTATGTGCATTGTGATATATGTATGCTATGTGATATATAGACCAGACCAGAGGGTCCAACGACTTATGAGGCCAAAGGGTCCTCGATCAGACCGGACCGGAGGGTCCAACGATTTAGACCGGACCGGAGGGTCCAATGAGCTAGACCGGACCAGAGGGTCCAACGAGCTATGAGACTGGAGGATCCCATTGGGAAACATTGACCGGAGGGTCATACCGAGTTATAGCCTCGAGTGGCTTATGTGTTGTATGTGGTATTTTGGGGAACTCACTAAGCTTTGTGCTTACCGTGTTATGTGATATGTGTTTCAGGTACTACCGAGGACTATGGGAAGGCGCTGGCATGATTTGTACACACTTGCAGAAGATTATGTTTTGAGATTCTGGGATATGGTTTATTGTGATGACAATTGATAAACATGAGATTCTAAGAATATTATATGAGTTTATTATGTTTGAAAAACGAAAATTTGTTTTTGAAATTCATGTTGTTACAATATGTGTATGATTATGTATGTGTATTTTGGGGGAACTCACTAAGTTTCGGGCTTACAGTTTGTTTTATGGTTTCAGGTACTTTAGAGGATCACGGGAAGGCGAAGGCTTGATCGTGCACCACCTTACATTTTATGACTTGATTTTCTGGGACACTCTGATATGGAACAATTTTGAAAACTTTTTGTAATAATTAGCGGTTTTGAAAGCTTGAAAAAGGTTAAAATTTTTGTGAAATTTATGGATGTTACATAGAACATGAAGGAAGCCTAGATCTAGATATAGCTTGAAACTTTAAGCCAAAGGAGGCCATAAAATGTCCACATATGAAGTTATAACTTCATGACATGCTCAATCCAAGAAAAAAAATTAAAAAATGAGCCAATATGACAATAAACTTTCAAGGAATGAGATCTAAGCTATATATAAGCAAGGTGTCGAGTTTATACCTCCAAATGACTGCAACAAGAGAGAATATTCTGGATCTATAGCCTCCTTTCCACACAAACCACTTCAACTTTGAAGCTTCTTCAAAAGAACACCAAGAAAACACTCTTCAAGCTCTCACACACACAAATATGGAAGAAAATGCACGAGCTAGGGTTTTCTGGACAGAGGGGACTGATAAGGAGGCGACCCAAAGGGTTTAATGCCTTTAAATAAGGTGCAACACCCTAAAAATTAGGGTTTCTTAATCAGCTACCAACTTGTCGAGTTTTTCTCACCAACTCGTCGAGTTGGTCCAAAAATATGCGTGGCCCAAGGATTTTCGACACGTCGAGTTGAGGCCATCAACTCGACGAGTTCAAGGGAAATTTGCCTTTTAAATTATTAAATCTCATAACTGGGAATCGGGATGTTACATGTATGTATTACTAATTGAAGTTCTTAATGATATATAAGATTCCTTCTTCTTGAATCTTTTATTTCTCTCGCTATTATATCATAATATGGTATCAAATTAGGCTTTTCTCATCTTGATTCTTCTCTTGATTTCTTCATTTCATCATAACAATGCCTTATGCATCACCTTCCAATTCATCTTCTTCCAATGCAATCAATATTTACAGTCCTTTTTACATTGGATCTTCTGTTAATCTAAGCTCTCTATAGGTTAATACAGTCTTCAATGGTACTGAATTTGCATCAAGGAAGCGCTTCACGTTCATTGATCTATCTGCCAAGAACAAAATTTGCATTGTTGATGGTTCAATCGCTCAACTTTTTATCACTTCTAGTGATTATGCTGCTTGGTCTAGAGCAAATTCAATGGTTATTAGTTGGATCTTTAATTCTTTATCCAAGTTGATTGTTGATAATGTTCTTTTCCTCTCCACTGCTCATGAAATATGGAACAAGCCTAATCAGAGGTATGAGCAATTATATGGTGCACTCATTTACCAAATTCAACAACAAGTATATTCTGTTTCACAAGGATCGGATGATTTCTTGATCTATTTCACGAAAATTACTCGAATATGGGATGAGTTACGCTTATGTCAATTTATTCCTCCTTGCTCATGTGATGTTGCTGCTGGAATTAACGAATTCCTTGAAGAACAATGTCTAATTCAGTTGCTTATGGGATTAGATGACTCATATAAAGCTGTTCGTGGTCAATTGCTTATGATGAAGCATCTTCGGTTACTACTGCTTACTCCTTGATTATTCAAGAAGAACGTCAAGAAATCCTTAACATGTAATCATTGTAAGAAGCATGTACATACTAAAGCTAAATGATATCTCCTTCATGGTTTCCCATCAGACTTCAAATTCACTAAGTCCAAGAAATATAACTCCAAATCTTCATTTCAAAATGTTATTACCAATTCCATTCAAAATATTTCTAGAGAACAGTTTCAACATTTGATTTAATTACTCAATACCACTGCTATCCTATCCACAAGTTACTCAAATCAAGCATCTGTTACTGAAGATGCCATGAATCCGGAAGGTAGTTGCTCCTTTAAACATTTTTCAACAATTGTTTACAAATCGTCTCATCTATTACAACCACATTTTTCATGGATTGTCGATTCATGAGCTTCTGATCATATGTGTTCAAATAAGTCACTCTTTCAATATTTTACTCAACTTGCTAAACCTCATTTCGCTGGTTTACTTGATGGTCATGACACTCCTGTTACTTTTGTTGGAGATGTCAAACTTCATGATTCTGTCATTCTTCATGTTGTTCTTTACGTGCCTTCATTCAAGTACAATAGAGTCTCAGTTACAAAATTAAGTTCACAATTAAAATCGTTTGTTCTTTTTATTGATAAATATTTCCTTCTATAGGAACCTTTTATCAAAGAATAAGCTTGCTCTTGGCTTCTCTGGCACAAGGGTGAATGATCTCTATATCTTTGATCATTGTTCTATCAAGACTAGTCTTTCATTTTGTCTTTTTGTTTCAAAATTGTTGTGTAATAACACTTTGAAACTTCCTGTTATTACTTCTATTTCAATGTTGTGGAATAGAAACATTGAAATAGAAGTTTTGGCCATATTCCTTTTAATAAACTTCGATTACTTTCTCTTGTTGGTTCCATTTCTTGTAATCTATTTATTGATTTTTATGATGTATGTTTTAAAGCAAAACATCATCGACTTCCATTCCCAATAAGTACACCTGTTTCAAAAGCAATATTTGATTTAGTTCACATCGACGTTTGGGGGAGATACAAACATATATCTCATGATGGTTCTATATATGTTGGTACAATTGTTATTGATTTTAGCAAACATACTTGGATCCACGTGATCACTCACAAACGTTATGCCTTAACTGTCATCAAACAATTTGTTGTTTTTGTCCAAACTCAATGCAATATAACTATCAAACCCATAAGAATTGACAATGCTTATGAGATGGGATCAAGCAATGAAGGAATTCTCTTTTACAATACTATGTGAATTCTACACCAAAAATCAACTCCCTTTGCACCACATCAAAATGGATTTGTGGAATTTCAAGATCTCTATATTTCCAATCAGGTTTGGCGAGTGCTTATTGGAATGAATGTGTTAAAGTTGTTATGTATCTCACTAATTGAATGTCGTTTCATACACTTGGTAAACAAAACAACATTTGAGTTGTTATACAAGAAGCAACCTGATCTGTCAAATTTGAAGGTGTTTGGTTGTCTATGTTTTATTACTTCTTCCATTCTAGGATGTGATAAATTCATGTATAGAGCTCAAACTTGTATCCTTATAGGATATCTTATTCAGAAAAAATCATATAGATTTATTAACCTTACAACCAAAGAAAGACAAAGGATACATTCATAAAGAGGGTATTGACTATCATGGCACTTTTTCTCCTGCTGTTAAATTCAACACAATTCGGTGTATAGTATCTCTTGCTATTAAAAAGGAATGGTGTATACAACAATTGGAGGTTGTTGTGATATGAGCTCCAAGCTTAACACCATCTGGGGATATCTTTGTTTGGGTTAAGCCTGAGAATTACAAAAAAGAAAGAACGGGTGTCGGTGGTCATCCAAGAGGTGGTCTCGAAACGAAGCTCCGACGGTCTAGTCAGCAATTGGATGAGAGAATTAGGGTTTAGTTTAAGGTAGAGAATGAGATGATCCCTTCTTCTGGGAAAAAATGTATTCTTTTGTACCTGTTGTTCTGGGATCATGTCCCCAATAATACATTTGTTTGGGCTGACAGGACGTGCATGCCTCCTATTGGTGGATCGTGCACCATTAGCGATTATCTGCTATTGGTGCAGAGCTACTGGAGGGTAGCGCTTTGGGCACTACCCTTGTCACTCTAGGGAGAAGTTAGCACTATTTTGGCTTGATATAGACCGGAGTTTCTCGTTATGATTTGGACCTTGGCGCTTGAGCGTTAGGGTCTAAGTGCGAGGCCACGAGGGGGAATGCCCGGGCCTAGCACTTATGATGGGTAGCGACCATCATCTAAGCCATCCTTTAGATAACCTTATTGTTATCTTTAACGTATTCCAAGAGGGATAAGTTAACAAGTCCCCTAGGCTAATAAACGTCAGCATTATCTTGGAGTAGTCGAGTTGTTTTCGATTAGATCAAGACACGTGTTCGGTGAAGATGGCTCTGACGTCCACTGATATGATGGAGGCGTCTGCGCAGACGGTTTCATAATTGTATTTGTTCAAATCTCCAACCTCACATTTAAACTTCCCTTATCAGGGACAATTTCCTTTTCTTTGCTATCCTGCTCTTTAACTGCCTCTTCTTTCTCTTTGCTTCTTTTCTCTTTAGTCTTACCCTTGTTATTAGAAAACAATGACAATGCTGAGCAACATAATCGAGCCAACATCAAGTGAGTTTGAGGCACTGCAAGCCTGATTCGACTTTCTTCCCGAGCACAAGGCACAATATCCACGAAAGGGGGCAATCATTTCTTGGCCGCCGGAAGGCAAGGTCGGAGTCCCCATCCGGGTCTATGGCTGTCGGAAGCTTACTTTTTTGATGAGATCGTGTGCCAATATGGCTTCTTTGTGGATGATCTAACTCCTAATATTATCAACAAAATAGTTGGTTTCGAGATGACCTATCGGGCCTTGGGTGTGCTTTCTCAATTATGGGATTTCAAGTACTTCTTCAACTCCTTTACCCATTCTGGCATGCATATGTTCTCTCAACGCCAGGGAGTCCATTCATTCATCATAAACCAGAAGGCATCTAAGAAGAACTAGCAAGATAAATGGTTATGGGTGAATTGAAACTTGGTCGGTTTTGGCTATCCTTGCAGGACCACTTTCTCCGATCGGACACCTCAACTCTAGGGTGCTAGTAAGACTGTGGCGCAGGTGTTCATAACCATTTCCTTCAATGAGGAGAATTTGGAGGACTACATGTTGGCCGCAGTTGGTATGAGAGCCGCCTAAAGGGTACATGGAAAGATGCCTCAGTTCTTCGTGGAGAAGGATGGTGAGTGTGCATATCCTTCACCCCCATTCTTTTTATGTTTACATCCCGATGGGATGAAGTCGGGGGATGTCACACCTAACTAAAGCGGAAACACGAGGCACAACAGTACAAAGGGTTACATAGCAAAAGATAAAGGCAACACCAACCATAGTATTAAAAAGCATTATAATTTACAATATCTTTTGAACAATTTTTAAAAGAAATTACAATGTATTAAAATAAAACAACACACACAAATGCTCCTATAAGTATGTGTCCCTACGTGCCACTTACTTAATGATTCTTGAAAAAATGAGCGGTCAACTACCAAAATAGTTGGAGTTCACAAATTTACAAAAATAGTAGTATATGAGTCATAATCAGCGTTTTAATAAAATTTTCCATAAATAAAAGTACATTGCTAAAATGAGAAAATAAGTTTGCATAAAAAAAGTTCGTTGTCATTAAGAGAAATAAGGTACATTTCCAAAATGAGATGCAGAGTTCATATTCTCATGGGAAATAAGTTTGTTGTTATCATGAGAAATAAATTACATTGCCAAAATGAGATGCAAAGTTCATATTCTCATGGAAAATAAGTTCGTTGTCATCATGAGAAATAAGGTACATTGCCAAAATGAGATGCAAAGTTCATATTCTCATGGTAAATAAGTTCATTGTCGTCATGAGAAATAAAGTACATTTCCAAAATGAGATGCAAAGTTCATATTCTCATGGGAAATACGTTCGTTGTCATCATGAGAAATAAAGTACGTTACCCAAGTGAGATGCAACGTTCATACTCCCATGGGAAATAAAGTTTGATGCTAAAACAAGATACAAAATTCGTATGTGCATAATGATTATACCATGATTTCACAACCTAAGCCTAAAGAACGAGGGCGCCCTCTTCTATGTCTATCGTTAGCATAGGGAAATATGGTAAAATGCACTCAAGCGAATCGTGTGAGTGAAGAGTTGTCTAGCTCCTAATAGCGCTATCCGTAATAAAACCATGGGCTCAAATGAGTTAATTAGTTGTGTGAATTGATTCCAGGGACTTAACCATCATAAGGCCTCATGAATTAACAATATCATACACATACATAGCGAATCACTTTTGATACAACTGAAAATAAGTACAATGAACATAATTAAGTAAACGCCATGCTTTTCCACCACAAAACATTTAAAAACCAAAAATAGGGAAGGCATGAATACTCACAATGCTTTGGGATGATACAAACGGTCCCTTGAACTTTGTTTCATTCATACCACTACCGATTCCTAGAACGATGTTACATACTAATGAGTCTCTAGTTGAAATCTAATACTAGCTTACTTACTACTACAATAGAATTATGTTAATGTCTCAAAAATTAGGATTTGTATAAGTTACAAACATTTTTTTGTAAATTCTGATTTCCATGGATTAATTTGTTGAATAACAGATTTAAGTGAAAAATCTCGTTTTTGACAATGTCAATTGAAGTGCAACTATAACACTTTTGAAGGTGTTTCAAATGACCAAATATTCAGAACTAAATCAAATAAGTTATAAATTTCCCAAACTTTGTATTTAAATTTTAATTGAAATCAAAGACCTTAAGATAAATTTTCTTGAATTTTTTGTTTATCTAACCATTTTTCACCTTTTTAATTCCTTGAATAATCACAAAATTATGGAAAAATAGTAAATGATCATGACAATTTCTTAGATTCTTTCAGTAACTGTGTCACAACTTCCTAAACTAGGAAAATTATTAAATGCCACTTTTGATTAATAAAAACTGGTTTGTGTAATTTAATTGTATTTTATATCAAGAAATTCTAATTAAATATCAAATAGTAATTAAAAATCACAAAACCTTTAATTGTGTTCCAGTTATAGTCAATGACTTCGAGAACATGTTTCATGTATTTTAGATATGTATAGATATTTTCCCCATATTTAAGAACTTGAATTCTCACAAACTCATGTAATAATAGTAAACTGTTAATAAAAATTATCAATATTTTCATAAAACTGCTATACAATGTAAATAAACTGGGAAAAATATCAGAATTGGTTCTTGAACAACTTAATCTGTTTTATGATTTTTGTGTATTTATTCTTTAAAAAATGAATATAAATACTAAACATTTTAGAAAACTTGCCAGATTTTTTATTTGTGATTAAACTATAATAAGCAATGTTATACTGACTTCTTGTGATTTTTATAATAGTTAAACTATTTCCTTTATTTATTCTCATAAATACGCATTAATTCATGAAAAATTCCTAAAAATAACCAAAATTCACCAAACTTTTTATTTAAGATTAATATGTATTATATGATGTTCTGATGAAGTTTTATAATTTTTGAATAAATGTAGCTATTTTTATCAATTTAATCCCTTAAACATTCATTAAATCGGTAAAAATAATAAATTGTCATGGTAAATATGTAAATTTTTGAATGGAGTCTTTATGATATTCAGATGATGCAAAAATTATGAAATATGGCTTTGTACATTCATAACTGTATTTTACTATTTATTTCTCTTAAAAAATAAATTCGAATCAACAGAAAACCGTCATAGAAATGCATGAAACTTCATGAAATGCCTTTACTCTATGTATATGTCATATCAGAAATTTACCAGAATTTATTGACAACAAAAAGTATTTTATGTGAATTATTGCTCTATTTTATTACAAAAGTTACAAATATTTTTCTGTAAATTCAGATTTTCATGGATTAATTTGTTGAATAACAGATTTAAGTGAAAAATCTAGTTTTTGACAATGTCAATTGAAGTGCAATTATAACATTTTGGAAGTTGTTTCAAATGATTACATATTCAAAACAAAACCAAATCAGTTATAAAATTTTCAATCTTTGTATTTAAATTTTAACTGAAGTCAAAGACCTTAAGATAAATTTTCTTGAATTTTTGATTTGTCTAACTAGTTTTCACCATTTTAATTCCTTGAATAATCACAAAATCATTGAAGAATAGTAATTATCATGAAAATTTCTTATAGTTTTTCTATAACTTTTTCATAGTATCCTTACAATGATAAAATTATTAAATGCCACTTTTGATTAATAAAAACTGGTTTTGTAATTTAATTGTGTTTTTCATCAAGAAATTCTAATTAAGCAGAAAATAGTAATTAAAAATCACAAAACCTTTAATTGTGTTCCAGTTATAGTCAGCGACTTCAAAACACTGTTTCATGTATTTTAGATATGTATAGATATTTTTCCCGTATTTAACCACTTGAATTCTCACAAATTCATGTAATAGTAATAAAAAGTTAATAAAAATTATCAATATTTTCATAAAAATGTTATACCATGTACATAAACTGGGAAAAATATCAGAATTGGTTTTTGAACAACTTAACGTGTTTTATGATTTTTGTGTATTTATTCTATTAAAAATTAAAATAAATACTAAATAATTTAGCAAACTTGCCAAACTTTTTATTTGTGGTTTAAATGTAATAATCGATGTTATAATGATTTCTTGTGATTTTTATAATAGTTTAACTATTTTCCATTATTTATTCTCATAAATAAGTATTAATTCATGAAAAATTGCTAAATAGTAAGAACAATTCACCTAACCTTTTATTTCTGAGTAATATGTATTATACGATATTCTAATGAAGTTTTATAATTTTGGGTAAGTGTGGCTATTTTTCATCAACTTAATCCCTTAAAAATTCATTAAATCAATAAAAATAATAAATTGTTGTGAAAAACATGTAAATTTTTTAATGGAGTCTTTATGATGTCCAGGACATGTGAAAATTATGAAATATGGCTTGTACATTCATAACTGTATTTTACTATTTATTTTTCTTAAAAAAATTCAAAATCAACAGAAAACCATCATAGAAATGCATGAAGCTTTATGAAACGTCTTTACTTAGTGTATAGGTCATAAAAAAATTTACCAAATTTTATTGACAATAAAAAATATTTTTTGTGACATTTTTCTCTATTTTATTGCAAAAAGTACAAACATTTTTCTGTAAATTCAGATTTTCATGGATTAGTTTGTTGCATAATAGATTTAAGTGAAAAATCTCGTTTTTGACAATATAAATTGAAGTGCAACTATAACATTTTGGAAGGTGTTTCAAATGATTAAATATTCAAAACTACATCAAATCAGTTATAAAATTTTCCAAACTTTGAATTTAAATTTTAACTGAAGTAAAAGACTAACTTAAGATAAATTTTCTTGATTTTTTGATTGTCTAACTATTTTTCACCATTTTAATTCCTTGAATAATCACAAAATCATGAAAAAAAAGTAAATGATCATGAAAATTTCTGAGAATTTTTCTATAACCGTTTCACAGTATCCGTAAACTGAGAAAATTATTAAATGCCACTTTTGATTAATAAAAACTAGTTTTTGTTATTTAATTGTGTTTTACATCAAGAAATTCTAAGTAAGTAGCAAATAGTAGTTGAACATCACAAAACCTTTAATTGTGTTCCAGTTATATTTAATGACTTCCTGAAAATGTTTCATGTATTTTAGATATATATAGCTATTTTCTTCATATTTAACCACTTGAATTCTTACATTTTTTTGTAATAATAGTAAACAGTTAATAAAAAAATATCAATATTTTTATAAAACTGTTATACAATGTACATAAATTGGGAAAAATATAAAAATTGGTTTTTGAACAAATTAACATGTTTTTATGATTTTTGTGTATTTATTCTATTAAAATTGAAAATAAAAACTAAACAATTTAGAAAGCTTGCCAAACTTTTTATTTGTGGTTAAAATGTAGTAAAAAGATTTTATAATGATTTCTTGTGATTTTTATAATTGTTTAACTATTTTTCCTTTATTTATTCTCATAAATAAGCATTAATCCATGAAAAATTACTAAGCTATAAGAAAAATTCACCAAACTTTATATTTACAATTAATATGTATTATACAATATTCTAATGAAGTTTTATAGTTTTTGGGTAAGTGTAGCTATTTTTCATCAATTTAATCCCTTAAACATTCATTAAATTGGTAAAAATAATAAGTTGTCATGGAAAATATGTAATTTTTTGAATGGAGTCTTTATGATGTCCAGAAGATGAAAAAATTATGAAATATGGCTTTGTGCTTAATAACTATAATTTACTATTTATTTCTCTTAAAAAAATTAAATCCGAAATCAACAGAAAACCATTATAGAAATGCATGAAACTTTATGAAATGTCTTTACTCAATGTATAGGTCGTATAAGAAATTTACTAGAATTTATTGACTGTAAAAAGTATTTTATGTGAATTATTACTCTATTTTATTACAAAAACGACAATAAATCGAGAAAAATGATTTACTTTCTGAAATTTCTAGTTCATCTTATGTTGTTGTTTGGATTCGGGGTAAATATGGATTTGAGCAGAAAATAAGTTTTAGATTTTTATTTATGAATAAATCCTTTATAAGCATTCTTAACAATGTACTTTGATCATCAAGCCTTTAAGCTTGATGTTCATCACATGCATTATGATTTGAAGACCATGAATGAACTTATTTTGTTCAAAATGATGTTTCTAAATGAAAAAATTGAATGCATGTGGTTTTGGATATTTAAAACTTGTAAAACTCAAGTTGATGAATTTGATTTAGGTTTTGGTCATTGGATTTCACCTTCTAACAACATGCATGTTGTTTTTTTTGGTGAAATCCTGCCACCATCATCATCAAATTCGACAAGCATGAACATGCATGTGAATAATCTCAAAAAAAAGTGTTTATGGAGAGGAAAAATGGAAGAAAACTTGTAATTTTTTAGAGCAAAGTGAAGGAGGATGAAGGGAATTTGTGTTTACCTTGAAGAACAACTTCATAGTCTGAAGATTTTTGACTAACATGGTATTCATGCTATCAAAATTTTGTGAATTAGAAAGAGGGAAAAGAATTTGGGTTTTAGAGAGAAGAAATAAGAAAAAAGAGAAATTCTGTCTCTCTGGATACCAAATCTCTTTCTTCATCTCTTCGGAGTTTCTCTCCACCAAAATAGAGAGTTGTATGTGAATTTATGAAGAATCGAATATAAAAATATCTCCTAGTTATCCGGCTTCTTAGTTCGGATTTTATAGAGAGAAGTTTTTAGAGAAAGAAGTAAATAGGTGGAGTGAGGGAATGAGTAAAATGATTAGGCTTAAGGAAGAGGTGACTTTGGGGAAGAGATGTGAACTTAATTTTGAGGAGAGAGAGAGAGAGAGTATTTCTCAGCATTTTTTTATTAATATAGTTTATAAGGTTTGGGGGTTAGGTTTATAAAATATAAAATCTTGCATTGAATTTTATGACATTTTGGCTCCAATGCTCATAAATAAGCTAATGTTTATAAATTATTGTCCATAATATAATTTAGGTCTCATGAAATATGTAAATAATTAAAGATGTTTTATATAAAATAAAATTATGAGGAAGTTCAAATTTTATAAAACTTGCATTTATTTTATAAAATTTTGACACTTGTTTTAAAGTTTAAGCATTTTGGAGTATCACAATGCATGTAGAATATCTTGGATTGTTTTGAACCAAATAAAAATTGTTAACACCTTAATGAATTGAGTTTAATATGTGAAAAAAAAATCAAATTTCTCAAAATAAAATAACTATATTTGGTAGAAAGCTACATAGTTTGATTGAAATCAGATTATTGGCATTTTATATAGTGGTTTCGAGATTCAAGTAAAATTGAAGAACCAGGTATACTAGTCATAGTTTCAACTTTGACTTAAGTTCCTATGAGACTTGGAACTAATTTATACTACTAGTTCAAGTGCATGATGTTTCTACATATTCATGCAAAGATGTTCAATTCAAGGAATGCCCTGAATTTGGATAGTCGCTACAGTTAAAGTAGTTGTAACATATCAATGTGAAATCTAAGTACACTATCCTTCGATAATACATGTTTCCAAGTTTCTAGTAGGTTATAACTTAACTTCTAGTTACTAAGCCTATTATGTTTCATGCATATATGTGCAACTAAGCTTCATCAAATCCAGAACTGACTCAAATTTTGATGGTTGTCACAGTCTCCCCCAGTTCAAAGAATGCTGTCCCAAAATTCAATTAGTGTCGTATTCAATTATAGCTTAGTTAGATACAAGTACATACTTAGAGAGTTGGTGACTTGAAGAGCTTTTTGACCATATTGGATTAATTCCTTACGGAGAGTCAAATCATTTAGCTATAATCAGGTTAGTGTTTCCCTAATTCGAGTTCAACCTTCTAGATTATGGGGAATTAGAATCATGGAAATCATGATCTAACCATGGCAACCTACTTGAAAAAGATTATCTAGTTAGATGTTATTGATGTGAATTATGAACATTGGTTTGGCATGCAGAATTAAAGAACACTGTGATTTCGGTTTTTAAGAGATGCATTCGATTATGAAAGGTGTTTACAAAAAAGGATCTAGATCTAAATCTACATAATTAACACGCGCTGACACTCTCAATGTTACATCTCTCAAGCACACCTCTACAAGTGGTGTGAACCCACCTTATACAGAGGTGCTTACTGTTGGATAAGGTGTCTAAGTCCATAACTTATTTGGTATATACTTGACCCGACCGGCATGGTCCATTTGGGTTGCATCTCATCCAAACTATTATGGATAATTTTATGAGAGTTATACACATATGTTTATTAATATATTATGAGTTATAATATATTAATATGAAGTTACGTTATTTAATTAGTTTTAGTCTTAAATTAATTATGGATTAATTTAGAGATTAAAAGGAATACTAATTAAATTATGGGCTATTTGTTTTATATAGTGTGGGCTAATACTCATTTGTTAATGGGCTAGGCTTATGTGGAAGTCCATGGATGATCCATGGAGCTTTTAACCCATGGATCCTTGGAATAGGAAAAGACATGGGTTATTAGGGTTTCACCCTAACCATGCATACTATATAAGCATGCTTATGGAGCATGAAAGAGAGAAAAAGATAGCCTAAGAGAAAGCTAGTGTTCTAGTGTGTGTGTGCATGTGTGTGGCCGAAAATACAAGAGTGTGTATACTCTCTCAAAGTTTTCCAAGAGTTTGTGGTGTTTGTGATTCCATTTGAGGCATTCACACTATTGGTGCTTGGCCCTCAAACTCCTAAGAACCCAACACAACAAAGGTATGTAATCTCTTCTAACTCTTTTATGTTGAAATGTTCCCCATGCCATGTTAGATAGGTTATAAACCTTGGAAAATAATTATTTTGCATGTATTTAGACAAACATAGATCCAAGGTTTATTAGGGTTGCATGCACACTTAGGAAGTGTTAGATTGCTCAAAACCCAACAGTGGTATCAGAGCCTAGGCTTGCTTGTTTGATACTTGATGCAAAATAGTGAAAAAAGTCGAAATCGTTGCTGTCTGCATGCTAGACTCGCCGAGTCCATTGGGGGGACTCGCCGAGTCCAAGGCAAACTTCAACCTACTCGACGAGTCCGTTCGTGCACTCGGCGAGTAGGATCGAAAGAATGCAGAATCTCGACTTTTGCTGCTGGAAATGGACTGGAAACATTACCCTAAATTGTTTTGGTGTTGTAAAACTTATTTTAGTTGGTGTAATGGCTGTTCTAATCCATTTACAATAGCATATATCAAAAATCCATGATTTTATGTGTTCATATAATTCTTGAATTTTTGATGATCATGTTCATGTTCTTATGAATTTAGAAAATGATAGGAATTATTTGCTGAATTGTTTAGAATTAATTCTTAATCATTTATGTGTTTTAATGGAGTCCATAATTTGTCCTCAAGTTATGGATTACCAAAGGTCACTTTCATTTAACACACACTTAAAAGACATAAGTTACATGAAAATGAAGAGTCTTCATTTTTATGAACCTTTAATTCATAAGTTATGAAATGAAGAGTTTTGCAAAGTTACAAAACTTGTCCTCAAGTTTTGGAATTTGTAAAGTTTCACACACTTTAATAAACTTTAATTCCAAACCTTAGAGTTTTAATAGTTAAAATTCAACCCTTATACTATTTATAACATTAATGGTTAATTATTATATATATGTATAAGAATAAGTCGTTTTACCGTTAGTAGGCCTCATTCACGAAGCCGGTCTATAAGGTGGGTATAAGGTTGTTGCCTATAAAATGGCGACTTAATGGGTGTATACTCTCACCCACCGCTTGCTTGATCGGTGGAGGGTCGTTAGCCGAACGGGTAGAACAACGACTTTAAATCCTCATTAAAAGTATAATGAATATTATAAAATAACTAAACTCTTTTAATTCCCAATCTTAGTTATTTTAGGAAAATGTGAACATGGTGCTAATCCATGGAATTCACACTTTGTACCTTACCAAGTCGTTAGTGGAGCGTGTGTGGTTAACCGGCACACTAATTAGACTAATAAGGATCACGAAGGGTAACTTAATGTTGTCATAGATCAATGGAGCGTGTGTGGTTAACCGGCACATTGATTAGGTGATAATATTAGGAGTACCAAGTGAGTTAGCATGGTTATTCACACCTTGTTTTGTGATCCTCGGCATCCCAGTCACAAAACTTGAAGGGCACAATCGAGATTGAAACATGCCATTGAAAAGTTCAATGAATCTCAAAAGAATCTAGGAATTTCAAATCCAATTAAACCTAATTAATCATTTCGTTTTCATGGTGGAAATTGGTGAATCGTCATTCGCCTACCTTTCAAATATATTATTACTTAGATTACGGCATCCCTCTTCTAAGTGTAATATATTGTGATTGGATCCTAGCCTTAATATTACATTTGGGTGTCTTATTAAGGATCCTAAATATCTAATCTAAACTTACTTTCTTCTTTCAGATGTCTTCCAACACTAATGCTTCAGGCTCTAACCCAACTGGTTCTTTCTCTCTCATGAATCTTTGTGGGAGGGTCATCTTTGATGGTTCCAACTTCATGGATTGGATTAGGAACATCAGGATGGTTACTCGTTACGAGGACAAGGAATATGTCCTCGATAAGGAGTTAAAAGAACTTGATGAGTCTACTGCTACTCCTGAGGAGATCGCTGAATTCAGGACTCATGAGAGAGATGCTACTAAGGTGGCATGTATCATGATGGCCACGATGACAGCCGAGCTCCAAAAGTCATATGAAGATTTCTACCCTTTTGAGATGCACCAAGACTTGATGGAAAGGTACCATCAGAGTGCTCGTCAGGAGCGGTATGAAATAATCTCCTCCATAATAACTACCCGCATGAAGGACGGTGAATCCGTCACGGGCCACATGCAAAAGATGCAAAGGTATGTGGACCGTTTGCTGAAGCTGAATGTTAACATCCCCGAGGAGTTAGCAATTGACATCATTTTGCACTCCTTGCCTTCTTGTTATGATCATTTTCGAATGACATATCATATGAACAAGGAGGAAGTTACCCTCAGCAAGCTTCAAGGACTCTTGAAGACCGCTGAAACCGGTCTTAAGGGTAAAGCGGTTGTTACCTCTACTACTCCTACTCCAACTTCTACCCCTGTTTTAGCTATTGGGCAAGGCAAAGGGAAAAAGAGGAAGCACCCTTCGAAGGGTACCAAGGGAAAGTCTCTTGAAGGCTCCTCATCCAAGACTAAGAACGGTTCTGTCACTCCTTCTGCCATTCCAAAGGATGCTGAATGCTTTTATTGCCATGAAAAGGCACACTGGAAGCGAAACTGCCCTAAGTACTTGCAGGATCTAAAGGATGGGAAAGTGAAACCCACCTATGCAGGTATTTACACTATATTGTCTAATTACTCAACATATTCTAACTCTTGGGTGCTTGATACAGGATGTGGTATTCACATATGTTCTGATTTGCAGGGCCTAAGAAGAAGTGAGAATGTGGAGCACGGGAAGATAAACTTAATCATGGGGAATAGGAAGGCTTCACCTGTTTCCAAGATTGGAGTTTATACTTTGTTGCTTAATAATGGGTTAAAATTAGATTTGAATAAATGTGTATACTCGTCTGAAATGGCGAGGAATATTATTTCTTTTCATGCTTTGTACAAACAAGGTTTTACCTTTTCGTTTGATAATGAATGTGGTGGTATTAATGCTTTCTTTAATAATGTGTTTTATTTTAAAGCATTACCTTGTGATGGCGTGTATGAAACTGTGTCGATTGTAGACAACTTAGGAAATAATGTGTTGTATATTGATTCTTCTACTAGCCTAGATAAAGCATCATTGTGGCATTGTCGTCTTGGACATGTAAACAAGAAACGCATAGACCAACTCCAAAAGAGTGGAGTCTTGGAATCATTTGACCTCAAATCAGATGATAGTTGTGAATCTTGTCTACTTGGAAAAATGACAAAATCACCCTTCACTGGAACTTGTGAGAGGGGTGAAGGTTTGTTGGACCTAATACATACTGATGTATGTGGGCCATTCAAAACCGCCACAAGGGACGCTAATCGGTATTATGTGACTTTTATTGATGATTATAGTAGATATGGGTATGTCTACTTGATCAAACACAAGTCCGAAACCTTTGAAAGGTTTAAGGAATTCAAACAGGAAGTAGAAAATCAATTGGGCAGGAACATTAAGATGCTTCGATCCGATCGAGGTGGTGAGTATCTTAGTACCGAGTTCCTTGACTATCTTAAGGAGTGTGGGATTGTCTCACAATTGACTCCTCCCAGGACACCACAGCTGAATGGTGTAGCTGAGAGGCGTAATCGTACCTTGTTGGACATGGTTCGCTCTATGATGAGTCGAGTTTCGTTACCAATCTCTTTTTGGGGGTATGCCTTAGAGACTGCCGCCCATATCCTTAATCTAGTCCCTACAAAGAAGGTTACCAAAACACCTCATGAAATGTGGACTGGGAAGGTTCCCAATTTGGACCACATCAAAATTTGGGGTTGCGAAGCTTTCGTGAGGCGTGAAACTCATGATAAGCTTGAACCCCGAAGTGAAAGGTGTATTTTCATCGGCTACCCACAGAAATCCTTCGGTTACCTTTTCTACAGACCCAGTGAGAATGTGGTCTTTGTAGCACGAAGAGGGATCTTTCGCGAGAAAGAATTTATAAGCCAAGGAGACAGTGGGAGGCAGATTGACCTTGAAGAAATTCAAGAATCAATTGGTGAAGGAACCTCAGACACTAGCAATCAACCTGAGGAAGAAACTCCTGTTGATCCAGCTGACGAGTCTGTACCTCCGAGACGTTCCACACGGGTTAGGAACACACCTTCGTTTTATTATGGTTTTCATATTACTACGGAAGGTGATACGTTTATTAGTGATAGTACACTAGTAAATTTGGATGAACCTAGCAGTGTTAAGGAAGCCATGGCAGGCCCGGAGTCCGCTAAATGGAAGGAGGCTATGGACAGCGAGATACAGTCCATGTATGACAATCAAGTTTGGAACTTGGTTGACAATGTACCAGGCCGTAAAACAGTCGGGTGCAAATGGATCTTCAAAAAGAAGACCGACATGGAAGGAAAAGTGCATACTTATAAGGCTCGACTGGTTGCGAAGGGTTTTACTCAAACTCAAGGTATTGATTATGATGAAACCTTCTCGCCGGTGGCCAAGATTAAGTCTATTAGGGTTATGTTAGCCATTGCAGCATTTCATGATTATGAAATATGGCAAATGGATGTCAAAACCGCTTTCCTTAATGGAAAGTTGGCTGAGGATGTGTACATGAATCAGCCAGAGGGTTTTGTCAATGCAGAGTACCCTAATAGAGTATGCGAGCTTAAGAAATCCATTTATGGATTAAAACAAGCATCTCGTAGCTGGAATCTTTGTTTTGATGAGAAGGTAAAAGAGTTTGGCTTCTTGAGAAGCGAAGATGAGTCTTGCGTGTATGTCAGAGCTAGTGGGAGTATAGTTAGCTTCTTGGTACTGTATGTGGATGACATACTACTCATAGGAAATGACATCCCAACCTTGCAGGAGGTTAAGTCCTGGCTTGGGAAGTGCTTTGCTATGAAGGACCTAGGGGAGGCTACCTATATCCTAGGGATAAGGATATTAAGAGAAAGGAGTAGAAGACTAATTGGACTTAGTCAGAGTATCTACTTGGATAAGG
Source organism: Lactuca sativa (assembly GCF_002870075.4). Classification (NCBI taxonomy): domain Eukaryota; kingdom Viridiplantae; phylum Streptophyta; class Magnoliopsida; order Asterales; family Asteraceae; genus Lactuca; species Lactuca sativa. The sequence continues at coordinate 163,853,056 of NC_056623.2, read as the reverse complement.
TGTTGAAAAGGTTCAACATGGAGAATTCCAAGAAAGGAGATTTACCGATCCAAAGCAATACCAAACTGAGTAAGACTCAGAGTCCGAGTACAGAGGCTGAGATAGCTGAGATGAGCCAATTACCATATGCTTCCGCAGTTGGCTCGATCATGTATGCTATGACTTGTACCCGTCCTGATGTGGCATTTGCTTTGAGCATGGTCAGCAGGTATCAGGGGAACCCTGGCAAGGCTCATTGGACCGCGGTAAAGAACATTCTCAAGTACCTGCGGAGGACTAAGGATTGGGTCCTTACCGTTGGTGGCAGTGGTGACTTGAGAATATTAGGGTATAGTGATGCTGGTTTTCAGACTGATAGGGATAATTTCCGCTCTCAGTCGGGCTGGATCTTTACCTTAAATGGAGGGGCAATTTCTTGGAAGAGTTCCAAGCAGGAGACGGTGGCTGATTCGACTTGTGAATCAGAGTATATAGCAGCGAGTGAAGCAGCGAAGGAGGCGATATGGCTAAAGAACTTCATCGGAGACCTTGGAGTTGTACCAGCTATTAAGGAACCTATAGAGATTTTCTGTGACAACAATGTGCGGTTACCTTAGCCAAGGAACCAAGAGATCATGGCAGATCCCGACACATTGACAGAAAATATCACTTCATAAGACACAAGATTGAAGAAGGACTCCTTGTGACAAGGAGGATATCGTCATATGAGAATCCTGCAGATCCCCTTACGAAGGGACTGACGAGGGTTAAGCATTTTCAGCATGCGAGACGCATCGGGCTGAGGGACGATATTAGTTTTACAGATTAGATAGTTTTCCTGAAACTTGTAAAATGTAATCGACGGTTGATGATGAATAAAATTTGTGATTTATTTATGAGTAAAGTGTTACTATCATTGTCAATTATTTACTATTGTTTCAGTTTTGCATGTTTTGACTTCCAGAATAATTAATTTGTTCAAACCTCCACAATCGATCATACGTCGGAAGTAGGTATGAATCAAGATTGTCATGAATTGGGTTTGTAGATGCCTTAAAGGTGTTTAGGCATGGCAATGGTTGCTGCAACATTCATGAGTACTCATAAGTTATGAGTATTGGTATAAACCCACGCTCACTTGTATCACTTCATGGAATTTATCTCGAGTGATCGTGAGACGATAACATCATATAAATCTTTAAACCTAGAGATATGAGTTGTTACCTATGAGTTGGTTGTGCATTGATTGCACGTAAACGCATCAGTAACTTGATGTTATAAAACGTGCCTTTGTGTACAATTCAATAAGTAGTAGAACAAGCATATCAGTCGAAGTTTATCTGTTCCTTCTAGAAATAGAAGCGATATCCGGGCCCCTCGATGATTTTGTGTTGACCCATATACCAGGCCTGGTCAGAACTAAACCGATGTGTTCAGTGAAGTTCTTCGTCAAACAAATCGGATAATCGAGAAACAACTGCTAGACAATAAGCAAGACATAGTTCCATGTGTTTGTCCGGCTGATATCATGAGAACAGAGGATTATGTGATCACTTATCTAAAATGGCGCTTCATAGTTCGACAGAGTCTTCATTGTTCGAGGGAGTTTTCGAGAGCTACGATTGTTGGTTGGTTCCTGAAGTTATAGGCAAATATAGTTATTAGACTTATCCAAGTAAGAGTCTGTTGGATAAGGTGTCTAAGTCCATAACTTATTTGGTATATACTTGACCCGACCGGCATGGTCCATTTGGGTTGCATCTCATCCAAACTATTATGGATAATTTTATGAGAGTTATACACATATGTTTATTAATATATTATGAGTTATAATATATTAATATGAAGTTACGTTATTTAATTAGTTTTAGTCTTAAATTAATTATGGATTAATTTAGAGATTAAAAGGAATACTAATTAAATTATGGGCTATTTGTTTTATATAGTGTGGGCTAATACTCATTTGTTAATGGGCTAGGCTTATGTGGAAGTCCATGGATGATCCATGGAGCTTTTAACCCATGGATCCTTGGAATAGGAAAAGACATGGGTTATTAGGGTTTCACCCTAACCATGCATACTATATAAGCATGCTTATGGAGCATGAAAGAGAGAAAAAGATAGCCTAAGAGAAAGCTAGTGTTCTAGTGTGTGTGTGCATGTGTGTGGCCGAAAATACAAGAGTGTGTATACTCTCTCAAAGTTTTCCAAGAGTTTGTGGTGTTTGTGATTCCATTTGAGGCATTCACACTATTGGTGCTTGGCCCTCAAACTCCTAAGAACCCAACACAACAAAGGTATGTAATCTCTTCTAACTCTTTTATGTTGAAATGTTCCCCATGCCATGTTAGATAGGTTATAAACCTTGGAAAATAATTATTTTGCATGTATTTAGACAAACATAGATCCAAGGTTTATTAGGGTTGCATGCACACTTAGGAAGTGTTAGATTGCTCAAAACCCAACACTTACATGTCTCTCTTTCTCTCTCTCTCTCTCACACACACACACACACTCTCTCTCTCTCTCTCTCTCTCTCTCTCTCTCTTTCTCTCTATCTCTCATGTCAAAAGGCTACTTTACCCCCATGCAAGTGGGTGTACAAAAGTCAAACCAATTACAAAGTCATACATGGGTAACTTTGTACCCAACATTATCCCCTTCAAAGTTAGGAATGGATGACCTGTTTCAAATCTTCCAAACTCGAGCAACTTCACGAACCGAGCCTCAAATGTGACACATGTAGAGATGAACATCAAATCTTCAATTCTTCCATGATTTTTCAATTTGGGTTCTAGAATGTGAGACCATACAAACCGAGCATCAACGCATAATTAGGAGTTTCTCAATCTCCAAATAATCACCCTAAAGTTGAGCATAAAAGCACACCCCAAAAATATTAAATAAGTCGAAACTCTTCATGAACCAAAATCACTTCCAAATCTCCAATTGAAGCATTTCATAAACTTCAAATACTCAAGGTCACTTTGGTCTAAGTCCGCATAATATGAAAAATTCAACTTTCGAATTTTCATATCTAAATCTCTCCCCCTTTTTATAATCGAAAAATGATTATAAAACCAAAAAGGAAATGACAAAGTGCTCAATTCAAATTTTTTCTATCCAAAACTCCCCCTTAACACATGGCATTAACATTTTGCTTAAATCCGGAAAATACAAAAAATCTTCAGTTTTTAGCTTCGATCTCGGACCGCATTTGACAAAATTTTACAAATTTGGGTAGAAAGCAAAACTCTCCCCTATATGCGAAACTGGGTAGAAAGCGTCAATTCACATTAATTGTAGGGGCCTGATTCGAAAATATACCAATTTCTCAAAAATTTCAGCCAAATTGCGAAGTTGGATGAATTCTATCAAATCTTTGAAACTTCAGGGACCAACTTCGAAACTTCTGCATAATTCTTCAAAATGTCGAAATTATACCCCAATGTCGAATGTGGGTATAATCTACAAAGTTCGACAAAATTGCAGGGGCTTGTAATGAAAATAATGTTTCTTTTATTCTAATCTGTCGAAAGTAGGTCCTTCTTTCGAATATGGGTGTAAACTATCAAATCTTCGAAAGTTTAAGGATCAACTTCGAAACTATGCCTTTTCTTCTTTTCAATTCTTGATACATCTTACAATCATTGGATCGAAAATCATTATTGTTGAAGGTAGTGATGAACTTGGTATAATCAGTGTTTTGATCCAAAAATCGATTAAAGATTGATGGATTTGGTGTTCAGTGGGGTCAACCAAAAAGTCAAAATCATTGTCTTGGAAACAAGTTGGAAACGAAATGGATTTTGAGCTTGATGTCGGACGTTTCAAACCAGTTCAATGAGTGAACAATTGGATTTCGATTTTGGGGTCACCATTTTTATTGAATGAACAATAACCGATCATTATTTTGGGCTCAAACATTCAGGCCAATAAATAGTAATAAGATTGAGATTTGGGCTAATATTAAATATTGAAACTTTAATCAAATGAAAAGCAGTTTATTATTAAATGATTTAAATTGGATTTTGATCTCAAAAACAATTTGAATAATGAATCGATTATGAACAGTAAACAAACTCAAGATTTTACTTTGTTTGGGCTAGATCAATAAAAGAAATATGTTGGATAATAACAATTAGGTTTTTCAAAAAAAAATTGATCCAATTAGTCAAAATTATCAAAACTTCAAGAACGCAACGCATGAATCAACGAGATTTAGAGAGATCATAGAGACACTCACCATAAATGCTCCAATTGTGTTAAATGTAGCCAAACCGGGAACCTTTCTTCAAAAAAATCATGTTGATCTTTGAAGACCCGCTCTGATACCAATTGATGTGAATTATGAACATTGGTTTGGCATGCGGAATTAAAGAGCACATAAAGAACATGGTGATTACGGTGTTTAAGAGATGCATTCGATTATGAAAGGTGTTTACAAAAAAGGATCTAGATCTAAATCTACGTAATTAACACACACTAACACTCTCAATGTTACATCTCTCAAGCACACCTCTACAAGTGGTATGAACCCACCTTATATAAAGCTGTTTATATATATATATATATATATATATATATATATATATATATATATATATATATATATATATATATATATATATATATATATATATATATATATATATATATATATATCACAAGGCTACTTTGCCACATGCAAGTGGGTCTACAAAAGTCAAACTATTTACAAAGTCATACATGGATAACTTTGTACCCAACAATTATCTAACTTAAAAGAGCGTTATAAGTTTTTATGAAGCACCAACTGCATTAAGTGCTAAATTTGCATCGATTCTTAAATCACGTTCTAAATCAGCACTAAGTGTAAATTTTCCGCCTAATAAAGAAGCGATTAGAGACAATTTGATCGCTTTCGGGTTGGATATTAAGTATGGAAAATGTATATTCCAAAATAAAAAGTGGTAGCACGAATGAAAGAGAAGCAATCGAGGGTAAGTTCCTAAAGATACATACTAAGGTGGACAATGAAGTTTTGGTACATCTCAAGTGTAAAGACTATTTAAGTATCTTCTACAAAATAAATTACGAAATGATCGAGGATTTTCGAGGCTATATTTACTACTACAATTACACTTACTATACTAGAATCACATTCGAAGAATATATATATATATATATATATATATATATATATATATATATATATACACACCCACACACACACATAAACACACACACACACACACACACACACACACACATATATATATATATATATATATATATATATATATATATATAGGGAGTCATTGTTGCAAATGGAGGCAATGAAAGTTTATGATTAATTAAGTCATATTGTCTAGATAGCATTTTGAGTGCTTAGAAATGATAAGAAATCTCACCATTATCAAAGTGTGCAATAATTCCTAGAGAATGAAGATACATGTGTGGCGATTAAATGAAGTAGTAAAATAATAAAAAGATTAATTAAGGTTAAAGGTTTAAGTCGTCAATAAGGGAATTTATACAAAATTATTTAGATTACTCTTTTGAAAAATTGTCTAATTGTTTAAGTCAAGACAAATACAAGTTTAAGAGGAGTCGGGGTATTTATGAAAACAAGTTTGAGAGTTTAGGAACTCTCTAGAAATTGCAAAGTAGAATGCTATTTTAAGAAATATGTAAAAATATCTATCATTGAAAATAGTTCATTCTTAATTTAGTGTTATGCAAAAACAATCAATTAGAGAATAGATAATCGCAAAATTCAAAACTTTTGTTGTTTTTTAAGAAAAGAAGAAAGATAAGAAAACATATCCCTCACATATATTTTCCTGATATAGAAAAACGATAAACGTAAGGGTAGTCACCTTGTGTATTAATTGTAACGGAAATACAATGAAAATCGCACTCTTAATCAAATTTCTAAATTTTGAACAAAAGAACAATGAAAATAAGGATTACTCATTTACGTTAGATTTCAGAATAAAAACAAAATATATATGATAAAAGGCATAGTTGAATATATCAAGGTTGACCAAGTCAAAATTATGCCTCATGACTATATACATATTAACTGCTCAGAACGAAAAGGTAGATTTCTAGTTTGTATGCGTATAAATATGGTACTAAGGGAAGTAGATTAGACAAGATCAAATTTAGACCGTGCATTATGTTATTATTATGGTTGTGTGAGATCTCAAATAAGAGAGAGAGAGAGAGCAAGAATTCAAGTGCGGGGGAAAAAAGGATGGTAGTAGCAGTAATGATTGCTATTGTTAAAATTATAAGAACTATATCTATAAGTAGATTTAAAACTAGGTTGAGATATACTTTAAAATTCAATCCTTGATGTATTTTGATGGTTACATAGAGATGTGGAAGTTTTAAAATGTTTGCTAAGATTTAAGAAAAATTCATGAGTTATCTATTAAGTTAAACTCCATTTGTGAAAAAAATAGAAGCACAAAAACTGGTAATTGAAAATCTGACAGTCTTAACCTTTTAGACTGGAGTCCAAGAATTGTTAAAATGGATAAGGTAAAGACTCAACATATTTAGAAGAATAATTGTACATTGTTGAAAGTGCATCACCGGAAGTTTAAAAGTGAACACTAAGTTTTGTAATGCTATAAATTTTAGAAACTTTATAGATTATAAAACTATATTGAAGCTAAGTACACAAATGAGGTATGTTTTGAAATGTAAGCATTAGAGATGTCTTATAAACAAGTTTGAAATAGAAAATTGCACAAATATCATGTCGGGTTTCGAGAAAACACATTAAAGTAAATTACAATATCTAAATGAGAAAGTGGTCAAAAGAGAAAAACAAAAGTGGTTTGAAAGATCCGATGGAGCTTTTACACATAATATGAACTTCATTGTCATATGTTTAAGTTTTATAGCATAGAGTTTAAACACTTATATAAAAGAAAATGTTTCTAAGTTTTTTTTTTGAAAACATGCCAAAATGGTAAGCAAGGTTTAAAATGGTCTATATGCCCTTAAAAAGCACATATATCCATTGAAATGGATTTCAAATGAAACTGAAATAGCATGGTTAAAATCAACATTGGTTAAATTGAGTTTTGAAGAAAAGTGTTAAGTTAAAGCAAGTAGTCAAAAGTAAAGTTGGTTCTTTTTAGCGAGAAATATAGCTTACATTGGTATGAAAGGTCTAGTAAGTTATATGAAGTGGTTACAAATTATTATACTTACGGTAGATAAAACTAGTGAAATGAAATAGCCTTTTGATTAAAGACTAAAAAGTAAGGAATAGGTAGATTAATGTAGCTGATCATACCTAAATACTAAGGCGAGTACCGATGGCTTTTCCTCTAAAATAGAGGACATGAAAAATTGGTTGTAAAACATTTTATGGTGTCAATGTAGTTTCACGGCGTTTTATAGGGATCAAAGGTTAAGTTATAGGTTTGGCGTCTGGCTCATGGTGTAAGAGGATGTAATCCTTTATAATGATAGGAATGTAAGTAATGCTGATAAAGACTCAAACGAATGTATGAAAATGATAAGGGTCGAAGGAGGATTCAAAATTATAGGAAAGATTCGTACAACGATGTAGTGAGATGTTTGATCGGGAATGAAAATTGAAGGTTGGTTAGGAAACATGTTAGTAATTTGAAAAGTGTAAGATGATGGCATACTTGAGAAGATCACTACTGCATCTGGGGGGTCTTCAACTAAGACTTGTAATTATTATTATTATTATTATTATTATTATTATTATTATTATTATTATTATTATTATTATTATCATAAAGGGAATGGTTTGTGATTTAATACAAAGTAAAGATGGTAGGGTAAGAATCACCAAATATAAGGTTTTAGGTCAAAGAGATATCCTATGTTAAGTTTTAAGCTCAAGGTGGAAACAACCTAAAGCTAAATTTGTAGCATAGAAGAGAGGTCTCACGAATCAGTAAAAATGGGTTAAACTATCGTGTCTCCTCATGAGTCATATTAGGGATGCTCGCCAATGGTATCTAAGTGATTGCTTGTAGAGAATCATGTACCTTCTAACGCGATGCTCCAATTGTCTTCCGTGTCGGTATCAGAACGCTTTTCCTAGTTGTAATTCTTGTATGAAGACGATGAAGAGGTATTGAGGTATAATTGGTATTGGTTTCGACTTAAGATTATTAATAGTGGCTATCTAGCTACTAACCTTACGTCTAAAGTCAATAGCTACCGAGGAATACTCATTCTCAACACTAAGTAGATTGCTCCTATATTGGCTAGTGATATAACCTAATTGGTTAGCCTATAAGTGATAAGAATATTTCTAAATAAAGGAATTATGATAAAAATGAACTTAGTTTCTAAGTGTACCTAGATGAATGCCTATAATATGCAATGCCCATATGCACACCAAAAAAATTGTTTTTCAAAAATTTAAGTTGAAAATCGTTTTCAACACAATTCTACTATAAGTTTCTAATCTCATATTAAGTTTCTTTAGTTAAGCACAATTGGCCAGGCTATACTTAATTAAAGTCCAATAATGCATACTCAAATTAGTTATACCAGTAGTATGTTAAGTATTTTAAAAACTTTTTGAACTTTTTTGGCTATAGTTTTGGTTCTCCAAAGGAAAACCAATATTCTCTATAACCTTCGTCACCGATACCATTTCTGTCACACCCCGCTAAAGAGGAAATACGAGACATAACAATACAAATGGTTTCATAGTAAAAGATAAAGACAACACCAACCTTAGTATTAAAAAGCATTACAATTTATAATATCTTTTGAACAATTTTATTAAAAAATTACAATGTATTAAATTAAAACAACACACGCAAATGCTCCTATAAGTGATGTGTCACTATGTGCCACTTACTCAATGATTCCTCAAAAAGCATGTAAAATGAGCGGTCAACTACCGAAATAGTTGGTGGTTTCACATATTTAAAAAAATAGTAGTATATGAGTCAAAATCAGAGTTTAATAAAGTTTTCCATAAATAAAAGTACATTGCTAAAATGAGTAAATAAGTTTGCATAAATAAAGTTCGTTGTTATCAAGAGAAATAAGGTACATTTCTAAAATGAGATGCAAAGCTCATATTCTCATGGGAAATAAGTTTGTTGTCATCATGAGAAATAAAGTACATTGCCAAAATGAGATCTAAAGTTCATATTCTCATGGGAAATAAGTTCGTTGTCATCATCAGAAATAAGGTACATGGCTAAAATGAGATGCAAAGTTCATATTCTCATGGGAAATAAGTTCATTTTCAACATGAGAAATAAAGTACATTTCCAAAATGAGATGCAAAGTTCATATTCTAATAGGAAATAAGTTCGTTGTCATCATGAGAAATAAAGTACGTTACCCAAGTGAGATGCAACGTTCATATTCCTATAGGAAATGAAGTTCGACGCTAAAACAAGATACAAAATACGTATGTGCATAATGATTATACCATGATTTCAAAAACTAAGCCTAAAGACCGAGGGTGCCCTCTTTTATGTCTATCGTTAGCATAGGGAAATATGGTAAAATGCCCTCAAGTGAATCGTGCGAGTGAAGAGTTGTCGACCTTCTAATAACGCTATCCATAATAAAACTATAGGCTCAAATGAGTTAATGAGTTGTGGGAATTAATTCCAGGGACTTAACCACGATAAGGCCTCATGAAATAACAATAGCATACACATAAATAAGTTACAAGAACATAATCGAGTAAATGACATGCTTTTCCACTAAAAACCAAAAATAGGGGGATATGTGAATACTCACAATGCTTTGAGATGATACAGACGGTGCCTTGAACTACGCTCCACTCGTACCACTACCAATTCCTACAACGATGTTACACACTAATGAGTGTCTAGTCGAAATCTAATACTAGTATACTTACTAATATAATAGAATTATGTCAATATTGTCGAAAACCATTAGGATTTGTATAAGTTACAAACATTTTTCTATAAATTCATATTTCCATGGATGAATTTGTTGAATAACTGATTTAAGTGAAAAATCCCGTTTTTGACAATGTCAGTTGAAGTGCAACTATAACATTTTGGAAAGTGTTTCAAATGATTAAATATTCCAAAACTAAATCAAATCAGTTATAAAATTTTCCAAACTTTGTATTTAAATTTTAACTGATGTCAAAGACCTTAAGATAAATTTTCTTGAATTTTTGATTTGTCTAACTATTTTTCACCTTTTTAATTCCTTGAATAATCACAAAATCATGGAAAAATAGTAAATTATTATGAAAATGTCTTAGAATATTTCTGTAACTGTTCACAACATCCCTAAAAAGAGAAAATTATTAAATGCCACTTTTGATTAATAAAAACTAGTTTTTGTAATTTAGTTGTGTTTCACATTAAGAAATTCTAATTAAATAGAAAATAGTAATTAAAAAACACAAAACCTTTAATTGTGTTCCAGTTAAATTTAACAAATTCCAGAAAATGTTTCATGTATTTTAGATATGTATAAGTATTTTTTCCTTATTTAACCATGTGAATTCTCACAAATTTATGTAATAATAGTAAACAGTCAATTAAAATTATCAATATTTTCATATAACTGTTATACTATATAAATTGGGAAAAATATCAAAATTTGTTTTTGGACAAGTTAGCCTGTTTTTATGATTTTTGTGTATTTATTCTATTAAAAATGAAAATAAATACTAAACAGTTTAGAAAAATTGCCAAAATTTTTATTTGTGGTTAAACTGTAATAAACGATGTTATAATGATTTTTTCTGATTCTTATATTAGTTTAACTAGTTTTTATTTGTTTATTCTCATAAATAAGCATTAATTCATGAAAAATTACTAAATTGTAAGCAAAATTCACCATACTTTTTATTTACGCTTAATATTTATTATACGATATTATGATGAGGTTTTACAATTTTTGGGTAAGTACAGCTATTTTTGTAACATTCTGACTGCTAGTTATAATATTGAATTAAATTATATGCATTTTGTCAGGGCGACTCGACGAGTTGGAGGCCCCAACTTGTTGAGTAGAGATTGAGATGGCCGCGTAACTTTTAGAGTTTACTCGAAGAGTTGGGGGGACCCAACTCGACGAGTAGGAGCTGAGCATGGAAACCCTAATTTTTTAGGGGTTGCACGCTATTTAAAGAGCCTTAAGCCCTTCATTTCTACCTCCCTGATCATTTTAGCACCCCGAGAGAAACCCTAAACGAGTTGGTATCATATGTGAGTAAGAGAGAGAGAGAGAGAGAGAGAGAGAGAGAGAGAGAGAGGCTAAAAGTGTGTATGTTGATGCATTCTTTGAAGGAGTTTGAGGAGAAAAAAGTTTGGAACGAGAAGGAGCCCTTGGATCCAGTATTCTTTCAGTGTTAGTTGCCATTTGGAGGTAAAAAGCTATCACATTGGCTATATGTTTGTTAGATCTCTTTGTTGGGTTATGAGCATTCTAACACTCCTAAGTGTACATGCAACCCTAAATACCTTGGATGTATGTTTTCTCTATTATACATGCAAATAAGAACTTCCAAGGTATTATCCTAATCTAGCATACAAAACAATGAATGTAACAAGATAGAATACATACCTTTTTGATGTAGAAAGTCTTCATGAAGCTTGAGTGCCTAGTGCCCCAAGTGTGACACCTCAAATGGTTCACACAACACCAAATACACTTGGAATAACTTGAGAGAATTCTACACTTCATGAAAATCGGCTAGCCCTTTCTAGAATGATACTAGTCGCCAATTTTGTCAAGAATAAGATCTTTATATAGTGTTACAATTAGGGTAAACCCTAATTGTCATGACTTTCCATTTCCTTGGATCCATGGGTTCAAATACACCATGGAGCATCCATGGACCATGCTATGGGTTTTAGCCCAAATTGATTATCCATGGAGTATTAGCCCACTATACAAGTATGGATGATTTACAAAATCAACCCATATATTTAATTAGTCTTCTTTTGATCACTTAATTAATCCTAGATTAATTCTTGATCAATACTAATTAAATAATCTTATTATTCTTATTATTAATATACTAGAACTTACAATATATTAATAACCATAAGTGTCTTATTTCTCTCATTATAGTTTATCCAAATGCATGATGCCATGCAACCCAAATGGACCATGCCGGGTCGGGTCAAGTCTTACCAATTATAGTTATGGACTTAGACATTAATCCAACAGTCTCCCACTTGGATAAGTCTAAAACTAATATTGCGTATGACTTCAGGAACCGACTGACAATCGTAGCTCTCAAAAGCTTCTGTCGAACTCTGACCTTGTAGATGAACTCGGACCTTTGTTAGTGACTTGTCCATTAGATAAGGAATCATATATTCCTCCATTCTAGATATCGTATGGACTGAGACATGGATTATAATCATTCTCTCTGTCCATTTGTTGTTTCCTGATTTCCGATTTATGACGACTGACTAATTGAACAAATCAAATCAGTCCTGGCCCGGCCGAGCACTTCCATTTGTCATCATCAAATCATCGAGGGGCCCACAGATATCGCTTTTATCCGGAAGGTAAAAGGAATGGATAAACTTCGACTCATATGGCTTGTTATACTACTTGTTGAATCATACACAAAGACAGGTTTTATAGCACCGAGTTACCAAATGCGTTTTCGTGCAATCAATGTACAACCAACTCATAGTAACAACTCATATCTCTAGGTTTGAAGAATATAAGATATTATCGTCTCATGATCACTCATGATAAAATCCATGAAGTGATTCCAATGAGCGTGGGTTGAATCCAATACTCAGAACTTATGAGCACTCATGAGTGTTGTAGCCCTTTGTCCAACACCTTAGACCTCTACAAGCCAACCCATGACAGTCTTAATTCATATCTACTTCCAACATATGACCGACTGTGGATGGTTTGAATAACTTAGTCATCCCGGAAGAATAACCTAGTTTATTCGGGAAGTTAAAACATGCAAAATGAAACACAATAATAATTGAATCCAATATGGTATCAAAACCTATGAAGATAAATAAAACACCTTTTATTTATCACCACACGATTACACATTATTCATTGTATACTGTTTCAGCTATCAACTTTATTCTTGAATTTAAAACAATAGTTGTCCCATGCTCCAAGCATGTACACTATGTTTTCTAAACACTAGTCATGCCATACACCAAGTATGCATACTATGTTTGTCTATGATCTTTACTTTATGAACTAGATCCATTGAACATAACTTCAATGATTCTCTTTTCACACTCCCAAATCCTTACTGCAAATACAAGAATTCCAAATTCATGTCATTTACTGAAATTTGTTGGATTCTAAACTTATATGCATTGATCTTCTTGTAATGATTATGCACAAAGTTAGAAAGACTTGACAACAATCATTACAGAGTATTCCAAAGGAGATCAGCTCCTTAGAAACAACCTTCTTGCATTAAGTTTCCTAATCTCAAACAGATTGAAAATTCTAACTTTGAAACATTTCCAGATTCCATTTTGACTTATCCCTTCTGAACAAGAGTTGCCTCCATACAGACTATGTCAATATGGTCCTTCCAAAATTATCACTATACTTCCAACTGTCCTTGAGCATCCAATCTTTGGTAAACCTTAGATTGTCCTCGACAATTGTTTAATCCTTTTAGTCATATCCAGTTCTAAACCTTTTCCCTTCTTAATGCCCTAGGCATTTGGAAAATTTTAGAAAGGATGACTATAGCACATGTAATCGATCCTATATCCGAAGCATATGGGACACGATTAATGATGTCTCACATAAAGACTCAACCAGTCTTTTGCTATAATATTTCCACTTCTATTTGCCAAGTTCTCATAATTCAGATTATGAAAAGGGATTCCGTAATCATAATCGACTTTTAGAACGCAAATAATGGACCCATATACAGAATTTCCTTATGTTGAGCCATTCCAACATGAAATTCATATATATATATATATATATATATATATATATATATATATATATATATATATATATATATATATATATATATATATCCTTGACTAAATGATTAAAACCTCAATCTAAGCTTTTAGATTTGAGATGAAGTATAATTTCCTCTCCCTTAATTATAGCAAAACAACTTTTTACCAATTGAAACCTTTTGTTTTCTATAATTAACATTGCTAACTTGCAACCTTTATCATAATTATCATGCTCCCACTAACATGATGATTATTAGCATAACACTTATGCTCCCACTAGCTTTGACATGTACCCAGAAGTCAGCTGACTTTCTTACCAAAGTTAAGATTTCTGATACTAGATTGTTTTGATAAAACTTTATCAAAATCATACACCTTCCCTTAGATAGCACACTTATGTGTCTAAACAATTATGAAGAGGGATGCCGTAATCATAATGGTTAGACCTTTTTGCCACTTCTCACAAGTCCAGGTTAGTGTGCCGGTAAACCACACATGCTCCACTAACGACTTTGAGAATGCAAATATCATAATTGCTATCTAGCTAAAATCTACTTAGTGAAAGCGTTTCCTCACCATCATTTTCATGAATCGGAGAGAAACCTTATGACACTTAGATTTTTATGGTGTATGAGTTCCTACCCATATGAATTTGTCAAAACCATAATCACAAGACAGGATAATGACAAATCCAAACTCATATGGATTGAACTCAATCTTAAATTCTTGCCACCTGGCAGCTCAAGGGCCTGCCATTGCTTCCAAGTTGTTGTGCAACCAATTGAGAACTCTAAGAACTCATATGCAAAGCCAACTTTAACTGGAATGGGCACAGAATATGTCAACATGATAGGTTATAAACCTCAAGTTATGCGCTAGTGAAGAACTTTAGGTTTTATTCTTGATTAGTTCTTGAGACTTTCAAGACTTTTAAGACTCCCACTGTCCTCTTGACATATAAGACTTTCTTGTCAGTTATTCAAGAGATAGTGTGGATTCTAATCAAGACAAACACTTCACACAATTGGCCTAAGTTGGTCTTTGTTTTATCCAAAACATCACAACTTACCAATTTCAAATGTACAAGAGTAGAGAACTTTTACTCTTACATTTGAAAAGTGTTTTTAAACCTTCTTTAAGACATATCACTCAAGTTACAATCTTGGAGTATGACTCTAAGACTTGTATTGGAACGAAGTATGACTCATCTTCTTGATTTAACCATTTCAACAATTCAAGATCCCTCTTCTTAGTCATAAGAATGCTCTAAGATTTCCATAGAGAACTAATTGTGCTATGGTTTCTTAATCATTAAGATGATCACAAAGCTGATACTAAAGTACTCTCCCATCTTTTCAGATTTGGGAAACTTTTATCCTTCTGCCTAATTTGATTCTTCTTATTCGCTCTGTCATACATTGGAACCTTTTTCCAATGTCTTAGAGTTACACTTAAGCTTGTAAGTATAATCATATTTACTGAGTTTTTGTAAACTATGACGAATAGTTTTATCAATCTTTTGTGGTGGACTTGACCAGTGCACAAGAATGTGTACTCGATCCCTTAGTCCTTCACTTGACTCACACATCCATGTGAACAAGTAATTAGTCTTAATTTTCCAATACTTGAAAGTTCTCATTCATCATGCTATACAACTTGCATGATTCCAAGTTCCGGTCCAATTGAAACTTGGGTGATGAGAATCTTTCCTTATTTGGTAAATTTAGACATTACCACAAATGAAAGAATCAATTTCATATTTCCACTCTTGCTATTAATGGAATCATATAAGCAACAATTTTTCCTCAAATGCCATTGTAAGGATATTTTAAAATAAATAAAATCAAAAATTTTCTTTTATTTTAAAACTTTGCAGAAAAAAAACTTATCCTTACAATCCATATGAAAACTTGTTGTTATCTATTCCTAAGCAATATCTCATAACTCCTAAGAAGTAGCTCTAGAATCCGATCTTCAAACTATGCGATAGAAATCCATCTACGCCATCAGATTCGGCATATTCTTTCTTTAAGTTTCTTCACTTTTCTTTGATTCCTAAAACATCACCATGTGACCTAGTCACATCATGTATCAAGAATCTCATATTAGAAACTTAGCAGAGTTAGATAGTGGACTTTACATGAAGTAGAGTCAAACTTATTGACTTTAACATCCTTAGGTAAATTTGGCAGATTCGTAACCAATGTCCCTTCCTTCGGCAATATAAACATATGGACCCTTTGATAATGGTACACGGGACTATCACAGACTTAGCTTTTCTCTTTACCATTTGGTCAACCGAGTTGACTATGGCTGATCCCTTTCCATTGGGAAGAGAATGTTTTTCTGGATTTCCTGTGTTACTATTGTCAATGTACATCAAGTTTTAAGGAAGTTGATCTTAACAAATAGATAAGATCATTAAGGGTCTTGTCATAGTCTGTTTCATAGGTGTCCCAAAGGAACTCACTATGTGACTTAGAAAGTGATTGAACCACCAACTTTCTCAAGACTTTGACACCCAACTCTCCCGGCTTGTCAATATGTGACTACATCTCCAAGATGTGACCACACCTAGACCTTGCCTTGCCAATAGGGCCTGAGTGACCTTAAACTTTTCAAGAACTTGTGGGTTGGGGAGAATAATTTGAGGAGGTGAAAGAAGTATGATTTCCATGGGACATCATCTTCATTTAGGAAAGCTTGTTTCAAGAGATTTGGGAAGATCATAAATGTCTAAACCATACATCTTTTGGGAGATATTCAAGATAGTTGATCTTAAGTCCTTAATATGACACCCAATATGAAATATTAAGGCTAGGACCCAACAAACTATTTTATAACTTAGAAGAGGTATGTCGTAATCCAAGCTATAAAATATTTGAAGGTAGGTAAATGACGATTCACCAATTTCCACCAAGATAAACGAAATGTATAATTAGCTTTTAATTGGTTTTGAAACTCCTAGATCTTTGAGATTCATTGAACTGTTCAATGGCATGTTTCAATCTCGAGTGTGCCTTTCAGGTTTTGTGACTGGGATGCCGAGGATCACAAAACAAGGTGTGAAGTAACCATGCAAATTACTTGGTACCCTTAAGTGTTTACCCCTCAATCAATGTGCCGGTTAACCACACACGCTCCATCGATACTATGATAAACATTAAGTTACCCTTTACCTACCTTGTTAAATACGAGTTAGTGTGCCGGTTAACCACACACGCTCCACTAACCGACTTAAACAAAGTGCAAAGTGTAATTTCATGGATTAGCACCTTATTCACATTTTCCTAAGTAACTAAGATTGGGTATTATTAAGAGTTTAGTTACTTAGTATTTATCATTAATACTTTTAATGAAGGGAGAATTATAGTCCTGTCAAACCTGTTCAGCTAACGACCCTCCACCAGTCAAGCAAGCAGTGGGTGAGAGTGGACACCCATTAAGTTGCCATTTTATAGGCAACAACCTTATACCCACCTTATAGACCGGCTTCGTGAATGAGGCGTACTAACGGTAAGACTAACTTTACTCTTATACATACATATATATATATATATATATATATATATATATATATATATATATATATATATATATATTATTATTATTAACTTATAATATTATAAAGTATAAGGGTTGAATTTTAACTCTTTAAAATTCTAAGGGCTAACTTGGAATTAAAGTATTCATAAGAGAAAACTTTACAAATTCCAAAACTTGAGGGCAAGTTTTGAAACCATTCAAAAATAATTAATTCCACAACTTATGTGTTTAAAGTAGTTTTAATCCAAAAACTCTTCAAGTTCCATAACTTGAGGACAAGTTATGGAAGACTTTAAACTAATAAAAGAATTAACTTTTCTTTATTTTATAACTTATGGAATTAATTAAGGTTACACTTTTTTTATTTATTATTTAATGAAGAGACTCTTCATTTTTTGTAAACTTTGCCAACTATTATGAGTTTTATGAAACTTAAATGTGACTTTTCATATAACTTGAGGACAAGTTACAAAAACACATTTTAGAATCAACTCTTAGATTAATTTGGATTGAAAACAACTATTTCACTCAACTTTCTATTAATCTAAGCAACTCATAAGAACAAGAAAATTCAAATCAAACTTTTTCATGTAATTAGTCTAAACCTTAAACTAATACAAAACATGAACCTGTTGAAAATTATCTTTGAAATTGGATTAGCATGAACATTACCACATCAAAAACAAGTTTATAAGTTCAAAAACATCTTAGGGTAATGTTCCTAGTCCAATTCCAGCCAAAAAAGTCGAATTTATGCTGTCTGGGGGTCCAACTCGTCGAGTGCATGAACCAACTCGATGAGTTGGATCGATTTGATCACTTTTTAGGCATGGACTCGCCGAGTCTCCTGATGGACTTGCCGAGTCTGATGATCAGACAGGAACAATTTCGATTTTTTAAGCAGTTTTGCAAGTATAACAAGAAAACAAGCCTAGGCTCTGATACCACTGTTGGGTTATGAACATTCTAACACTCCTAAGTGTACATGCAACCCTAAATACCTTGGATCTATGTTTTCTCTATTATACATGCAAATAAGAACTTCCAAGGTATTATCCTAATCTAGCATACAAAACAATGAATGTAACAAGATAGAATACATACCTCTTTGATGTAGAAAGTCTTCATGAAGCTTGAGTGCCTAGTGCCCCAAGTGTGACACCTCAAATGGTTCACACAACACCAAATACACTTGGAATAACTTGAGAGAATTCTACACTTCATGAAAATCGGCTAGCCCTTTCTAGAATGATACTAGTCGCCAATTTTGTCAAGAATAAGATCTTTATATAGTGTTACAATTAGGGTAAACCCTAATTGTCATGACTTTCCATTTCCTTGGATCCATGGGTTCAAATACACCATGGAGCATCCATGGACCATCCTATGGGTTTTAGCCCAACTTGATTGTCCATGGAGCATTAGCCCACTATACAAGTATGGATGATTTACACAATCAACCCATATATTTAATTAGTCTTCTTTTGATCACTTAATTAATCCTAGATTAATTCTTGATCAATACTAATTAAATAATCTTATTATTCTTATTATTAATATACCAGAACTTATAATATATTAATAACCATAAGTGTCTTATTTCTCTCATTATAGTCTATCCAAATGCATGATGCCATGCAACCCAAATGGACCATGCCGGGTCGGGTCAAGTCTTACCAAGTATAGTTATGGACTTAGACATTAATCCAACACTCTTCACCAGGGAGTTTATGGCCATTTCCATCTTCTCTTTGAGTCCCTTAGTTGTTTTAGCTTGCCTTGAAGATGAGACTTCAGATCTAGACAGTATGAGGTCCCTTGGGCCTAAAGATTCAAGCTTTATCAAGCTATTGGCCAACTTTCATGCATTAAACCCTTTATTGAGATTAGGTTGGAAAAATTAACCCTAGATGCCATGCATGAACGTAAAGCTTGCAACTTTACGTGGTATTTCATCCTTAGAAGGCTAGATCTAGAGTATGGGGCCTTAGTTCTGGTTAAAAACATCTGAATGAGAGAATGGACTTAAAGGACTCGATGAGTTGGTTAGGGTTTTCCTCGATAGTCTAGACGCGTTACAAACTCGGCGAGTTGGTGAGACGACTTGACAAGTTGAGTTGGATTTTCCTGATATTTTAGAGAAACGAAGGAACTCGACGAGTCGCATAGATGCGCTCGACTAGTTGGGTCAACATGGACTGTTGACTTAAGCGTTGACTTCCGTTGACTTTTAGGATTTGGTCAGAAGTAGACTTTGGAGACCATGGAGGGGTAAAATGGTCTTTCACCCTTTTCGAGAGTTAGAAAAGGGGTTAGCTTAACATCTTTAGAGTTGTTGCTATAAAGTGTTAATTAGAGATGATTATGATATGTAGGTGGAGTCTAGACCGATCATTGAGTACGAGACCTACTTGCTTACGTATGAGGTGAGTCTTCTCACTATACTTACCTGAGTGGTAATATTGTGTGATCGTAGGGTCCTGTATGCTTATACTGAGTTATTTGATATCATGCATTTTGTCTTTGTTATTTATGTTGTATATTATTTTGTGCCTTATTGAGTTAGGACCAGAGGGTCCAACCTGAGTTGTGAGACCGAAGGGTCTTCACTGAGACACATTGACCGGAGGGTCCTTATCGAGATATAACCATGAGAGACTAATTATATGTGTGTGGTATTTTGGGGAACTCACTAAGCTTCATGCTTACAGTGTTGTGTGAAATATGTTTCAGGTAACACTCAGGATTGTTGGAAGGCGCCGACTTGATTGTACACACCAACTAGAGATTATGTTTTTTAGGATTCTGGGATATTATCAAACATTTTGTTTTCTTGTGTTTTGAATAACTTATACATTATTTTTGAGAAATGTGAGATTGTGTTTTACATGGTATTAAAAATAAAAAAAATTATTTGAAAAATTAGAGTGTTATAATTGTTCATCAATTTAATCCCTTAAACATTCAGTAAATCGGTAAAAATAATAAATTATCGTGGGAAATATGTAAATTTTTGAATGGAGTCTTTATGATGTATAAAAGATGGGGGAATTATGAAATATGGTTTTGTACATTCATAACAATACTTTATTATTTATTACTCTTAAACAAAAATAAATTCAAAATCAACAAAAAGTCGTCATAGAAATGCATGAAACTTCATCAAACATATTTACTTAGTGTATAGGTCATATAAGAAATTTAACAGAATTTATTGACAATAAAAAGTATGAATTATTGCTCTATTTTATTGCAAAATTCACAATAAATCGAGAAAAATGATTTATTTTCTAAAAATCTTTAGATCATCTTATGTTATTGTTTGGATTTCGGGAAAAATCAGATTTGAGCTGAAAATAAGTTTTAGATATTTATTTGTGAATAAATCTTTTATAGCATTCTTAACAATATACTTTGATCATCAAGCCTTTAAGCTTGATATTCATCACATCATTATGATTTGAAGACCATGATTGAACTTATTTTGTTCAAAATGATGTTTCTAAATGAAAAAATTGAATGCATGTGGTGTTGGACATTTAAAACTTGTAAAACTCAAGTTGATGGATTTGATTTAGGTTTTGATCATTAGATTTCACCTTCTAACAACATGCATGTTGTTTTGGGTGAAATCCTACCACCATCATCATCAAATTCGACATGCATGAACATGCATGGGAATAATCTCAAAGAAAAGTGTTTATGAAGAAGAAAAATGGAAGAAAACTTGTAATTTTTTATAGGAAGGTGAAGGAGTATGAAGGGAATTTGTGTTTACCGTGAAGAACAACTTCATAGGGTGAAGATTTTTGAGTAAAATGGTATTCCTGCTGCCAAAATTTCGTGAGTTAGAAAGAGGAAAAAGAACGGGGGTTTTAGAGAGAAGAAAGGACAGAAAAGAGAGATTTTTTTCTCTCTAGATACTCAATCTCTCTCGTTATCTCTTTGGTGTTTCTCTCCATTAAAATTCACCACCAAAATACAGAGATGTATGTGAACTTATGAAAAATCGAATGTAAATATCTCTCCCCGTTATTCTACTTCTAAGTTCGGATTTGCTAGAGAGAAGCTTTTAGAGAGAGAGAAGTGGAGAGGTGGAGTGAGGAAATGAGTAAAATGATTAGGCTTATGGAAGAGGTGACTTGGGGGAAGAGATGTGAACGTGATTTTGAGGAGAGAAGGAGTATTTTCCAGTATTAATTTTTTTATTTATAAATTATTGTCCATGATATAATTTAGGACTCATGACATATGTAAATAATTAAAGAAGTTATATAATATAAAATTATAAGGGAAGTTTAAATTATATAAAACTTGCATTTATTTTATAAAATTTTGACAGTTGTTATAAATTTTGGGAATTTTGGAATATTACAACAGATGTAGAATATCTTGGATTGTTTTTAACCAAATAAAATTTGTTAACACCATAATAAATTGAGTTTAATATTTGAAAAAAAATCAAATTTCTCAATATAAAATAATTATATTTAGTAGAAAGCTACATAGTTTGATTGAAACTAGATTATTGGCATTCTATGTAGTGGTTCCGAGATTCAAGTGAAATTGAAGAACCAAGTATACTAGTCATAGTTTCAACTTTGACTTAAGTTCCTACAAGACTTTGACATAATTTATACTACTAGGTCAAGTGCATGATGTATCAATATGATTCATGCAAAGTTGTTCAATTCAAGGAATGACATGAATTTGGATATTCCCTATAGTTAAAGTAGTTGTAGAATTCACATATCAATGTTAAATATAAATACACTATCTTTTTATTCTACTTGTTTCCAAGTTTCTAGTCGGTTATAACTTAGATTCTAGTTACTAAGTCTAGTATGTTTCGTGCCTATATGTGCAACTAAGCTTAGTCAAATCTAGAACTGACTAGAATTTTGACGGTTGCCTTAGGGGCTTTGCCGATTCCCTTATGTTTATGATTTGTTTTTTTTGTTGTGGCTCATAGGAGGATCATTACTATAGAAATGTTCATGCGGGGTAGGTTCTAGGGAAATTTCCAGTATCGGCATGTGCCCCTGGTGGAGATACATCCTCCACTGATTAGCGCTGATCATTCCCCGACGCTTGTTGGCCATGTCGTTGACGTGGCGAAAGGATCCGATCCTCAGGCTAACCAGGAGTTGGTTAACGTGCCTGTTGTGCGGTTGTTGGCCATGTCATAGGAGGATCATTACTATAGAAATGTTCTCGCGACGATCCTCTCCCTGCTGATCCGAAGGATGAATCGTCGAAGGAGGTGGCGACTGGAGGGAGCCGCTCGACTACCAAGCAGCGATTGGCTTGGTTAAACTCCGTGCTTAATGAAGGCACCAATTCCAGCACTGTTGGAAAGCATCTTCGTAAGAAACAAAAATGGACTTCCTACTGTAGGAGTCGGATGTGATTGTGGACATTCGTGATGATGACACTCTGAAACTCTCAAAAGGAATGGATAAAGAGGCAATTGAACTGCCTCGTGAACCCAAGAAGAAACAAGAGGGTGCTACTAACCTCGGGGACGGTGTCTATGGGCATGATTTGGAGGGTGGATTTCAATTTTCTCCTGATTCTGCCTCACATTCAGCGAAGGATAATACTGTTGTAGGTTCTTCTTCTCTAGCTTTGGTGGCCCCTGGCATTTACATCCTGGAGTGCGGGCTCACTCGATAGTCTCTTCTTATGCAACATTTTGTTGCGTATGAGTAGGATCTTCATTCATTCCCTCCTCCTACCATTGAATCCTTGGATATCCTCTCTAACTCTCATATGTCCAAAAGTCTTCAGTACGCGTCAGCTTAGGTTTCTCCTTACCTGGTGCCCTCCACTCGACGCCTCCGCTAGGTTAATTCGGATTTAGCAGAGCTTACCTCTGTTAAGGATGATTGGGATGAGTTAAGGAGGAAATTTTTGGGGCTTGAGGAGGAGAAGAAAAAATTTGAGGAGCGCTATAACCTATTGGCCGGGGAGAAGGCATCCATAGAGGAGCAGGTAGTAAATTTGGACACGTCGGTGGAGCACTTTGCCCAGCAGATTGAAGCCTTAGTAGAGGAAAAGAAGGTGTTGGATTACCGAGTGGAGGAACAATGTGGGCAGCTCGAGGCAGAAGAGCTGAGGAGGAAGGCTGTGGAGAATGACGTGATGTGGCTGCTCTAGAAGGGTGTTGTTCGGGTGATAGACAAGGTGGTCGAGAGCATTGAGTTCTTGCTTGGAGTTAGGCGGATAAAAGCAGCATGTATGGTTGCCGACGTGGAAATAGGTAAACAAGTGGTGAGAGAGAATGTGGCTAGCGGGAGGTCTGATCCTGGGGAGTCGAGTGCTATCGTGGATCTGAACCAAGAAATGCATGCCTCTGTGAAGGCTTTTTTTGGAGATGGACTTCGCTTCGTATCTCCGATTAGGTGAGCTTGACCTAGGAGAACTCCGCCAATTGTGCAATGATTTAGATGCCAAGGTGGTTTCTCTAGAACATGATTCCTCCAGAGCTGGAATATCCTCTGGTTGTCTTGGCAAGTGATCCTTCTCTCTTCCTGACTTGTTTATGTGTGAAACAATGTTTTTGAATTTTCTTGATGTTCTGGCGACGATGTCTCAAATACAATAATGTGAACCGTTATTTGGCTCTGCATAGCTAATCTAAGTCCGGGAATTGTCAGAAAGAACAATTTTCTTTTTGTCTTTTGATGAATTGGTTACTTCCATTTCAGTAATGCTTTTGCTTTTAAGCACATGTGGCTCATGTTAACCATCGAGGTACATATGCTCTTACTTTTCCTTACTGAAGCGGTTCTTCCCCTAGGTTCATGTTAGCCTTAGGGGTCAACTCAAGACAACTCTTTCTTGTTTCGTAAGGAATTAGGTCTTTCTGCTTGATGGACATATGTTTGTTTTGGATTGGTGATTTATCCATGTTAATAGATTTTCCTAACTTATGAATCTATGACTCATATTTGTTTAGTTTCCTTTGGGATTGTCTTGGGAGCTTGCGTTGGGAGCTCGGAATTAGCCCTTTCTTTGGGTCATAGACCATTGTTTCTAGGTTGGGGCTTTTTTCTATTTTTCTTTGTTAGGGTGTCCTTTTTAGCTAAAGTTTATTAATTACCCTTTTTGGATTTTGTTCTAAGTCCTGGGCCTCGGAGGGTCGCACTCCAGCCCTAATCATCTAAGTCAGGTCGAGATCGTCACCTCGAGGCATTTAGGACTTAGGTATTATTTGTTTCAAGGGAAAGTTTATGAGCCTTTAAATCCTTTATTCATGACATGGTCAGAAGTTGTGGCCTTTTCGGCTGAATTGACATGGTTATGAGCCTTTGAATCCTATTGTTGAATTCTCATAACGATTTCGCTCAAACGATGTGGATGATCAGTCCTTGTTACTATTTGGTAAATGTGTACAACCTCTTGCTTTAAAGGTACCAAGCTTGGATAGTAAAAAACATTATAATAGTTTTTTTATAGTCAACTTTCATTACTTCATTGATAATGTTTTAGAAACATTTGATGGGTTATGGAGCTTAAAAAAACAATTCTCAAAGCAGAAAACATTTAACAATTAAATGATTAAGTCACATGCAACCTTGTAACGACCCAATTTTCAATTCCAAAAATTTCATTTTTAATTAATTGACTTGTAAAAACATTTATAAGAAAACACCATCTAATCATAACTTTTAAGAAAACCACAACTCATGTCTAAAAACCATTCAAAAAAATAAGAATAATGTCAGAGTACAATCCCAAGAAACTCTAGTGCGGAAAACCAACATGTGTGTGTATGATGTGCCGCTAGCTACCGCGCCAACTCCTTCCCCATTGCTAAAGAGGTACCTAAAACCAAAATTGTAAACTATAAGCACAAAGCTTAGTGAGTTCCCTTATCGTACCACATACCATACAATCACATAGCATACATACTGCCGAGCAATTCTGGGGTACCCGACCTACCCGGTACGGCCATTCTGGGGTGCCGACCTACCCGTACGACCATTTTGGGGTGCCGTCCTACCCGTGTCAAGCCATTCTGGGGTGTTGACCTACCCATGTCAAGCCATTCTGGGGTGCTGACCTACCCGTCGGTCCTAACAACCAACCTTCAGAGACTATTCCAACCCCTACTGCTACTATCACACATATATCATAACATAACATACTATCAGACATATCTGGGGTGTTCGATCTACCCTTCGGTCCTAACAACCGAACTTGGGGACTGTTCCCCTCCTACTACCACTATCACATATAACATATCATGCCAACATATAAACATATCATCACATACTGTCAGACATATCTAGGGTGCCCGACCTACCCTTCGGTCCTAACAACCGAACTCTACTACTATCACATATAACATATCATGCCAGCATATAACATATCAGGTAGTAGCAAACCTAAATGATATCACAAAGACAATCATCTAACATACAACTCCTACTGGTGGGCCGACATTGTGGCCGTAGACCCACCGCTACTGGAAGGTAACTCACCTCGAACAAGTAGCTGCTGATAATCTGTGTGAGAAGTCTCTGTCTACTGCTGCTCCGGAAATCCTCCGGCTACAATCCCCAAAAAAACACTTAGTCAGAAACCGATATCTACTCTTAGGGTAAAATGACTATTTTACCCTCAACCAAGTCCAAGTCAAAGTCCTTAGTCAAGTTCAACAGTCCATGTTGACCTTAACTCACCGAGTACCCTCGCCTACTCGCCGAGTTCTGTCACACCCCAAAAACCGAAGGCGGAAACATTTCCGGGGTTGACTCCACGTTGAGTATCAAATCCAATGCACATAGTAAGTAAAGTAAAACAACCATTACATTACATATAGAAAAGTTTTACATTTGTTTCAAAAGCAAAGTTGTACAAGTGATACATAGTATATATGAACAAAATGAGACGAGTCTTCTGCGCACTTCGTCTTCGAGCAAAAGGATCATCGGGTACCTGTCTAATGCTGACCAGAGAATACAAGCGGTTTGAAAATCAGCATAACGCTGGTGAGTTCATAAGCGGTTTTGTTTTGTGAAAAATGTACAAGTTTCCTTTCTGTTTCTGAAAATGTTACACACACCAAGAAAATCCCATATTTTCTTAAAAGTTGGTTATTGAATCCCAAAATGTAATGTAAAGTTGTACACTGAAAACCTGTTTACCCTTAAGAAATGTAAAGTTATCTGGTTTGTTACACCTTTCTAGTTATATAGAAATGTTCCCTAGGAAAATCCCATATTTTCCTGAATGTTGGTTACCAAATGTGAAAGATGTATACTGACAAACTGGTTATCCTTGTGAAATGTATTAGTTTTAACACGTATATAAAACTAATATTTACAAAGTATATTAATTACTTTATTCATTATTACTATTAAGTAAATCTCTGTTATCCTAATTGCGAGTTCCATAACCATACGATAGACTAAATATGGCAATAAGTAGTCCACATCACCTTATGACTTTCGTCACCCTTGAACCATTTCGGTTCGGCTGTAGCTAGCAGCCAGGTGTCGGGTAGTCAGCCCCGTATAGATCTATATACTCAAGTCACGCTCCCTCTCTAAGATATTCTGGTTACGGGTGCAGTCCTCCACTCGCGTATCTCTATGGAGTGTTCGCCGAGGACGTGTCTCCAATTATATAGGATTAACAAATTTACTAGTAATAATACTATTATCCTCCACTCGCGTATCACTGTGGAGTGTTACTGAGGAGAAAAAAGTGTATAAAGTTTTATGTTCAAAGGTTCTAATCTCATGCTTTTAACTGATAAAATGTGGAAAACCATTTGTGAAATATATAAAACATAACAGTTTATAAACCATTTCACAAATATATGTTTACGTGTTCTGCATGTTCAAACGGTTACCAGTTATAACAATCAGTGTTAAAAGCATATGAGATATGAAACACACACATGTAAAAACAAGTTTTAAGTACATGTAATCCCTTGTACTTTGCTTGTATTCCCCCTGAAAATAGTGAAAAAGGGTAGGTGTATGAACTCACCAGACGAGAAAACGTGACAATTGAAATGCTAAGCGTTGGTTCGGGGCTTGATTACACGCGAGGTTCCTATGTAATATGAAATGGTACACAAATGTATCTAATTAGACTTTAAAACACTAATTAGATAGAATAATACACTCCAATGAGCAAAAACACTTCAAAACAAGTGTTTGGAGTGACCCGGGTGACATCTACGGACGTGTACTGATGTGTGGGACTTGGGAGTTGAGTTTACTCTTCAAGAGTAAACTCCTTATGGATTTTTCGACCTTAAACAACACACACACATGAGTTCACAGCCGTGAACTCATGTTTGGGGGTTTTATGGTGCTAAATGGCTTGAATACACATGGGATATGTTGGAATGGATTTATCTAAGGTCTTGGAATGGATTGAAGTTGCTAAAATACCATTTATGTTAGTTCACGGCAGTAAACATGGAGTTTACGGCCATAAATTCCCCCCATGCTCAAAACTTAATTCATTTGGTGAGGCTAGGACAATCACATGTGATTCAAACTATTTTTCCAAGCCTTGGTATGAATTTAGGGCACCATTTAACATGTTTTTATGAGTTTACGGCCCTGGAACTATTTCTTGGGGAGTCATGGCCGTAAACACTTAATTGGAGGGTGTTTTTCATGTTTAAGGTCCCCAAACTAATTTTGGTTGGTTCTAGGATTTAAGCCAAGGCTAATGGTGTGTTTACATGGCTTTTTAACACATGGAAATGAGTTTACTCCCCATGAGTGAGGCGTTTACGGCCCAAGCATGTTCTTGGGAAGTAAACTCATGTTTTCTCCTCAAAATTCATGTTTAGGGTGTTCTAAGTCTGAATTGGTAAGCCATATAGTCGTATCTAAGTCCCAAAGTTGATTTGGAGGGGTTTAAGTGCTCAAAAACCCAATTTATTAGGTGTTTACGGCCAAAGCATGCTCCTTGGCTGTAAACACATGTTTAAGGTCCAAAATGATAGTTTAAACACGAATTTGAAGGCCTAAGAGGTTAAACAACAAGTTAGGGATGTTACCTCAAAGATTTGGAGCCTTAATTCAATATTTTGGACCTTGAATCTTTGGTTGAGGAGAGAGGTTAGAGAGAGAGTAGTGAGAGAGAGCCAAAAGCTTCAAATGAAAGCTTAGATCACTTTAAATAGTGTTCGAGATTTGGACACGGTGGAATTCTACCCAATACCGGCTTTAGACGGGGCTTTTGGTCGCACCTGATCAAGTTGCTGTAACCCGATATGGTTGATTCTATAAATGTTCCGATTACTAATATGGGGCGTTAGAATGAGTTCTAAATGTATTAGTACACCCATTAAGTCATAATATCAAACTCAAATTAATGACTTAATTAAATAACGAAATCGGAAACAAAATTGAAAGCGACGAATGGATTATCGAAACGGGTTACGATAAGGATTACAAGCAATGGTACGAATTTCGGGTTGTTACATTATCCCCCCGTTAGAGGGAATTTCGTCCTGAAATTCAAAATTAAGATACAAATCATGGATTTGGAAAGAGATGCGGATACTTCTGTCTCATCGAGTCTTCACGCTCCCAAGTGAATTCCAGTCCCCGCTTGGCATTCCAGCGAACCTTCACTATCAGGATGCGGCTTTGCTTTGTGCGTTTGGCTTCTCGATCCATGATTTCTATCGGTTCCTCCACGAAGTTCAAGTTTTCATTGATTTCGATCTCGTCTAAGGGAATCACTAGGTTTTCACCGGATAGGCACTTCTTGAGGTTTGAAACATGGAAAACGGGATGAATGTTGCTGAGCTTATAGGGTAATCGAAGTTTATAGGCTACATGACCAATCCTGGCGAGGATCTCGAAGGGTCCAATGTACCTCGGATTAAGTTTCCCACGCTTTCCGTAGCGTACCATGCCTTTCCAGGGCGAGACCTTCAACAGGATATGGTCTCCAACCTGGAATTCCAGAGGTTTCCGACGGTTATCAGCGTAACTCTTTTGGCAATCTTGTGAAGCTTTCAGTCGTTCCCGGATTTGGATGATTTTCTCGGTGGTTTCGCGGATGATTTCAGGACCAGTGAGAACACTGTCGGGGACTCGACTCTTGGCTAGCTGCGTGTCCCCTACTTCGGCCTAGCACAGAGGGGATCTGCACTTGCGACCGTAGAGGGCTTCAAACGGGGCAGCCCTAATGCTGGTGTGGTAACTGTTTTTGTACGAGAACTCAATCAAAGGCAGATGTGTGTCCCACGACTTTCCAAAATCATTGACACATGCCCTAAGCATATCCTCCAGGGTTTGGATTGTTCTCACTTTGTCCATCGGTCTGAGGATGATACGCCGTGCTCATGTCTAGTCTGGTTCCAAGAGCCTTCTGGAGAGACTGCCAGAATCTGGAGGTAAACCTGCTATCTTGATCAGAGATAATGGACGCAGGTACACCATGTAGTCGGACTACCTCTTAGATGTAAATTCGCGCGAGTCTTTCCATCTTGAATGATTCTTTGATCCGAATGAAGTGAGCGGACTTTGTCAAACGATCGACAATTACCCAAATGGTTTCGTACCCCCTCGGACATTTGGGTAACTTGGTGATGAATCCATGGTAATCATCTCCCATTTCCACTCGGGTATCTCGGGCTGTTGGAGCAGACCTGAGGGTTTCTGGTACTCGACTTTCACCTTGGCGCAAGTCAGACACTTTCCCACGAACGTAGCTATCTCAACTTTCATGTTTGGCCACCAGTATTGTTTCTTGAGATCCAGGTACATCTTATTCGAACCTGGGTGAATAGAGTATCTGTTCTTGTGTGCTTCCTCCATGACAATCTCCCTGAATCCTCTAGACTTTGGAATCCAGATTCGATCCATGAAACAGTAGACTCCGTCACCTCTGATCTCAAGTTTCTTATCCCTTCCCCTCAAGGCTTCGATCAACACGTTCTCTGGTTTGAGGGCTTCTAACTGGGCTTCTCGGATTTGCATGGATAAGTGGGAATGGATAGTCATCGTCAAGGTCTTCACTTTTCGACTTGAACTCTCCTTTCGGCTAAGGGCATCTGCTACCACATTGGCCTTGCCGGGATGGTAACGGATTTCACACTCATAATCGCTGAGTAGTTCTACCCATTGTCGTTGCCTCATGTTCAAGTCTTTCTGATCAAAGATGTGCTGCAGGCTCTTATGATCAGTGAAGATCGTACACTTGGTCCCGTAGAGATAATGTCTCCAAATCTTCAGTACAAAGACTACGACTCCTAACTCTAAGTCGTGCGTGGTATAGTTGACCTCGTGTGCTTTCAGCTATCTAGAGGCATAAGCAATTACTTTTCCTCTTTGGATAAGCACACAGCCTAAGCCTTGATTAGACGCATCGCAGTAGACAACGAAGTCCTCTGTCCCTTCGGGTAGGGACAGAACAGGCGCGCTGCATAAGGCTTTCTTCAATGTCTGGAATGCGGTTTCTTGCTTTTCACTCCAATAAAAGGGTACACCTTTCTGGGTTAGAGTGGTTAAGGGTTTGGCGATTCTAGAAAAGTTCTGGATGAATCTCCGATAATAGCCGGCGAGACCCAAGAATTGACGGATTTCTTGTTGGATATAGTGTCTAAGTCCATAACTTTATTTGGTATGTACTTGATCTGACCCGACATTGTCCATTTGGGTTGCATGGCATTGCAATACTTGGATAGACTAAATGAGAGAATATGACACTTATGATTATTAATATATTATAAGTTCTAATATATTAACAACAGTATTATTTAATTACTATTTGATCAAGTATTAATCTAGTATTAATTTGGTGATCAAAGTGAGACTAATTAAATATATAGGGTTGATTATGACAATCATCAAATCTTTTATGGTGGATTAATGATCCATGGTTTATGGGTTATGGATGTAACCATTTGGAGCTCCATGGATAGTCCATGGGAGTTACAAACCCATGGGTCATGAGAAATGAAGAGTCATGACAATTAAGAGTATTCATGTGAAAACCCTAATTGTGACACCACTATAAAAGAGACCCTTTGGCTAGTGAAATCGGACCTAGTAAGGTTACTAGAGAGGGCATAACCGATTTTAAGTGCTAGAAGTATTCTCTCAAGTTATTCCAAGTTTTGTGGTGTTGTGTGAAGCATTTGAGGCACAACATTTGGGGTGCTTGGCTCATAAAGTCTTGAAGGAATCCAAGCAACAACAAGGTATGTATTTCTACTAGTTTTTATGTTTCATATATTCCCCATGCCATGCTAGTTAGGAAATAACCTTGAAAAAGAAATTTGCATGTATATAGAGAAAACATAGATTCAAGGTTATTAGGGTTGCATGTACACTTAGGAAGTGTTAGAATGCTCAAAACCCATCATTTCTGTGGGTGTCTTTGGTGCCGACCAATTCTCTATCGCTTTAATCTTGGAAGGATCTACATGAATACCCTCCTCGCTTACCACGTGACCGAGGAAAGTTACCTTCCGAATCCAGAACTCACACTTGGAAAATTTCGCGTACAACTTCTCGGATCTAAGAGTTCCCAACACTAGCCTCAAGTGTTGTTTGTGATCTTCTTTGCTTCGGGAATAAACAAGTATGTCATCAATGAATATAATGACGAACTTGTCCAGATAAGGACGACACACCCGGTTCATCAGGTCCATGAACACTGCCGGTGCGTTGGTTAGACCGAAGGGCATCACTACGAATTCGTAGTGTCCATACCGAGTTCTGAAAGCTGTTTTGGAAACATCACTCTCATGAACTCGTAGCTGATGGTACCCTGACCGAAGGTCTATCTTGGAGAAGTAACTGGCTCCCTGGAGTTGATCGAAGAGGTCATCTATTTGCGGAAGAGGATATCGGTTTTTGACAGTCAACTTGTTCAGCTCATGATAATCGATACACATCCGAAAGGATCCATCTTTCTTCTTAACGAACAATACCGGAGCTCCCCAGGGTGAGGAACTCGGTCTAATGAATCCTTTACTGAGCAACTCATTGAGTTGACTGGATAACTCCTGCATTTCTGCTGGAGCTAAGCGATACAGAGACTTCGCTACGGGGGTAGTTCCATGAATTAGGTCAATGCGGAACTCGACCTGACACTCGGGAGGAATTCCTGGAAGCTCTTCGGGAAATACATCAGGAAAGTTACAGACTTCGGGGATGCTCGCGAGGTCTTTAACTTCCTGTTTCTCATTGATTACATGGGCTAAGAATGCCTGACACTCCTTACGCAGGAGTTTTTGAGCTTTGATGCCGGAAATGATGCGAAGATTGGAGCTGAGTTTATCGCCATAGATTACGAGAGTCTGACCCGAAGGAAGGCTGAGACAGATGGCTTTTTCGAAACAAAGGATATCAGCATGATTGGGACTCAACCAATCCATGCCAATGATGACATCAAAGCTCTTTATGGAAACTAGCATAAGATCGATGGGAAATGAATAGTCATTCAGGGTAAGGATACAACCTACGAACACCTCGCTGGCGCATTCCTTCTCACCGTTAGCCATCTCGACGGTAAATGTTTCAGTTAAAGGTTGGGGATTATGTTTTAGGTTATGTTTGAACGCATGACTAACAAAGCTTCTTTTAGCACCCGAATCGAAAAGAATACTAGCATATGAGTTGTCGAGAAGGAACGTACCCGAGACAACAGTGGGATCGGCGACTGCTTCCTCCCGTCCCATGGCTAGGACCCTTTCGGTATTATCAGCTGTAGTCTTTTTGGGGCAGTTCCTTTTAAAATGCCCAACTTCTCCGCAATTGTAGCAGGCTTGACCAACGCCTGCTCTAGAAGATTGATTTGCCGATTGGGCCGGAGCTTTGCAGAATCGGACCGTGTGCCCCTTCTTACCACAATTGGTGCATGGTAGTTCGCGGCAGGGGCCGGGGTTGTGGTGGTATTTGCACTTGTCACATAGAGGAAGATTACCAGCATATCTGCTAGTAGGAGTTGGAGCTGTGGATCTTACAACAGAAGCAACAACAATGGGGGTGGTAGCAGCATGGACCGCTACAGTCTGTTGTTTCTTCGAGGATCCTTGAGAAGATTGACCCTTCTTCTTCTTCCAGAACTTTCTTTTCTCACCACTCCTCTTGGTCGGCTCAGGAGTGGTGGTGGTTTCCTCGACATCATCACTGTGGTCAATCAGGGTCTGGGCTAAACTCTTGGCACTATCATAAGTATCCGGACGTGCAGCTAAGACATTTCCCTTGCTTGGCTGGGTCAGCCCCCAGATGAACCTCTCTATCTTCTTACTTTCAGGAGTAACCAATCCCGGGCAGAGGAGAGCAAGATCATCGAATCTAGAAGTTTATGCAGCAATATCGGAACCTTTCATCTTCATCCGAGGGCAGTACTCAGCTATGAGGAGTTCTTTCATGGCTTCCCAGCCCATGGCGTTGGCTACTGGTAGGGTCATGGATTTGACTCAGCCATTCCACCAAGTCAAGGCTTTATCGATAAAGGTACAGGCTGCGAACTTTACTTTATCGGATTCCGCACAGGCACAGATTTCAAAGATGGATTCGATTTTCTCGAACCATCGGGAAAGGGAAATGACACCTCCAGTGCCATCAAAGGATGTAGGCTTTGCATTCATGAAATCTTTATAGGAACCCTCCTTTCGGTGTCCCTGATTGCTTTCTTGGTTCTGAGTTTGAGTACCACCTCCCGAACCACCGGAACCACCGGTGTTCAGTTGAGACATAGCAGTTGCCACCACGGCGGTAACAACTGCCTGGAATACCACGGGGTCAATTTCAGGAGGAGGTGGTGGCAGAGGGTTGTTGGCCTTTGAGTTGGGTCTCTTTCTGGGAGGCATCTTGATCTAATAAGATTAAGAAAGAGAGGATGATAAGTCCTCTAAATCAAATCAAGAGATATGACAGATATATATGTATTTCGAATAAGCGATAAAACAGGAAAGAGTTATCAAAGCAGATAAATTATCGCTAAAGGAATGATCAAGG
The DNA here is from genome assembly GCF_002870075.4 of Lactuca sativa. Lineage (NCBI taxonomy): Eukaryota > Viridiplantae > Streptophyta > Magnoliopsida > Asterales > Asteraceae > Lactuca > Lactuca sativa. The sequence continues at coordinate 163,818,636 of NC_056623.2, read as the reverse complement.
AACAATGGATAAACGAGGATTTCTACAAAGGATTGGCTCGAGAAATACTCCCATAGTATTTCATGATTCGCTACGACACTGGTTCGATGTTTGTGGTATTAGGGTAAGTTTTAGGCATGCCGTATACCACAGCCACTCCTAAGCACATGTTGGCCGTGTCTCGAATGAATATAGTTGGCCAGGCTATATTGATCCTAGACACGACTACATAACTGCCCAGGTTTAACCGCAGTACATAACACCCATTTACTTATGTTTCGTTCTACTTGTAGTTACGAATCTCGACGGTTCGATATGCTTGTATACTTTTGAAAATACTTATAGTTTGAAGATACTTTTAATTCAGAGCACTTAGGCCCTTTAGTGTTTATAGTTTTATACCATGTAAGGTTTGGTATACTTTATTCACTATAAACAAGGGCTCTGATACCAATCTGTCACACCCGAAAAACCGAAGGCGGAAACATTTCCGAGGTTGACTCCACGTTGAGTATCAAATCCAATGCACATAGTAAGTAAAGTAAAACAACCATTACATTACATATAGAGAAGTTTTACATTTGTTTCAAAAGCAAAGTTGTACAAGTGATACATAGTATATATGAACAAAATGAGACGAGTCTTCCGCGCACTCCGTCTTCGAGCAAAAGGATCATCGGGTACCTGTCTAATGCTGACCAGAGAATACAAGCGGTTTGAAAATCAGCATAACGCTAGTGAGTTCATAAGCGGTTTTGTTTTGTGAAAAATGTACAAGTTTCCTTTCCGTTTCTGAAAATGTTACACACACCAAGAAAATCCCATATTTTCTTACAAGTTGGTTATTGAATCCCAAAATGTAATGTAAAGTTGTACACTGAAAACCTGTTTACCCTTAAGAAATGTAAAGTTATCTGGTTTGTTACACTTTTCTAGTTATATACAAATGTTCCCCAAGAAAATCCCATATTTTCCTGAATGTTGGTTACCAAATGTGAAAGATGTATACTGACAAACTAGTTATCCTTGTGAAATGTATTAGTTTTAACACGTATATAAAACTAATATTTACAAATTATATTAATTACTTTATTCATTATTACTATTAAGTAAATCTCTGTTATCCTAATTGCGAGTTCCATAACCATACGATAGACTAAATATGGCAATAAGTAGTCCACATCACCTTATGACTTTCGTCACCCTTGAACCATTTCGGTTCGGCTGTAGCTAGCAGCCAGGTGTCGGGTAGTCAGCCCCGTATAGATCTATACACTCAAGTCACGCTCCCTATCTAAGAGATTCTAGTTATGGGTGCAGTCCTCCACTCACGTATCTTTGTGGAGTGTTCGCCGAGGACGTGTCTCCAATTATATAGGATTAACAAATTTACTAGTAATAATACGATTATCCTCCACTCGCGTATCTCTGTGGAGTGTTACTGAGGACAAAACAGTGTACAAAGTTTTATGTTCAAAGGTTCTAATGTCATGCTTTTAATTGATAAAATGTGGAAAACCATTTGTGAAATATATAAAACATAACAGTTTATAAACCATTTCACAAATATATGTTTACGTGTTCTGCATGTTCAAACGGTTACCAGTTATAACAATCAATGTTAAAAGCATATGAGATATGAAACACACACATGTAAAAACAAGTTTTAAGTACAAATAATCCCTTGTACTTTGCTTGTATTCCCCCTGAAAACAGTGAAAACAGTGAAAAAGGGTAGAGGTATGAACTCACCAACGTTATGCTGATTTTTAAAGTGCTTGTATTCTCAGGTCCGCATTAGACAGGTACCCGATGATCCCTTTAGTCGAAGACGGAGTGCATGGAAGACTCGTCTCACTTTTGTTAATATATACTATGTATCACACTTGTACAACTTTACTTTTGAAACAAATGTAAAGATTTATATATGTAATGTAATGGTTGTTTCCTTTACTTACTATGTGCATTGGATTTGATACTCAACGTGGAGTCAACCCCAGAAATGTTTCCGTCTTCGGTTTTCGGGGTGTGACAAGTTCCTTGAAACTCCTTCCCACTCGCCGAGTCACCGGGGTGACTCGCCGAGTTCTTACGATCTTTGATCGAAACCCTAAGGCCACCCGTCGAGTTTCCTTCTAGCAACACGACGGATACACACGCATTCATAACTTGGGGAAAGTTCATCCGACTCGCCGACTTGTTCATACAACTCGTCGAATCTATGTCAATCTTCATCGAACTCACCGAGTCGCTCATCCAACTCGTCGAGTTCACGACCATCTTCATGTGACCCGCCGAGTCAACCTTGCGACTCGCCGAGTCCATTCAGTCCTTTTTCCATATAGACTTGATTTGAGCCATGCAGCGGCTCCAAATCATAGATCCAAGCTTCTAGGGTATGCCTTTCACGTATAGTTGCAAACTTTACGTGCATGCACGGCTATAAAGGCTCCAAATGCCTATTTTAAGTTCTTCATGGAGCTTCATGCTCAAGAGGGACCTCAATCATGACCAAAACTACAACTTTATGCTTCTAGGATCCAAGGAGGGTCCAGATCTGAAGTTACAACTTCAGATCTAGCCCATAGCTCATCTCATCAACTTAATATTCCATAAAAAAGAACTAGAACTCAACCAATACAAGAGATCTACAAGGAAATGGCGATTTGGGTACCTCTAGAAGATGATAATTGAGATAAGTGTTGATTCCCACACTCTACTTGCTCCAAACTCCTTCTCCTCCGATCCTTCTCCCTCCAAAGGTCCTCTTTTCAAGCTTCAAGACACAATGGGCACACACACACACGTATTAGGGTTTCACAAGAACTCTCTAGAACTGTAAAGAGGCCCAAAGGAGGCTGAGGTTCCTTTAAATAGGATGCAGAACCCCGAGGTTTAGGGTTTCATCTGCCAGCTCCTACTCGTGAGTCCCAATATGGACTCGTCGAGTAGGTCACTTAACACGCGATCCCACCCCGCTGCTACTCGATGAGTAGGGCAGCCAACTCGTCGAGTACGGCTTAATCCAAGAAATCTTATGTAGCACCTGGTTCCTGCTATGTATTTCTTGTAATTAACATTCTTTAATTAATGCATTTTTGCCTTGGACTCGAAGAGTTTGAGGACGAACTCGCCGAGTTGAAGCGGGATAAGGCACGGGGTCTAAGCTGTGGACTCGGCGAGTCGGTTCCCAGACTCGGTGAGTAGACCCTATCTGGGAAAAAACCCTAACCCGGGTGTTTGCACCCTATTTAAACACTCTAACTCGGCCTCCCTTGCCCCTAACACTCCCAGAGAAGTTGAAGGACGAACCCTAGCCCCCCTTATTGTTCTTGTGAGTGATTTTGGCCTTGTGAAGGTAGTTGAAGCTTAAGAGAAGAAGAAGCAGGTGGAAGAGTGCAAGGAAGGGAAGTAGATCCGACATCTACCCTGCAAAAGGCTTCCATTCAGGTAGAAAAGCTCCTACCTTGATCATTAGTTCGATAGATCTCCTTTTTGTCCCTAATTGGTGGTTTTCAAGCCCTAAAACCCCCAAACTCCATGTGTTTGTGCTCTATGATCCGAAAGGAATTCAGATATGGACCTTATAGGCATCTTTGAAGTATAAAGTCTCTATGGTTGGAGTTATTGAGGTTCCTATTGAGTGTAAGACCTCTTAAAAAGCTTGGATTTGCCTTCTTGTGCTTATAGGGCCATGCATGCACGTAAAGCTTGCAACTTTACGTGATAAGCATGCCCTAGGAACATAGATGTATAGTTTTGAAGCGTTTCATGTCTCAGATTTGGCCTGTATAGGAAAAGGGTCGAAGGGACTCGGCGAGTCCCAAAGTGGAACTCGGCGAGTTCTATGAACTTGGTCTTAAACTCGACGAGTTGGATGAACAACTCGGCGAGTCCTATGAAGATTGTCTGGAACTCGACGAGTTGTTCTTCAAACTCGGCGACTCATATGAACTATTGTTGAATGAGAGGAGTTTAAGTGTGGAAGGTCCAACCCTTCATATCTGCACGCGGAATTAGCAATTTAGCATGTAGCAATAGTCCCAGGAACCCAAATCCTCATAAAGGATGCTCTGTGAGGATTTGGAAGCGAGTAGAAGATTTGCTTGTGGGGACTCGGCGAGTCGGATCGCAAGGCGGTCCAGTCGTCCCAAGTAGTGAGTTAAGGGTGACACGGTGAGTGGGAAGAGGGTCTTGACGAGTAGGACTGGGTTAAGCAGGAGAGGGACTCGATGATACTGTGCCATGACTCGGCGAGTCCAGTCAATTGGAAGTTGACTTTGACCAAGGAGTTGACGTTGGACCAGGGGTGGGTCAGTCATTTGACCTAAGAGTATATCTGAGTGACTAATATATGGTTATGATTTATAGCCGGAGGATTACCGGTTCAGCAGTCAGACATCTAGGAAGCAGACTTTCAGCAGCTACTTTTCGAGGTGAGTTACCTTCCAGTAGCGGCGGGTCTATGGCCACAATGTCAGTCCACCAGTAGGAGTTGTATGTTAGATGATTGTCTTTTTGATATCATCTAGGTTTTCTACTATCTGATATGTTATATGCTGGCATGATATGTTATATTTGATAGTAGTAGAGTTCGGTCATTAGGACCGAAGGGTAGGTCAGACACCCCAGTTATGTCTGACAGTATGTGATGATATGTTTATATGCCAGTATGATCTGTTATATGTGTTAGTGGTAGTAGGAGTGGAACAATCCCCGAGGTTCGGTCGTTAGGACCGAAGGGTAGTCAGCACCCCAGAACGGCTTGACATGGGTAGTCAGCACCCCAGAATGGCTTGACACGGGCAGGATGGCACCCCAGAATGGCCGCATGGGTAGGTCGGCACCCCAAAATGGCCGTACCGGGTGGTTCGGGCACCCCATAATTTCCTGGCAGTATTTATGTTATGTGGTTATATGGTATGTGGTATAGTGGGGGAACTCACTAAGCTTCGTGCTTACGGTTTTCAGGTGTTGTTTTAGGTACCTCTTCTGTCAAGGGGAAGGAGTTGGCTCGGTAGCGGCACATCACACACACGTTCTTTGCTTTCCGCAGTATGAGACATTCTGGGATTTGTACTCTGAAACTATTATGTTTTACGTTTTGGCTTATAGACACGAGTCATGTTTTATTATATGATATGGTTGAATGATATTTGGTCACAACCATTTTGCAAATCACTTAATTAAAAATGAATTTTTTGGCCCATATTTTTGGGATGTTACATCTTATTTAAACTGTACCTGAGAATCGGGGTGTTACAACTCTTCCCTACTTATCTTAGACTTCGTCCCCGAAGTCTGCTGCTGAAACTACAAACAACTCTGGATAGTGCTCCCTCATCTCTTCTTCGGTCTCCCACGTCGACTCGGAACCCTTCCGGTGCTGCCACTGCACCTTAACTAACTGAACCACCTTGTTCCTCAAGGTCTTCGTCTTCCGATCTAAGATTGCAACTGGTCTCTCAATATAATTCAGGCTGCTATCAACCTAAACATCCTCCAAGGGAAGAACTGCTGACACGTCCACCAAGCACTTCCTCAACTGAGAAACATGGAAGGTGTTGTGGATCTGGCCAAGCTCTGCTGGAAGATCTAACTCATACGCAACCCGACCCAACCGGGCCAAAACCCTAAAATGATCAATGAACCTGGGGCCCAACTTGTCCCTCTTCCGGAACCTGATAACACCTTTCCAGGGTGATACCTTCAGGAGGACCATATCGCCAACCTGAAACTCCAAGTCTGAACGCCTCCTGTCGGCGTAACTCTTCTGCCTACTCTGCGTAGTCTGCAGTCTACTATGAACCTGTTGGATCAACTCTATGGTCTTGAGCACCACTTTGGTGCTCCTGATGACTCGCTGACCGAACTTGCCCCAAAAAATCGGGGTCCTACACTTCCTCCCGTATAGCATCTCGAAAGGAGGGCGGTCAATGCTAGCGTGATGACTGTTGATATAGGAGAACTCTGCCAATGGAAGGTAGGTATCCCAACTACCTCCGAAGTCTAACACGCATGCTCGCAGCATATCCTCTAGAGCCTAGATGGTCCACTTGCTCTGACCATCCGTCTGCTGGTGAAAGGCGGTGCTAAAATGCAGACGAGTACCCAGCTCATCATGAAACTTCTTCCAAAACCTGGAAGTGAACCGCACATCCCTGTCTGAAATCACCAAAATTGGCACCCCGTGTCGCGCCACCACCTCCCCGATATAGATGTCGACCAACTTTTCGGCCGATATGCTCTCCTGAATCGGGATAAAATGGGCGCTCTTGGTCAATCGATCGATGAAGACCCAGATCGAATCCACTCCCCGCGCGGTCCTGGGAAGCTTTGTGATAAAATCCATCGTGATGTCTTCCCATTTCCACAGCGGAATGTCCAACGACTGCATATTGCCGTGAGGTGGCCTTGACCTTCCTGCAAGTCAAGCACCGCTCCACGTACCATGCCACATCCCGCTTCATGTAGGGCCACCAATAGTCTAGGCGAAGATCCCTATACATTTTCGTCGCCCCGGGATGAATGGAGAATCGAGATTTGTATGCCTCCTCCATCAGAACCTAGCGCACACCCCTGTGGTACGGCACCCACACCCTACGGTGTAGTGTCACACCCCCAAACCAAGGATGGCGGAAACGTCCGGGGGTGGAGGACTTCATGTAGAGTATCACAACAACGAGTATAATAGTGCTCAAAGTAAATACAACCATCATAAATATAATTGAAAAAGTTACACCAAAGTATATGTTTACATTATTCAAATCAATTACATTATGAAACAAAATGAACTGTTTGACGATTTATCGTCCCATCCTCAAAACGTTGTTGATTTCCTGTTTTCACTGAATTTCCTGAGAATACAAGTAGTTTTGAAAAGTGTCAACACAAAGGTTGGTGAGTTCATAAGAGATTTTGTTGGAGAAGTAAACCGTTTTCCTTGTAAAAGCGATAGAATATGTATCCAGAAAATCCGATATTTTCTTTATAAAATTTATGTAATGTAGTCTTACAACCGATGACCAAAATGTATAAGTAACCTCTCTTACTATTAGAAAATGATATGTGTTTAAATTGACATAAACGCGCTTGAATTAAATGAAGTTCCCGCAAATTCTTATGTTTGTTAATACTTTATGTATATGTAGTCCTAAATCTCAGGACCGAGAAAAATAACAAGTATTGTCTATACTTAAAGTTATAAATGTGGTTTCAAATGATGTGTAGTCATAAATACCAAAACCGAAAGTGTACAGTAATACCTGTACTTATTGAGATAAAAAGTGATTTTAAAATCGACATAAAACCCTTTTAAGTTTTATAAAAATCCCGTAAACTTTATGTATTGTTATATCCTTATGTGAGCCGCTATAATCATACTTAAGACTAAATGAACCTGCCACGACGTTTCTCAGGCGTCGTAAAACTGAAATGACATTTGTCACCCGTAGACCTGCAGGTCCAACTGTAGCTAGCAGCAAGGTGTGGGGTGTCAAACCCAATATAGATCTATACACAACTATCACGTTCTCCCTCCAGGAGACTCTGATTATAACTAACAGGAATATATATCCCGCACTCGGACGTACGGAAAGAGATTGTCTCACAATTTAGGTTAACAAGTTTACAAGTTGTGTGCGGGAGTGTAAAACCTTTCTGTATGAATGTACCCTTTTTGTACGTGTGTGTTATGTGATGTATCATAAACTATACCTATTATAGTTTTATCCAAAATGTTTGTAATATATAAGAACTTTTTTTATGAAAAAGCGTTAGGATTATGAAATCCATTAAACTATGCTTATTATAGTTTATATACGTGTTCTAAATGAATGAATAATCTTATCATGAATGACTTATTTTCATTTTATGATGATAAAATTTACAAAGCAACACGTTCAATACTTAGAATTTATTATTATACACTTTGCTCAACATAATACAAAGTGTTATGAAAATTATATGATGTTAACTAAATTAGACCTTTCTGCACTGTTTTAGAAAAGCCATAGAAAAATCACATGAAGTCGAAAACTAAATCCGTAAATTCTGAGAGTTCCCAAAATGTGTCTAGTTTACTCATAATTTTTATCATGATTTTTAATGACCCCCAACTTGGGTGAAAAAGTCCACCATCACAGACTGGTCCGGATTGGTGCTTGAAATGATAGGCAGTTTTGTAAAAATCACCAAAAATTTTAGAAAAATCGTATGGAGATGTGCAAGTAGGCATTTTAAAGCTAAGAACTGGAACTACTTACACCTAATACAGTTTTGAAAACTAAAATGTTTAAGCGGTCCAAAACAGTCCGTGAATGGAGTTGAAATTTTCTGATGAAGGCTGTTAGAAAAGTGTAGTTATGTTCTTGGTGTTTTAACTTGTATTCCCCCCCCCCCCCCCCCCTAAAAACTTGAGAAAACATGAAAATATGGGGGTATGAACTCACCTTGTGTGATTTCAGTAGATAAGTGTTGAAGAAGAGAAGTGTTCAACCCAAGAACACTTGAAGAATCCCTTGAAGATTCGAAGCTCTAACACAAATATAATGGAGTTTGTGTAAGATATCCATGATTTGAGTGGAAATAATTGAGATAATCATAAAGGAAATGGATTATGCTTACCAAATGTGGAGGAAAAACTCAAGATCAGCCCTTGAATCTCAAATTTCTAGAGAGATAAAGTGAGGAAGAAAGGAGTTTGATCTTCTTGTGAAATGAGAGCAAATGAGATAAATGAGGAGAGAGGATGAATATCCAGCTCTCAAAAACGTGGGAAGGAGTGATGATTGAGTGGAAAGGACATTGATGTGACCTAGGTAAGGTGGGGAGGAGTGGCTGCTCATAGAGTGGGTGTGGGAGTGGTTGCTTGTGTCATAAAATAAGGTAAAGTCAACACTCTACCTTTGTACTTTACCTACTCTCTTTTGGATAAGGTTTTATCCTTGAAATATGATTAAATCATTAATTTAGGGGCCTTATATTTTAAAATAAAGTTTTGGGTGAAAATCCTATGTTAAAACAATTAAAAACGGGCTTAAAACGCGAATTTAATTGAAAACCGGGAGAAAAGGGCTTCCCAGCGAGGCCTCTCGGTCCTAGGCCGAGGTTCGGTCCCTAGGCCGAGGTTCGGTTCATGCTGATGCTGAGTCGGAAGCGAGAGGCGCGAGCCAGAAGAAGAAACGAGGGGCGAGGGTCCGAGGTCAGAAGCGAAGGTCAGAAGGTTCGGTCCGAAGAGAAGTCAGAACCGAAGGAACTGTAGTGAACAGTACCTTCGGGTTCGGTTCTTCCTTTGATGCGAGGTTCGGCTAGGATGAACAGTACCCTCGGTTCGGTTCAGCAGCCTTCTTCTTCAGGAGGGTTCGGTTCCTAAGAGGGGTTTCGTTTCCTAAGAGGGGTTTCGGTTCCTAAGGTTCGTTTTTCGCGTAGACTTCCGTTTTTGGGCTGTTTTCGCCAAATTCGAGGGTCAGGATGCCCCGAGTGATTATAGAAAGTTGGGAGAGATTTCGAGAGAGATTTGAGAGAGATTCCACATACTCAGAGAGATTTGGGAGAGATTTGACATTCTTGGAGAGATTTCACATACAAAGAGATATGTGGGAGAGATTTCACATACTTAGAGAGATTTGGGAGAGATTTGACATTCTTGGAGAGATTTCACATACAAAGAGATATGTGGGAGAGATTTCACATACTTAGAGAGATTTGGGAGAGATTTGACATACTTGGAGAGATTTCTCATACAAAGAGATATGTGGGAGACATTTCACATACTTAGAGAGATTTGGGAGAGATTTGACATACTTGGAGAGATTTGGGAGAGATTTGACATACTTGGAGAGATTTCACATACAAAGAGATATGTGGGAGAGATTTCACATACTTAGAGAGATTTGGGAGAGATTTGACATACTTGGAGAGATTTATGAGAGATTTGACATACTTGGAGAGATTTCACATACAGAGAGATATTTGGGAGAGATTTCACATACTTAGAGAGATTTGGGAGAGATTTGACATACTTGGAGAGATTTCTCATACAAAGAGATATGTGGGAGAGATTTCACATACTTAGAGAGATTTGGGAGAGATTTGACATAAGAAGAGATAGAGTGAAAACGATTGAGAGAGGTTTCATTGGTGACCTTTTTGAGTGTTTGGCTTTGCAATGCAGAGTCCGTAAGTCCCGTTACGCCTTGTATAAGGATCTTGCGTACTCCCGATGAGTATGCAACATTGTTTTATCGGTTTGGCTCGCCACTTACCATAGTTTTAGGTTAAGGAGATCTAGATGTATGCACTTTTTGATTTATGATCTCTCGTTAGAATAGAGATTTGTTTAGGAGTTACTTAACGTAAGCTCTAGTACTCACGACAAAATGAGTGGACCGGTTTGACTTGTTGACTTTCGTTGACTTTGACTTGATTGAAAATTGACGATTGTCACATCATCCACCCGTTAGAGGGAATTTCGTCCCGAAATTTGAAATCAGGAGTTGAAATTTTCTGATGAAGGCTGTTAGAAAAGTGTAGTTATGTTCTTGGTGTTTTAACTTGTATTCCCCCCCCCCCCCTAAAAACTTGAGAAAACATGAAAATATGGGGGTATGAACTCACCTTGTGTGATTTCAGTAGATAAGTGTTGAAGAAGAGAAGTGTTCAACCCAAGAACACTTGAAGAATCCCTTGAAGATTCGAAGCTCTAACACAAATATAATGGAGTTTGTGTAAGATATCCATGATTTGAGTGGAAATAATTGAGATAATCATAAAGGAAATGGATTATGCTTACCAAATGTGGAGGAAAAACTCAAGATCAGCCCTTGAATCTCAAATTTCTAGAGAGATAAAGTGAGGGAGAAAGGAGTTTGATCTTCTTGTGAAATGAGAGCAAATGAGATAAATGAAGAGAGAGGATGAATATCCAGCTCTCAAAAACGTGGGAAGGAGTGATGATTGAGTGGAAAGGACATTGATGTGACCTAGGTAAGGTGGGGAGGAGTGGCTGGTCATAGAGTGGGTGTGGGAGTGGTTGCTTGTGTCATAAAATAAGGTAAAGTCAACACTCTACCTTTGTACTTTACCTACTCTCTTTTGGATAAGGTTTTATCCTTGAAATATGATTAAATCATTAATTTAGGGGCCTTATATTTTAAAATAAAGTTTTGGGTGAAAATCCTATGTTAAAACAATTAAAAACGGGCTTAAAACGCGAATTTAATTGAAAACCGGGAGAAAAGGGCTTCCCAACGAGGCCTCTCGGTCCTAGGCCGAGGTTCGGTCCCTAGGCCGAGGTTCAGTTCATGCTGATGCTGAGTCGGAAGCGAGAGGCGCGAGCCAGAAGAAGAAACGAGGGGCGAGGGTCCGAGGTCAGAAGCGAAGGTCAGAAGGTTCGGTCCGAAGAGAAGTCAGAACCGAAGGAACTGTAGTGAACAGTACCTTCGGGTTCGGTTCTTCCTTTTATGCGAGGTTCGGCTAGGATGAACAGTACCCTCGGTTCGGTTCAGCAGCCTTCTTCATCAGGAGGGTTCGGTTCCTAAGAGGGGTTTCGGTTCCTAAGGTTCGTTTTTCGCGTAGACTTCCGTTTTTGGGCTGTTTTCGCCAAATTCGAGGGTCAGGATGCCCCGAGTGATTATAGAAAGTTGGGAGAGATTTCGAGAGAGATTTGAGAGAGATTCCACATACTCAGAGAGATTTGGGAGAGATTTGACATTCTTGGAGAGATTTCACATACAAAGAGATATGTGGGAGAGATTTCACATACTTAGAGAGATTTGGGAGAGATTTGACATTCTTGGAGAGATTTCTCATACAAAGAGATATGTGGGAGAGATTTCACATACTTAGAGAGATTTGGGAGAGATTTGACATACTTGGAGAGATTTCTCATACAAAGAGATATGTGGGAGAGATTTCACATACTTAGAGAGATTTGGGAGAGATTTGACATACTTGGAGAGATTTGGGAGAGATTTGACATACTTGGAGAGATTTCACATACAAAGAGATATGTGGGAGAGATTTCACATACTTAGAGAGATTTGGGAGAGATTTGACATACTTGGAGAGATTTATGAGAGATTTGACATACTTGGAGAGATTTCACATACAGAGAGATATTTGGGAGAGATTTCACATACTTAGAGAGATTTGGGAGAGATTTGACATACTTGGAGAGATTTCTCATACAAAGAGATATGTGGGAGAGATTTCACATACTTAGAGAGATTTGGGAGAGATTTGACATAAGAAGAGATAGAGTGAAAACGATTGAGAGAGGTTTCATTGGTGACCTTTTTGAGTGTTTGGCTTTGCAATGCAGGGTCCGTAAGTCCTGTTACGCCTTATATAAGGATCTTGCGTACTCCCGATGAGTATGCAACATTGTTTTATCGGTTTGGCTCGCCACGTACCACAGTTTTAGGTTAAGGAGATCTAGATGTATGCACTTTTTGATTTATGATCTCTCGTTAGAATAGAGATTTGTTTAGGAGTTACTTAACGTAAGCTCTAGTACTCACGACAAAATGAGTGGACCGGTTTGACTTGTTGACTTTCGTTGACTTTGACTTGATTGAAAATTGACGATTGTCACATCATCCACCCGTTAGAGGGAATTTCGTCCCGAAATTTGAAATCAGGCAAGGAGTTTGTGAATGACTAAGATCGGCTCTACATTATTTTGATTCTGACTAAGAGATGAGTTATTATACATGAAAACTTAGCTTATACACATTATGATATAACCAATACTAGGCGGATAGCAAAATGTGTGATTCTACTTCAGTTTCACATCCCAACGAGGAAAAGAAACTAAGTCAGAATTCTCACATTCTATTATCTACCAGGTATTCGTTATATATAACCGGGGAATGTATAAGTAAGGAAATCATAACAAATAACTTAGTAATCTTTCTTACTACGAGGGTAGATAAGCAAGTCACTTACAACGACAACGCTGAACTGATCCTAGTAAGAATGGCACATCCTATGAATACTGCGAACGGGTTGGTCTTATCCGAGGGGTATCACTACGGACTTGCAGCGTCCGCATCGAATTTGGAGGGTTGTCCTCGGACATCCTTTTTCCAATACTCGTGACTGGTGATATTCAGATCTCAGGTCCATTTCCAAAAAGGTACCTCGTTCCTTGTGGTTGGTCGGCCTATCCGTTTATGGGAGGCAGGTAGTAAAGGTTTCTACTGGAGATATTGTCAGGGCCTCTGAGGTTAATGGAACTATGAGCAATTTGCCTTTCTATTTGAAGAATAACAACAGAGCTTTCCAGGGTGAAAAGCTTGGTTCCTCAATTTTATTGTTGAGTAGTTCGATAGGTTTGACCTAAGAGTTCTTGTAGCTCGGTAGGAAGCATGTGGGTTTGGTTTACATGATTAGCCCTTCTAGATGGTAGGACATTTACTCGCCCTCCTGGGCAACCTTGGCCCGAAGTTCATGGCAGAACTTATACCATATCTTTCCCAAGCTTCTGTGCTTGGACCTTGTCTGCTACATGCGTGACATTCCCAAAGGTCTCCTGTAAGCACTTGTGACAAGGTTTCGGGAAGTATAACACTCCTCTGGTGCATGTCTTGGGGTTCCACAGCGAGAGATGATCCGTAGGTTCGTGCTGGATGTTTATGAGAGACGAAGGTTTCGATGTTTGGAGGGGTTAGGTGAAAGGTCCTTTTGTAGATGTTAAATTGGGAAGATGAGGGCTATATCAATGAAAATTGGTTGACGACAGCAATATCTTTTTAGATAAAACTAGCTAAGCTGTATTCGCAAGAAGAGATCACTAGAGTGATAGAGTATCTTGTGTTTCTTTTCAGGGTGATTCATTTTGTTTGATGTTATCATTATTGTAGATGATTTATACCACAGTGTCTAGCATTGGTAGTGGGTGTGTTTTCGAGAATTAGTAATGATACTTGACACCGTGATCCCTGACAGGTCTCCCTATGATCAAATGGTATATGAACGTCGTATGTGATCTGATGTTGGTGAAATCGTCGAGTGGGTGGCCCCACTCAGTTCTTACTACTAGACACGGATTAGGAGTCGGGATGAAATTATTTGTTTCAAGACTTCAGTATTTTGATTATAATTAACCCCGAAGTATGTACAAAGTCATCACATCTTACAGGTAATGATCCTAAGATCATATATGAATGTATTTGGTTCGATTTAAACGAGAGAGTATTTTAACTACTTTTAGAAAGACGGTGATTTTAGCAAGCATAACAATTTCCCTACAAACATGTGGTACTTAAACGTTTTTGTCGTTGGAAACATTACAAAAGTCCTATTATGGTTTCCTACTGATCCTGCCGGTTCGTTTGTTATGCTCCTCCACTTTCCCCGTCATTCCTCTCAGTTGGACAGTTTCTCTTGAAGTGTCCCGTTTCACCACATAGGAAACACACTGGAATTACTTTGGTAATGGGGGTTGGTGTGATATACTGAGTCGGGGTCCTACAGAAACGGGCGGTGTGCCCTTTCCTGTTGCAGTTTTTACAGTGCAATTCTCGACAAGCTCCTGTGTGATGGAATCCGCACTTGACACACTCTAGGAGTGATCCCTCATATGGTCTGGCCGACGTTTGGGTGGCTGACCCCGTGGCTAGTGTTGAGGCATGTGTCGTGACTGCTGTCATGATGGTGGGGGTGGCCATAAGTTGTTGTCTTTTAGTGGATCTTTGAGATTGGTGGCGCTCTTTCATGTTCCAAAACTTTCTCTTCTTGTTCGTAGGTTTGTGACTTGAGGTATTTTCGCTGGCGGACACCCGTTGGTGTTCCTGAATATTACCACTATCTGTATTGTCAGTACCGCTTCCATTTCTGCTGGCGTTGTTAGTATGGAACTGTGCCATGACGGCTGCCACGGCTGCCGTGACTGCAGCCTGAAAAGTAGCAGTGTCTATCTATAGAGTTGGCGCCTTACTAGCTGGTTGGTTGCCTCTTGGTGAAGACATAGCTCTGTTTCACGATGGAAAAACATCTTCGTTAGTGGAAATGATTATCTTAAGTACATCCTTACAATTTATATTAACGCATATATATTTTTGCACATTACTGTACTACTCCTAGTGTTTCCGCTAACATTCTTGAAATGGGGTTACAACAGTGGGTAGGGGTAGGTTTCATATGGGCGTCAAGCTTTACCCATCTTAGAATCATGTGTGTCCAAACACGCTTGGCTGAGGAGTTTTGATGGGACCCAGTGCATTAGTGTTGGTATGGTCGCACCCCTAAGTTTATGATGAAGGAACTTCTCAACAAAATGTTTAAGGGTGAGATGATAATGAGTTTTTAGAATGGCTATACGTCGTGAGTTTCTAACTAAGTTTTATCTTATATCGATTTGTAACGTAATTTGGTCGTTAAAGGCGTTCTGAAAACAATTCATAACGGGAGTCTTTATATGGTAAACCCATGAATTTTTAGTAGTTTTGCATCCAAGTGGAGCCTTATAGTTGACCCAGGTTAGGTCCTTATTATGACTAATTGGAGCATGTTCTCGAAGATTTGACCTGCATCCCTATGACGCAGTCCTAATACAGAGTAGAAGTAAGTTTAGGTAGTGATCTTTTGATGTTGGTTGTTTGAAACCGGGTTCCATTGGTTGGTGAATAACATGATCCAACCTCGGAGAGAAGATCAGGAACGATTCTGGAGCTAGATTACTCTAGTCTTACAACTTGAATAGAGTGGGTTTTAGGCAGGCTCCTATTGCAGCATGATGGGAGTGTTTGAACAAAAAGGTGACACAAAACTCGGCTGATTGATACGTCATTGATGTTTAAGATGCAACAAATTAGGGAAAATTGACCTTGTAGGGGGGGTCTTATATCATATCGAAGCAGGGGTGTCATGGCCGCCTAAAGGCCTCACTAAAGGTACCTACAGTACAAGATAGTTTCATAGGGAATGCCACATAGGGCATAGATAGGAAAAATGATTCCTTTTTAACATGAACTGAAGCAAGGCATCTACTACTGGCGGCGGTCATTTTTCTTGTGATCTCTCAGTTCAGCTAGCTGCCGCTCCATATCAAGCACGTGCCTTTCATACACCCTCTGGCGTACTCGGAGTTTTATGACATCGGTTCGTGTTTCAGCCAGTGCTTGCAGCAAGGTTTCATAGTCTTCCTCAGACTTTTCACGAGTGCTCAAGGTGATTGGTGCGGATTGTATGTATTCTTGCATTTGCATCAACCTCTGCGATACTATGGAGAGTTGTTCTGCCCTGAATCTCGTCTCGGGCAACTCTACGGACCAGGATTGGAAAAATTCTATCTGCTGGGGTTCCTTCGTTTATGTTGTAGAAGCTTCGATCTCTATCGAACAACATAGGTTGGTCTTGCTCTTCGCTCCAGATTTCCAAGCACTCTACCCAAGGAGGCATCGGGCCTTGAAAAGCCGGTCGAGGATTGGGATTTGGAACACGGATCATCGAGGATAGAAAAGCTCCGACATCTACCCTGCAAAAGGCTTCCATTCAGGTAGAAAAGCTCCTACCTTGATCATTAGTTCGATAGATCTCCTTTTTGTCCCTAATTGGTGGTTTTCAAGCCCTAAAAACCCCAAACTCCATGTGTTTGTGCTCTATGATCCGAAAGGAATTCAGATCTGGACCTTATGGGCATCTTTGAAGTATAAAGTCTCTATGGTTGGAGTTATTGAGGTTCCTATTGAGTGTAAGACCTCTTAAAAAGCTTGGATTTGCCTTCTTGTGCTTATAGGGCCATGCATGCACGTAAAGCTTGCAACTTTACATGATAAGCATGCCCTAGGAACATAGATGTATAGTTTCGAAGTGTTTCATGTCTCAGATTTGGCCTGTATAGGAAAAGGGTCGAAGGGACTCGGCGAGTCCCAAAGTGGAACTCGGCGAGTTCTATGAACTTGGTCTTAAACTCGACAAGTTGGATGAACAACTCGGCGAGTCCTATGAAGATTGTCTGGAACTCGACGAGTTGTTCTTCAAACTCGGCGACTCATATGAACTATTGTTGAATGAGAGGAGTTTAAGTGTTGAAGGTCCAACCCTTCGTATCTGCACGCGGAATTAGAAATTTAGCATGTAGCAATAGTCCCAGGAACCCAAATCCTCATAAAGGATGCTCTGGTGAGGATTTGGAAGTGAGTAGAAGATTTGCTTGTGGGGACTCGGCGAGTCGGATCGCGAGGCGGTCCAATCGTCCCAAGTAGTGAGTTAAGGGTGACACGGTGAGTGGGAAGAGGGTCTTGACGAGTAGGACTGGGTTAAGCAGGAGAGGGACTCGATGAGACTGTGCCATGACTCGGCGAGTCCAGTCAATTGGAAGTTGACTTTGACCAAGGAGTTGACATTGGACCAGGGGTGGGTCAGTCATTTGAAGCGGGATAAGCACAAGAAGGCAAATCCAAGCTTTTTAAGAGGTCTTACACTCAATAGGAACCTCAATAACTCCAACCATAGAGACTTTATACTTCAAAGATGCCCATAAGGTCCAGATCTGAATTCCTTTCGGATCATAGAGCACAAACACATGGAGTTTGGGGGTTTTAGGGCTTGAAAACCACCAATTAGGGACAAAAAGGAGATCTATCGAACTAATGATCAAGGTAGGAGCTTTTCTACCTGAATGGAAGCCTTTTGCAGGGTAGATGTCGGATCTACTTCCCTTCCTTGCACTCTTCCACCTGCTTCTTCTTCTCTTAAGCTTCAACTACCTTCACAAGGCCAAAATCACTCACAAGAACAATAAGGGGGGCTAGGGTTCGTCCTTCAGCTTCTCTGGGAGTGTTAGGGGAAAGGAAGGCCGACTTAGAGTGTTTAAATAGGGTGCAAACACCCGGGTTAGGGTTTTTTCCCAGACAGGGTCTACTCGCCGAGTCTGGGAACCGACTCGCCGAGTCCACAGCTTAGACCCCGTGCCTTAGGGTGTGGGTGCCGTACCACAGGGGTGTGCGCTAGGTTATGATGGAGGAGGCATACAAATCTCGATTCTCCATTCATCCCGGGGCGACGAAAATGTATAGGGATCTTCGCCTAGACTATTGGTGGCCCTACATGAAGCGGGATGTGGCATGGTACGTGGAGCGGTGCTTGACTTGCAGGAAGGTCAAGGCAACCTCACGGCAATATGCAGTCGTTGGACATCCCGCTGTGGAAATGGGAAGACATCACGATGGATTTTATCACAAAGCTTCCCAGGACCGCGCGGGGAGTGGATTTGATCTGGGTCTTCATCGATCGGTGCGAGCATCGGCGGTATTCCGAGATTGTGTGCTGAGATTATTCGAGGAACGCTACCTGGTAGACTTGGTTCTCATACCTTTGCGAGGGAACAAGATGATTATAGACATGGATTGGATGAGCCCTAATGGGGCAGTGATAGATTGCGCACAGCAGTTGGTGCGGATCAGGAAGCCAAGTGGGGGAGATTTGGTAGTTCAGGGCGAGAGGCCATAGCGAGGACCAGCTGTACGTTCAGCAGCGAAATCTAGGCGTTACCTTCAGCAGGGTTGCGCAGGATATGTCGCTTATGTCATGGACACCCGGGAGGCGGGTAAGGCGACAGTGGGCGATGTGCCCGTGGTGCGAGAGTTTACGGACGTATTCCCCAAGGAGTTGCATGGGATACCTCTGGAGAGGCAGGTGGAGTTTAGGATCGACCTAGTCCCTGGTGCGGCCCCGATAGCCAAGGCACCGTATCGGTTGGCTACTCCTAAGATGCAGGAGTTGTCTACACAGCTGTAGGAGCTGTTAGACAAGGGATTCATTAGACCTAGTTGTTCTCCCGAGGGATCCCCGATTTTGTTTGTGAAGAAGAAGGACAGGTCGCATTGAATGTGTATAGATTATCGGAAGCTGAACAAGGTAACGGTGAAGAACCGTTACCCACTCCCGAGGATTAATGACCTCTTTGACCAGCTACAGGGAGCATATTGGTTCTCCAAGATTGATCTGCGTTCAGGATATCATCAGAAGGCAAATCCAAGCTTTTTAAGAGGTCTTACACTCAATAGGAACCTCAATAACTCCAACCATAGAGACTTTATACTTCAAAGATGCCCATAAGGTCCAGATCTGAATTCCTTTCGGATCATAGAGCACAAACACATGGAGTTTGGGGGTTTTAGGGCTTGAAAACCACCAATTAGGGACAAAAAGGAGATCTATCGAACTAATGATCAAGGTAGGAGCTTTTCTACCTGAATGGAAGCCTTTTGCAGGGTAGATGTCGGATCTACTTCCCTTCCTTGCACTCTTCCACCTGCTTCTTCTTCTCTTAAGCTTCAACTACCTTCACAAGGCCAAAATCACTCACAAGAACAATAAGGGGGGCTAGGGTTCGTCCTTCAGCTTCTCTGGGAGTGTTAGGGGCAAGGGAGGCCGAGTTAGAGTGTTTAAATAGGGTGCAAACACCCGGGTTAGGGTTTTTTCCCAGACAGGGTCTACTCGCCGAGTCTGGGAACCGACTCGCCGATGCTCGCACCGATCGGTCATCAGCAATCTCTACCTCTAAAGGAGAATCCAACATGCCCGAAGACTCAGGAAACTTCTTGCTAAGCGCAAGAGAGACAAATGATCGGGTAGCACCAGAATCACAACAGCGTATCATGGAATCATAAATAAGAAGTCATACCTGTCACCACTTCGGGTGCAGTGCGTGCCTCCTAGCAGTCAGCTGGAATGCACCGCTCCTCACCACTGGAGCCTCTGCCTTGCCTTGCCAGCCATCAGTAATCCGCAGGGTCGCTGGAGCTGGTGCCTTCACTGGCGCTGCTGCTGTCAACTGGGGGTAGTTGGCCTTCTTGTGGCCCCTCTAGTTGCAATGAAAACATAGCAAATCAGATGTCTAAATCACCGGTGCTGGGGCGGTACAATCCCTGCTGAAGTGTCCCATCTTGCCGCACTTGTAGCAGCCCGACAATCCCAATCTACACGTCCCCTCATGTGGCCTGCCGTATTTCTTGCAGGGACCCTGTCTTGACTGGCCTTTCGGCCTACCATCTGATCCCTTGGGCTTCTTCCCTGAAGCCCCAGTCATCTGCCCCTCCTCTACCTTCCTCTTCCGGACATGCTCTAGATTGATCTCCCGCTCCCTTGCCCTGGCAATCATGGAATCCAGGGTAGGGCAAGCTGAAAAACTAAGATGCTCCCAAATGTCGGCTCGCAGCATGTCATGGTAGCGGGTCCTCCTCATATCCTCATCTCCCGCATACTGGGGCACCAGCAATGCCCTCTCCCGGAACTTGGTGGTGATCTCCTCCACAATCTCCGTAGTTTGTCTCATGTCCAAAAACTCCTTGGCCAGCTGTTGAAGCTCTACAGTTGGCGCAAACTCCACTTTGAATCTGGTCACAAAGTCTGACCAGGTCATAGCCTCAACAACTGAGGCTCCCAATGAGTCACCAACAGACTCCCACCAATCTCTAGCTCTGTCTCTCAAGCACCCTGCTACATATCTCACTTTTGACCCCTTGGGGCAGAAGCTGGTTAGCTGTGCGAACTCAATGTCCGCAATCCATCGTCTGGCAGCAATGGGGTCCTTCGCCCCATGGAAATCCGGCGCACCATCTCCCCTGAAGTCCTTAAAGGTCAGTGTGCGGGATCCTGACTGGCTGGTCGCCATGTTACTCCTGAACGCACTAAGGCGATCCTCCATCAGCTCGACGATCCCTTCTTTGATCGACCCAAAGATGACCGGGGTCACATCAAGGATACCTATTGTGATCTCGGACGCGATAAACTTGCGTAGCCTCTCATCCATTGGTTCAGAGCCTGAACCCAAACCCGATCCCTCTCCCGAGCTTCTAATTACTAGCCTCTGTCGTAGTACCACCATTCTGTAATACGAAATGACAACCGTTGGTGATACTGATACATCTAGAGGGATCACATCCACTACAAGTTCCTCGGTCTTGTCTTAGCCTTCCTCAATTCGGGTACGGATCCTTTGCTTTTAGTAGTACGGGCCCATACTACCTTCCACATCTATCCGTACCTTCCTCAAGGATTGCCTTGACTCCACCAAGTCCGTTTTATCACTGCTGATCTCTGCTATCCTCATCCTAGGCTTACCCTAGGGAAAATCTATGACTCCACCCAATCCGGTCCTCAGCTGCTGAAGGCCTCCTTGTAATCCCAATTAGCCATTACCTGAATACCATCACATGTAATGAGGCTCGCATAATCCTTCGTGTAAAAGACTCGTCCCTACAATGATTAGACTCAAACAAGAGTTGCGCAATAGGGCCAAATCCAACACTCTGAGATTATTCAACCCAAATCACATGTGACGTGACGTATTCACCTAATGGATAACTCCCATCATCCAGAGTCCCACAAAGCATAAAGCAAGCAACATTCGAATGTAAGAAAACTTCTCAAGCAAATATGTTCTCATGGCGAGAAACTGTACTAGTATACAATGCTAAGTTCATACTATCAGGAATAACCTAAACAGGCTATCCTATTGTTGTCTACTCAATACTAGCATGCAATTCTCATAAGCTGAAACACATAAAGCAGGCACATAAGGCATCATTCCTAGATCCTTATTCCTATTCTAGCATGTTGTTCTACTGAAATTGATAAACATGATATAAACTTGTATGGGTACTTTGGGGAATACTTACTTGAGCTTGGCCGGTTGCACACATCACACACTTTGTTCTTTCTCAAAACTCTTTTATCTTATCTTTTAGGAAACCATTTTTCTTGTAAAAATATTTTAATCCATCGACTTGAGTCCAGACACCCCCGAAGGTGTGTCTGAATCCCTCAAACCAAGGCTCTGATACCAACTTGTGACGACCTAATTTTCAAGTCCAAAAATTTCAGTTTTAATTAATTGACTTGTAAAAACATTTATAAGAAAACACCAGGTCCTAACCACCGACCTTTGGGGACTATTCTACCCCCTACTGCTACTATCACATATATATCATAACATAACATACTATCAGACATATATGGGGTGTCCGATCTACCGTTCGGTCCTAACAACCAAACTTGGGGACTGTTCCCCTCCTACTACCACTATCACATATAACATATCATGCCAGCATATAAACATATCATCACATACTATCAGACATATCTATGGTGCCTGACCTACCATTCGGTCCTAACAACCGAACTCTACTACTATCACATATAACATATCATGCCAGCATATAACACATCAGGTAGTAGCAAACCTGGATGATATCACAAAGACAATCATCTAACATAGAACTCCTACTGGTGGGCCGACATTGTGGCCATAGACCCACCGCTACTGGAAGGTAACTCACCTCGAACGAGTAGCTGCTAATAATCTGTGTGGGAAGTCTCTGTCTGCTGCTGCTCCGGAAATCCTCCGGCTACAATCCCCACAAAAACACTTAGTCAGAAACCGATATCTACTCTTAGGGTAAAATGACTATTTTACCCTCAAACAAGTCTAAGTCAAAGTCCTTATTCAAGTTCAACAGTCCATGTTGACCTTAACTCGCCGAGTAACCTCGCCTACTCGCCGAGTTCCTTGAAAATCCTTCCCACTTGCCGAGTCGCCGGGGTGACTTGCCGAGTTCTTACGATCTTCGATCGAAACCCTAAGGCCACCCGTCGAGTTTCCTTCTAGTAACATGACGGATACACACACATTCATAACTTGGGGAAAGTTCATCCGACTCGTCGAGTTGTTCATACAACTCGTCGAGTCTATGGCAATCTTCATCGAACTCGCTGAGTTAATCATCCAACTCGTCGAGTTCACGACCATCTTCATGTGACCCGCTGATTCAACCTTGCAACTCGCTGAGTCCATTCAGTCCTTTTTCCATACAGATTTGATTTGAGCCATGCAGCGGCTCCAAATCACAGATCCAAGCTTCTAGGGCATGCTTTTCACGTAAAGTTGCAAACTTTACGTGCATGCATGGCTATAAAGGCTCCAAATGCCTATTTTATGTTTTTCATGGAGCTTCATGCTCAAGAGGGACCTCAATCATGACCAAAACTGAAACTTTATGCTTCTAGGATCCAAGGAGGGTCCAGATCTGATGTTACAACTTCAGATCTAGCCCATAGCTCGTGTCATCAACTTAATATTCCTTAAAAAAGAACTAGAACTCAACCAATAAAAGAGATCTACAAGGAAGTGGCGATTTGGGTACCTCTAGAAGATGATAAATGAGATAAGTGTTGATTCCCACACTCTACTTGCTCCAAACTCCTTCTCATCCAAGCCTTCTCCCTCCAAAGGTCCTCTTTTCAACCTTCAAGACATAGTGGGCACACACACGTATTAGGGTTTCACAAGAAATCTCTAGACCTGTAAAGAGGCCCAAAGGAGGCTGAGGTTCCTTTAAATAGGGTGCAGAACCCCGAGGTTTAGGGTTTCATCTGCCAGCTCCTACTCGCCGAGTCCCAATATGGAGTCGTCGAGTAGGTCACTTAACACGCGATCCCACCCCGTTGTTACTCAACGAGTAGGGCAACCAACTCGTCGAGTAGGGATAAATCCAAGTTTATACCAATTATCTTTATGGGCTTAGACACCTAATCCAAAAAAATCTTGATTTTGTGGTGAGTAAAGAAAGAGATATGACTACATTATAGCGTAAACCAAGGCTTAACTCTTGGGCTGGCTTGCTGGGGTGTGATTATCCGTTCAGATTTTGATCCATAACCCTCACTTTAGATGCGCCTTGTATGGACCTTTCTCCTTGCTCTATGGGTGTTGGTGCAAACTGAACGTACTATATGTTCAGGGAGTGACTCCTCCGTCTTGAACTCTTGGGATGCAAACTCCATCCTGTTGTGCATTTATGGTCCTACTCGCGCACTCCCTGGTGGCATTTAACTTGCTCTAGGGTCATGTATGGCTAGACCCATTATTTTCAGATGCCTAGTACCCTTTTTTAGAGCTCTACACTCGCATGCGACAAGTGTGGTGATTTTTTGGTGTTTGCAATGTGGGCAACTTGGCGGAGCCTTGAATATTTATTTTGGGTTAAAATATTAAGGATTTATATCACTAACTGAAAACTTTCCACCCCTATGGGTTGATGGCTGTTTCTCACTGTTATTCGGTGCGTGATTTCCGTTTGCTTTGTAGGCTGGGTGGAGCTGGATATCGTGTTCTTGCAAGGCTAGACCATAGGCACCCGAGGCAGTATTCCCATCTTGTGGTTATGAGGCTAAAATTGTTCTCTCCTTAGTACCCGCTTGATTTTTGGTTGGGTAAGGGACGACCACCCAGTCTAGAAGCTCATGGACGTTTGGTGACACTCCTTTGAGCAGAACTTAAGCCCCGGGAGCTGGTATTTCCCCCCGATGAGCTGTTCGAGACTAATGAATCTAGATATTTCCTGGAGTACTCTCTCCTTTATGGATGGATGCGCCAGTGGTTAAACTACCTTAAATGGTATCACCTTACCGCACTTTCCCCTTTGGTTACCCTCAAGGAACTGTTTAGCGGTCCGGTTGTCTCGCACTCCTGGAGGATGGTCGCGATGGACGAAGACCTCGTTCGCTTCTCTCTGGAAGTTGTTTATAGAAGTGCGCTTTTCAAGTTCATTAATCAGGCTGTGAAGTGAAGGTCACAGGGGCTATGAGACCTGGCGTAGTAATTTGGAAGCCCTAGTAGTAAGCAGAAAATGAAAAGCTTATGAATAAGCTCAAGATAGCCAAAATGGAGTAGGGCTAGTCTAAGACAAGACAGACCGATCTATATTCTCTTGCTAGCCTTTACAAGGTTTCCTACTCACTCTATTGAGTTACAGCCGGGTTCTGCAAGGAAGCATCTCGACAGTCCCGCAACCAGTGGTTGATGCCCCACCGAGCTCTCCATACTCTATTTATCAAGGAGAGTTTTACCAACCCTGCCATCCTAGAATGTTAGCGTACAAGAGGGGCATTTCTCAATTGAACGTCATCCCCATATTCTGATGCCTAGCCTTGAATATTTATTTTGGGTTAAAATATTAAGGATTTATATCACTAACTAAAAACTATGTTTCTTTATATATATATATATATATATATATATATATATATATATATATATATATATATATGTTTGGAAACGGTGAACTCGTTTCTACTCAAGTCACCTCCTCCAACTCAAAATTCTCTCTACCCTCGATCATGTCGAAAAAGAAGCTCACTGGTCCCAACTACATGGATTGCATGAGGAACTTGAAGATGAATCTTTGATATGAGGGCAAGGAATATGTCGTCGAAAAGCCTCTTGTCGAGATCGATCATTCCACCACCACTCCTGAGGAAATTACCTCATATAAAAAACACTTTGATGATGCTACAAAGGTTGCTTGCATCATGGTGACCACTATGGCACCTGTATTGACTAAGTTCTGTGGTGACTATTGTCCATTTGAGATGGATCTTGACCATGCTGGAAAATTCCACAAGAAGGCAAGACAAGAGTGCTACGAAGTGGTCAAATCTCTTATGGTGTGCAAGCTCAAGGAAGGAGAATCTTTTTGCCCTCACGTACAAAAGATGCAGAGGTATGTGGAGTAACTCTACAAGTTCGATGTGTCATTTGATGATGAGTTAGCCATTGATATGGTCCTTAAATCATTACCTGCTTATTATGATCAATTCTTTTTGACTTCTTATCTGAACAACACAGAGATGACATTGACTAAGATCCATAATTTGTTACAAACTGTTCAATCGGTGAAGAATAAAAATCATGCCTCTAATCTAACAAATGCTCCTATCTTAGCCATTGGATCTGACAAAGGGAAGAAAAGCAAGGCTTCTTCCCAATCTAGTAGGAAAGGGAAGGCCCGTATTGGATGGTCTAGCAATGGATCAAAGTTGAAGCCCAACTTTGATGTCCTTGTAGTCAGTGATCCAAAGGAGGCCATTTGCTTCCATTGTGACGAAAATAGCCATTGGAGAAGAAGCTGACCTAAGTACATGCAGGACTTGAAGGATGGCACGATTAAGGTATCATCTTCAAGTATTTAAACTATTCACGTTAATAATACACAACTTTCTCATTCACTAGTCCTTGACACAAGATGCGGTTTCCGCATTTATTCTGATGTGCAAAGGCTAAGCAAAAGTGAGGACGTGGAGCATGGGAAGCTCAATCTGATCATGGGGAATAGGCGATCTTCACCTGTTACCAAGATTGGGATATATGGGCTTGTGCTTAGTAGTGATGTTAGGATTAATTTGAATAAATGTTGTTATTCGTCAGATATGACGCGAAACATTATTTCATTTCATGCATTGTTCAGACAAGGTTTTAGATATTCATTTAATAATGAAGTGATTATATTTCGACTTATCATAAAGGTGTTTTTATGTTTGAATCTTTACATTGTAATGGTGTGTATGAAACTATGACTTGTGTTGATAACCTAGGCAATAGTCTGTTTCATATTGATTCATCCAATGGTGTGGAAAATCATGTTTGTGGAATTGTCGTATTAGGAACATAAACAAGAAACACATCACCCTAATCGAAAAGGATGGAGTGTTGGAATCAATTGATCTTATGACAGATGATAAATACCAATCTTGTCTCTTGGGCAAGTTGATAAAATAATCTTTCACTGGAAGATGTGAAAAAGGTGAAGGATTGTTGGACCTAATCCATATGGATGAGTGTGGCCGATTCAGATCCACCACAAGAGATGCCAATCGATACTAAGTGACATTTACAGATGATTATAGCAGATATGATTATATCTACTTAATCAAACATAATTCGGAAACATTTAAAAAGTTCAAAGATTTTAAGCACGAGGTCGTGAATAAATTAGGCAGGAAGATAAAGATGTTCATATCTGAAAAGAGGTGGTGAGTATCTTAGAATCGAGTTCCACGAATATCTTAAGGAATATGGAATTGTTTCATAATTGACTCCTCCCTGAACACAACAACTTAATGGTGTGGTTAAGAGGCATAATCGAACCTTACTGGATATGGTTCATTCCATGCTGATTCAAGCTTTTCTTCTTATTCATTCATAGGGGTATGCCTTAGAGACAACTGCCCATATCGTGAATTTTGTTTCAACAAAGAAGGTTGCCAAAATACCTCATGAGATGTGGAAAAGGAAAGCTCTCTTGCTCGCACATACCAAGTGCTCTAAACCTCTTCTAGGTGCTCCAAAACCCCTTGTATGTAATCTGTTCATTTGGCACTTGATCTGTTCCTTTCTTTTATGATCCATTCCTTTCTCAGAAGATCTGTTTGTTTGTCACATGATCCATGAACCTCAAGAGCTCCACTAAGTTCTAACTGCTCCAAATTCTCGATGAACATGATCCAAATGCTCTATGTTGGACAAGAATTCATACCCCAACATATAGTGACTTTCCTAGTCTTGTATGTTGATGACATACTCCTTATAGGAAATGACATTCCAACTTTGCAAGAAGTTAAGTCTTGGCTTGGGAAGTGTTTCGCTTTGAAGGATCTAGGGGAATCATCCTATATTCTAGGAATAAGAATTCATTGGAATAGAAAGAATCGTGTTATTGGTCTTAGCCAGATTACATATTTGGATAAAATACTAAAGCGTTTCATTCTGGAGAATTCAAAAATGGGGAATTACCCATTCATAGTACTATCAAGTTGAGTAAGACTCAAAGCTCAAGCACTGATGAAGAGATAGCTGGCACGAGTCAATTATCATATGCTTTGGCTGTAGCATCGATCATGTATGCAATGACCTGTACTCTTCCTGATGTGTCTTTTGCTTTGATCATGGTTAGTCGGTTTCATAGAAATCCTGCCATAGCCCATTGGATTACGGTGAAGAATATTCTTAAGTATCTGTGAATAACAAAAGGCATGTTCGTAGTTCTAGGTGGCAGTGATATGTTAAGAGTAAGTAGTTAAAGTGACCCAAATTTTCAAACAGACCGAGACAAATTTTGTTCGCAGTCTGGCTAGGTATTCTTACTGAATGGAGAAGAAGTTACTTCAAGAAGTTCGAAGCAAGACACAGTGGGTGATTCCACATGTGAGTCTAAGTATATTGCAGCGGGTGAAGTGTAACATCCCCCTCTAACACGTATCACAATATTGTCCGCTTTGGGCTCCCGTCGCGAAAACTTCCCTAAGGGTCACCCTTCTCTGGAATGCTCTCGCCTGAGCACGCTTAACTGCAGAGTTCTTATGGGATCTACTACCAGCATGGATTTAAAACACGTTGTGATAGGGAAGGTATCCAAATTCTTTATAAGGAATGTTTCGTTCTCCATCCAAACCGATGTGGGATCAGGTGCAGCCAACCTGCCCGCCTTCACCCCCCATTATAGGTTTCGACTTCGCCGTCGAACATATCGACCCGTGCCATGGCTCTGATACCAACTTGTAGCACTGTGATTTGTCACCCAAATCCTTTTTATTATGAAATATTTAT
Organism: Lactuca sativa; assembly: GCF_002870075.4. Taxonomy (NCBI): domain Eukaryota; kingdom Viridiplantae; phylum Streptophyta; class Magnoliopsida; order Asterales; family Asteraceae; genus Lactuca; species Lactuca sativa. The sequence goes on along the minus strand of NC_056623.2, from coordinate 163,790,264 downwards.
TTAACAAAATACATTTTGGAAGACTTATTTTGATTATTTCAAAAACATCACCAATGTTACTTTCATGTCAAAACAAACCCAAGAAAATTTATTATTCACAAAAACATAATGATGAAAATCCAACAGGTACAAATGGTATCAGATATAGGGCACGGGTGGATGTGTTCGATGTTGACATCGAACCCAATGATGTAAGGTATAGGTGGGTTGCATCTGATCCCACATCGGATGGAAGAAGAATGAAACATTTCCTTATAAGGGGTATGGAAACTTTCCTTGTCACAACGCGTTTTAAAGTTGTGAGGGTAAAAGATCCCATAAGAACTATATAGTTAAGCGTGCTCGGACGGGAGTAGTACAATGATGGGTGACCCCCTGGGAAGCCCTCGTGCCGAGTGGCCCAAAGCGGATAATATTGTAATACTTGTCGGAGGGGGACGTTAGATGAAGCATCGAAGGAAGCGGCTTGGCTGAAAAACTTTATTGGAGATCTCGAAGTCGTTCGAACTATTTAGGATCCCTTGGAACTGTTATGTGATGATGAAATCACGGTTTTCTTGACAGAAGAACCAAAGGATCACGGTAGATCTAAGCATATCGACACAAAGTACCATTACATTCGCCATCGAGTAGAACAAGGACACCTTCTGGTGAAGAAAGTATCATCAGAAGATACGATTGCAGATCCTTTCACAAAGGCTCTATGCAGAGTCAACCACTACTGGCATGCTAGGAACATAGGCCTAAGAGACGATGTTAGTTTTAGTAGTTTGGCGATATGGTTGAAACTTGTAACAAAATAAATGTAATTGATTTAGTGAATAAATAATAGAGAATTATTTATGAGTATCGTAATGCCTTGTTTAAAAATTTATGCTTGTGTTTCTTTTTGCACGTTTATACTTCCTGAGTAATTAGAATTATTCAAACTTCCATAGTCATTCATACTCTTGGAGGCAAGTAGCGAATTAAGATTGTCATGAATTGATTGTAGATTTTTGATTGAGGTTAAGACATTGCAATTTGAATTGCTACAATATTCATGAGTACTTTGAAAATAGAGATTTTAAGTATTGGATAAACCCAAGCTTAGAGATTACTTCATGGATCTTTTCACAAGTAATTCTAAGATGATAAAACCTTCTATTCTTAAAACATATATATATATATATATATATATATATATATATATATATATATATATATATATAGTTTATAGTTTATAGATTAGGTATGCACTGGCTTACTCAAATACATCTCGTAACTAGATGTTATAAAAAGTAATTCCATGTGTGATTTGATGTGTGAATTGTATGACTATGTAGTCAATGTAATTTGTTCCTCTTGCTATAACAGGAAAAAATATATCATTGGGCCCCTTGATAATTTGATGTTGACTATATAGTGTTGGGCCCAACCAAGAATAATTGATGTGTTCAATTTAAAGTCAATAAAGTATTTTCAAATTAAGAAATTGGGAAACATAATTTTGGACAATGAGACTGATTTTGATCTATGTCTCGTGTCGATACGATATCTTGAAGAATGAAGGAATAGCTGATCACTTATCTTAGGGCCAATATTTTATTTGAATTAGAGTTTGGTAGTAGCTTGGGAAAACACTTTGGTAATGTATCCCTCTAGGACTACATCAAAGACAACGAGGCGATTATCTAAAGGATGACCTCGATAGCGGTCGTTACTTGGCATAAGTGCTAGGACTGGGCCCTCGCGACCTCATACTTAGGCCCCGACATTCTAATGCCAAAGTCCATAACATGCCAAAATAGTTACAACTACTCCCTAGAATGGCAAGTGTAGCGCTCAGAATGCTACTTCCTAGTGACTCTGCACAAATATCAGGTAACCACTAGTGGTGCACGATCCACCAATGGGATGCCAACTCCATCTTGGCGATCCAGACATGACAGAAAGTACTATCGGGGACATGCTCCTCCTCCGACAGGTATAAAGGAAGCCCTTCTTCTCTAGATTAATGGATCACCTCTCTTACTATCTCAAATTAAACCTTAATTCTCTCATACAACTATTGGTTAGACCGTCAGAGTCTCGTTCCGGGACCCCCTCACGGACGACGACTAACGTCGGGTCTTTCTTTGTTGTGATTCTCAAGCTTAACTCAGAAAAACCACCACAGAAGACGTTAAGCTCGAAGACATATCACAACATTTGGCGCCATCCGACCGTGTACTAAGAGTTACACAACCCTAGAGGGAGGCAATGACGGGATGGCACCTGCGATGTCTGGCGGTGGGGGAGGGGGGAATGAGTCCACTCAGATCGATGTCGTCACTCGATGGCACACAACCATCTACCTCAGGCTGATAATCAACCAACAACACGCTAGAAACACAGACACAGGTCTAATAACGGGAACCGTAGTGGAAACAATCGCCTCCATATGACGACCATCACCTGTCACAACAGAGAGACCAGTTGCAACCGCGATCATAACACCACAGTCGAAAGCGAATAAACATTTACAACCTCTGACCCAACAGTCCGTACTATCAACTCAGTAGTTGCAACTGGTGGTTTCTCAGCCATGATTGTTACCACAATAGGTGGGGACGAAGAGTTGGTCCCCAGAGACCATGCTGTCCTCAGCACAATACCCAATATCAAGCTACCTGTTCTCCTTAGTAGAATGAATGTCGCATATCCCACTTTTCTCTCAACAAACTCCAATGTTCGAACCCTATTTCTAGCAGTCGCATAGATCCAACTACCAAACACCGCTGTCACAAGAGTCTAGCCCTCAATTTTCATCGACACAATAGCTCAACACCATCGCACAATAACCTCAGGGGTCAATTCCAAACATGCTCCAGTAGCTAAAGAAAAGCTCACAATTGCAACAAAGCACATAATCGAGCTTCCAACAGCAACCATACATCTCACAAACAACAATGTATAATCAAGCAAATGAGAACCTGTATTACGCTCAACAGTTTATAATGTACAGTGGTTTTCCATAATCGCGCATGGAAAACCCACTGAGAAGCACAAATTCTACCTTTTTCTGGGAACTCTTGCAGTATGAGATCTCACACTCGACAATGATACCGAATATCCCCAAGTATGATGGAAAAACTGACCCTGACGAGCACATCGAAATTTATGAGTCGACAATGGCATCACTAAGGATGGACAAGCAGTTCATGTGTACATATTTCCCTAGTACATTATTCGGAAATGCCATAAAATGGTTCAAGGTGCTACGACCGGACAACATCGTGAGTTTCGAACAACTAAGATACCTTTTCCTTAACAATTTCATACAACTAAGGAAATGGAAGGGAGATGCAAACATCATAATGGCATGCAAGAAAAAATAGGGAGAGTTGATATGGGCATATTATGATAGATTCATGCTGGTGACACTCATTGTCCTGGGCCATGAAGAGTTCCTTGTAACTGGAATCTTCACCCAATGTCTACTCCCTGACACTTTGTCAAATAAAATGCAGTGGACGGTACCTCAATCGAAAGACGAGCACAACAGTTCGAAGGTGAGGAATAGAAGGAAGCTAACCTAGGCTGTCGTAAATACATATATCAAGCAAGAAGAAGCAAACTCCCGTGTAAGCCCCAATCACCGAGATCACCATGACAGAAGCCATAACAGAAGCCACAACAAGTACAACTGTCACTTAAGACACCCGTCTTTCAGATTTCACCTTTTTGGCAAAGTAGAGCCCTAGAGCCACCAGGATGAGGTGCACGCGGTTGAGAAAACACCTCCAAAGGTGGACAAAGAGAAAGGGAAATAATGTTAGTATCACAAGAGTAAAACCCATAATATCGAAGAGTGCACAGTTCAGAGGAAGGAAATAGATGCAAAACACCTAATGGGCTACCTCACAAAAATTGTGAAGGATTTGAGGTCCAAGTTTGATGCTGACCAGAGGAATACCCGAGATTGGAAAGATGACGACAAACTCCAATTTAAGGAGAAGATTCTTACCACTACGAGGCCCCATAAGAGGAATGGGTGCTACGAAATGGATGTCGACATCAAGGTACTCCATGAAAACATCTTAAATATTAGCTTTTTGTCGGAGGACCCGAGAATTCCAGGCTGGAATCCCAGGGGTCCACTCTTAATAACTGCCCACATACGTTAGATAAAAATCACCTATGTTTATACTGAAAACAACAGTGGTACTGACATCCTTTACAAGCATTGTTTCTAACTACTACCAGCCTCCTGGAAGGAAAGCTTAACACCTTCAACCACCGGTCCTCTCATAGGGTTTACGGGACATAGTTTGTGGCTGCTAGGAATGATATACCTCCCTCTTACTATAACCAGTCATGACGGGAGAAAGAGGGTCACATGTGTGATAAATTTTTCAGTAGTACACTCCCCAACAGATCACGCCATCTTGCTCAGGCGATCGACGCTTTTCCAGTTATGAGCCTTACCATCGATGATCCACAGTACCGTGAAATTTAGTACAAACAATGGATCGGCCACTATTGTTACCTTTAGCCAACACACACACCATTACCTTCAATCCCTCGTTGCCCAAGGGCTAGCATGAACCCCAACCAACAAACAAAAAAGGGGGCAAGCAGGAGAGGAGAGAAGGACAACAAAACTTGAAGTCGTAAGATCAGTAGGTGCAAGCACTCCCGGAGAACTGAGCTTCTCTAATGGAGTCACAAGACAAATGGAAATAGGTAAACATGGAAAGCCATAGAAAAAGCGCATCAATCACCTTGACCTGAATGAGGCAGTCCTACCTCTTGACACTACTAGAAGGAAGACGACACCAAGTCCAAGAGAGTTCATTCTAAAAGGGAAGAAGGGCTAACCTTTGAAGTTTGAATTTCGAGAAGCACAAATAAACCATATATATTTCAATGCTAGTGGGAGAATTGTAGTCACCCTTGTATTGTACATGGATAATGTATGATTCATAGGAAAATATGTTCTAAGTTAGGGACTGTAAAAACATGGCTTATTATAAGAATTTTTTCTCTATGGTATACATGGGAGATACAAATTACATACATAATAAGGATCTTTAGAGATAGATCAAAGTGATTCGTTTGATTAAGAAAAGTACATGGAATCTTGAGGAAACTCAACATACATAACTCAAAAAGGAGTTCATGCTTATTAAAATATGGCATAACATTAAGCAGTGCTAATGTCCTAGTTTTACTATTGAACAAGAGGTTATGAGTCGTTTCCCACATGCTTCTTCTATGGGATCGATCATATATGCCATGACATGTACCATATTCGATAACTCGTATTCCTTGAGCATGACAAGTTACATAAGATCAATTTGGCAAGAATCAACGAATCAAGTTCGAAAACATTCTTAATTATCCTAGGAGGATAGAGGAAATGATCCTGTCAGTATGGAAGAGATCATTCTAAAAGTTACATTGACTTTAAGATCCACACTAATAAAAACGATTCTGTTCACAGTCAAAATTCATGCTTTAACTAAATGGTGATGTATTAGCATGGAAGAGTACCCAAGTAATACACCATAGTGGATTTAACAAACTTAAAGTATATTGCAGTTGGTTAAATTGCAAAGAAAAAATGTGACTAAAAGAGATTCATTATTGACATTTTTGTTTAAATTCAATCAATGATGGACATTTTGAAGTTTCTTGTGACTATAGGGGTGAACTTACCTCGAGTACAGATCCCAAGTCCCACAAGCCCACAAGACACATACATAGTAAGTACCAACACATTTGATAGTGAGTCAAATGTAAATACATCATAGCCAATAATTCATATCGAACGTTAATCTTGTCTACCCATTCCATAAGCCAATGTATCTGACAAGTCTAACAGTTAGACAAAGTCAAGGGGAATTAGATTTGCAAATGAATTTGCTTAAGCACTATTAATTTGGTTTGTTTTAAACATGAGAACTTAAAGCAGTATAAGTGTAAATTCGATTTGGCAATTATTAAGTGGAGATCTTAATATACGATGGAGATCAGTCATTTCGATTAACTTATCACTGTGTTCTCCTTTTGCATTTTTGGAACCCACTTCCCGAGTAATAATTTACTCTAACGTCCATAGTCAGTCATACTATTGGAAGTAAGTAATTATTTAAGACTTTCATGAGTATTAGTGGATTGTCAGAAGTGATGGGACATAGCATAGAGATTTCACTAACACTCATGAGTACCTAAAAACAATTTAAGTATTAGACCAACCCATGGTTAGAGACTATTTCATGGATACAATCATGACTAATTCTAAGAAGATATTATCTTCTATTCTTCATACCTAGATACATGCGGGGTTTTACTCTATGATTATGTTATGCGTTGATCTACTCCAACATTATCCATAACTGGTAGTTAAAAAGCGTATGTGTAATGCCCGTAGATTTGGGCTAGTCAATTTAGAGATAATAAGCGTAAAAAATGAATTTTTGATAGATATTTAGGAAAAATAATCTTAAAAATAGTTATAGTATATGTGACAAGGATTTCGTACATATAAAGAATGCTAAAATAAGAAGTTGTCTTTCGTCGAAGTTTCGCAACTAAACTGGCATGACTCTACGTAACGTAAAAAGTGAAATTTTGATAAATTATTTTTTAGCCTTAGTAATCTAAACGAAATTCATAGATTTCATTAAATGAAGAGTGTGCATATAGAGAATGTCCAAATCTGATTTCAGTAGAGGAAGTAGTACGAGCATAGAAATTAAATTTATAGATCGGTCAATTTTTAGCCAAAATGATTCGAATAAGAATTGAATATCTCATTAATAGGAGTTCAACATTAAAAATAGAGTCAAAAACAGAGTGTGTATGTAGAGGTTATGAATTTTACACAATTATTAATACTGTAATCATCTAAGACTATTAAATTTAAGATTGGTTGAGAATTAGCCAATGGGGTCAAAAGAAAACTTGTAGTACTCATAAATCGCTACGTATATGAAAGAAAACAGAGTCCATAGGCGAAGCCTTGGTGCCTACGCATGCTCACGATGTGTGAGGCATCTCTCACAATGTAAAAGACCCCTGGGTAGCCTATAAATGGAGCCGAATTTCACTCATATCTTCACACCTTTCCATTATGTTCTCTCCAAGACCCCCAAAGTCCCAAGACCTTTCCCTAACACTTACTAAGTATTAGTAGAGAATAAAATTGGAGCGCCAGAAACCCTCGAGCAATAGAGCTTTCAATTTAGAAGTTCTACCCACGCATAGTCTTGTTTCTCTCAAAACAGTATACTTTGTATACCAAATGGACCCTACCTCCAATATGATTCTACCTGGTTGTCCCTTATCAACTATATATCAGTAGACTTTAAATTAATGATGAATCTAGACTAACAATTAGCCGCAATAAATATTAGACTAAGACTTAGTGATCATAGTGATACTAGGTTACGTCAAAGGAAAAGACAGTTGCTAGAAGCGAAGCGTTGTCCAAGTTTCGAGTCGTCACTTTATTAAGTGAGTGTATAGCCCTTTCATAAACATGATTTTAATACAATTATTAATTAAAGTATTAAATATTGGTTAAGGAGTTAAATATCTGTTAAATAGTTTATGTGTGAGTGCATAATCACTTTCATAAATATGATTTTACAATTATTGTAACGCCTGTGTTTCTGGGCTTGCCATTTTTAGCAATGTAATAGTCTAGGTTAACCTTTGTAACCCAATTTGAAATAATAAGAACGTATTATTTGAGTATTATGTGTTTTGTGCCTAATTGCTTAATTATATGATTTGATTAATTAAGAATAAAATAAGCGTCAAAATTTAAGTGTAAAATAAACTCGATATCTTTACATAAAGTTGTAGTGGCCGAAACGAGGTTTCCGAATATATAAAGAACACCAGAATCTGACTTCGTATGAGGAAGTTATGATTTTCTGAAGTCTCAACTTAGCGGTATGCAACCCAAATACTCGATTTGAGATCGAGCGATTGTTAGCCGAAACAATCTAAACGAGAATCAAAGATCTTGTTAGTAGTAGCGAAACGATAAAAAGATAGGCGAGAACGGACATCGGATAAAGAAGTTATGAATTTATAACGGAGTTTTCCTGTCCCAGCCTACTAAAAATAAATATTAAAAATAAAGTCAAAATTAGCCGACGGAGTCTAAACGAAAGTTGTAGAGCGTAGTCTCACCTACGCGTGGATATAAAGAACTTCGAAAACAGAGTTGTATGAAGAAGATATGAATTTTCTAAATTCATTAAATAATTAATATATAAAGTTAATTATTAATCCGGTATTATCCGAAGGGGAGTCACCGAACTGGTCCGAACTACGCCCAGCGTACAGCGAAGCATGACGCGCCTCGCACTCGAGTGCTCCGATGACGTATGCAGTGACGACTTCGGAGGAGTACGCCCCGCGTAAAGGAGTATGCCCAGACTACTGCGAGGCCTCAGCCTCCTATAAAAGGGCATGCGAGGGCAGCCCAACTCTTTTGCCAATTTCTTACTTTCTCTCTAGTTTTTGCCTCGATTTGCATGCCAATTATACCCCTAAGCCTCGGTAATATTCATGAGCTCCGAAGCAAGTCCCGAAGCCCTGAAGATCCCGAGAAGTGCGATTCCCCAGCCGAATCTCTGCCCGCGAGAAGCCCGATTTTTGTGAAGATCTTCCAGATCTACCGAACAATACTACTTCTACAAGCCGTAGTGCTGTCTGATCATCTTCTGATCAAGTGAGTGTGTAGTTACTTTCTTCTAACGCATAAATACGGAGTATTTTATACGAAATACGTGTTATGTGTATATTTTGTTGCTTATATGTGTGAATGTATATTCACTTTCTTCTAACTCATAGATCTGATTTATTCTCTATGAAATACGTGTTATGTGTGTGTGCCTCATCTGTTATGTGGAATATGTATTGATTGAACATGTTATACAGGTTTTAAACTATTTATCAAAATATATATTTTTATCTACTAAACGTGTTGGGTAGAACATGGGTAGATAGTTGATGTGTGATAAACAGATGAGAGGCCTCGTTGTTGTTGTTGTTGATCTAGTATTCAGCGGAGTATGGATAATGACCACGGACTCTTTCTAGACAGTCCTGTGGAACTCTAGCAGACTCATAACCTGTAGGCATTGTGAACAATGTGTTCACCGGTGTACTCTATCCCCCTCATGGTTGCCTTTAGGACCTTTATTGCTAAGGAAGCCCCTTTGCGGTAATGTCCGTCCCGATGAAAATCCTAGATTAGGTCCCTTGTAATAGATGTTGTTTTAGGGACGTAAAGTGAGGATAACGGGAATGGGTAATCAGGTTATTGATATTGTTGGTTGGTGAATTAAATATAATTATTTATTGTGGGTTGAAAATCCTATATGCTCTCCAGGCTCCCAAGCCTGACCCACTCAGTTTTATTTGTATTACAGGAAGTGGCACAAGGGCATAAGATGGATGAATCATCGAGTTGTTTTGTTTACAAGTCTGTATATGTATATATTTGTTGAATGACTTGTAATGTTATCGTTTATGCTTTTGGTCTGTTTATCGGAACATGACATCCCGAATATTGTTATATAATGAAAAATGCATCTCTTGATGAAATGTTTTGATAAACCTTATTGTATCCTATTTTGTTTTAGGAAAAAATTCCGCAACTCTTTTAAATTAAAAGGATTTACTCTGAAAATTATTTTAAAAGCATAAATGAAAATGGTCTTTTCTGGCCATGATTTTGGGGATGTCACAATTATTAATTAAAGTATTGAATATTTGTTAAAGAGTTTATGTGTGAGTGCATAATCCCTTTCATGAACATTATTTTAATACAATTATTCATTTAAGTGTTAAATATCTATGAAAGATTCTATGTGTGAGTGCATAGTCCCTTTAATGAACACGATTTTAATACAATTATTAATTAAAGTATTAAATATCTGTTAAAGAGTTAAATATTTGTTAAAGAGTTTATGTGTGAGTGCATAGTCTCTTTCGTGAACATGATTTTAATACAATTATTAACGAAAGTATTAAATATTTGTTAAAGAGTTAAATATATGTTAAAGAGTTTATGTGTGAGTACATAGTCCCTTTCATGAACATGATTTTAAAACAATTATTAATTAAAGTATTAAATATCTATTAAAGAGTTAAATATATGATAAAGAGTTTATGTGTCAGTGCATAGTCCCCTTCATGAAAATATATGTTAAAGAGTGTATGTGTGAGTGCATAGTCCCTTTCATGAACATGATTTTAAAACAATTATTAACTAAAGTATTAAATATCTATTAAAGAGTTAAATATATGATAAATTGTTTATGTGTGAGTGCATAGTCCCTTTCATGAACATGATTTTAATACAATTATTAATTAAAGTATTAAATATCTATTAAAGAGTTTATATGTGAAATATTTTCTATTCCCTGGAATATGAGTTAAGAACATATTTGATAATATATGATGATTTAGGACTTATATAATAGACCTAAATTAATTAAGATGAATATCGGATAGTATCTCCATAAGTGTACGGGTAAGATATACATGGAGGACGGAACTCTAGCATTTGACTTTGATCCGAGAGCGTGGATTATACATAGTCATTTGTCTTTGATTCGAGAGCATGGGTTAGACATAGACACTCGTCCCTAGTCCGAGAGCAAGAGTTGGGCATAGTCATTTGTCATTAATCCGAGAGCATGGATTAGACATAGTCATTCATCCCTAGTCCGGGAGTAGGGATTGGGCATAGTCATTAGTCATTAATCCAAGAACATGGATTAGACATCGTCAATCATCCCTAGTCTGAGAGTATGGATTGGACATAGTTATTTGTCATTGATCCGTGAGCATGGATTAGACATAGTCTTTCATACGTGATTTGGGAGTATGGATTAGGTAAAGTTATTCATTTTAGATATGAAAGTATGGATCATGTCGTTGTGAGAATCAACGAGGTAAGGTAAATTGCTTATATGAGGTGAAATCGTATTTTGTGAATTCAAATATATATATATATATATATATATATATATATATATATATATATAATATAATATAATATAATATAATATTGTGGGATTGAAATGCATATGTACTCACCAGGTTTTCCAACCTGACCCACTCAGTTTATTGTATCATAGGTAGCGATATTTACGATACATTCCGCTGAGAGATTCAAGGAGTATTAGGCCACTAGTTTAATTACCGTAAGGCTTGTAATATTTCGTTATGCTTCTGTTTCTATATTAACGATGACATCTCGAAGTTTTTATATAAATAAAATACATTTCTTCGGAAATGATTTGATAATATCATTATCATGTTTTTCGGGAACAAATTCCACACTACAATGGTTGGTGTAGATGTAAAATTGTAAAAGTCGAATATAGTGTTTTGTATAGTTTCGCATTTTATGTTATTTTACTAAGTCATTTTTTTTGCGAAGTGAAATGTCTAGACTTAGTATATTTTTTGTACACTCATGTTCCCTATAAATAGGGACTGAGGTTAGAAGTAGAGAGAGACTTTTTCGTAACAGATGTCTCTTTTCTGCTTAATTTGTAATCAGTCTTTATCAATATGAGATCTGATTAATATTTACTCTTCGTGTTCTAAATCTTCAATTACTCAAATCAAACTTTGCTTTCTCAAATCTCGATAACAATTCTCATCAATTGGTATCAGAGCAGGATTCAAACTGCTTCGATCTGATTTTCGTGTTAGAATCATTTGCTTTTTGAGTTGCAACTTTACTCAAAATTTTCCGCGCATTTTGGTTTTGAAAATCACATTTGATCTTCAGATTTGAATTGATTCTGTCTTTGAATTGTTAAGTCGAGTAATCGATTAGTGATTTGTGATCAATTCAATTGATCAAATTCTCTATTTCATCAAGTTTTCCAAGCTTTCTGAAAATTTATGTGTTCATCAATGGCGAACTTCAACATGAATACAATGACTTCCTTCTCTCACTTGCTTGGTTCCTCAACCAAAATTCCGATGTTAATTCCAAAATACTATGATCAGTAGGCTGATAGAATGGAATATTACTTAAATGGAATTGATGAAGAACTTTGGAATTGTATCGATGGAACAGTGCAAGCTCCTGCTAATGTTCAACCAATTGGACCATCTACTGCATCTGCTGAAGTTGTTGATCAACAAAAACGGTTGAAGAATAATGAAAAGAGGTGCATGAGGGAACTAAGAGGTGCTCTACCTCCTATGGTTTACAATTACATCCGTAGTTGTAAAACAGACAAGGAGATCTGGAACACTCTAAAAGAGAAGTATCAAGGTAACGAAAAGACGAAGATCAACTTTGTGAAGCAATGTCTAGTTGAACTGAAGGAATTCAGACAAAAGGATGCAAAAACTCTTGAAAATTACTATGATCGTCTGAATGAGCTTATGTTTCGCTGCAATAGGTATGGAATCACTAGGTCTCTCATGGAGTTCAATTTAACTTTCATTATGGGTCTTTGCAAGGAATGGCGAAGTGTGAGCATGATGATTAAGAATCAACAGAGTTTTGATACAACTAAATTGAATGATATCTACAATCAACTGAAAACACATGAATGTGAGGTTTCAGAAATGTATGAAGAATCAAAACAGAGTATTGGATGTCTTTTGGCTCTTGTTTCAAAGGTATCAGAAACTGATGTTAATGAAAAAATGGTTCAGATGAAGAAGGATTTTTGATGAACTCTGATGATGAAGCTGTGGCATTCTATTCAAACAACAGAGTTAAGAAGTTTTTCAAAAAGCCTTTTAATCCAAAAGGAAAGGCTAGTGATGTGAAGAATGCAGTCATAAGAACTGGAGGGGAGGAGAGGAAGAAATTAGATAAAGCTGATGAGAAACAAAAAGATGCAAAAGAAGAAAAGAAGCTGAAAGGTGATTCAGGAATTTACTGTCACTACTGCAACGGTGCGAATCACTTTGCAGCCGATTGCATCTTGCGAAAGAAAGAAGAGAAGAAGGAAAAAGTAAAAGATGAAGCATACTACTCTGAAAAGATTGAAGAAAATCGTGCTAAAACCAAAGGAGTGTCTTTGGTTGCGAAGGGTGAATCTGCTGATGAAGAAAGTGGTACATACCAGATCTGGTCTTCAGGATCTGATGACGAGGAAATGAGGCATCCCACACATGGAGCAATGTTTGCAAGTTTTGATGATTGCGAAGAGGAGCAGAGTAGAAAAACTTGAAGTGTATGCTAGTACTGAAGCTCAAAAATTAAATTTGCAACTAGGTGAGACACGGAGAGAATTAGAAATAAAGAGGAGCAGAGTAGAAAAACTTGAAATGCAGATCAAAAATATAGATTGTGATAGGAATAATCTTACAAATGATGTTAGGTTGTTGCTAGCACAAAGAAACATATATTGTAATTCTGCCAAACGATTGTATGCAAAATTAACTGCTTTACATCATTCTTCTGACATTAGCAAAGAACAACATAGGAAACTTTTACCTTTTCTTGAGTATGAACGTGAAAAAGTTGATGTTGTTTCTTATGATTGCGAAAGTACAATTGCTCAATTTGACAAAATACCTGATGATAGATATTCATACGGTATTGTCAAAATTGATGAATTTCTGAATGCTGATGAGTTAGTTTACATTGTCAATAAAAGTTTGACAAAGAGTGAACAAGTGAAAATCTTAAAGAAAACAAAAACTTCAGCTCTTGCCTCTGAATTCAATTATGATGATATTGATGACAATTCAGATAATGTGAGTGAAATCAGTGAGATAGAAGAGGAAGAAGAGGTTGATTGTTCTCAATTGTCAATCATTAATATCACATCTAAGATCAAAGGTAAAGAAATAATAGTTGATTCGATAGTAGAGGATGAAATTGATAAACCTTCAACTTCGCAACATTGTAAGTTTGATAATGTGGAAGTTGAAAGCTGGAAATCTGATGATACTGATGAGAACAAAGAAGAAGTGAAAGATTCACAGGAAATACCTCCACGAGTTGTGGTTGATCAAGTGTTTGAAAATACAAAAGAATTTGACAAAATTTTAAATGACAAAGGCGCACATTATTTGGAAACCAACACAGTGGTATATCCAAATTTTGTATGTACTGATAAAACCATTTTTCCAAATCAAGTTTTTGTCACTACTGGAAATGCTGAGAAAGTTCATCCTGAATTCAACAAAATGATTGAAAAAGATAATCAAAAGTCAACCATAGAAGGTTTTTTCGCAAATCAAAACACAGAAGAAAACAATTTAACTCAAAATTCTTATGTGTTTCAAAAACAAAAATCATTACAAAAATGGGTGGTTAAAGGTGAAAAATCAAACAAAATTTTTGAAAAAGTAGAAAAAACAAAGTCTGAAGTAAATTAAATTCTCATGAACTCAAATTGATGGTTGGAAATTATTCAACAGAAAATAATGTTTCAAAAAGAAAAGCAAGAAAAGCAATTTCCTGGCAAGTTGTGTCTAATGACAAACCAAGAGCTGAAAAAGAACAAATTCCAAAAACAACATCATCAAAATTTCAAAGCAAAAATAAACAAACAGATTCAAGTTTTCATAAACCAATAAATTCTATTGACAAAATTCCATATGTTCGCAAATATGACAACAATCGAAAATTTGAGAATTCGCAAAAATTTGCAAATAATCAAAAGTTTCAAAATGTTGGCAAATTCACGAATACTTTATCAAGTTTGAAAAATTCAACTCAAGCAAAAGTGAAATTTTCACCAAAACAACCAAATTTTCCAAATCCTTCAGCTTCAAAACAGACCAAAGTTTCATATACAAAAGGAAAATTTGATGTAAGTACGATCAATCGTTGGTTTGAAGGGAAAGGAAGAAAATATCAAAGTGGGAAGTTTTCAGAGCAACAAATCAAGAATGCATTTGATAAGTTCGCAAATAACTCTTCCACTGCTAGTTCAACATCTCATAATTCGCAAGTTCCGGTTCAAAAATGGAAACCAGTTATCAAAAATGCGAATGTTGTGAAGGATAAGATTACAATCAATGGAAATCCAAAACTATTGAATGACTATATCTCAATATCTAGATTTGATGATGTTGATATAATGGATTCTGTCACAAACAAAGTGAAAACATGGTTTTTAAATTCCAAGAATTTGTTTCATTCTACTAATGATGGACCCAACAAGTCTTGGGTTCCTAAATTCTTTCAATAAATGCAGGTGATGTGTGACGAGCAGTATGATACGAAATGGTATATTGATAGTGGTTGCTCTCGTCATATGACTAGAAGAAAGGAAAACTTGCGAGATTATAGAAGCTTGGAAATGCTGGAGTAGTCAAATTTGGAAATAATCACAAATGTCAAGTAAAAGGCTATGGGAAAGTCACAAATGGAAAATTCACTGTGAACAGAGTTGCTTATGTTGAAGGACTTCAACATAATTTGATAAGCGTGTCACAACTTGTTGTTGGTACTAGAAATCAAGTTGTATTTAATGAAGAAGGAAGTATCATTTCAAATGCAAAGTCAAATGAAATACTTCTCAAATCCAAAAGATATGGTGATATGTTTACACTGGACATCAAACCAATTGTGGGAAAACCTGCTGTGTGTTTACTATCAAAAGCATCTAATGATCTCAGCTGGCTTTGGCATAGAAGATTGTCACACTTAAACTTTCGAAATATTAATAAACTTGTCACTGAAGATTTAGTTCGAGGGTTACCAGTACTAAAATTTGACAATGATTCTTTGTGTGCAACTTGCGAACAAGGAAAACAACATCGAAAAGGTCATCCGATTGTGATAGATTCAAAAATCGTAGAACCATTGGAACTTCTTCACATTGACTTATGTGGACCGTCGACTGTTGCAACAATCAATAAAAAGTGGTATATTTTAGTTGTTGTAGATGATTTCTCTCGATTCACATGGGTGTTTTTTCTCAGGTTGAAATCTGAAGTTGCTCAGATGATGATTGATTTTATCAAAAAGATTGAACTTAGTCTGAAGAAGAATGTACGAAAAATTAAAAGTGATAATGGTTCTGAGTTTAAAAATCAAACTCTTGATAATTTTTTCACAAGCAAAGGCATTTCACATAATTTCTCATCACCATATACTCCATAACAAAATGGTGTTGTTGAAAGAAGAAATCGATCTCTATGCGAAGCAGCCAGGACCATGTTAATATATGTGAATCTACCTCAATATCTTTGGGCAGAAGCAGTGTCCACTGCATGTTTTACTCAGAATCGATCATACATTCATCGAAGATTCAATGTTACTTCATATGAAATAATCAATAATCGGAAACCTAATGTAAAATTCTTTCATGTTTTTGGTTGCAGGTGCTTTATCATGAATCTCAAAGATAATTTGTCCTAGTTCCAAGCTAAAGCTGATGAAGGCATATTCTTAGGATATTCACAGAATTCAGTTGCATACAGAGTGCTTAATAAAAGAACAAGAAAAGTTGAAGAAACTTTCAATTTAACGTTTGATGATTACTATCTTAAACAAATGGATAGTAAATTTGAAAATAAATCAATACTTGTGGATTCAAATACTCCAATTGATAATTCTGAAATAAATGATTTTGATTATGACTTAATTTTCGGCATTCCTGACAGCGCAATTGACGTAGAAAATAATGCTCCTGATAATCAAACATCAGAATCCTCAAAACATACTGATGATTCAACAATAAATACAACATTGATAACTTGTGAAAGTACAACTGATATTCGTATGGAGGAGGAACATACGAGTATTCATGAAGATATTCAGCCAACTCTCGAGGGGGAGAATGAAATTATGAATCATTCAGTTGAGGGGGAGCATTCGCAGAATCAACAGGAACATCATTTTGAGGGGGAGCATCAAGATGAAGATCATGTTGAGGGGGAGCATGATGACACAGAGACAGTTAATCTTGATGAAAATGATGAGTTTCTTGAACTAAATGATAACTTTTCTGTTGCAGGATCTGAAAATGAAGATATGTATGAAGATGCACCATTAGAATTTGATCCTAATTTTCCACCACTTGAGAAATGGACAAGAAATCATCCAAAAGAATAGGTAATTGGTAATCCACAAGATGGTGTGTTGACTAGAGCTCAAATTCGTGCGAAAAATGAGGTACTGAATGCGAACCAAGAACTATGTATGTTTAATGTATTTATTTCGAAAATAGAGCCAAAGATAGTCAAAGATGCTATGGAACACTCAGATTGGGTTGTTGCTATGCAATCTGAACTGGCTGAATTTGAATGAAACAAGGTTTGGAGATTAGTTTCTAAACCTTCTGATGTTTCAATTGTCGGATTAAAATGGATTTTTAAAAACAAAACCGACAAAGATGGCAATATTATTTGAAATAAAGCTAGACTAGTGGTTAAAGGTTATTCGCAACAAGAATGGATAGACTATGAAGAAACATTTGCACCTGTTGCAAGACGTGAAGCAGTTCGCATATTTTTAGCCTATGCAGCTCACAAAGACTTTGATGTTTATCAAATGGATGTTAAATGTGCATTCTTAAATGGAGAACTAGAAGAAACAGTGTATGTTGAACAACCACCAGGATTTATAAGCAATGAACATCCTAATCTTGTTTACATCCTAGATAAGGCTGTATATGGATTAAAACAAGCACCAAGAGCCTGGTACGCAACACTTACAAATTTCTTGAAATAATCTAAATTTAAACAAGGATCAGTTGACCCCACATTATTTCGCAAGAAAGTTGGGTGTCATCTAATGCTTGTTCAAATTTATGTTGATGATATTATCTTTGGCTCAACTGATCCAACATTGTCAATTTAATTTGAAAATCTAATGAAAAGTCAGTTTGAAATGAGCATGATGGGAAAAATTCATAATTTTCTTGGCTTAAACATAATACATAACAGGGATGGAATCTTAATCAATCAAGAAAAATATACGAAGAACTTACTTGAAAAGTTTGGAATGTCTAATAGCACGAAACTTAGAGTACCAATGGCAGTAGGAACAAGATTAACTCCATCGTTAGATGCTCCTGCTGTTGATTTAACACTTTATCGAAGCATGATAGGGTCTTTATTGTACTTAACTGCAAGTAGACCTGATATCATGTTTTCGGTTTGCAATTGTGCTAGATATCAAGCTAATCCCAAAGAACCTCATTTGACTGCAGTGAAAAATATTTTTCGCTATCTTAAGGGAACAGTTTCTTTAGGACTTTGGTATCCTACGAAAACGGGGTTTTTCATTCAAGCTTTTTCAGATTCTGATCTAGGAGGATGTACTTTGGATAGGAAAAGTACGAGTGGTGGATGTCAACTATTGGATGGGAAGTTGGTGAGTTGGCAATCAAAGAAACAAACTTGTGTGGCTATATCAACCGCTGAGGCAGAATACATTGTTGCTGCTGCTTCCACTTCGCAAATTATTTGGATTCAGAATCAACTTCGTGACTATGCAATAAACATAAAAAAGATTCCTTTGTATTATGATTCGCAAATTGAAATTCGCATTTGTCATAATCTAGTACAACATTCAAAGACATAACACATTGCTCTTCGATATCATTTTATCAAAGATCATGTGGAAGATGGGAATATTGAAATTCATTTTGTTAAAACAACTGAACAACTTGCTGATATTTTTACAAAACCTCTTGATGAAAAATCATTTGTTAGAATTTTAGCAGGTTTGGGGATGATTAATGCGAATTCAATTTCAAAAACTCATGCCTAAAAGTCTGGTTCAGCAGTTATGAGTCAAATTTGTTCAGGGGTTACTGTTCATTCAGAGGCTTCGCATGGCTTCGCATTCACATCTTTTCGCATCTGAGATCATAACAACTAAGGTAAGGTTTACGACTAATTTTGATTTTTTTTTTTTAACTTTTGAAAAATCAAAAATCCAAAAAGATTTTATTTTGTTCTGTTCATTAATTTTGAAAAATTAAAAATCCAAAAAGATTTTATTTTGTTATGTTCTTAATTTTGAAAAATCCAAAATCCAAAAAAAATTTATTTTGTTATGTTCTTAGTTTCGAAAAATCAAAAATCCAAAGAGATTTTATTTTGTTCTGTTCATTAATTTTGAAAAATTAAAAATCCAAAAAGATTTTATTTTGTTATGTTTTTAATTTTGAAAAATTCAAAAATCACAAAAATATTTTTGTTTTCTTTGTTCTTTAAACTTTGTGTGTTGAGAATTTAATACAGGGCTAAAATGCGAAGATGTCATACTTATGTGTTTCTACGGGAAGGTATCAAATTTCTTTTTAAAAACTAGTTAGGATGTCCCTAGAAGCATGCTGCTGTATGTAGACCAAAAGCCTCAACAAGACTCTATGTGTGAAAAGAAAGCCTTAATGAAATTATCACATGAAAATTTCTTCCCAAAAAGGCTTATATTCGCATAAGTCAACAGAGCTACCTTACTCTTCTCAAATGAGTTAAGAGTTTTCTGTTTTGTCCATTATAACAGAGGTACACTTCGATTCTTATCCAATCTTTTTTATACCAAACAATTCTTACACTCCAAATTTTTTAAGAGATTTGTCCTTGAGGTCTTTGATCAAACCAATCAAAACCTAGACAAATCACAAGTCTGTGTTTGTGATCTAATATCATGAGTCCGTGATGGAAGTGAAACACAAAAATCATAAACCTTAAGGAATTGACGGGGAATTTTGTTCCAGATTTTTATGAAACCTTTGTTTCAGTATCAAAAATTTCGAAACTTCAAATCATATTCAATTCGCATGTGTGGTCTTGATCAAATATTCACAACCAACAATGTTTGTTACCCAACAAGATCCAGAACAATTTTTTTTTTTTGAATATGATTTCTATGTAAGTTTCATTCGCAAATCCTAGTCATGAAAAATATTTTCACAAGCCAACTTGTCACTGACTACACTGGTCAAACAAGTAATTTCCTTTACAATTTCTCACCTTATGTTAAGGCTGATATGTAATGAAATTTAAAACCAATCCAAAATGTCTTTTAAAAAGAAGCCCTTCGATACTTCTCTACAAGTATTCGATTGTAATTCACGGGAAACTACACAAGCTGTTGATTATCTCTCTTGATGATTAACGAAGCAACCTTTGCCTGGGGTTTCACTGCATTCATGTCAAATTAAAATTTTGACATCACAAAATTCCAAATTTTTTGATTCTCATCTTATTCTGTTGACACAATGCACACACGAAATCCTTGAGCTTCTGAGTGAAACCAACTCAGACTGATGATTTCGCAAATCTGGCATATGACTTCACTTTATATCCCAAAAGTGAAAGAGCCTTGACTCCATGCGAAGGGTTTTAACGGTTCAGATTCTATAACGGGAAACTTGACAGGCTGTGTACTCAAGATGGTTGGTATTCTATCCGGTTTTCAAGGAGATGTGACAGTTACTTTTTGAAGCATGGTTATCCTTTGCAGTCATGATCCGATTTTCAAGGTGCCACATCGGATAACATTAAATGCATCTCGCTTTAATTTCAAATCAATTTGAGTAA
Source organism: Lactuca sativa (assembly GCF_002870075.4). NCBI lineage: Eukaryota > Viridiplantae > Streptophyta > Magnoliopsida > Asterales > Asteraceae > Lactuca > Lactuca sativa. The sequence goes on along the minus strand of NC_056623.2, from coordinate 163,769,774 downwards.
CCTATAAAAGGGGGATCAAGAACACTATGTACGGTTACGCAAACAGAACTCTCACAAACCTCCAAAGTTTCAACCTTGATCAAACTTCATCTTTTTCAAACCCTAAAAATGGCAGCCACTCAATCCAACACTAATGAAGTTCTTTCTCAATCCCTGATGAAAATCCAAAGCACAAACTATCAAGTTGATCCAAATGTATCTTCTTATCCTGAAGGCTTGAAGATGCTTATCGTTGCCCTGAAACGATCACCTCTGTCTACTGCCATGTTTAGCTCCTTCTCCGTTCTGATGACATGGTTATCCTTGGCAGCTTCAACGGCATCATACAATCATACAACGGATGTGATAACATTCAACTTAACCAACAACAAACAGGTCAAACTGTCCAAGAAGATGTTTGTTGAATTCTTGCAGATTCCAAACAACCCTCCATTTGTCAAAACTGTTAACTCTCAAATCATTCACATGTTCAACGAGATGGGTCATCAACCAGAGCTTGAGAAGATCAAGGACTTTCGAAAGTCTGGGTTGCCGTGCATATGGAATTTCTTATTTGGAATTTTCCTCAGATGTCTTATAGGAAGATCAGTTGGACTGGATAGAGGACGAATGGAAGTATATGCCATGGTTATGGGCATATATTATGATATAAACGTAGATTATGCAACCCATTTAGGAAGGAATTTGTTAAGAGTCTTGAAAACACAAATTCGGAAAAGGGGATCTCGTGTGCAGGATATTGGAGCTTGATTCTGGAGAAGGTCTATGAAAAAGAAGCAATTCCAGTAATGGAGGATGTTCAAGTTGCTGAATTTTCTTTGTATCAGTTTCCAAAGGCAGTAGAAGATGATGAAGCAATCTTTACTCATGTGGCTCGCATTCCAGATGCGATGCTTCGCAAGGTATCTCCAACTCACAAATTCTTGGTGAGATATTTGCGAACAATTGATCAATCAGAGCAGACTGGAGTATTATTGGATGTTGCTGCTCCGTCAAAGAAGAAGAAGCTCATAAAGAAGGATGCGAAGGTTTCATCTTCACAGCAAGTTCAAGATGAAGATATTCAGATTGAAGAAACTTCATCGAAATCAAAGAAAGAAATAATACCTTCTAAGTATGGGGTATTGAAGAAAATTCGCAAGGCCGAGGTGAGTAGTAAAGGAGTTACTATTCATAGTATTCCAACTCCGGTTTCTCCAGGAAAGAAAAGACAAAGAGCTGAAGATGTTGTCAAGAACATGCAACGTACTCTCGTCAAAAGAAGGAAGATGGTGATTCGAAATGAATCATCTGATGAGGAAATAGTACCAGAAACTCCACCAGTGCCATCTACGGTAAATGTTTCATTACCTATCATTCATACTTCGCAAATCTCTACTACCTTACCACTCACCAAACCACTCGAAATAGTCACTACCAAATCAGTTTCTGAGAAGGTACCTATTTCTGATACGGTTGTCAATGTATCTGATACGGGGGCACCTATCCTGAGTGTTGCAACCACAATCCCAATCTCTTTACCTATTTCATTACCAATTGTTTCAATTCCAGTTACAACTTTATCCACCACCTCATAAATTTTTGATCATGCTCTTCAAAACCCATTTACAACACTTTTTCCATCTCAATCACCCGAAAATCCTCAACCTTCGCAACCTTTATCTAATAATGAAGTTGAAGGAGGTGCCTTTGGAGGGATAATTGAAGATATTCATTTTGATTCTGAGGAGGAGGATATTCCTGATCATATGCTTATGATAGGAAAACAATTTAAAATCCTGAATCAGAAATTGAATGCTATTATTCAGTTGCAAGCTGATTCCGACAGGATGTCTTCTATATCAGCAATGGAGATTGATATAATGATCAAAGGTGTTGAGAAGCGTATTATGGAGAAGGTTGATCAATCCGACAAGAATAATGAGCTTCGCATTCAAGCACAAGGGAGCAATTTTTCTTCAGAGGTCAAGGATTTGAAATCTGTTGCAAAAGAACGTCATGTTCTTTTTGTACAAGATGTGAAGAAAGTTCGGGAGGATGTCAACTATAAGCTTCAAGAGTTGAAATCTGAACTTGCGAAGGAGCTTTAGGATATTCATACTCAAAATGCTGAAGTTCAAAAGCAGATTGCGGAGGTTTCTTCAAGAGTACAAAAGTTTGTTGATGTTCCTATTCTTGAAGCCCATAACGAAGAAACAAAGGAGAAGCTTGATCAGCTAACCAAGTTGGTGTCTGAGCTTAAAATGGTGGTTTCACAATCGTCAACTACACAAATTCCCACTCCTGAGTTTTTGTCTCTAAAGATTAATACTTTAGAACAAGCAATTCAGAAAGCTCTTGCTCCACTTGCCAATTTTACTTCTTTTCTACCAAGGAGTGCCCCACCTGCTTTCACAGGGGTGCAAGGGGGAGAGAAGAGTTTAAGTAAAGAAGAGGATGCGAAGACAGTTGGAAAAGTTATATCTACTCAGCTTATAACTACTCTTCCCATACTTACGAAGTCAATTTCCTCAACCACAGTAATCGTTATTGGAGAAAAATAAGGAGGTTCAAGTTCAAAACCTCAAAAAAATATGGTGGGAAAAGGAGAAGGGATTTTATATGAAAAATCAAAGGAGGAGAAGAAATCTGAGGCTGAAGCAGAGTTGGAAAGGATGAGGCAAGTACAAAGCATTATGAGGCAGAGGGCAAGTGATCCTCCCACGATGAACAAAGGAGATCCTGCGAAGCTTTACTCTTACGAAACTATAGAGTCAAAAGTTGTCGGGAGGGAAATGTATGAATTCGAGAAGAAGCCAAAGAGAAGTTATGATATTGCGAATTCAGACAACTGTCAGCTGGATTTTCCTATAAATGAAATGCTATTCATCACTGCTCAGTACAAGATTAGTGAGAAGTGTGATAATCCTGATGATTATATACACATGAAAATCAGATTTCATGCTGTCTTAGGGAAGAATCCAGATGAAGTTTGATCTTTAATGAAGATCAAAAAGGTGCTGACAATCAAGAAAGATGTATTGTTTGAAGACATGCTTCAAAATTTTCGTTATTTTGTTATCCGAGCAGACAACAAGCAGTATGACTTCACGGTAGCTGATTTTCCTTTGATGAACTGCAATGATTTAATTCAAGTGGCTCTGATTTTGAAGCATATGGAAGAAAATAATCTCAAAGGCTTTGAGATTGAACTGTTCAAGATAGGTTTCGCACATGTGAAGACATTCATCGACAACTACTTCGATTGTTTAGCCCTTAGAGATGAAGAACTGGCTAATATGTTGGGAAGAGAAGTGAACGTTCCTTGGGAAGAAACTTTATCTCAATCAACATTATCGAAATATGTTGTTGGGGAAATATGCCTGAAATTGTTCGGCATGGTGTTTTCTGGATGAGATACAAAAGGGAAACCTAAGAAGTTCCTGTTTGAAGCCTCAGAGATTGAAAGATATAATTCTTCGCAATATACGCACTTTATTGTTCGTATGAACAATTGCAAGAAGAACAATGAAGGAGACAAGAAAGATCTGAAGAAGGTGATCTCTTGGTATGGAGAAGTGCGAAAGACATCCACTCAGCTGTTCAAAAGCTTATGGAATGAATAGCTTCGACTGTTTACAAAGGGGGAGAATGTAGATGTAAAATTGTAAAAGTCAAATATAGTGTTTTGTATAGTTTCGCATTTTATGTTATTTTACTAAGTCATTTTTTTTGCGAAGTGAAATGTCTAGACTTAGTATATTTTTTTTACACTCATGTTCCCTATAAATAGGGACTGAGGTTAGAAGTAGAGAGAGACTTTTTCGTAACAGATATCACTTTTCTGCTTATTTTGTAATCAGTCTTTATCAATATGAGATCTGATTAATATTTACTCTTCGTGTTCTAAATCTTCAATTACTCAACTCAAACTTTTCTTTCTCAAACTAAGGCTCTGATACCAACTTTTAATGTCCCATAAATTAAGACAAAAAAATTTGATTTTTAAATTAATAAAACCATTATCCAAGACAGCATCATCAAAACCATAGTGAATCAAAGTGTATCAATAACATCGAAATATATCATAGTAATATAAAATGCGGAGCGATGTGGTGTGTGCACTGAAATCGTCTCGAGCTCTTCCCATTTGAACCAGAAGTATCTGAAACATAAACTGAAAACCGTAACCACAAAGCATAGTGAGTTCCCCAAAATACCACATACTAAAAAAACATATTGCCAAACATATCTGGGTGCTGGCCTACCCCTTTAGTATATTTCAACCAGATACTATCAAGCATATCTGGGTGCTTGCCTACCCATTCGGTCTATTTCAACCTGATACTATCAAGCATATCTGGGTGGTTGCGTACCCCTTTAGTCTATTTCAATCGGATACTATCAAGCATATTTGGGTTCTTGCAATCCCTTTCGATTTATTTCAACGGGATATCGGGTCTATTTCACCCCTACTATTTCCACAGAATATCATAACAGGAATCACAGAGTCATCAAGCAAACACAAGCATAACCAATAGTTATCATGAAGTCAACCATCATACTACAATATAAACTACTGGGCCGACATTGGTGCCTTCGACCCACGGATTCCGTGAATGAAACTCACCTCACAGTCTGAAAGAATAGTTGCACAGATCACTGTTCTAAAAGCTATCTCTACCGGTCACCTATATAATTAATAATAACCCAATTCTCAAACAATAATCAAATTAACCAAAATGCCCTTAGGTCAAACTTAGTCAACCCCGGTTAGAGTTAAAGTCAACATTCAAGGTCCAAAAGTCAATATTTCTTCCCAGTGGAGTACGCCCTGCGTACCAAGAAAGTACGCCCAACATACTCTGATGTTGACCAAAACAGGGCGCTGACTGTGTACGCGCAACGTACCACAAGGTACTCCCAGCGTAAGCAGCCCTATCCCAAAACTATATTAACATCTTATTCCATTAATCCCTTATGTCCAAAACTCAGACCCAAGCCCAAAATAACATTGTAAGTCATAAAGTTTCCAACTTTATGGCTTTGCATTGTTATAAAGTGTATAATGTCCAAAACCCTAAGTTCTTAACCCAATAAGACATCACAACTCTTGTATGGAAGGGATAGAAGCGCCAAGATTACATTTTTGTGGTTCATAATAGCTTTATAATGGATAAAGTTTCTAATTTTATCCGTTATAATGGTTCTAACAAATAAGATCTAGTATTTAAGTCTCAAACGGACCTAAAAGTGCATCTTTTTCAACTTAATCCATTAAGTCCAGGTCTCCAACCTTCATATCTGAATCAAAATGATGTTTAGATGGATAAAGTTTCCAAATTTATCCAAAAAAAGGCCAAAAAACTTTCAAGATCTAAGCTTTATGCACTTAAAGTGACCAAAGGCTCATAACACCCAAAACTAGCTAGATCTAACAATTTCATCATCGAGATTTTAGTTTAAACCTCTAGAAGAAGATTAAGGTAAAAAAATTCTGGATCTACAAGCTCCAATGCAACCAAAACTTCTTTAATGAGTTCCTTCTTCTCCAAGGTTCACCAAGAACACTCCATAACACTTAAAAAGACGTTATTTTTGCTCAAGAGGCTCAATCTAGGGTTAGGGTTTCAAGAGAGGGTGTTGGAGAGGTGGAGGCTGAGAATGCAATGGGTTTGGGGGAGTTTGTTATAATACAATGATTGATAGATTCTATATTATAAGATGAATTAATGATTTACAACGATAATGATTGAAAAGATATTGAACTTCATTCAGTTAACATTGGAACAATTTGTATACAAGAGCAGAACTATTATGTCAATGTTAGGATGGCATCTACAGAAAAAGACAACAATAGTACACTATTTATAGATGAAAAGGATAACGATTCTGAAAACAAACATGCCCATTTCGGAATCGGAACAAGAATAAATTCCAAAGATAGCTATTTTGACACAACACAAATAACGAATTAATAATCTCCCCCTTTGTGTCAAATCAGAATGAAGTAGTCTTATTGCTTATGGTGATCAGAAATATTCGGCGTAATCTTCAAAATGGATGCCCTGACAGAAAGATACCAACGGATAATATCGGAAACACACTTGACGTCGGCACCAGAGTTGGACTTGTTTGCTTCGGCCCTAGACATGATTGAGTTTAGAGCACTTGTAGGGTATAATTTATTAACCCTCAGAATGAACTAATAGTTCTAAATCTCTTCACCTCCCTTCTTCTTGTAAACAATTTTCCAGTATTCTTTGTCAATCAATCCTCCCCTTAGATTTGCAATGTTTTGGGGTTGATCAAAAGGCTTTAATATAGGTTTCCTTTTCAGAACTGAAGCAATTTCTACATTCATCTTCGCTAGCTCCATGATGTTACATTTGATCATCTTCATTAAATGTTCATAGTTTGGTTCGTACTTCTTCAAATCCTTTGCAACAATGTGGAATAATGAAATCCAATCATAGAGGTTCACAAACGGTAATTCAGCCAATGTGAACTCATGAAGAATATGATTGTGACCTCGAAATCCTTTGAATTGAATGTTCAAAAAGTCTTCTGTTTGAAAAGGTAGACCAGTCTTCATACCCACGATTCTCTTCAGACGCCATGAATCATATTGAGGTTTCGCATGTTTCAAGTAGAACGAGAAGAGCTTTCGGTTTACTACATTGTTGGAGATTATAGATTTTTCTATCTTCTCAAAGCATCTGAAGATAAAAGCTCTTGGAGTGATAGGGAAATCGATCTAACACTCCACATCGTTATTGATGTTAAAAGAGGTTTTTGGTTCCAACCAAAAAGTATTTGGCCCATAGATAGCTTCCTTATGCATACGCTCAAAAGTCCAGGCCGGAAATAAAGCTTTCTTGTTCTCAAGAATCATTTCAGAATTCTTGGCTTCGGCGTCTTCAGCATCCCGCTTTTCCCTTAGGACATGGAGCTCATCAAGTTCCTTATCCCACTTTTATCTTGCAATTCTTTTTGTCTCAGTCAACATCGGATCTTCCTCGATAAATTTCTCGAAAATGATGTTGACTTTGCCCTTTCCTGATCCCGAAAAAAACATGATCCTCCCAAAGAAACACGATCCTTGATATTCTTGAATTTTTAGCAAGAGTTTTCTTTTCCAATGCGATCATATCAGCTTCTTTAGTTTTCAAGAAGCCCGTCTAATACCGATTGTTAAAGTTTACCTCATGTTCCCCCTTTGTTGCGGAGAACGCTTTCTTCTCATAACATTATGGATTTCATTAAGCTTCTCAAACACCGGCTTAAGCTTCTCACTAAGAATCTGACCAACAACTTTGGACTCGACGATACGCATCAATATTTGGTTTATTTCAAAGTTGTGCGCTTTAACCAAAATCTTTTCTTCTTCAAGATTCGCAATATTGATCAACTCATTCTTCAATTTTTCTTATAACACCTTTGTTTTCTATGTTCGTTCTGCCAATGCATCCATCATATTATTCTCAACTGCCAAATCATACTATAATAGGAGAATTCTTTCGGAGAATGATGTATGAAGATCAACATTGTCAAGTTGAATTTCGAATTAGAGGCTTGAGAGAGCTTTTTTTCAGCTTGTAAACAAGTCTGAAAACCTTCAATTAACTTATTTACATCAGGAACATTTTTATCGGAAGAAGTTCTTAAGTCAGTTATGAACTCTTGGACTTCTTGTATCGATTTATTGACCTTCTCCATAGCTTCTGTAATTTTTTTCGAAGCTTGAGTAGTCTTCGTTGTTTCTTCAAGAACCTTATCATTTGTTAATGCTAGCATTTCCACCATTTCCATATGAGTCGGCAACAAATTCTCCCATTTTGTGGAAGAAAAAGCACTTGAATGCTCAAGAATAGAGTCAAGCTTTTCACTCAGCTGCTTGAATTGACCTTTAGTCATGGGGGCTTCGTCATCTTCACTATCAATTTTGACAGTAAAAGGTTCAAAGACAAAGTCATCAATGGGTTTTTGATCGTCCCCAAACAGTATATCAACATCCTCATGTAAAGGTGGAACATGAGAAGAAGTTGGTTCCAATGACATACCAATATTGGCATTTGGCCCCACATCATATGGGTTACCAAGGATACATGATGTCCTAATCGCCTCCAAAACAGATTTGATAATAGGAACCTTTGGTGGATTTGTGACAGCTGAAGTAGAAGGAATGGTTGATTCAGAGAAAATTGGAGTTGAAAGTGGGATTGAAATTTGAGGCATACATGTTTCAATAGAACTCATCTTTGGTAGTAGAGGAATGGATGATATCGAAATAGATGCGGTAGGAGGTGAGGTTGTCATGGATAATTTTGGTGGATTAAATGGAGGTGGAGGAGGAGTGGTGAGATTCAGAAATGGTTCCTTCATTATGGTTTCAAAAATGTCTGATTCTGGAATGAAAGATGATTGAGGAGAAGATACCTTGATAGATGTTTCAAGAGCGGGTGGTTCGGAAGTATGAGTTGTATCTTCTTCATCGTTTTGGAAAACATCACCCCCCCCCCTAAAATTATGTGTCAGTTCTCTCTCCTTAGTCATCTTCTATCATCAGAGATGGATATATTGGCTTCTGAACTCGTTTCTTGACTTTCTTAGAAACGTTTTCTCCTATGGAAGGAGCAGCCTTTAGTTTTTGTTTACCACCTCATTTAGGTAAGTCACCAGTGTCAATAATCTTCTTCAAGTTAGCAGGGATCGGACGAACACCAGATGAGGGAAATTTCTAATAAGCCCTAATTATAGCATTGTTCACAGGGATCTTGTCTAACATAACATCCAGAATGGATCCAACGAATTCAAATTTGTGACAACTGTCAATTTTGGTCAACAAAAGTCAACCATGCCAACTTAAATCGTATTAGAATTTTAGGAGAAACATGATATTCCTTAATGTTTCTAATGTAATAACTTTTAGATCAACACTTGAACATGAAGTTTATCACTTGGATCTTCATAAGAACATTGAGAAAAGTATGTTTTATCAAATTTATTACATATAAAATTGTATATCTGGGAATTATACACTTAAAATAGCAAAAATGAGTGTTGTGCTCAAAGATCTATAACTTATACTCAAAAATCAGCTTTTGACAGGAAAGTTTTAGCCCAATCTCGAACTGTTTTGACCCTCTTAATGTAAGTATTTTTCAAAACTGGTTTACATGGATAATGTTCAGATTTATTCCTTTAAAATGAATACTCTCACGTTTTCATATGATTTTCTACAATTTTTGGCGAATTTTACAAAACTGCCTATCAAATTTGAAATAATTTCGGACCAGCCTATGAAGTTGGGCAATTTCACACTTGTTAGAAGCCATTAAAAATTATGAGAAAGATTGTGAACAAAGTAGACAAAATTTCCAAAATTGCAGAATTTACGAATCCAAATTTCGACTTACGATGGTTTTTCTACAAATTTTCAAAAAACTAGGTCAGAAAAGCCTAAAACCAGAAAAATATGTATTTCCACAAAAATCAAACCAAAAATGATATTTTTCACAAAAATGGGTTTAAAACATTATTTTTATCACAAAGTAGTCATCAACACTAGTTTTTAACAAAATTGGAGATTGAAGTGTTATTCTTACAAAACTTGGGCCTTAATTCTAAATTTTTGGCTTATTGGGCCAAGAATGTCATTTTAACAAAAAGTGGGCTTTATATATCAATTTTGTAAATAATCAAGCTAAAATAAACAAAACAATAACAAACGGGTTAAAAACGATATTCATATCCTTAATGGGCCTGGAAATAATATACATGTTTAGTGGGCATTAGTGTCCTTTTACATGTATATTAGGCTTAGGATAAACATTCATATTCCTTTTGAGCCTAGAAATAATAGACACGTATAGTGGGCCTTAGTGGTCCACTTACATGTTTATTGGGCCTAGGAATGTGTTTTATATGTGTTCTTCTTCCTTTTGATATTTTAGTGAATACCTGAACCAAAACCAACGATAAACTAATAAACAGATTTATTTGATCATTTTCTAGGTTATTGGGCCTTAGTGGCCCATTTTTATGTGTGAGAGGTCATGTATACTATTTATATGTTTATTGGGCCTCATTGACCCATTAACATGTGCGACGGACCTTGGATACCATTTGTGTGCTATTTGGGCCTGTAAATACCTTACATGTGAAATGGGCCTTAGTTGTCCTTTCATATATATATATTTCGGGCCCCTGTTATATAATCTCATTCCATTTGGGTCTTGAAATGATTTACATGTTTAGCGATGCCTTAGTGGTTCACTTACATGGATCATTGGTCCTGGAATGAGTTTATACCTTTTCCTTCACGTAAATTCGATTAAGGATAGCAGCGAGTTTTTGTCGGTTGGCACCTATTAAGTGTACGATCGTAGCCGGTAGTTATAATAGAGTCTCTTGGAGGGAGAATAGGGATTTGTGTATAGATCTAAACGTGGTTGACACCCCACACCTCAGCTGTTCGCTATAGTTAGACTAACTCAGTCTAGGGTGACGAAAACCTTATAATCAAAGTTAAAATCGGCGTCCAATGACGCCAAGACAGGCGAAATTGTCATTATTTAGTATGGTTATGACGGCTCGCTTAGAGGAATTAACGTTATGAAGTTTACGGAAGACCATTTTTTCATAGGCAACATCGGGTTGTCTGGGAACATTCTCTTTACATACTCTTACATTCTCTCTACATTCTCTTTTACCTTTTTAGTCAAATAAACAATAACATACATGCATTAATACAAGATCTAACACAAAAACACTAAACAGTTTTTAGAAAATATCGGATTTTCTGGTGATTTTCAAAGTTATACAAATCATTTTCACAAACATGCTTATGAACTCACCAACATTTTTATGTTGACCGTTTTCAAAATAACTTGTATTCTCAGGAAACCGTTGAAGCAGGATGAACGAAACAAACTGATGGATATCGTGTTATATTTTGTTTCATCATACTCTTACTATTTTGGCATTTAATATTCAAATACAATACTGAATGTAAACAATGAATGTTTTTATATTACATGTGTGATGATGATGATGATGATGTTATGTTTCGATTATATTCACTGTAATGATATTTCAAGATGAATTCACGCACAAGCCCCCGGACGTTTCCGCCGTCTGGTTCGGCGGTGTGACAGATTGGTATCAGAGCATTGTTTATAGTGAACTAGCATATCCAATAATACAGGATATGCAACTATAAATACAATGGGACTAAACAACTCTGAACATAATAATTAAAATACATACCTATGTGTGCATTTTAGAATAATAACACAACAAGAACAGTAAAAGTCTTTGGAGGATTTGAACATCGCTATTAAACTCGGGCAGTTATGTAGTCGTATTGGGGGTGAATGTAGCCTGATCAACTACATTCATTCAAAATATGACCAACATGTGTTCGGGAGTGATTGTGATGGGCAATGAATCAAAAACTTACCATTTAATTATCCAAACAGCTTATAGAATCAAACCTAAACAAAATTAAATTACTATAGGAGTAATTGGTATGCTATTTGTTTCTAGTATTTATACCCGTTCGTGCAATACACTATAGACCAGTATCATTAGCCAGGAAACCCCTATCTCCTTAGTCAGGGAATAGCAGGGTGGCTCGACTCAGAGGAAGAACCAGAGGAGAAACAGGAAGTAGAGCTTGCAGATGGACCCGCCGAGTCAATAGTGGACCATGAAGAGGAAGAGCCGAGAGCAATGATGATGATGACTCGGATGCAGAATCCGATGTCATCAATCCTCCATGTAGGGCCAGAGTAACGACTTATCGTGTGGGCCCGGTGGCCCTATGCCCCATGGGCACACGATATTTGGAGATAGAGTCATCAGCAGGGGATACGACCACACTACGGTAGGAACCGAGGTCTCTTCGATCTTAGTCATAGAGGACCGGCTGACCGGGCCCTCCCAGTCATGGTCCGGCGTACTCGAGACGTTGGCAACCCAACTCAGGACACCCACAAGAAAATGGACCAAATGCGGTTTGTTATTGAGAGAGATGAGAGACAAACACAGGAAATGAACGGAGACTCCCGAGCGAGAAACTTAGTTTGGGAGGTACGACTACTAGATACCGAGCGACAAGTAGTTCGTCTCCGTGGTGCATCCACTTCATCAGCACCACCACCAGACACTTTCCGCCACAATTAGGATCAACCTTTTCTTTTCCCCCTACTATCTGATATGACCCTCTTTCGTGTACTAATGAAAGGATTATGTGCTATCTTTATTTCAAATTATTGCATAAATTCAATTATATACACAATCAAACCCTCGAAACCGCTAGATACTTAAGGATCTCGAAACCAAAACAACCCATATACTCTAAGGATAGATGTAATAATTGTGCCAAATCCTGCGATTACCTACTACCTTAAATACATCATAGGGATGTAGATGGAAACAATGAGAATCATACGACGAGACGTGAAATTTATAACCAGGAATGACGATCATTACTTATGATCTGGCTTATCAACGTGGAGCAGGGAAATGCCATCCCGCAGGAATAAGAAGCGCACCCGCGAGAAACCGCTCCTGTAGATGGACTCTTCTACATTCCAAGCTGCCGTAACAGCGGCAGTAACCGCTGCTATGGCACAGATCAATGCAAACAACACCAATGGAGGCGGGAATAACATTGACAACTCCAGCCGAAGGAATCAACACGGAACCAACAAGTGACTGCTTATCAAGGAATACTAAACCCCAAGCTTAAGAGTAGGAAGCAAAATCCTGGAAGTAAGAGAAAGGGACAACCAACTCAAAGGTTCTCAGAAAAGCAACATGTTGTTGCTGTTCATGCAACCATGACCCCTATCACACCAACATCAACGAGACCATATGTTGGAAGCCTTCCAAAATGCAACCATTGCAATTTCCATCATAAAGGAGCTTGCCGGGAGATGTATTGTAAGAAGTGCAACTGAAAGAATCACACCGCCAAATACTGTAAAACTTATCCATGTCAGAACCGCCAGCCAAACGAAAACAACAACAACAATCGCAAAAACCTTAACAACAACACCAATAATGAGACCAGTCACACCTGCTATGGGTATGGAGGAACCAGTCACTTCAAGCGCAATTTCCCCAAGGATAACAATCAAGGAGCAGAAGGATCAGAAATGTTCCTGACCTGGGGTCAAGGCGAAGCAGTCCAAGACCCGACGGTTGTTACTGGTACGTTCCCACTTAGCAACTTTTTTGCTTACCTCTTACCCAGTAGTAAAGCTGAGTGAAGCTTTGTTAGTAACATATTCAAACACTTACTAAAACACAACCCCGAAGGCTAAACTAAGCCTTAACGGTGGAGATAACTAAGGGGAAAACTGAATCAACCAAAGATAATTATGTAGGGAACACCTTAACACTAAAAAACCATTCATTTCAAATAAAAATTTAATGCCAGTAAATATTAGGAGTTTTGATGTGATAATCGGCATGGTTGGCTTAAGCCCCCACCGTGCTGACATTATGTGTCGCGAGAAGGCCGTTTGCCTTCACCTTCCCAATCACGAAACTCTAAAAATCCATGTTGATAAACCTGGCACCAAATCCTCGTCCTATCTCGTGCATCAAGGCACAGAAGTGCCTGCACCAGAAGAACTACGTTTTCCTTGCTCATGTTGTGGACAAGACCAAGGAAGAAGTAAGCATACAAGGTATTCTGGTAGCATGCAATTTTCCGAATGTATTTCCCGAAGAACTTTCGGGAATACCTCCAGAAAGACGGGTCGAATTTCGAATCGACCTCATACTGGGAACTACATCAATTGCCAATTCACCCTATAGGTTGACTCCCGCCGAAATTCAGAAGTTATCCAGACAATCTAGAAAATTTCTGAGCAAAGGATTCATGTCACACCCCAAAACCAAGAACGGCGGAAACGTTCTGGGGCGGAGGACGTCATGTACAGTATCACAACAATGAAAAGTAGTAAACAAGCAACAACATCATCCATTGCATTAATAATATAATTATTATACAAGTGTATTCTGTCAAATTTTGATAAACACTAAAGCATAAATCAAAATGAAATATGAGTCTTCAACGAGCTCCATCTTCCCTAATCCTTGCATCGGTACCTGTCTATGTTGACCTGAGGATACAAGTAATTTTGAAAGCGAGTATCAGCTTTGAAGCTGGTGAGATCATAAGTATTTTAGTGTCTTAATTTGTATGTAAGTATTTGTATGTAGATGAATTGTAAGTATTGAGAATGTATATGAACTGTAAGTATAAAAATATATATGAACTGTTAGTATAAAGATGTTTTGTATGATCCTAGGAAGCCCTATGTTTCCTACTAATTGTATCCTTCTACCAAGGCATCTAGTGTCTGCGTGTATGGCTCACGTAAGAGAGTGTATTTTCCCAAATTTGACTATCATTAATCAAAATATAGTTTCTACATTACCATGCGTCGTGTGAAAATTCACGAAGTGAATGTAATGGGAAAAGAAATAGTACTATGGTGTAGTGTCGAATTATAACCATACCTATTACTTTAAATCTAGGGTAATACTTCCAAGTACTGTAGTATTTGATATAAATAACTACATCAATACTCAACTGCCTTATTTGAGGGATAAGGTATAATGTGATGTCTAGATCCCAGACTATACGCTCCCCTATCAAAGGGATTTTGGGACCTACCCACGACCGCTGCATGTATGCAAGTCGTGAGCATCCACATTACTATGATCATGTATACTTGATATAACTATCACAATTGCGTTGTGATTCATCAGTATAGTTAGATCCTGAACTGGCTCCGTGCTATAGCACCTAGTGACGTCTGTTCTAAGTATATGTAAGCGTACTCATGTAAGTGTGATCATGTAATTGTACTTATGTAAGTGTGATCATGTATTAGTATAGTAGTGTACTGTAATGTTCTACGTGTGCTAGCTGTAATGTGTGTTCTCCCTCTATCTAGCATGTAGAGTAGTGTACTATAATGTTCTAGCTATAATGTATGCTCTCTCTATCTAGCAAGTATAGTAATGTACAGTAATGATCTAGAAAGTATTGACTCATGAATGAACTGACTCAATTTATGATATTGCATTCTAGTAATAGTTCTAGTATCTTCCTAAACTACCCATATGGTAGTTTACTAGTAATCTAACTGGTACGTATGGACATGGATGTATACCCTTGCTACCCAAGGGCATGGGATGAACTGGAAGGACCTTTTATGACTATATATGTACACATGATATATAACTAATGTTTAAACGACCTTCGGACGAGTACCCGATATCCCACCAGACCACATCTCAAGCGCGAAAAGGAAATCGGGTGGATAGCCTTCCTAAGTCTTTTAAACATTTCTTATATAACTATACATATAGAGGCATGCAATTTATAATATAAAAGCATAAATAAGCTTTGTAAAACATTTGAACATAATTATTATTTTCAGAAAAGATCGACTTGATGTCAACCAATAAAACAGTTTGAAGGCATAGGTTTGATAAAACATTTTAAGTATAAGGAAACATTTGTTTGGAACACAATTGTAAATAAGTTTGAAATGGGATTTACAGAGTAAAATGTACAGTGTAATAAGGAGTTTAAAACATATAAAATGTTTATAAAAATCATTTGAAGGAAACTGTTTGGTAAAACGGCTAATGTGTAGTAAATCATTTGAATGCTGCATATTAATCACATGTGATTGATATAATAACTAGCATAATTCTACTTGTATCCCCCCCATAAAACATTTAAAAATAGTTTAAAACATTATTTAAGGGGTATGAACTCATCTGCAGTATGTGACTGGAATTGAACGGACTGTTATCGTAAGGAAGGATCGGGCAAGTGCTTGGTGTCAAGTGAAGACTTTAGACACACACAATGATCCTAATTACATATGAAGACATATGTATATAAATAATTAGTGATTAAAACACTAATCTTGGGGTCTTAATCCGATTTTGATGTTTTCTAGTCATATACACACTAGCATACAAGTCTAAGGTAGTTACAAATCACGGGGAAAGGACTAAGTAGCATTTAAGCCACATATTGGAGTTTACTCCCCAAGAACATTCTTGGGCGGTAAACTCCCGAGTCTCACAGATTTGATATGTAATTGGTGTTTCTAAACACAATCTAAGCTATATAACATAACTAGATCGAAGTACTCATAATTTGGGATAAAAACCCGAAGATCCGTGAGAGAGAATTTTGACTTTTCTCTAAATGGAATTCAACAAACGAACCAATTTGGTTCAGAATTCTATTTATAGTCCTGAGATATTTTTGGCAGAAAATATTTTTATTCCTGGAACGAACTCTAATGTCCTAGAGTATTGGAATAACAGTGTTGCACAAAACCCTAGTGCATCCACTCTCCTAATATCTCCTTAAGTGTAATATCCTGAAAACTGCCAAACTTATACTCGAAATATGAGTTTTCACTGTAACTGTTCTACATCTATTGGCTTGATATGGTTTGTTGAGAATAGAAATTTCGGGTTGTCACATCATCCCCCTGTTGAAGGGAATTTCGTCCCGAAATTAGAATTTAGGTAAGGAAGTATGCACGAATGATCGAGTCGTGAGGAGGAAACTTCCTAATCGATTGGTTCTAGCGCACCTAAGTGAAATCGGGTTCTCGGTTGGCATCCCAACGAACCTTCACTAACGGGCGATGGCGTTGCTTCATCCGCTTGACCTCTCGGTCGAGGGTCACTACGGTTCTAATACGAAGGCGAGGATCTCGACGAGTGGACTTACAAGAGTCCTAACGGAAAGTATGGTTTCACGATCGAGACGCGAAGAGTAGGATGTACGTTACTGAGTTGGCGGAGTAGGTCTAGTTTGTGCGAGGCACAGGACCGATTCTGATAAGTATCTCGGAGGTCCTGTCTATCTTGGATTTAGCTTTCCACGCTTTGCGAAGCATATTAAGCCGTTCCCGAGTGAGACTTCCTAAAGAATTTGGCCACTCACTTGGAATCTCCATGGTTTCTTTTTCTTGCTTACTTCCCAGTCAAAGGCCTCCCCTTGCTGGGTCAGAGTCGTACGGGTTTCTGTAATTTGCGAGGAGTTCTGAATGAACTATGATAGTAGGTCGGTAAGACCTAGAATTTGGCAAAAGGCTGTCAGCGTCTCTGGTGTCGATAAATGCTCAACGGTTTTGACAAATTGAAAGAGTACTCATAATTTCCCACATTACTAACAGTGTGTCATAGAAATTTGACTTTTCAATTTCAAAACTCGTGCCTAGAGAACTTCGCTAAAAGTTCCTCTGAAGGTAATGTTTCCATGGGTTTTCTTCTTACTACGAGGGTAGATAAGTAATTCATTACATGGAGAAATGACAAACTGATCCAAGTAAGAAAGACGTAACCTACTCATTTAGCTCATGAAAGCTATGGGCGTATTGGTCCTATCCGAAGGGTATCACTACGGACTCGAAGTGTCCGCATCGAATTCGGAAGATAGTCTTCCTGACATCCTTCCCTAATACTCGAACTGGTGATATTCGGATCTCAGATCCATTTTCTGAAAGAAATTCTTTCCTTGCGTTTGCTCAACCATTTCATTTATGCGAGGCAGAGATAATGATTCCTAATGAAAAATCTTGACGGAGTCCTCGATAACCGAGGTACATACAATGCGATCCGTCGATCTCTGAAAGAATATGACCGGGGTTCTCTAGGGTGAGAAGCCTAGTCTTCTAATTCTATTTCTGTGTAGTCCACTAGGTTGTCCGGACTGTTCTTGTATCTCCGTAGGTGTTTAGACTATAGGGTGATCTGTTTACAAGAGTCGTATTGGGTCCTATGTTTGTTCACATGACGATGTGATTACTCGTAGGCTTAAGCAGTTCTCCGTCTTGAAGTTCATATTAGAATTCATACATGGTTCACAATCACTATTTCGTGTATACGAGTCGTATATAATTAAGATTGAAAAGGTAGTCGAATAACTGATTCTTCTTTAAGCTCACATCTCATCGGGGAAAAAGAAGTTAAAGTGGAATCATCAATTCTAAACCTGTAGAACCTTGATTATATATCACTCTTATCTATACATTCCTCAGTGATAGATCAATTGCATGAATCCTTGGATTGAACTTGACGTACTGCACAAGTGGTACTTCGAGGATTTCTTCGGAAAGAAAATAACTAAGAGGTACTCCTCGAATGAGTACTTCGGTGTTCTGATATGACGGCCTCGCTGGAAAAGTGATCTAGAAGAAAGAGATGTACGTATGAGGCTGTTTTCGTGAGGATCAAATTGAATCGAGTCGTATGATAATGTCGGAATCATACTGAAACTTAAAGACATTAGATTTGAACATAAGACATTTACAGACAAAAAACAACCGTGCAACCATGAACAGAGTTACAGTACTTTAGATTTACCACAAGACTATTGCTGCGAATAAGATATACTACAAAAGACAAGTATACGCTGCACGAGAATCCCTATACCGATAGGATCTCGCAAAAGGTAAGACTCTAGTTGCACTAATTCTGGATAGTTTATAAGTCTGTTACAGCAACACGCCTAAGTTACATTAAGGACGGTTCCGGCGTAGGCTCTCCTGCAGCTGTGATCCTGAGAATCTTCCCATCAGCACCCGAGTTCTTTGTTATCGGGCAATCTTTCTTGAAGTGTCCAATTTCACCGCATTGGTGACATATCTGGACAGCACCAACATTGGTGGTAGAAGTGAAGTGTCGAGTGGGATTTATGGGGATGCGGGTTCTTTCCATGATTTCCTTCTTCGGGCAATCTCTTTTATAGTGCCCCAACTCACCATAATTATAGCAAACTAGGCTTGCTCCAGTGGTGGAGGTAGTTCTACATAAACGAGCAATGTGCCCCATCTTGTTGCAATTTTCGCATTGCAAGTCTCGGCAAATTCCCTCGTGGTGGTAGTTGCACCGGTCGCACTTTGGGAGTGTTTCTTTGTATGGTCTGCTCGGTACGGGGATGGCAGAGGTTTCCACTTGTTGTTGTTGCATGGCAAGTTTTCGGGGTTTCTTGCGTTCTTTCTGAGCTTGACGCTTCCGTTTCTTGTTCTTTGATTTTCGGCTTTGCGGGCCCGAGGCCGTTACCGTTTGATGACTTCCTGGATGGATACCACTATTGGAAACTTCATTCCCGTCAACAGCATTGAGTGTGCTGATAGCGCTACAGTGCGCAAGGACCGCGGTTACGGCAGCCACCACGGCAGCTGTAACTGTTGTTTGAAAGGTAGCGGCGTCCATAGGAAAAGCGGAGGTTTCGCTGTTCGACTGATTGCTTCCGGATGACGACATGATCCTGTAACATGAAAGATAAGGATTTTGTGAGCGATTCTGGTTGACCCTAGATGTACTTAGATTGTTCAAGAAAAGAGTAAGAGTATGTTCTCGAAAGGTTGACCTACATCCCTATGATGCAGTCCTAGTACGGATTGGAGGTATGATTGTGAAGGTTTGACCTACATCCCTATGATGCAGTCCTAGTAATGAGTAGAAGTAAGTTCGTAGATGGTCTCAAGACGTTTGTCGTTCAAGCCGAGGTACCGTGGATTGGTGAATAACAAGATCCAACCACTGAAAAAGACTTGGAAATGTCTCCGGAGCTAAATTACTATAGTCCAATGACTTGACTAAAGCATGATTCAGATAGCCTCCAATGAAAGTATAATAAAAGTACTTGAATGAAGAATGACACAGAAGTTAGCCGGCTGTCAATATCTTTGATATTCACGACGTAAAGATTCGGGAAAATGACATTGTAAAGGTCTTACATCATATCCATAGAAGATAGTTCCTGACAACATAAGGACCTAACTAAAAGTACTTACAGTACAAGATAATTTCATACAAAATGCCACATCAGGCAAGGACAGAAAACGATTACTTTCTAACAAGGGAAGTAAGGTAAAGCATCTACTCCTGGTGATGGTCATCCCTCTGGTGAACTCTCAGTTCGGCCAGTAGACGTTCCTCATCAAGTAGGTGTCTGTTGTACACCCTATGGCGTACTCGAAGTTCTATGACTTCGGCTCGTGATTCAGCCAGTGCTTGTAGCAGGGTTTCATGGTTTCTCTCTTCTCTCACGCGAGCATCTTCTAGACTAATGGTGCGGAGGGTATGTATTCTCGTATCGGTGACATCTTCGGAAATCTGGTGTAGGGCTGTCCTGCCTTGAATCTCATTTCGGGTCACTCTGCGGACCAAGATTGGCAAGACTCTATCTGCCGAGCCCCCATTGCTCAAGTCGTAAAAGCTTCGGTTACCATTAAATGGCATGGGTTGATCTTGTCCTTGGCTTCATGTTTCCGAGCATTCCACCCACTCAGGCGTCGGGCCATGAAAAGACGGACGAGGGTTAGGAATTGGAAAGGGAGCTACTTGGGGTAGGTTCTCAACCTCTGGTTCGGAGCTAGCATCATCCGAAAGGTTTTCATCATGGTGATCATTCAAGGGGATAGGATGATCATTCTCTGGTTCTTCTCCAAACCAACCAGCTATGACTTCGTTCGGAAGATACTAGTTGTCGTGGGGATGGAGTCCAACT
Source organism: Lactuca sativa (assembly GCF_002870075.4). NCBI lineage: Eukaryota > Viridiplantae > Streptophyta > Magnoliopsida > Asterales > Asteraceae > Lactuca > Lactuca sativa. The sequence goes on along the minus strand of NC_056623.2, from coordinate 163,749,214 downwards.
ATATTTTCTATGCGAGAATTTAGGGTAAGAGAATAATTATTAGACGAACTATCTAGATAATTATTCAGAAAACCTTCATTAGTTACATCACTATTTGTGAAGTGCATACCAGCTATGTGTAATCTAAACAGGATAGACCTTCGAATAAGTGACCTTAACTCCGTATTCACACAGAATAGGGGTGAAGTAAAATTTCCACAGATTCTAAGTCTATAACATCCTAATTACATATAGCCTTAGTGTATCCACTTAGCAACAATCAACTTAGTAATGAAGATCTCGTTTTAGTTCTCAAGTATAAAGTAATTATAGTAACACCAAATACTCCTATAGTATTTTAAATTTAATGTTATGTTCTATTGTTCACATTGTGGTAGGGTTGGTAAGATTTTAGCATTGTTGAAACCACACAATTAAACTTAGGCACATGCTAGTCAACCCTCGGATAATATAGGTGATCGGCCTATATCTTCCCAGTTTTGACCATATGTCTCTAAGCCCACCTGTGTTGCCCAACAATCGTAATTCTTTTGTACTGTCCTAGTGACACTGATTTTAGTATGAATGCAGGCACGTATACTTACTTAAATATTTTATTATTTAAAGTATAAACTCTTGGTCAGAGTATTTTTAATCCCTTATGTATTTATAGTTAGTATATCTTTTATGGGTTGATATACTTAATTCACTATAAACAATGCTCTCATACCAATCTGTCACACCCCAAAACCAAGAACTGCGGAAACGTTCTGGGGCAGAGGACGTCATGTACAGTATCACAACAATGAAAAGTAGTAAACAAGCAACAACATCATCCATTGCATTAATAATATAATTATTATACAAGTGTATTCTGTCAAATTTTGATAAACACTAAAGCATAAATCAAAACGAAAGATGAGTCTTCAACGTGCTCCATCTTCCCTAATCCTTGCATCGGTACCTGTCTATGTTGACCTGAGGATACAAGTAATTTTGAAAGCGAGTATCAGCTTTGAAGCTGGTGAGATCATAAGTATTTTAGTGTCTTAGTTTGTATGTAAGTATTTGTATGTATGTGAATTGTAAGTATTGAGAATGTATTCGAACTGTAAGTATAAAAATGTATATGAACTGTAAGTATAAAGATGTTTTGTATGATCCTAGGAAGCCCTATGTTTCCTACTAATTGTATCCTTCTACCAAGGCATCTAGTATCTACGTGTATGGCTCACGTAAGAGAGTGTATTTTCCTAAATCTGACTATCATTAATCAAAATATAGTTTCTACATTACCATGCGTCGTGTGAAAATTCACGAAGTGAATGTAATGGGAAAAGAAATGGTACTATGGTGTAGTGTCGAGGTACAACCGTACCTATTACCTTAAATCTAGGGTAATACTTCCAAGTGCTGTAGTATTTGATATAAATAACTACATCGGTACTCAACTGCCTTATTTGAGGGATAAGGTATAATGTGATATCTAGATCCCAGACTATATGCTCCCCTATCAAAGGGATTTTGGGACCTACCCATGACCACTACATGTATGCAAGCCGTGAGCATCCACATTACTATGATCATGTATACTTGATATAACTATCACAATTGCATTGTGATTCATCAGTATAGTTAGATCCTGAACTGGCTCCGTGCTATAGCACCTAGTGACGTCTGTTCTAAGTATATGTAAGCGTACTCATGTAAGTGTGATCATGTAATTGTACTTATGTAAGTGTGATCATGTATTAGTATAGTAGTGTACTGTAATGTTCTACGTGTGCTAGCTGTAATGTGTGTTCTCCCTCTATCTAGCATGTAGAGTAGTGTACTATAATGTTCTAGCTATAATGTATGCTCTCTCTATCTAGCAAGTATAGTAATGTACAGTAATGATCTAGAAAGTATTGACTCATGAATGAACTGACTCAATTTATGATATTGCATTCTAGTAATAGTTCTAGTATCTTCCTAAACTACCCATATGGTAGTTTACTAGTAATCTAACTGGTACGTATGGACATGGATGTATACCCTTGCTACCCAAGGGCATGGGATGAACTGGAAGGACCTTTTATGACTATATATGTACACATGATATATAACTAATGTTTAAACGACCTTCGGACGAGTACCCGATATCCCACCAGACCACATCTCAAGCGCGAAAAGGAAATCGGGTGGATAGCCTTCCTAAGTCTTTTAAACATTTCTTATATAACTATACATATAGAGGCATGCAATTTATAATATAAAAGCATAAATAAGTTTTGTAAAACATTTGAACATAATTATTATTTTCAGAAAAGATCGACTTGATGTCAACCAATAAAACAGTTTGAAGGCATAGGTTTGATAAGACATTTTAAGTATAAGGAAACATTTGTTTGGAACACAATTGTAAATAAGTTTGAAATGTGATTTACAGAGTAAAATGTACAGTGTAATAAGGAGTTTAAAACATATAAAATGTTTATAAAAATCATTTGAAGGAAACTGTTTGGTAAAACGGCTAATGTGTAGTAAATCATTTGAATGCTGCATATTAATCACATGTGATTGATATAATAACTAGCATAATTCTACTTGTATCCCCCCCCCCATAAAACATTTAAAAATAGTTTAAAACATTATTTAAGGGGTATGAACTCATCTGCAGTATGTGACTGGAATTAAACGGACTGTTATCGTAAGGAAGGATCGGGCAAGTGCTTGGTGTCAAGTGAAGACTTTAGACACACACAATGATCCTAATTACATATGAAGACATATGTATATAAATAATTAGTGATTAAAACACTAATTATACAAGTATAAACATTTTAACGCGAAGAAAACACTTTTGGTCAAGTACTAGGAGGCTAATGGGTTGCAACAAAGGAGTGCAAGGCCTCTAATGGTAGTTTAAGGTCTAATGACCATATGTTTTGGAGTTTACAGCCCGGGGGAGTAAACTCCTTGTCGTAAACTCTCAACCAAGTCTCTAAATGAAGCTTAGAATTATTAGAACTCTAGTGGTGAATTGTTTCAAGGCTAAATCAAGTGTTTGGGATTCCTATTAACTCCTTTGAGGAGTTTACGGCCCTGGGACCATATTCCCTTGGAGTTTACGGCCGTAAACTCCCTTGGGAGGGTGTTTATGGTGTTTTCAAGTCTCAAACATTTCAAGGTTATGATCTATGTTGGGTTCTAGGCATAAGGAAGGAGTTAGGGTGTCATTTGACCCCTTTATAGGTGTTTACGGCCCAAGAACTTGTCTTGGCCGTAAACTCCTTAATACATGTGATTCCTTATGTTTTCTAGGCTATAAACACTTTAGATTACTTGTCCAAATTTAAGCCTAAGCCTTAGGAAATGTTTCAAAGCATTTTGTCACCTAAAGATGGAGTTCACGGCCCAAGATGCTCCTTGGCCGTGAACTCACTTTCATCATTGTTTTTAATTGATTTTGGTGTCCTAAATATGAAATGAAGGCTTCTAGTTCGAGTTCTAAAGCTTTGAGGGTCATTGGAACCCTTTAGGACCTTAAAATGGAGTTTACTCCCCAAGTGTTCTTGGGCGGTAAACTCCCAAATCTTGGGGTCTTAATCCGATTTTGATGTTTTCTAGTCATATACACACTAGCATACAAGTCTAAGGTAGTTACAAATCACGGGGAAAGGACTAAGTAGCATTTAAGCCACATATTGGAGTTTACTCCCCAAGAACGTTCTTGGGCGGTAAACTCCCGAGTCTCACAGATTTGATATGTAATTGGTGTTTCTAAACACAATCTAAGCTATATAACATAACTAGATCGAAGTACTCACAATTTGGGATAAAAACCCGAAGATCTGTGAGAGAGAATTTTGACTTTTCTCTAAATGGAATTCAACAAACGAACCAATTTGGTTCAGAATTCTATTTATAGTCTTGAGATATTTTTGTCAGAAAATATTTTTATTCCTGGAACAAACTCTAATGTCCTAGAGTATTGGAATAACAGTGTTGCACAAAACCCTAGTGCATCCACTCTCCTAATATCTCCTTAAGTGTAATATCCTGAAAACTGCCAAACTTATACTCGAAATCTGATTTTTCACTGTAACTGTTTTACATCTATTGGCTTGATATGGTTTGTTCAGAATAGAAATTTCGGGTTGTCACAATTCATCAGACCAAGCTTCTCACCCTGGAGAGCTCCGGTCTTGTTCTTCAAGAAGACGGATCCTTCGGAAGGTACATCGATTTTAGGAACTTGAATAAGCTCCCTATGAAAAATCGATACCCACTTCCTCGGACTGACGATCTATTTGGCCAACTCCAAGGAGCTAGTTACTTCTCTAAAATAGATCCAAGAACCGGTTATCATCAACTTCGAGTCCGAGAAGACGACATTCCAAAAACTGCCTTCCGAACTCGTCACGACCATTTCAATTTCATTGTGATACCCTTCGGTCTAACGAATGCTCCCACGCTATTCATGGACCCTACGAACCAAGTTTTCTCAACCACTCCTAGTCAGCCTTTTCATTATTTTCATCAATAGCATACCCATCTGTTCACGAAGCAAGAACAAAACCTTGTCAACATCTATGACCGACCTTGAAAGCATCAAAGTCAGAGAATATCACGGAGGAAGCACTACGTGAATCGAAATAACGGAATTACTTCAAGATTTTGACAGTCACTTCAGAAGGCTATGGGAACACAGCCAGTTATAATCATTGCTTACCACCCTCAAACCAATAGCCAAGGCAAACGAACCATTCAACCACTCAAATTCATGCTACAGGTCAGGGTGTTTGAATTCAGCAAGTCATGGGATACCCGGTTGCCCTTGATTTAATTCTCATACAATAACAAATATCGCACGAGCATCAAGATTGCTCCTTTTGAAACTCTCTATAGTCATAAATGCATATCACTTGCCAGTACTCTCATGAGACCAGAAACCATTTGCGAAATAAAAGAGAAGACAATCCAAATCAAAGCTTGACTTCAAGCATCGCGAGACCGACAGAAGAGCTTTTCTGACAAGCGGCGTAAGCCATTAGGATGTAAAGTCGGGGTTGCGCGTGTTATTAAAGGAATCTCCTTGGAAAGGAATGATTCACTTTAGGAAACGAGAAAACTAAACCCACAATACATCGGACTGTTCGAGATTCTTGCTCGGATTCGTCCAAAGACTAATAGGCTGCAGCTGCCTGTAGAGCTCAGCAACGTACACCCTGTGTTCCACGTCTCGAATCTGAAAAGATGCCTATCAGATGAGACTCTTATCATTCCTTTACAAGAAATCGAAATAAACGAGAATCTCCTGATCATCGAAGAACCAGTCGAGGTATTGGATAGGGAAGTAAAGCGTACAAAACAAAGCCGCATTCTGACTGTGAAGGTTCGATGGAACACCAAGCGTAGATCGGAATTCACATGGGAACACGAGGATCAGATGAAGCAGAAGTACCCTTACCTATTCTATCATTCATGAACCTACCTTTCGAAAGAAATTCAGGACGAAATTCCCTCTAACGGGGGGATGATGTCACAACTAGCATTTTTGCTAGGAAATTCTACTCTCATGAAATCATTCACCTAGTGTAATAACTTGTACTCTAAGAGAATACTATACTTCATTATCATTCAAATATATCTCATATGTTCAAATAAGGGTTGGAAACCCTAGAAATCCCGACTCAAGTTCATTATGGACTAGGATTCTCTTATTGGGCCTAAGGGACCAATAAATTATCAATTCATCAATCTATAACATTTTGGGCCATTTGGGACTAGAATGATTCATTCTACCTCTAATGGGCCTTATTGGGCCATAAGTAATCCAATTAACCCTAATAAGCCATAAATGCATTCTTTTATGCCATTTTGGGCCGTGAATTTCCCTAAAGGCCCAATAGGCCGAAAAGTCATTAGTGGGCCTCATAAATTCGAACCAAGACTAGAAATGGGCCAAGCTAATCTACCTCCCTTCTCTTTAGCCTAATTCTCGGCCCATTATCTATTTAAACAAAAAAACAGAGAGAGAAATTAGTTAATTAGCTTAATGCATGACACTTCATTTTTGTTTGGAGGATAACCATGTCATTTACACAACATGTAACAATGCATTCACATATATCCATTCAACACCTTATCTCTTCCTTCCCTCTCCCCATAATTCATGGCCATAAGGCTTTTCCCCACCCTCATCTCTCATTTCAAACACAACAATCTCTTATCTTTACCTCTTATACTCAAGGAAATCCTCTCTTCCTTCCTCATCAGAAATCTTGGATGTGTGTGGGTGTTTCAAGAGTGTTCTTCAAGGTTTCAACCACTTGGTAAGTGGTTATCATGTAGAAACACCTACTTTCCATCTTATTGTTAAGAATTCTTTCTTACATAGCCTTATTTCATGATCTAACTCCCTAGAACCATCTAAGTTCGAAAACTTCCTCAAGGAGTTGCTAGGGCCGAAATCTTCTCTCAAATCTTCATCAAAACCAAATCCAAACCTCAAGGTGAGTTCATAACCCCCTTGTTTTTGGTTTTTACTTGTTTTTGGGGGAGAATACAAGTTGATTTGTGTAGATCTATGTGAATATGCATGATTATGTGTGTTTTCCATAAATTATTTGGTGATTGTGTGTTTAACTTTTAGATCAACACTTGAACATGAAGTTTATCACTTGGATCTTCATAACAACATTGAGAAAAGTATGTTTTATCAAATATATTACATATAAACTTGTAGATCTTGGAATTATACACTTAAAATAGCAAAAATGAGTGTTGTGCTCAAAGATCTATAACTTATACTCAAAAATCAGCTTTTGACAGGAAAGTTTTAGCCCAATCTCGAACTATTTTGACCCTATTAATGGAAGTATTTTTCAAAACTGTTCTACATGGATAAATTTCATATTTATACCTTTAAAATGACTACTCTCACGTTTTCATACGATTTTTTTACAATTTTTGGCGAATTTTACAAAACTGCCTATCAAATTTGAAATAATTTCGTTCCAGCCTGTGAAGGTGGGAAATTTCACACTTGTTAGAAGCCAATAAAAATTATGAGAAAATTTGTGAACAAAGTAGACAAAATTTTCAAAATTTCAGAATTTACGGATCCAAATTTCGACTTACGATGATTTTTCTACAAATTTTCCAAAAACTAGGTCGGAAAAGCCTAAAACCAGAAAAATATGTATTTCCACAAAAATCAAGCCAAAAATGATATTTTTGACAAAAATGGGTTTAAAACGTTATTTTTATCACAAAGTAGCCATCAACACCAGTTTTTAACAAAATTGGAGATTGAAGTGTTATTCTTACAAAAATTGGGCCTTAATTCTAAATTTTTGGCTTATTGGGCCAAGAACTTCATTTTTACAAAAAGTGGGTTTTATATATCAATTTTGTAAATAAACAAGCTAATATAAACAAAACAATAACAAATGGGTTAAAACGATATTCATACCCTTATTGGGCCTGGAAATAATATACATGTTTAGTGGGCATTAGTGTCCTTTTACATGTATATTAGGCTCAGGATAGACATTCATATTCCTTTTGAGCCTGGAAATAATAAACACGTATAGTGGGCCTTAGTGGTCCACTTACATGTTTATTGGGCCTAGGAATGAGTTTTATATGTGTTCTTCTTCTTTTTGAATTTTAGTGAATACCTGAACCAAAACCAACGATAAACTAATAAACGGATTTATTTGATCATTTTCTAGGTTATTGGGCCTTAGTGGCCCATTTTTATGTGTGAGAGGTCCTGTATACTATTTATATGTTTATTGGGCCTCATTGACCCATTAACATGTGCGACGGACCTTGGATACTATTTGTGTGCTATTTGGGCCTGTAAATACCTTACATGTGAAATGAGCCTTAGTTGTCCTTTCATATATATATATATATATATATATATATATATATATATATATATATATATATATATATATATATATATATATATATATATATATATATATATATATATTCGGGCTCATGTTATATAATCTCATTCCATTTGGGTCTTGAAATGATTTACATGTTTAGTGATGCCTTAGTGGTTCACTTACATGGATCATTGGTCCTGGAATGATTTTATACCTTTTTCTTTGCGTAAATTCGATTAAGGATCTAGCGAGTTTTTGTCGGTTGGCACCTATTAAGTGTACGATCGTAGCCTGTAGTTATAACCAGAGTCTCTTGGAGGGAAAACGGGGATTTGTGTATAGACCTATATGGGGTTGACACCCCACACCTCAGCTGTTCGCTACAGTTAGACTAACTCAGTCTAGGGTGACGAAAACCTTATAATCAAAGTCAAAACCGGCGTCCGACGACACCAAGACAGGCGAAATTGTCATTATTTAGTATGGTTATGACGGCTCGCTTAAAGGAATTAACGTTATGAAGTTTATGGAAGACCATTTTTTTGCAGTCAACATCAGGTTGTCTGGGAACATTCTCTTTACATGCTCTTAAATTTTCTCTACATTCTCTTTACCTTTTTAGTCAAATAAACAATAACATACATGCATTAATACAAGATCTAACACAAACACACTAAACAATTTTCAGAAAATATCGGATTTTCTGGTGGTTTTCAAACCTATAGAAATCATTTTCACAAACATGCTTATGAACTCACCAACATTTTTATGTTGACTGTTTTCAAAATAACTTGTATTCTTAGGAAACCGTTGAAGCAGGATGAATTAGACAAACTAATGGATATCGTGTTATATTTTGTTTCATCATACTCTTACTATTTTGGCATGTAATATTCAAATACAATACTCAATGTAAACAATGAATGTTGTTATATTACATGTGTGATGATGATGATGTTATGGTTCAAATATATTCATTGTAATGATATTTCAAGATGAAGTCACGCATAAGCCCCCAGACATTTCCGCCGTCTGGTTCGGGGGTGTGACAAATTCATCACCAAATACGACAAATTCTTTACCCAACTTAAACACTCAAACGTTATTTAAAAGAGTTAGGAATCATCCTAACTTTTGTGTAATGTGTTATTATTTTTTATAATAATTATTTTTATAATAACTTGACCTTACATGATTCAAATTAAGTAATTATACATCATTTTAACACACTTTTTATAAAAATCACCAATTTTTATAAAAATTAACCATTTTTTTTTACAAAAATAAATGAAGGACACATTTTGTCCCGTATGATTATTACCTCTTTTTAAAAGTAGTATTATTTACTTAAAATGGTCATGCTTGAATATTTAATTCAAGAAACCAATCCCTACTCCCCCTCCCCCCCACTCATCCCATCTTCTTCAGTTGTTCATCTTCTTCCTCAATAACAAGTTTTCTCTCTCAAAACTAATTTCCATAAGTTGGTTCTTGATCTCTTGGTAAGTTTTTCCTTACTAATCTAGTGATTCTATACACACACACACACACACACACACATATATATATATATATATATATATATATATATATATATATATATATATATACACACACACTATTTGTTACAATTACACACATTAATATGTTTTAATATCCATAGGATCTTTCAATCTTCAAGTGTTCTTCAGGTGTTTTTAACTTGAAATCTTTCATCTCCACCTATTTATCCACCAAGAAACACACTCAAGGTGAGTTTATACCCCTCATTTTCATCTATATCCAGGTTTTAGGGGGAGAATAGAAGTAAACTTGTATAATTGTACAAGTTGTTACACATGCTTACTTTCATGTTGTGTAAAAATGTTATCTACATAAAATAATGTTATTACCTAGTATTATGAATACTTATGTGTGGCATGTTGTTTAAAATACAAATCTATGAAAAATAATTAAAAACATGTTATATGTTCTTAAGAAAAAGTCATAAAAACAAAACTATAAAAGTTATGGTTTTTATGAACATAATCAGACTTTTCTAGCAAAAATGGTTATAACCAAGTTATTACACCATTTTTGTGGAAAATAAATAAAAATACATTATTTTGGACATATGATATGAAACTTGTTATAAATACCAAGGATTTGGTTTTACAAAAAGAAAACCTAAAAATCTATCACTCTATGTGAAAATTAGGGTTTTCTAACAAAAATAATCATAACCATGTTATTATACCATTTTTATGAGATTTGACCTAAAATATGTTGTTTTAACTTGAAAGGTTAACTTAACTTAAATGTCACGAAAAGGTGATAACAAATTTTCAAAAGTCTATAATTCAGTATTTACCGTTTGGTGATGTAAAGAAAGTCAAAAACTAGAAAACTTACTTTATGTGACAATCGGCTATTTCGTGTCCACAAAAGTTAAGAAAGTCAACAAAAGTCAAATAGTTAAAACACTTTTATGTCTTGCTTTGGAGTTTTCAGTTTTGGGAATCAAAAACCATGAGATTTCGGTTGTGATGGAACCAAAATCACATGCTAGAACTGAAATCATAAGCCTAGAACCGAAATCATGTTTTGGCCGAAATCCTCCTAGGTTGAAATCCCTCTAGACCGAAGACCTTGGTTCTCGGTTTCACTTGGACCGAAATCAAGGTGATTTCGGTGAAGATGGGCCAAAATCTTTGGTTTTAAACGATGGTGCTTTTCCTAATGTGATATAATCCACATGCCAATGCAAACATCACATCACTCTTACACCTTATCTATTTATAGGGCCGAAAACACCATCACATTTCTCATTTACACTTCAAAATTTCCTTCAATTTGCTATCAAGAAATGAATTCAACTTCATACGTTTATCCTAAGACGATCTTCAAATCTTCATATATTTGCCCAGAAACACTTTCAAATATCCCCAGAAAACAAATTCTTCAATTGATTTTTAGGACTCTTTGTAAGAATTCCTTATATAATCTAGTGTTATACAACACTTTCATTGTTAGTTCATCTAATTTACACATTAAATCATGTGTTTAAGACTATTAGGATACGACTATCTTCACTTGTTCTAACTTGAAGATCATCGCCATCACTTCGTTATCCAGCTGAGAACACACTCGAGGTGAGTTCATACACCTATATTTTCCGTGATTTTCTATGTTTTTTTTTTTTTGGGGGGGGGGGGGTGGGGGGGGGGGGGGGTTGGGGAATACAAGTAAAACACAAGAAAACTTGTGTTAAAAATACAATTTGATTACACATATTTTTACAACCGTTTGAGCAAAAAAGGTATAATTATATATATATATATATATATATATATATATATATATATATATATATATATATATATATATAATTATTTCATTTCATTTTATTATCATGGTAAATTGATAATAGCATACAAATGATTCATTGTTTTAATGAAACATTTTTATAAACTATAATAGATATAGTTTATGGAACATTCACACTATTTTACCCTTTAAGGACAAAGAAATAATTATTTAAAAGTATAATTATTTTTGCACTACGTAACCTCTATGTAAGGGTAATACATACATTTACAAGAAAAAGGGTTTTTCATTACACTACACATAAACCGTCAGTATAGCTTTATGAGACACATCTTCAAGTACTTATTAGAGTACCAACAAAAGTCATGTATTATAACCAGAGCCTCCTGGAGGGAGAGTGTGACGCTTATGTATAGATCTATATGGGACTGACAATCCCGCTCCTAAACTGTAGCCACAGTTCAACCGACAGGTCTGGGGTGACAAATATCGTACCATTCTGATGCCTGAAGAACGTCGAAGCAGGCCATCTACATCATTAGCATGGTTATAATAACTCACAAGGGGTATTAACTTTTCATTTGGTTTACGGGGAAAACATACCTTCAAATGGATTTATTTAATAATAAAACTATATTACACTATTTTACAGTACAACTGGTAGTTCCAGATACACGCATTCAAATGGTTTTATATAGATACAACTACAGTACACTATTTTCCTGTATAGTACAACTTACATTTCTGGAAACAGGCATTCAAATGGTTTTATAAAGATTAAAACTAGAATATACTACTTTAAAGTACATCAATACTTATACATTTTTAGTCTTAGGGTTCTTAAGACTACAAATCACCTTAAAAGAAAATATCGGATTTTCTGGATGAACACACTATCATTTTCAAGGAACAATGACAGATCTTTCTCATATAAAATGCTTATGAACTTACCAACTTAAATGTTGACACTTTTTCAAAACTACTTGTATTCTCAGGAAATCAGTAAACAGGTACTCATAAGTGTGACAACCCGAAAAACTTCTCGCATGCATTCTTCAATTCTTTCTAATATTAGACTTATTTTACTATATAGTAGTACCCTTTAGAGTCTAATGAAGCGTTCTAAATTTGATATAATCAAGGTAGGAGTGTTAAAAAGGGTTAACTCGAAGTGTAGGAATCAAAAACCGGGCCAAACACTCCAACACATGGAGTGTGCGGCCACACACTCTTGTTTGGGGCCTCACACCCTCCCAACCGCACACTCCACCTATATATGCCACACTTAGATCATTCTTGAACACTTCCTTCACTTCTTAGAACATAGAACATGAAAATCCTCTCAAGTATCATCCATTCTCCTTGAAGATCTTCATAAAAAGTACCAAGAACACCAAGAACACCAAGATCTTCATCTGGCCGCACACATGGCAGCACACACCACCTGGCAGCACACATGGCCGCACACAGGGCCGCACACATGTGCTGGCAGCACACTAGGCCGCACACCTGGCCGCACACACACATATAGTGTGTATTTTGGCCATACACCCTCTTGTATAGCCTTATAAACCCTCATACAATCATATATGATTATAACACTTCATTATAAGTGTTTACTAGTCCCTAAGGTGGTCCCAAAATCATCAATTAGTTGTTCATAACACTAATTAAATCCATATATGTACCAGTATATGCTAAATAGGATTCGCGCGTGTACTCAAGTCACCACTTGGCACCTAGCGTCTAATCCAACATTGTCATCAGAACCACTCACTACAGGTGAGTTCATACCCATTTAATTAACCTTTGAAATGCTTTTAAATGTTTTAAATACTTTATGGGGGGGGGAATACAAGTTCAATGCTTATAGTTATTGAAATCAATCACATGTGATTGCATTAATCACATGTGATTAATAACTAGAAAACCAATGATTTTATCACTGTTCAAACTGTTTATCAAACTGCTTTACTTCAAAATACTTTACAAACTCTTTTACTTATCAAATGCTTTTATTTAAACTTTGTTATACTTCTTATAAATTGCATGCCCATATATGTATAGATATATAAGCAATGTTTAAAGGGCTTAGGAAGGCCATCCGCCCTATTTCCTTTTTCTCTATTTGGATGTGGTCTGGTGGGATTTCAGGTGACCATCCGAAGGTCGTTTCAATATTAGTTATATATCAAATATACGTATATAGACATAAAAGTACTTCCATATTCATGCGTACAATACACATCACTAGAAAGTTACCATCGGGGTAACATAGGATCATACTACTACAACTTCTAGATCAATGAGTCAGTTCATTCATGAGTCTATACATTACATTACTATGAGAACGTATACAACTATACTAGAAAGAGAACATATACAACTATACCAGGAGGAGAACATATACAACTATACTAGAAAGAGAACATATACAACTATACTAGTAGGCGAACATATACAACTATACTAGAACGAGAAACATTACACTACATATACAAGAATACATTAACAATTGTGATCCACTGGATCGGAGCATGCATTAAATGTCATGGCCCGAGTTGTAGCCAGAATTCTCTTGGAGGGAGAACGTGAGTTTGCCTATAGATCTATACTGGATTGACTATCCTACACCTTGCTGCTAGTTACAGTCGGACCTGCAGGTCTTGGTAGAAGGCTACTTTAATAGAAAATATAGGTTTTTCTGAGAGATTCAAACTTTTACAAACACTTACATACATTTTACAAACTTATACTTGGGACACGTTCAAACGTTTTGATAACAAACACCGACACTAAAATACTTATGAACTCACCAGTTTAATGCTGATAAACTCTTTCAAAATAACTTGTATTCTCAGGTCATCAGTAGACAAGTACCGATGCCATCTTTTGAGAAGATGGGGCGCCTTCAAGACTCATCATATTATTTTGATTTAGATTATATTTTTGGTGTCTAAAACTGTACAGAACACGCTTGTATTAAAATTATATATTTAATGCAATGGATGATGTTGTTTGCTTATTTACATTTACTGTGTTGTGATACTATACATGACGTCCTCCGCCCTAAAACATTTCCGCCGTTCTTGGTTTTGGGGTGTGACAATAAGGATTTTGAAGATGGGGCGTGGCATCCTCACATCACATATTTTGTCACGTGTATTTGGAAATAAAACAAAAATCGATTCGAATACAATGTACAAACTTATACTTTATCAATATGATGGTTGTAATACTTTGATCTCTATTATTCAATTGTTATGATAATGTACATGACGTCATCCGCACCCGGACGTTTCTCCGTCACAGTTTGGGGGTGTGACAGATTAGTATCATAGCATTGTTTATAGTGAACTAAGTATATCAAACCATGTAAGATATAGTGAACTAAGTATATCAAACCATGTAAGATATACAACTATAAATACAATAGGGCAAAAACACTCTAACTAAGAAATATACTTTTGAAAATATAATAGGATTTTTATAAAAAGTATACATACGTGTATACTTACTAGAACAATATCATAATAAGAACAACACTGAAGTTAAAAGATAAGTTGAACACTACTATTAAGCCTAGAGATTTATGTAATCCTATCTTAGATAAATATAGTTTGATTAACTATATTTATACGAGATACAACCATAATGTGTTTGGGAATGGTCGTGGTGAACAAGGAGTCTAAAACTTACCAACACCCCATAAAAAGAAACTCTAGAACCAAACATAAAGTTTAAAATAGTATAGGAGAATTTTAAGATATTATAGAACCATACAACTAGACTCTTTATGTGTCTTTCATACCATTATTATTGTACAGTCAACATACGCAGGCCTATAGTTAAGATGTTCTCATTAGATAACACCTTTAAACCTTATGGCAAAAGTATGCCACCAAAGAAGTCAAACAGACACAAAAACAACACACCACCAACTCCACCACCGTCACCATCTCCACAGATGGACACTGCCATTTTCTAAGTTGCTGTAACAGCCGCCATGGAACACATCAACACAAATGGTACCAGTGGTACGGGAGGAATTACCAATAATATTAACCAGGGAGATAGCCAGGCGCACCCAAGGGAATGCTCCTATAAAGACTTCATAAATGGAAAACCTAAATCCTTCGATGGAAGCGGAGGTTTCATTGCTCTAACACGCTAGTTAGAACAGACTGAATCAGTGTTCAAGATCTGTACATGCCCAGAGGGAAGCAAAGACAAATTTGCAGCTTCTCTGACAAGGCCCTTTCCTGGTGAAATTGCCATGTCAAATCACTGACCCTTCCGGTAGCTAATTTGATGAGTTGGGAGGACTTAAAGATCATGATGCTAGACGAATATTTCGTGAGGGGAGTGTACAAAAGCTAGAACAGGAGCTTTGAAACCTCACCATGACAGGCTCTGACATTGCAACCTATATTGTCAGATTTAGCGATCTAGCAGTACCATGCCCTGGGATGGTCACCCCGGAAAGTAATAAGGTGAAACTGTAACATCCCGGAATTTTAAAAGGCAAAAGTGTAATTTCAAGGAGGGACTCGATGAGTAAGCACACTTACTCGCCGAGTCGGAGCGGGTTTTGGCCGCAATATAAGTGACCAACTCGCCGAGTCGGCGGCTGGACTTGACGAGTTGGTGCTGAAGAGAGAAAACCCTAAAGGACTCGACGAGTAAGCACACTTACTCCCAAGGGTTGCAACCTATTTAAAGGACTTTATGTCCTTCTCTTAGCCTCCTTAGCACCCCCTTGAGACAGAGAAACCCTAGCTCGTGTGTGTGAGGCCATTGAAGAGAGATTTAAGCTTGGAAAGGTGTTCTAGTGGAAGAAGCTTGAAGGTTCAAAGGGCTTACTGCAAGGGAGTGGTGTAGATCAGGAACCTACATCAGTTGGAGCATATGTTGGAGGTAATTATCTGTTGCATGGGCTCTTTTTGCATCTAGATTCATCACTTCTTGAGATTTGGGGCATCTTTGATATGGTAAAGAGTCATTTCGGGTTGGAGGTTAGATCTGGGGTTGCTACCTCAGATCTAGACTAGAGATGGTCCTAAATGTCATAAAGTTCCAGTCTTTGAATGATTGGTGAAGCCCCTTTGTCATAAACCCTAGCCATGGTGTGTTTTGGGCCTATATCTCTTTGCTATCACGTAAAGTTTGCAACTTTACGTGTGAGGCATGCTCTAGGATAGTGGATCTATAGTTTGGAGCCCCTGCATGGCTCGAAAAGCCTCTGAATGGATTGAGAACTGGCGATACTTGGCGAGTCGCATGGGTGTACTCGACGAGTTGTATGAATATGTGCATGAACTCGGCGAGTTGGAAGAACAACTCGGCGAGTCTGTTGAAGATTGCCTTGGACTCGACGAGTCTGCTCTTGGACTCGGTGAGTCTGGTCGCAGAACCCCAACCTCTTTTGGGTTAAGCCTTGAATCAGTGAGTCGGGGGGTGACTCGGTGAGTTGAGCAGGATGGGACTCGAAGATTCTTGGACTCGACGAGTTGAATTCCAAGGGTATTTTGGTAATGATTGGTATTTATTGAGTTCAGTTATTTGGTGTTGACCAGTGTAGGTGTTCGTGTCGGTGGTTGGAGCAGCGTGATCTTATTTCTTCAGCCGACAGTTGCAGGTGATTCTTCTCACCATACCAATAGGTCTAAGGCACCAAGGCCGGCCCAGCTTATGTTGTCTGATATGATAGGTAGCTTCATGCTAGGTGGTATGCTAGTAATTATGTGATATGTGATATGCTAGATGTCTTTGTGATACTTGCATGGAGGACCATGTGGGGTAGCCCATGGCACAATGGTATAAGACCATGGGGTAGCCCACGGCATCTTACAGGTTTATGTACGTGTTATGTGTAGATATTTATGTGATGCATGATATGCTATTTGGTTATAGATGGTATTTGCAGGGAAGACCCCGGGGGAAGCCCGTGGCATTGGATGTAAGACCATGTGGGGTAGCCCATGACAGTCCTAGGTAAAGAACATGTGGGGTAGCCTATGGCATTGGGTGTAAGACCATGTGGGGTAGCCCATGGCACTATTACAGGTTTTATGTATGCAAGGCTTATGTGATATATGGTAGCTTTTATAGCTAACATTATATATGATATGTGTGTAGCTTTTATAGCTACAGGATATGTGATATGTGGTTTGTGTGAATGGTATGCTTTGGGAAACTCACTAAGCTTCGTGCTTACATGTTTTGTTTATGGTTTCAGGTATCATTGTGTTGGAAAGGAGAGCTCGGATTGATCGCAGTGCACACACTTATGATTTCCGCAATGAATGATTTTGGGATAAACTCTGATAAACGAATTGATCGTCTATGATTTGATTGTTTTAGTTAAAAGGAATCAATGTTTTAGTTATATTAAAAATGAAATTTTTACCCCTGATTTTTGGGACGTTACAGAAACGATACATTTGGGGGCTATCCTCTCAAATCTAAGGAAATGTGATAGCTGCAAACCTGTCCACCTTTGATAGCGCCAAACACTTGGGACAAGTACTTGTGGATCATGGAGTCCGCAAGGGCTTTATGATGGCCATCCCCAAGCAAACAAAAGGGAGCGACAATAAGAAAAAGTTATGGAATAAAAAAAAGGCCAGCCAACACAAGAGCCCACAAAGAAACAAAGAACTGTGGCAGTCCATGTTGCTACTGTCCCTAGCGCTCCAGCACCTGCCAAACAATATGTTGGAACTCTTTCGAAATGCAACAACTGCAACTTTCATCACCATGGAGCCTGTCGAGAGATGCATTGCAATAATTGCAACAGAAAGGGGGACACTGTCTATTTCTGTAAGGCACCAACACAACAAACCACCCAAGCCACTAATGCCAGGATAAGCCAGGCTTGCTACGAATGTGGTGAAACAGGGCAATTTAAGAGGGATTTTCCAAAAGCAAGGAATGAAGGAGGCATGGGAAGAGTTTTAATTGTGGGGCACGAGGAGGATGTAAATGATCCTACCGTGGCTACTGGTATGTTTCTCCTCAATAATTCATATCCATGAATACTTTTTGATAGTGGCGCGGAGACAAGTTTCATGAGCCACAATTTTAAACAATTACTTAAACAAAATCCCCAATCACTAAAATACACATTCACCATAGAAATGGCAAATGGAATGGCAGAGAGCACTAACGATATATACATAGGAGGTACCCTCACTCTAAACAACTACTCTTTCCAAATCGACCTAATGGCGGTCACAATAAAAAGTTTTAATGTTATCATTGGCATGGATGGGTTAATTCCTCACCATGCCGATATCCTGTGTTACGAAAAGGTCGTTCGCCTTAATCTGCAAAGTGGCGAAACCCTCATCATTTATGGCGACAAACTCGACGCGAATCTACAAATCATCTCTTGCATCAAGGCTCATAAGTACCTATGCAAGGAATACCATGCTTTCTTAGCCCACGTGGTGGATGAGAAACAAGAAGTGAAATACATCAACGATATTCCCGAAGTTTGTAATTTCCACGACATATTCCCAGAAGAACTTCTAGGAATACTACCCGAACGCCAAGTCAAGTTCAAAATCGACTTGATTCCTGGAGCCACCCCTATAGCCAAATCACCATACCATTTAGCACCGGCAGAAGTGCATGAATTGTCCAGTCAACTGAACGAACTACTAAGCAAAGCATTCATCGGACCAAACTTCTCACCTTGGGGAGCACCGGTCTTATTCGTGAAGAAGAAGGATGGATCACTCCGCATGTGCATAGATTACAGGGAACTAAATAAACTCACCATCAAAAACTGATATCCTTTACCTCGAATCGACGACTTGTTTGACCAACTTCAGGGAGCAAACTACTTTTCAAAGATCGATCTAAGATCCGGGTACCATCAGCTGCAAGTACAGGAGGAAGATGTTCACAAGACTGCATTCAACTCGCTACCGCCACTACAAGTTTTTAGTGATGCCCTTCAGATCAACTAATGTGCCCGTGGTTTTCATGGATCTAATGAATTGTGTATGCCGACCTTACTTAGAAAAATTCATGATAGTATTCATCGATGACATACTAGTCCACTCACGAAGTAAAGAAGAACATAGTCAACACCTACGACAAGTTTTGGAGACATTAAGGGCGGAGAAGTTGTATGAAAAGTTCTCGAAATGCGAATTCTTGATTCGAAAGGTTGATTTCCTAGGTCACGTGGTCAGCGAGGAAGGAGTACATGTTGATCCCTCCAAAATCAAGGCAATTGAGATCTGGTCAGCACTAAAGACTTCAACAGAAATCAGTCAATTCTTAGGCCTTGTTTGCTACTATAGGAGGTTCATACAAAATTTTTTCAGAATCGCAAAGCCACTCATCACCTTGAATCAAAAAGGTGTAACCTTCAACTGGGAGGAGAAACAAGAAACTGCTTTCTAAACACTAAAGCAAGCCCTATGCAGCGCCCCGATCTTATCCCTTCTAGAAGGGACGGAAAATTTTGTCGTATAGTGCAATGCGTCCAAGCAAGGGCTAGGTTGTGTACTTATGCAACGAGGAAAGGTGATTGCCTACGCCTCGAGACAGCTTAAGACTCACGAGGTCAATTACACCACACATGACCTCGAATTGGGAGTAGTAGTATTTTCTTTGAAGATCTGGAGACACTACCTTTATGGCACGAAGTGCACAATCTTCACGGACCATAAGAGTCTCCAGCATATCTTTGACCAGAAGGAACTCCACATGAGGCAACGACGATGGGTAGAGCTGCTAAATGGCTATGAATGCGAGATTCACTATCATCCATGCAAGGCCTATGTAGTAGCATATGCCCTCAGTCGAAAAGAATACTCAGGTCGCCAAGTAAAATCATTAACCATGACCATCCATTCACACCTGTCCACACAGATCAAAGAGGCTCAGCTGGAAGCCTTGAAACCCGAGAATGTGGCAGATGAAGGATTAAGAAGAATGGATAAAAATCTACAAGTCAAGGGTGACGGAGCTCGCTACCTCATGGATCGAATCTAGACAACGAGGTTCAGCGGGTATAGAGACGTTGTCATGAACGACGCTCACAAAACAAGATACTCCGCACATCCCGGTTCAAACAAGATGTACCTGGACCTTAAGAAACTTTATTGGTGGCCAAACATGAAGGCAGAAATCGCTACCTATGTGGGTAAGTGCCTGACTTGCTCTAAAGTCAAGGTAGAATACCAGAAGCCCTCGGGTTTGTTACAAAAACTAGAGATACCCGAGTGGAAGTGGAAGTGGATAGCCATGGATTTTATAACCAAGTTGCCCAAGACGATGGGTGGTCTTGACACCATTTGGGTGATTGTTAACAGGTTAACCAAATCTACGCACTTCCTACCAATGAAAGATACCAACAAGATGGAGAAGCTAACCAAGACACAAATCAAAGAGATCGTACGATTACATGGTGTGCCGATATCCATTATCTCCAATAGAGATGGTAGATATACCTCACGGTTTTGGCAATCACTATAAAAGTCCTTGGGAACCAAACTCGACAAGAGTACAACATACCATCCCCAAACTAATGGGAAAAGGGAGAGAACCATTCAGACTCTGGAAGACATGTTGAGAACTTTTGTGATAGACTTTGGTAAAGCTTGGGATACCTATTTACCACTTATCGAATTATCATACAATAACAACTTTCACACCAGCATCAAATTCACGCCATTCGAAGCTCTCTACATTTTCAAGTGCATATCACCTATGTGCTGGGCTGAAGTAGGTGACACGCAGCTAGCAAAGGGGCAAGTTCCTAAAAGCACTATCATCGGCCCCGAGATCATAAGGGAGACAACAAAGAATATCGTCCAAAATTGAGAACGAATAAAAGCATCTATGGACTGGAAAAAGAGTTATGCGGATAAATGACGAAAGCCCTTAGAATTTCAGGTTGGTGACCGCGTACTGAAGCTCTCACCCTGGAAGGGAATGATACGTTTTGGAAAACGTGGGAAAATAAATCCAAGGTACATCGGACCATTCAAGATTCTTGCTAGAATAGGCCCGGTGGCTTAAAAACTTTAACTACCGCAGGAACTCAACAACATACACCCCACCTTCCACGTATCCAATATGAAGAGATGTCTATCCAACGAGACTCTTGTAATACCACTCGATGAAATCTAGCTCCATTGGAACACCAAGCGAGGGCCTTAATTCATATGGGAAAGAGAAGACCAGATTAATTTTGTACCCACATATTTTCCCTAGTTCATGATTACCCACTCTAGAACTAATTTCAGGACGAAATTTCCTCTAACAGGGGGATAATGTGACAACCGGCTATTTTGGGTCAACAAAAGTCAAGCAAGGTAACAATAGTCAAATAGCTAAAATACTCTTATGTCTTGCTTTGGAGTTTTCGGTTTTAGGAATCAAAAACCATGAAATTTTGGTTGTGAGGGAACCGAAATCCCATGCTAGAACCGAAATCATAAGCCTAGAACCAAACTCATGTTTTGGCAGAAATCCTCCTAGGCCGAAATCCCTCTAGAATGAAGACCTTGGTTCTCGGTTTCACTTGGACAAACATCAAGGTGATTTCAGTGAAGATAGGCCGAATCTTTGGTTTTAAAGGGTGGTGCTTTTCCCAGTGTGATATAATCCACATACCGATGCAAACATCACATCACTCTTACACCTTATCTATTTATATGGCCGAAAACACCATCACATTTCTCATTTACACTTCAAAATTTCCTTCAATTTGCTCTCAAGAAACGAATTCAACTTCATATACTTATCCCCAAGAACATATTCAAATCTTCATATATTTGCCCAGAAACACTTTCAAATATCCCTAGAAAACAAATTCTTCAACTGATTTTAGGACTCTTTGTAAGTCTTTCTTATATAATCTAGTGTTATGCAACACTTGCATTGTTAGTTCATCTAGTTTACACATTTTATTATGTGTTTAAGACTATTAGGATACGATTATCTTCACTCGTTCTAACTTGAAGATCATCGCCATCACTTTGTTATCCAGCCAAGACCACACTCGAGGTGAGTTCATACCCAACATTTTTTGCGATTTTCGATGTTTTAGGGGGGAATACAAGTAAAACACAAGAAAACTTGTGTTAAAAATACAATTTGATTACACATATTATTACTACCATTTGAGCAAAAAGGGTATAATTATATAAACATATATATAATTATTTCATTTCATTTTATTATCAAGGTAAATTGATAATAGCATACAAAGGATTTATTATTTCAACGAAACATTTTTATAAACTATAATAGATATAGTTTATGGAACATTCACACTATTTTACCTTTTAAGGAAAAAGAAATAATTATTTAAAAGTATAATTATTTTACACTGTGTAACCTCTATGGAAGGGTAATACACACATTTACTAGAAAAAGGGTTTTTCATTACACTACACGCAAATTGTCAGTACAACTTTGTAAGACACGTCTTCAACTACTTATTTGAGTACCAACAAAGTCATTTACTATAACCAGAGTCTCCTAGAGGGAGAGTGTGACGCTTGTGTATAGATCTATACGAGACTGAAAATCTCGTACCTAAACTATTAGCTACAGTTAGACCGGCAGGTCTAGGGTGACAAATGTTGTACCATTTCGACGCCTGAAGAATGTCGTAGCAGGCAATCTACGTCATTAGCATGGTTATAATAACTCACAAGGGGTTACAATTTAGACCTTTCTTGATCCAAATCTTTCGGTTTGTCACATCATCCCCCCGTTAGAGGGAATATCGTCCTGAAATTCGTTCTAAAGCAACTTTCAGGAACTTGGAAAAAGATGCGGGAACTTTTGCATCAGCTGATCTTCAAATTCCAAGGTGAACTCTGGTCCTCATTTGACACTCCATCGGACCTTCACGATGGGTACGCGGCTTTGCTTTGTTCACTCCACTTCCCTGTCCATTATTTCAATGGGTTCCTCGACAAAATGGTGGTGTTCATTTACCACAATCTCATCAAGCGGGACAACGAGAGTTTCGTCAGGTATGCGTTTCGCATGAAAGAGAGGGTGAGTTCAAGCGGTAGCTGGAGTTTATAAGCCACCAGACCAATCCCCGCAAGGATTTCAAGGGCCCGATGTATCTCGGGTTCAACTTCCCATGCTTTTCCCAAAGCGTATCATCCCTTTCCAGGTAAGGACCTTTAGCAGTACGCGATCACTGACTTGAAATTCCAAGGGATTCTCTCGCTTTCTTGCATAAATCTTTCGTCAGTTTCTAGATGCCCCTAATTGTGCTCGAATTTGGGTGATCTCTTCGGTTGTCTCTCTGGTGATATTGGGGTCGGTGACAGTGTCGTCGGGTACATGCCCTTTGGCTAGCTGTATGTTGGTCATCTCAACCTAACACAGGGATAGTCTACATTTGCGTCCTATTATGGTGAGGTGAATGGATGGTCGTGGCTAATGAGGATTGTGTACTTAACGCCCCAAAAGTAGTGTCTCTAAACCTTAAAGCGAACACTATTGTCACCAAAGTTAAGGTTGCGTGTGGTGTAGTTGGTCTTATATTTCTTAGATTGTCTTCAGAGTTTCTTACTATGGAATTCTGAGCTAGTGGGATGTCGATCTTTGCTTGTTTCTTAATGTTGGCTGAATATGTCGTCAATTCGGAATAGGGGATATCGATCCTTGATGATGGGCATTGTTTGACTCTTAGTAATCAGGGGTCTTATGGACAATTAGCCTTCCCTATTTATGATTCGGATGGGTGCTCTCTGAGGTACGAATTTTGGTCTAATAATTCTTTTACTTATTGGGGCGTTGCATCAAACGGACACTTTCTGTGTTTAGGTTGGTGCTAAGTGGCATTGGGAATTTGGCTATGGGAGTGGTTCCAAGAGTTGAGTCAGATTAGATTTTTATGGTCCATAATAGCTCCATAGTGGATAAAGTTTCCAAATTTATCCATTAGAATGGTCCCAACAAAGAACATCTGGTCTTTACGTCTCGAAGGGAGCCAAAAGTGCATCTTTTTCAACTTAATCCATTAAGTCCAGGTCTCCAACCTTCATATTTGAATCAAAATGATGTTTAGATGGATAAAATTTTAATATTTATCTATAACAAGGCCACAAAATTTCAAGATCTAAACATTATGCAATCAAAGTGACCAAAAGCTCATAACACCTAAAACTAGCTAGATCTAAAAATTTCATCATCAAGATTCAAGTTTTATTCCTCTAGAAGAAAGATCAAGGTGAACAAAATTTGGATCTACAAGCTCCAATGCAACCAACACTTCTTCAATTAGTTCCTTCTTCTCCAAGGTGCACCAAGAAAAATCCAAAGCACATAAATACACCTTCTTTTTGTTCACAAGGCTCAATCTATGGTTAGGGTTTCAAGAGAGGGTGTTGGATAGGTGGAGGCTGAGAATGGAATGAGTTTGAGGGAGTTAAGAAGCAAGAGCTTAAACCACGAAAATAGTGTTTGGGCACTGATCATGTACACTCAGTGTATTCAATTTAAGCCCAATGTACTCGGGCATACTTAGTACGCCCAGCGTACTCAATTTACGCCCAGTGTACGCGGCTCACCCAAAAATCGCTCTAACTTCAAATTGTCATCACTTATTCGTTTCAACTCCGATTTCGACGATCTTTATATCGATGGAAAGGTGTTGAGAAGATCTAGAATCCTATAAACTCTAGTTTCCTTGAAAACTTACCAAAATTAAATCAAAAATTCATAAAAGGCTCGAATTATCACTTTACGGTTATACCCTTGGGCTCCAAAGCACCAATCGAACTCTCAGATCACCTAATCTACATTACCCACACTCAAAGGGGACTGCGACTCTTTCCCAAAGTCCCTAAGCCTTATGATATTCAGTCTTCAGGTCATATCCCCAAATTATGAAACGATTTGAAAGAAGGTGTTACACGATATCTATGGGCACCTCAATGATTTGGAGTTGACATCTTGTCACACCCCAAAACCAGAACGGCGGAAACATTCTGGGGTGGATGACATCATGTCAAGTATCACAACATATGTAGTATAGTAATCAAAGTACAACAACCATTGAATTAATAATAATAATTTTACATGGTTTACATTACAATACATCAACGTAATACAAGTAATAGTTTAAGAGCAGCTTGGTACTAAACTATCTTCATCAAAAGCTCCGAGGATTGTACCTGTCTAATGCTGACCTGAGAATACAAGTTATTTGAAAAGCGAGTATCAGCATTTTTACAAATGCTGGTGAGTTCATAAGTATTTAGTGTCATTTTATCTAAATAACTTTATAAAAGTAGTATTTTTAGATTTATCCATTGAATTAGAGTCCTTTCCAGAAAATCCTATATTTTCTTTATTAAAAGCAGTCTTCTAGCAAGACTGGACGGAGTTAGGTGGTAAAAAGTAGTTTTCCCTTAAACACTATCCTTATCATAATACAAAATTTGATTATTAAAGAAAGCAGGAAAAATTACGGAAAATAACATATGCCTCAACAGTGAAGACTGCTAACTAAGGCAAAAGGAATCATAGACTCCAAGAGAGTATCGAACAAATGACACGCCTGGTTTAGTCTAAAAAAAGGAGAAACAGACCCCATATGGTACCAAAGGAAAGGTATGGCTAGCAAGGTCTAAAAACTGAGAATACAGACCCCAGACAGTATCAAATGAAAGATACAACTAGTAAGGTCTAAAAACAGAGAATACAGACTCCAAACAGTATCAAATGAAAGATACAGCTAGTAAGGTCTAAAACAGTGTAACTCTATGAGTGTGTTTCCAGCATATAGTGTAAGATACCGTTACCTTAAGGCCATGAATTATAAGGTAACCTGAGATACTCATAACCATACTAACTGACACTAGAGTACTTGACGCCCTGCAAGCGTCTGTGTAAAATATGACACTTGTCACCCCTTGGCTTGGTAGGCCGTGGACTGTAACTAGTAGTCAGGGGCGGGGGTGTCAATCCCGTATAGATCTATAAACACAATGTCCGCTCTCCCTACAAGAGACTCTGGTTACCAACTAGACAACGGAGAAGGCCGTGTCTTGAAGATGCATCCCAAATAGTGGATAGTGAATTTCCGATATACGCGTTGGACTAGCAGTAGAGACTCATAACTGAACCGATCTATGTAAACCCATATGTCTATACATGTATCCATGATATATAATTAATGATCAAACGACCTTCGGATGGACATCCGATCCCACCATACCACATCCAAACGAGGAAAAGGAAATAGGGCGAACTAGCCTTCCTAAGTCCTTTGAACATTATTTATATA
This sequence comes from Lactuca sativa, assembly GCF_002870075.4. Classification (NCBI taxonomy): domain Eukaryota; kingdom Viridiplantae; phylum Streptophyta; class Magnoliopsida; order Asterales; family Asteraceae; genus Lactuca; species Lactuca sativa. The sequence continues at coordinate 163,722,751 of NC_056623.2, read as the reverse complement.
ACTATACAAGTATAGGCATACATTTAACTAATTGAAGTGCTTAACGAATTAGGAGTGTTTCACTAAGCAGAAGCGTCAATAAGTGAAGTAGAAACGATGACAAGTGAGGTAGGAGCGTCTAACGAGTGAAGTCGGAGTGTCAATCAAGTGAAGTAAGAGCGTCTAACGAGTGAAGAAGGAGCGTTTAACAAGTGAAGTAGGAGCGTCTAACGAGTGAAGAAGGAGCGTTTAACAAGTATAAGCGTTTAACTACGCAGAAGTATAATGAAGCAGTAGTATCTAACAAGTGGGGTATCAAAACATGGAAGAAAACCTGTATACTTAAGAAAATCCCGACTGGGTATTCTTTTGTAAAATAAGTTTGAAAATCTTTAGAAATTCTTTGGAAACCTTTCATAAATTAGTTTTTAAATGAGACTTTGGTAAAACAGTATAAGTAAGAGAATTTAATACATAAAGACGTTTTAGAAAACCATTTACAGTATCAAACTTGACAAAACCGTTGACAGTGCAATAAATTCTTGTGCATGCGGGTTATCAATCACATGCGATTGATATGATAACTGGAATGTTTAACTTGTATTCCCCCCCCCCCCCCCCAATTAAAAACATGTAAAAACATTTAAAAAGGTTCATTCAGGGGCATGAACTCACCTGATGTAAGTGGATCCGACGAAGGTGTCGGTTGGGTGCTCGGTGTCAAGTAAAGACTTGAACACACTTAGTGACCTATTAACATATGATAACATATGTTTACATATAATTAGTACATATAATACCAATTAAACAAGTATACGCATCCTAAAGTGCGGAAAAACACTCTGATTAAGTGTTTGGAGTGTCCCGGGTAACATCTAAGGGTGTGTATGGCCTAGATAGGGAGTTTACTCTCCAAGAGTAAACTCTTTATAGAGTTAACGGCCCTAAGAGCATGTCCCCATGAGTTTACGGCCGTAAACTAATGGTGGGAGTGTTCTAGGATGCTAAATGGCCTTATATCACTTGTGGAATTTTGCTAGGTCCAAATATAAAGCACATGAGTGGATTTAAGGCATCTAAGGGACCATTTTAGGAGTTTACGGCCCTAAAAAAGGAGTTTATGGTCGTAAGCTCCTATATGTATATACTTTTGGTGCTTAAGGACTTGAATGATAGAGAATAAAATCCTATGCATTTTTCCAAGTCAAATGGGGGGTTTATGGCACCATTTTACCCCTTTATAGGAGTTTACGGCCCAGGTACCCATTCATGAGGGGTTTACGGCCGTGAACTCCTTATGGAGTTGTTTTAATTGAGTTTAAGGTCCCTAACTTGTTGGTGGTTGATTCTAGAATTTAATCCAAGGCCATTGATGTGTTTAAGTGGCTTTTAAACACTCAAATATGAGTTTACTCCCCATGAAGAGGAGTTTACGGCCCAAGCATGCTCTTGGGTAGTAAACTCATGTTTACTTCCAAAAACTCGCTTCAAGGTGTTCTAAGTCCGATTCCATAAGCCTACAAGTCATACCTAAGCCTTAGGGGCAATTTGGAGGGGTTTTGGGGCTTAAAAACCCCATTAAATGGTGTTCATGGTCCAAGAGTGTTCTTGGGCTGTAAACACATCATTTTGTCCCTATTTTATGTCTTAAACTTGGATTTTCATGCTAGATAATCTATACAACAAGTTAGGATAGGATGCTTACTCGTTTGGGGCTTGAAACGGACGATTTTTGGCTCGAAATTAAGTTGTAGAGAGAGAGAGAGAGTATAGAGAGAGAGATTAAAACGGGGTGGAATGAATTCCATTCTCCCTTATATATGGGTTGGAGTTGAAGCTCAGTGGAAATCTACCCGATACTGCCGTTAAACGGGGCTTTTGGTCGCACCCGATTTAGTGGTCGTAATAAAATTAACTTTTTCCAATTAAATGGAAATGTAATTTACGTGCTTTTATTTATTTTTATTACGAAGACAATGACATAAAATATCAATAAATAAAACATTTATTTATTTGACGACCTCTATTTAACGGAACTTTTATAAAATGAAATATTCCGTTAACGGAACAGGGTAATGTAACGGAATAAACTTTGGGTTGTCACACATCTAAAGTGATTGGCTGAGCCCTGATTGAAATTGACGTGTTCAATTTATTATTCAGATGAAATCGTCTCAAGTCATTATTGGGAAACACAATCTTGAATTCTAAGATTGACCATCATCAACGGAACAGGGTAATGTAACGGAATAAACTTTGGGTTGTCACATCATCCCCCCGTTAGAGGGAATTTCGTCCCAAAATTCAAGTTTAGGCAAGGAAGTAGGTATGAATGATCAGGTAGAGGCAGGAGGGTACTTCCTATTGGGTTTGCCTTGCACTCCCAAGTGATATCTGGTTCGTGTCTGTCATTTAAACAGACCATCACTTACGGGATGCAGGTTCCGCCTCGTGCAGTTAGTGATTTCCTACAGGTATGTCTACGAAGTTAGCGTTCTCAATGGTTTCTATCAAGGTGAGTGGAATACGAAAAGTGACGTCGGACAAACACTACTCAAGTCTAAGGAGTGGGTCGATCTGTGGTGCAACTTATGGAATTTTCCGAAAGTAGTAGTGGTCTGACTAAGGTTGGACCAATCTCCGTAAAGGATCTCGGATGGTCCAAAGCTCTCGGAAGGGTAGAGCTTTTCAGTACTTAGAACATAGTGTACTTCTATGGCAAGATCATCACTGGTGTGATCACCATTCCGAAGTTCTAAACGTTCTCTCTCATCCTGGAAGTGTAGTCCTTCAGGTTGGTTCTTAGGAAGCTCGGGTTGTCTTTAGTTTCACGTTTCCTGTCAATTGGCTTTTAGAGACTTTCTAGACCATCGGATGGGTTGTGTATCTACGGTATCTTTTTGTTATAGAGTGGCTATCTCAATCTTGTGCAAAATGAACCTGCACTAATGAATCTTGAGATATTCCTGACGGAAACCCTCAGGGTCGGGGAGATAGGGTTTTTCACCAGACGAGTGTTGGACTATCTCAGGAGGTGGTTCTACTATCTATGCGTGAGATAGTATTTATGGAACACCTGATAGTCCGATGAATCTCGTAAGACATGCCCTAAATTCCAAGGCGTTGGTTTATTCTAGTGCGGAAAGCATGTGCTCTTGTATAACCCATTGACTAACACCTAGACTGGTGTCAAGTCTATAATCTCTTCGGGATCTGGGTTATAAGGCTTAACGCAACTACTTCCACATTTTAACCAAGTATTCCTGGCTACAGAGGTTATCCGGTGGTTATCAGTATCCTAGTGTTCACTTCGGAGAATGAAGTCTATCGTCTACAGGGCGACGACAATTTCCTCCTTGCGAGAAGGTGGAGGGTCCTAGGCACTACTTGTCGGTAACGGGGTGGACGAAGTGCCTGAGTAGTGCGAGCATCTTCTGCAACTACTCTTCCAAAGGTTCTGAGTTCTCTCAGACTAGGTCTAATCTAGTGAGTATAGGTTCCCATCACTCGGAACTTTTAATCTCTTTACTAACTGGGGTGTTAGTTACTATGTGGGTTTAACCGGGATGACAACAAATTTCGGATTTGTGGTCATTTTAGTAGCTCAACCCGCAGTGGTTCTCTTGACTCCAGCTCCTATTCTATGGAACAGGATGAAGGGCTTTGCTATGAGGTTCGTGGTAGAGCTCATACTTGGCTTAACCACTAATACTTGGTGTATGCAAACCGTATATAATTGAGATCGGCAGGATGTTCAGTTGTGTGACTCCACCCCAGACCCACAACCCAACGAGGAACAGGGAGTAGGGAGGAAGCACACATCTTAAATTTTTTTGATCTCAACTATATACCACCTTTATGCATATACCTGGTTATAGTGGTCAGTCCCATGAGTTCTATCCTCTGGGTTCACGAACCTAGTGTGCGAGGTACAAAGGGTCTTTCCGGGGATTTACTAAGTACGCTTCGGGTGGTTATCGTCTTCTGGAGTATCCGTAGTGTCTTTCGCTTCGGTTTCCATATGACTAAGAGGGGTCGGTTAACAGCACGCGGTACCCTTCTCTTGGGTACTTCGGAAGGTTTGAGATAAGAGGGACGACTGACGGATCACATTAGGTTTGATTATTTGTATTATGTTTAGGTTCGGAAGAACCTTTATCTGCCGAAATGGCCTACGGAGAAAGTTCTTTTTACACAGCACTAGGGATTTACACATGGTTGCACTACGTCAAGCCATGATTGGTAGAGTCGTCGAAGTTGGCAAACTTTGACATGATATAAAATGAGGATCGATAGAGTCATGTGCCGAACGGGCAAACAAGTTCTGGGCGTCTCGGGTTTCGTCCCGTGTATCACTGACGCGGATACCTAGACCGATAGAGTTGACGCGAAACTATAGAGGGTCCTGAGTGTTTCTGAGTAGCGTAACTTCTCATGAATGGATTCTCACGAGGCATTTCTATAATCGCCTAACATATACTAGGCATGTATAATTAAGGTGGGGAGGACTGTTGACTGAGCGACTCCGCCCTAAATCCACAACCAAACGAGGAACAGGAAATGAGACGGCATTCACTCACTCTAGGTCTATCCATCTTAACTATACATGGACGTAACTTATATGTTTAGCCATTATAGTTTTCACCTGATGAAATTTTAAATTTTATAACAGTGCTGCGACTTTCGCCTTACTGGGGAAATATTTACACTTGAATTAGCGTTTTAATGTTTTTGGTTAGTTATCTGAGATTGAGAGGCGTACCAAAAATCCATCGGGTTCCTTGATGCTTCTCCCTAAGCAGTAGAGTTAGACTCCTCCTGTGTCTTTGTTGTTTCCTTCAGTTGGGCAGTCCCTTTTGAAGTGTCCAATCTCACCACATAGACGGCAAACTGGATTGGTCGTCGCATTGGTGATTGATGCAATACACTCCACCGGGGTTCTGCATACTCGAGCAGTATGCCCCTTCATGTTGCACCTAGCACATAAGAGTTCCCGGCATATACCATGATGATGGTACCTACACTTACCGCAGTGGGGAATATTTCCTAGGTATGGTCTTCTTGAAGTCGGGAGGGAAGGATTGACAGGGGTATTGACTGTCTCGGCTCGTTGCTTTTCGGAAGGTCCTTGAGCCGAGGTACCTCCTTCCTCGATCTTGAGTTTTCTCTTCAGTAGGTTTGGTTGAGGTTCTTGGGTGGTTGGGTATGCAGGTGTTGGTTGCTGCTGTTCATTGCTAGGATCGGAATTTCCGTTAGGGCCCTTGCTAACATTGGCGTTGTTAGCATTCAGATGAGCCATGACAGCTGCTACGGCTGTCGAGGCTGCAGCTTGGAACGTAGCTTCATCGAATAGGAGAGTAGGTTTCTTGCTTGCGGACTGGTTACGCTTCTTTGGAGGCATGGTTTCTCCTACACGGAAAGGAACACAAGATAATGAGAGACAATGGCTACCCTGGACATATCTGTCCTGACTGTATTAGACATAAAATTTTCCCGTGCCTCGGATGTTGGTTGTCTGAGTGTCGACCTACATCCCTATGATGTAGTCCTGGTATTCAAGGTAGGAGTATGAGTATCAGAAAAAGGCCATAAGATGGGAGTCGTTCCTACTAAGTTACCTTTATACTGGGAAAGGTTTCACTCTCCGGCCTGGATAGATTTGAGAACAGTTCGGAACGAAAAACCGCGGAAAGAGGCTCACGAAGGCTTATGGTTACACACTCTCAATAGAGGTGTGGGGATCCGCTCTAATCGTGTAACTGGCGACGGGAAAAGGCGATTTTACCTAACACATAGCGTGAGTAGTGTAACCACTAACTCACTAATTAGTATTATTTTATGGGTGTATTAGCGTGACGAACACGAGGAAAAGACACTTCTCGGGTTCCATGTACTGGATCGCTCTGTCTACCTCGTAGCTTTGACTGGGACCGGCGTGGGTTTCCTTCGGGTGGTTACCTAGGGTTCTTTTCTCGTGAAGGCATATTGAATTTCTATTCCGCCTTACTTCCAAATCCAACTCTGGGTGTCATCACTTCATGATGGCTGACTGGAAATCTCGGAAGTTCAGGCGAACCTCTCACCGATGTCCTTAAAAGATATAGACACTTGGTGATTTCAATAGTCTAGACCCAGTTCATTTATCTCCGATTGGAAATCTTCTCAATAAACCTTTTTCTGGGTCTGCATCAACTCTTCTGCCAAGCACTGAAGTGGATAGGGTTTTCTACAGGGTTCGTGCGAGAATGGAAATGTCTAAAGAATCCTAAGAGATTATTAACATTTCACTGGATGATCCATATCGAGTCCTGCTACGATTACACAGGGTATACAAATCATATATTGCTAAGATCCGATAGGCCTTCGAATATGTTATACTACTATATATCCACATCCAAACAAGGAAAAGGAAGTAGAGCAAAACCACACATTCTTAGCCAATGGGATCCTTATTATATATAACCTTGGGAGTATACCCTCTGTAGTTGTAGGTATATCAATAAGGATCTTTTTACTTCTTCACACAAGGTTGTCTATAGATCCTAAAATACCCCTATGGTATTTTAATTTCTTGTTGTGTTCTTATCTTCTGAATATGATTCTGGGATTAGTGTGAGTCTTTTAGTATTCCAAAATACTCCTATAGTATTTTAAACTTTATGTTTGGCTCTAGCATTCATAGTTGGTAAGTTTCAGACCTGTTGCAACACCACTATCACTCCCAAGCTCATGTTCATCGCATCTCGAATAAATGTAGTTGATCATGTTACATTTATTCCAGCTTACGATTATATAACTTCCTAGGTTTGATGGTAATGCTCAACATCCAAAGACATTTATTCTTGTTCTTATTGTGATACTTGTGTTCGCGTGTTTAGATTCTGGATGTTCTTATACTTTGGTAAAATATGGTTATATTTTAAAGTATAATTCCTGGTCAGAGTGTTTTTTCCCTATGTATTTATAGGCTGTATATCTTTTATGAATTGATATACTTAGCTCACTATAAACAATGCTCTGATACCAATCTGTCACACCCCAAAACCGGAACGGCGGAAACGTTCTGGGTCGATGACGTCATGTCAAGTATCACAACATATGTAGTATAGTAATCAAAGTACAACAACCATTGCATTAATAATAATAATTTTACATGGTTTACATTACAATACATCAATGTAATACAAGTAATAGTTTAAGAGCAACTTGGTACTAAACTATCTTCATCAAAAGCTTCGGGGATTGTACCTGTCTAATGCTGACCTGAGAATACAAGTTATTTGAAAAGCGAGTATCAACATTTTTACAAATGCTGGTGAGTTCATAAGTATTTAGTGTCATTTTATCCAAATAACTTTATAAAAGTAGTAGTTTTAGATTTATCCATTGAATTAGAGTCCTTTCCAGAAAATCCTATATTTTCTTTATTAAAAGCAGTCTTCTACCAAGACTGGACGGAGTTAGGTGGTAAAAAGTAGTTTTCCCTTAAACACTATCCTTATCATAATACATAATTTGATTATTAAAGAAAGCAGGAGAAATTAGGGAAAATAACATATGCCTCAGCAGTGAAGACTGCTGACTAAGGCAAAAGGAATCATAGACTCCAGGAGAGTATCGAACGAACGACACGCCTGGCTCAGTCTAACAAAAGGAGACACAGACCCCAGACGGTACCAAAGGAAAGGTACAGCTAGCAAGGTCTAAAAACAGAGAATACAGACCCCAGACAGTATCAAATGAAAGATACAACTAGTAAGGTCTAAAAACATAGAATACAGACCCCATACAGTATCAAATGAAAGATACAGCTAGTATGGTCTAAAATAGTGTAACTCTAAGTGTGTGTTTTCAGCACACAGTGTAAAATACTGTTACCTTAAGGCCATGAATTATAAGGTAACCTGAGATACTCGTAACCATACTAACCGACACTAGAGTACTTGACGCCCTGCAAGCGTCTGTGTAAAATATGACATTTATCACCCCTTGGCTTGGTAGGCTGTGGACTGTAGCTAGCAGTCAGGGTGTGGGGGTGTCAATCCCGTATAGATCTATACACACAATGTCCGCTCTCCCTATAAGAGACTCTGGTTACCAACTAAACAACGGAGAAGGCCATGTCCTGAAGATGCATCCTAAATAGTGGATAGTGAATTTCCGATATACGCGCTGGACTAGCAGTAAAGACTCATAACTGAACCGATCTATGTAAACCCATATGTCTATACATGTATCCATGATATATAATTAATGATCAAACGACCTTCGGATGGACATCCGATCCCACCATACCACATCCAAACGAGGAAAAGGAAATAGGGCGAACTAGCCTTCCTAAGTCCTTTGAACATTATTTATATAACTATACAAGTATAGGCATACATTTAACTAATTGAAGTGCTTAACGAATTAGGAGTGTTTCACTAAGCAGAAGCGTCAATAAGTGAAGTAGAAACGATGACAAGTGAGGTAGGAGCGTCTAACGAGTGAAGTCGGAGTGTCAATCAAGTGAAGTAAGAGCGTCTAACGAGTGAAGAAGGAGCGTTTAACAAGTGAAGTAGGAGCGTCTAACGAGTGAAGAAGGAGCGTTTAACAAGTATAAGCGTTTAACTACGCAGAAGTATAATGAAGCAGTAGTATCTAACAAGTGGGGTATCAAAACATGGAAGAAAACCTGTATACTTAAGAAAATCCCGACTGGGTATTCTTTTGTAAAATAAGTTTGAAAATCTTTAGAAATTCTTTGGAAACCTTTCATAAATTAGTTTTTAAATGAGACTTTGGTAAAACAGTATAAGTAAGAGAATTTAATACATAAAGACGTTTTAGAAAACCATTTACAGTATCAAACTTGACAAAACCGTTGACAGTGCAATAAATTCTTGTGCATGCGGGTTATCAATCACATGCGATTGATATGATAACTGGAATGTTTAACTTGTATTCCCCCCCCCCAATTAAAAACATGTAAAAACATTTAAAAAGGTTCATTCAGGGGCATGAACTCACCTGATGTAAGTGGATCCGACGAAGGTGTCGGTTGGGTGCTCGGTGTCAAGTAAAGACTTGAACACACTTAGTGACCTATTAACATATGATAACATATGTTTACATATAATTAGTACATATAATACCAATTAAACAAGTATACGCATCCTAAAGTGCGGAAAAACACTCTGATTAAGTGTTTGGAGTGTCCCGGGTAACATCTAAGGGTGTGTATGGCCTAGATAGGGAGTTTACTCTCCAAGAGTAAACTCTTTATAGAGTTCAAGGCCCTAAGACCATGTCCCCATGAGTTTACGGCCGTAAACTCATGGTAGGACTATTCTAGGGTGCTAAATAGCCTTATATCACTTGTGGAATTTTGCTAGGTCCAAATATAAAGCACATGAGTGGATTTAAGGCATCTAAGGGACCATTTGAGTAGTTTACGGCCCTAAACAAGGATTTTACGGCCGTAAGCTCCTATATGTATATACTTTTGGTGCTTAAGGACTTAAATGATAGAGAATAAAATCCTATGCATTTTTCCAAGTCAAATGGGGGGTTTATGGCACCATTTTACCCCTTTATAGGAGTTTACGGCCCAGGTACCCATTCATGAGGGGTTGACGGCCGTGAACTCCTTATGGAGTTGTTTTAATTGAGTTTAAGGTCCCTAACTTGTTGGTGGTTGATTCTAGAACTTAATCCAAGGCCATTGATGTGTTTAAGTGGCTTTTAAACACTCAAATATGAGTTTACTCCCCATGAAGAGGAGTTTATGGCCCAAGCATGCTCTTGGGCAGTAAACTCATGTTTACTTCCAAAAACTCGCTTCAAGGTGTTCTAAGTCCGATTCCATAAGCCTACAAGTCATACCTAAGCCTTAGGGGCAATTTGGAGGGGTTTTGGGGCTTAAAAACCCCATTAAATGGTGTTCACGGTCCAAGAGTTTTCTTGGGCCGTAAACACATCATTTTGTCCCTATTTTACGTCTTAAACTTGGATTTTCATGCTAGATAAGCTATACAACAAGTTAGGATAGGATGCTTACTCGTTTGGGGCTTGAAACGGACGATTTTTGGCTCGAAATTAAGTTGTAGAGAGAGAGTAAAAAGGGGTGGAATGAATTCCATTCTCCCTTTTATATGGGTTGGAGTTGAAGCTCAGTGGAAATCTACCTGATACTGTCGTTAAGCGGGGCTTTTGGTCGCACCCGATTTAGTGGTCCTAATAAAATTAACTTTTTCCAATTAAATGGAAATGTAATTTACGTGCTTTTATTTATTTTTATTACGACGACAACGACATAAAATATAAATAAATAAAACATTTATTTATTTGACGACCTCTAATTAATGGAACTTTTATAAAATGGAATATTCCGTTAACGGAACGGGGTAATGTAACGGAATAAACTTTGGGTTGTCACACATCTAAAGTGATTGGCTGAGCCCTGATTGAAATTGACGTGTTCAATTTATTATTCAGATGCAATCGTCTCAAGTCATTATCGGGAAACACAATCTTGAATTCTAAGATTGACCATTATCCATGTCTCGAGTTCATACAGATATCGGAGAACAAAGGAATAGGTAATCACTTATCTAAGGGTTGAATATTGATTAGATCAAGAGCTTGGTAGTTGCATTGGATGGCTAACTCTCCTTTGATTATTCGAGAAGTATTGTTCCTCGTATAGTTAATGACTTGTCTAATTAGGAGATTGTTGAAAAGAGGGTCCAAGTTCATTAACTATTGGTAATATTTCTAATAATAGTAGGGTCCTTTTGGGTTTCTCTCAAGACCCAAATTAAGTAGAATAAATAAAGGTGAAATTGGTTTATTAATTATTATGGTTAATAATTAATTAGAATCTAATTGGAAACACATTTTGGTTGATCATGAATATTCCAGAACCCTAAGAAGAAGGGTAGTGGACAAAATTTCCCTTAGGATAAAGGGAATTTCGTTCTTAGGGTTATCCATCCTACATGGGCTTGAGGATAGAACCCTAGAAGGCATCCTAGGCTATAAATAGGGCCTTAGGGATTCATTCTTTCTTGCTCATTCTTTGGCTTGACGTTTCGCCTCTATTTCCTCCTTCCATAGGGACGATTTCTAACCCTCTTAGGCTTTGTGAAATTGAACCTTCTCCTAGTTATTTTTATTCAAGTCTTTGGTGTCATTGGGTGTGATACCTTTAAAGGGATTCCAATTTGGTCCTCTCATCTAAACAACTTCATGGAGGATTAAGATCTTAAAAATGAATATACAAGGCTACATAATTGGTATGTTTTTCTTCTTTATGTTTTTGTTTTATAGGATAGATGTAATTAGAATGAAATCATAGATCTATAGGTTGCATGTACACTTAGGTATATCGTAGTTTCAATTTTTCTGCTACCTACTTTAGAGTGTATTCGATGCATAAAAAAACCAACATCCCTGACCTTGACTTGCGATGTTGCGATGTAGTCATCTACCAGAGTTTAAATGGTGACAATTGACTAATCTAAACAAGTCATGTGGAAACACACTAGAAGGCTCATAACTTGTAGGTGATGAATTACGAGTTCAGACAATATAGTAACTACGTATTCATGCAATGATACTCTAACCCTTACTAGACACGTATTGGGGGAGTAATCCCTGAAATAGTATTGTTTATGCAATGTAGGCGATGATCCTAAGGAAAAATCCTTAGCAACAAACATATAAGGAATTATGATGTAGGCGATGATAGGTAAATGCGATATAGGAGATGACCCTTAGGATAAATCCTTACGGAAGAATATATAATAAAATAGGGGTGGGTAATTGGTTTAATTGTTTTATAATTAAACATATTAACTATATTATTATGTGTTGAAAACTCTATATACTCACAGGTTTCCCAACCTGACTCACTTAGTTATTTGTATCGTAGGTATCGATGCGAAGATACATTACACTGGGAGATTAATCGAGATGTGGACCAATAGTGTAAATTAATGTAAGATTTGTTTGTACTTATGTTTTGTATCAGTTATGACATCCCAAGTTTTGAAAAGATATCAATACGAATGTTTCTTAGGAAATGTTTAATGTTAATATTATCTCACATTGAAATAATATTTTTAGGACCAAATCCGTAACAAAAGAAATACTATGTTTTAAAATAAATATAAATAATTTTTTTTAAAATTGCCGTAAATTTGGGGATGTCACAAATACAACTCTACATGTTTTACAATACATTAAAGACACAATTTCTCAAGGATTATTTTTCAACAAAGCAAATACGTTCGATATAGAAGCCGTTTGTGACTCTGATTTGGCTGCATGTTCAATAACAAGGTCTATGAGTGGATTTTTTTTATTCTTTTTTGAAGGAATCCTATATAATGGAAGTCAAAGAAGCAAATTATAACTTCTTTGTCGTCTAAAGAAGTAGAATACCATTCAATGTGTCACATTTGTGCAGAACTAACGTTTTTATCTCGTCTTCTTCATGAATGAACTTGAGGTTCCCAAAAATACGTCTATACCTTTGAAATGTGACAATCAGGTTGCAATATACATTGCTAGTAATCTAGTTTTCCACGAGCGGACCAAGCATATAGAACTCAATTGTCACTTTGTTTATGAAAAGCTTCAAGAATGACTCATTTCTCTATCACATGTTTCATCTAATCATCAAAACAAAACAAAAACAAAAACAAAAAATAAAAAGATATTTTTCCTAAATTGCTTCAACCTAATCAACATTGTGAAGCATTATCAAAGTTGAATCTCATTACGTTGCCTTTAGCTCGAGGGGATGTTAGAATCAGTTATATTTCATATTACAGTTAGAGACAGAATGGTAGAATTGTCTTTTGTATAGAATTAGTTAGATAGTTTGTTACTTCTTCTTATCTATATATGCATGTATTATTGATTGAAGTTCTTAATGATATCGCAGATTCCTTCTTATTCAATTTCTTTTTTCTTTCGTTATTACATCACAACACCCATATCTTACAAAGAATCGATATGGAATATCATATATAGCTTGCATTCCCTTTCTATTTTAAAAACATTTTATCTTGTTTCAATTTTTGTTTCATTTATTTTTGATAAAATCAAACCAGCCATATCACTTTTTGATTTTCGACTTCGACTCATGAAGACATTTTGATTATTTTAAGTATATAAAGATTATTAATCTTCATATGAGTTATTATGTGCATGATTGTGCCTCCTTAGACGAAATAAAGAAGTGTGTTTAGTACCGAACGACCACCAATTCAATAAAAAAGAACGGCCCTTTTATTTATGGGCAAAACGGTTGAGCAATTGACATTATGAATTAATACATGGGCAGAACGCCCATATATTACATGGGTATATTTAAAAAAATTAAGTATGTATAAAGATTTGAGAAATTTGAATTTATAAGAAAAATATTGAATTACTAAAATTAAAGTGTTTTTTTTTCTTTTTTAAATTTAAACAAATCATTTAGATAAAATAATCAAAGCATGAGATTTTATTTTAAAATTTTGAAATTATAAGGAAAGTTCATTAATAAAATTGATATGCATTTATTATTAAATTTAAATACAATATGGAATTTAATAAAATAGGAAAACCACAAAATTACATATTGAATAAAAATTAATTCAAAATAACCACAAAATGACATGTGACAAAATGAATGAGAGTGTGACAAGTGGCAAAAAAAACCTTCATTTATTAGAGAAGATATCAATTATTTTTTATATTAAATATGCTTAAAGTTATAATATTCTCTACTTTTTTGTATTTGAAAAATAAAACTTTGCCTTTTATATATATATATATATATATATATATATATATATATATATATATATATATATATATATATATACATATTTGAGGGTGTTATGGTAATATAGATTTAAAAATGTTTTAATTAATTGTTTTTTTCACATCTTTAAATACTTTTAAATTCAAGTTTTCATAATAAAAATGTCAAAAAACATGCTTTGCTAATATGAAACAATTTCTTATGTATAATCGATTATCATTATGTAGCTCAAAGTTTGAATGGATTATTATTCAAAATATAAAGTTGAGGTGACAAAATCTCATAGATTTTCCTTGTTGTCACATTTTCGCAAATTATTTGTATTTTCGCATGAACCCTCCCATATATATATATATATATATATATATATATATATATATATATATATATATATATATATATATATATATATATGGCTTAGGGAATATATGGTTATTATGTACCTAAGCTTATATATAGAACTCTCCAAACTATGTAGTCTTGATCCATATGTGTCCAAACTAGTCATGCTATCTCATTTACTATTCTTTCTTAATCATGTGACATACAAAACCGATCAAATTTATATATTCTTTTTCTTCATTATGTCTAAGAACTTAAAGCATTACAAGTCATGGCCATTTTAATTAACCATACTAAATTTTAAATAAAAACCAATAAAATAAAGGATAAAATAAGAACATATAATAACTCAATCAAGATTTTCAAAAATCATTCGATATAGTTTTTCAATTGAATGACAAAGCATTTGAGTTAGATTCGTTAAAAAGTATTTTTGTTTTATTTTCCCTATAAACTTCAATTATGTTTTGTAATAAAAAGATATATAATTGATCTTGTTCATTCCATAATTTAACTCAATTGAATGGTTTTTTATTAAAACAAAGTTAAAAGAAAATAAATTGTATTTGTTTTGTTTAAAACTATGTAATTTAAAAGGTTTTATACCTAAGTTTAGGTACATAACAGCCACATATTCATTTTTCCTATATATATATATATATATATATATATATATATATATATATATATATATATATATATATATATATATATATATATATATAACCAAAAAAGACATTTTTTGTAGCAAGTAAAAAACAAGTCTAATCTATTATAATAAATGAAAGTTTTTTTGTCACATGTCTTTTTCTCCTTCATTTGGACACATGACATTTTCTAACATTTTTAAATTTTTTCTATTTTCCACTTGTCATTTTATTGTATTTTTCATTTTATTAAATTAAAATTCTACATTTAATATGTAAGGTAATATATATGTAAGGTATTTATTAGAAAAAGTTTATATATGTAATGTATCCAATACATTAAAGCCTCATTAATTTTAATAATTCAAAAGATTTCTTATTTTTCTTTTAAATTCAAACTTTTCAAATTGTTAAAATTTTATATTTAATTTTTTTTAAAATAAACTCATATAATACATGGGTCTAACATCTAATAATATATGGTAATAACATCTAATAATATATGGTAAGAAAGAGAAACATGTGCGCGGTTAAATGACTACATGTCCAAATCGTGAAGATGAGATAGCATGCAACTAATGTACATGAATATTGGAGAAAACGGATCACATGGGATTAGCCGCAGCAGCATATGATGTGGCCACAGCAGTAACATGAGTTGCCGATATCATTGACCATGCCCATGCTACGTTTCTTGATTTTCGTACTCATAACCACAACACGTACCAACTCTGACCCATTAAATATAGGACAGGAATTTAGAGGATGGTTGTTTGAGTTATTTACATTACTTTTATTAAATTAGACATTAAAACGTCTAAGAATATATAGAAAGTAATAGCACAAAATAATACGTTTTCTTCTTTTATTTTAACCGCATAACAAACCAAAAGGTTTATAGCCTAGTCATACCCGGTATTGTTCTCTTTTTTTGAGGTTGAGGGTTTAAGTCACATTGTGGACAAATGTGGATTTAAAATATAGTTTAGGAGTAAGTTAGATTTTCCGTTTAAAAAAAAAATATAAACTGCACAATAAAATACTTATTTTTGACACTTTATTTACAAGCATAGATAGTAGAACTAGCGGCGCATAAGTAGTAGAACTAGTGGCAGAACCAGTGAGACCATCATATTTTGTGAGACATAGGGATGCAATTCTAACCATTCAATCTGGAGATAAAAAAAATATTTATTCGAAAAAAAATAATATTATTTTCGTAACTTATTTTATCCAAAAAGAAAATAAAAAAATTACCATTTTTTTTAAATATACGTGTAATATTTTAATAAAATATTATACTGTAAGTATTTAAATCAAAATTTTAAAATGTTAGAATGTTCTACTAGAATATTAAGCTATAAATATTCAAAAAAAAATCTAATAGAATATTATAGTATTTAAGAAATCTAACAATTCAAATAGATTATTAGAATATTTTAAAATATCTACCAATTTTAATAAAATATTAGAATATTCTGACATTTTAAAAATTCAAATTGATTATTTACAGTGTAATATTCTTTAGAATATTTCACTTATATTTTGAAAAAAGCGATGATTTTTTTTAAAGTTATATAAATATATTTTTATATTTTTTTTGGTATATTAAATAACAAAAATAATATTTTAAATTTTTTTTGAATTTTTTCTTTTATTTTGCAATTTATAAGTTTTTTCTCTATTTTTTTCACGTCCTTAACCACTTTTAAATTCAAGTTTTCATAATAAAAATATCAAAAAACATGTTTGTCTAATATGAAACAATTTCTAATGTATCATCAATTATCATCAATCAGTTCAAAGTTTTGGATGGATTGTTGTCCAAGATATAAGGTCGAGGTCGCACAATCTTATAGGTTTTCCTTGTTTTCAAGTTTTCCCAAATTATTTGTATTTTCGCATGAGGCCTTATATATGTATTACCTTGCGGTAGTGTACTTTGTAATGTAAAATAATTATACTAAAATAACAGCGTGTATAAAGCGGTAGTAAGAGATTTGTGAAAAATACCCTTTTGCTCGATATTTTACAAAAGGGTTAACAATATAATGAAATATTATATATATATATATATATATATATATACATATATATATATATATATATATATATATATATATATATATATATATTCACAGCATATATAATTAAGAGTGAAAATACAGTCGAATAAGTAATTCTATCATAAACCCACAACCGGACAAGGAAAAGGATTTAGGGCGAAATTGTCAATTCTAAGTTTGTTGAACCTTATATATATATATATATATATATATATATATATATATATATATATATATATATATATATATATGTGTGTGTGTGTGTGTGTGTGTGTGTGTGTGTATCGATAAATGTAGCAATAAATAAGTCTGAAACAATTGCAAATGGATAGAAACAGTTTGAAATCATTTGAATGTTAACACAAGAGTCCTTGTGTTTAACTTGTATTCCCCCTCCCCCCCCCCCCCCCCCCCCTTAAAAACATTGAAAAATAGTGAAAACATAGGGGTATGAACTCACCTCTAGTGCGTGTTCGTGTTCGGATAGCAAAACTGTAGAGACGATCATCGGGCTAGCGTACGTGAAAATAACGTTATCCTAATAATATTTAAACACGTAATCATATGAAATAATTAATTAAAGTGTTAGAAAACACTAATTTATGTAAGAAATACTTACAAAAATTATTGGGAATTATTTGGAGTTATTCTTGGCGTTCTTGGGTGAAATATGAATATTTGAAGGATGTTCTTGTGTTCTTGAGGAAAACTTGAAGATATGAAGGTTTGAATGTGGGATGAATGTTCTTGAGGGATTTCGGTTGAAGATTTTGTAGATTGGTTGGTGATCTGGGTGAAATCTCTTGGAGATATGAAAATTTCGTATGATACTTGAGAGAATTCTTATGACTTTTGAGAGCAAAGTGAGGGTGTCTATGGTTTGGAAATTGGGAAATGAATTGAGTTTATGGCTAAGCACTTGTATATAGAAGGGGTTTTCCGCCTTAATGGGCCTTAAATCTTATGTTTTCGGTCCTACACTTCCATAAAGGAAGTGTTTTCGGTCTTAAAGTGAAAGACCAAAGTGTTTTCGTCCAAATAGTCAAATGGTAAAGGGTTTTCGGCCATAGAGTCAATAGCAAAGTGTTTTCGGTCAAGGCTTTCCAAAAAGCAAGTGTTTTCGGCCATGCTTTATTCTAGAAAAGGGGGTTTTCGACATTTGGTTTGGGATAAGATTCCCTAAACCAAAATCTATATATATACACTAAGATTTGAGTTAAGTATTAGGCTTGTATTTCACATTAACGTGGTTTTGCATTTATACTTACATATAAGTTAAATAAGCATGCACTCTAGGCATTTTAAGTTATTATTGCATCAAATTATGTTGTGAATTTACTTGTACATGGTTGTAGTCTAGACTTTTATTAACTTAAAAGAACGGGGTTTTACATTATCCCCCCATTAGAGGGAATTTCGCCCCGAAATTCTTTGTATAAAAAGCACTCATGGACTACGGGAAAGATGCGGGTACCTTTTTTTCATCTGGTCCTCTCACTCCCAAGTAAATTCGGGTCCCCGCTTGGCGTCCCAGCGATCCTTCACTATTGGTATGCGACTTTGTTTCGTTCATTTGACTTCCCTATCCATGATTTCTACTGGTTCTTCCACAAATTGTAGATTCTCATTTATCTTGATTTCATCGAATGGAATCACAAGAGTCTCGTCAGATAAACACTTCTTTAGGTTTGACACATGGAAGGTAGGGCGTACGTTATTAAGTTCTTGTGGTAGACGGAGTGTGTAAGCTACCGGGCCGATTCTAGCGAGAATCTCGAATGGCCCAATGTACCTTGGATTTAGTTTACCATGCTTTCTGAAGCATATCATGCCCTTCCAGGGTGAGATCTTTAATAGAACTCGGTCACTAACCTGGAATTCCAAGGGTTTTCGTCTCTTGTCTGCGCAGATCTTCTGTCTATCTCTAGAGGCTTTCAGTCATTCTCGGATTTAAACGATCTTTTCTATCGTTTCTCTAATGATCTTTGGGCCGGTGAGAGTGCTGTCAGGAACTTGCCCTTTAGCTAACTGCGTGTCACCCACCTCATCCCAACACAGAGGGGATTTGCACTTGCGGCCATATAGGTCTTCAAATGGAGCAGCCTTGATGCTAGTATGATAGTTGTTGTTATATGAGTACATGACCAGTGGCAAATGGTTATCCCGTGCTTTACCAAAGTCGTTCACATAGGCTATTAGCATGTCTTCTAGTGTTTGAATGATTCTCTCACTCTTCCCGTTAGTTTGTGGGTGGTAGGTTGTACTCATGCCCAGCTTAGTTCCTAGAGCTTTCTGAAGTGACTGCCATAATCTTGAGGTGAATCTGTTGTCAATATTAGAGATAATAGATATTGGTACGCCATGCAGTCGTACTATCTCTCTAATGTAAGTTCCGGTTAGTTTCTCCATCTTGTCTGTTTCTTTGATTGGTAGGAAGTGTGCGGACTTGGTTAACCTGTCTAAAATCACCCAGATGGTGTCTATACCACATGTTGTCTTGGGTAACATGGTTTTGAAGTCCATTGTAATCCACTTCCACTCAGGTATTTCTGGTTGTTGTAGTAAACCTGAGGGCTTTTGATATTCTACTTTGACTTTCACGCAAGTTAGGCACTTTCCTACATAAGTAGCAATCTTTGTTTTCATGTTCGGCCACCAATAAAGTTTCTTGAGGTCCAGATACATCTTGTCTGAACTTGGGTGAACGGAGTATTGGGTCTTATGTGCTTCATTCATGAAAACGTCTCTATATCCACCGAACTTTGGTGTCCATATCCGGTTTATGAAATAACGAAATATGTCTCCCTTGATCTCTAAGTTCTTCTCCATTCTTCTTAATGCTTCACCTCCCACATTTTTAGGCTTCATGGCTCCTAACTAAGCCTGTTTGATATATGTGGACATATTTGAATGGATGTTTATGGTTAGTGCTTTCACTCTACGACTTGAGTACTCCTTTCGACTGAGGGCATCTGCTACTGCATTGGCTTTGCTGGGATGATAACGAATTTCGAATTCATAGTCATTAAGTAGTTCTACCCGTTGTCGTTGTCTCATGTAAAGCACCCTTTGGTCGAGTATGTGCTGGAGGCTTTTGTGTTCTGTGAAGATGGCACACTTTTTACCGTAGAGGTAGTGCCTCCAGAATTTCAAAGAAAACACCACTGCTCCTAGTTCAAGGTCATGAGTAGTGTAGTTGACATCGTGTGTCTTTAGCTGTCTTGAGGCATAGGCAATGACCTTTCCTCACTGCATAAGTAGACAGCCTAGCCCTTGATTGGATGCATCGCAGTATACAACGAAATCCTCTGTCCCTTCTGGAAGAGACAAGATAGGTGTGATGCACAAGGCTTGCTTCAGTGTTTGGAACACAAAATCTTGTTTTTCTCCCCAGCTAAATATTACACCCTTCTGAGTCAGGGTGGTAAGTGGCTCAGCAATTATGGAGAAGTTCTGTATGGATCTGCGATAGTAGCTAACAAGACCCAATAATTGACGAATCTATGTGGGCATTCTTGGTGCTGACCAGTTTCTCTATTGCCTTAATTTTGGATGGTTCCACGTGTATTCCTTCTTCGCTGACCACGTGACCGAGGAAAGTTACCTTCCTAATCCAAAACTCGCACTGTGAGAACTTCGCATATAGCTTCTCCGCCTTTAATGTTTCTAGAATTTGTCTCAGGTGCTGACTATGTTCTTCCTTGCTTTGTGAGTAGATAAGTATATCAACTATGAATACTATCAAGAATTTGTCTAGGAAAGGATGGCACACCCGATTCATTAAGTCCATGAACATTGCGGGTACATTTGTCAGACCGAAGGGCATCACTACAAACTTGTAGTAACCATAATGAGTTCAAAATGCTGTCTTGGGAACACCACTCTCCTGGACTCATAATTGGTGGTACCCGGATCTCAGGTCGATCTTCGAAAAGTAATTGGTATCGGTTCTTAATGGTGAGCTTGTTTAGTTCGCGGTAGTCTATGCACATGCGGAAAGATCCGTCTTTCTTCTTCACGAACAGGATCGGTGCTCCCTAGGGTGAGAAGCTCGGTCAAATGAATCCTTTGTTGAGCAGTTCATTTAATTGTGTAGCACCTGGTTCCTGGTACGTATTTCTTGTAATTAATATTCCTTAATTAATGCATTTTGCCTTGGACTCAGTGAGTTGGAGGACGAACTTGCCGAGTAGAAGCGGGATAAGGCACGGGGTCTAAGCTTTGGACTCGGCGAGTTAGTTCCTGGACTCGGCGATTAGACCCTGTCTGGACAAAAACCCTAACCCGGGTGTTTGTACCCTATTTAAACACTCTAACTCGGCCTCCTTTGCCCCTAACACTTCCAGAGAAGCTGAAGATCGAACCCTAGCCCCCCTTATTGTTCTTGTGAGTGATTTTGGCCTTTGTGAAGGTAGTTGAAGCTTAAGAGAAGAAGAAGAAGGTGGAAGAGTGCAAGGAAGGGAAGTAGATCCGACATCTACCCTGCAAGAGGCTTCCATTCAGGTAGAAAAGTTCCTACCTTTATCATTAGTTCGTTAGATCTCCATTTTGTCCCTAATTGGTGGTTTTCAAGCCCTAAAACCCCAAACTCCATGTGTTTGTGCTCTATGATCCGAAAGGACTTCAAATCTGGACCTTATAGGCATCCTAGAAGTATAAAGTCTCTGTGGTTGGAGTTATTAAGGTCCCTATTGAGTGTGTGACCTCTTAAAGAGCTTGGATTTGCCTTTTTGAGCTTATAGGGCCATGCATGCACGTAAAGTTTGCAACTTTACGTGATAAGCATGCCCTAGGAACATAGATCTATGGTTTGAAAGCATGCATGTCTCAGATTTGGCTTGTATGGGAAATTGGTCAAAGGGACTCGGCGAGTCCCAAAGTGGAACTCGGCGAGTTCTATGAAGATGGTCTTAAACTCGGCGAGTTGGATGAACAACTCATCGAGTCCTCTGAAGATTGCCTGGAACTCGATGAGTTGTTCTTCAAACTCGGCGATTCATATGAACTGTTACTAAGTATGAGGGGTTTAAGTGTTGAAAGTCCAACACTTCATATCTGCACGCGAAATTAGCAATTTAACATTTAGCAATAGTCCCAGAAACCCAAATCCTCAAAATGGATGCTCTGGTGAGGATTTGGAAGCGAGTAGGAGATCTGCTCGTAGGGACTCGGCGAGTTGTTCTCGGACTCGGCGAGTCGGATCGCGAGTCGGTCCAATCGTCCCAAGTAGTGAGTTAAGGATGACTCAGTGAGTGGGAAGAAGGTCTTGACGAGTAGGACTGGGTTAGTAGTAGACCTGGCAATGGGGCGGGTTTGGAGCGAATCGACCTTGATCCGAACCCTTTTAACAAATTTCAAAATCTGATCCAAACCCGCTCCGTAACCCGTAGGGTTTTAGATAATCAAACCCATACCCTTATCCACCGAATCAACAGATATCCAAACCCGTCCTGTAACCTGTAAGTTTTTTGAATAATCAAACACATTTTACTTAAATCATAAAATCACATTTATTAAATAAAACCAAGTTTTGATTTAGAAACACATTATGTACTCGAGGACTTTCTATTGGAATTAAAATCATTATTTTAGTTACTTCCAATTGGTTTTTGATCGTCGATTGCATTGATAGAGAATAGCAATTACAAACTTTCTTTCGGTTGATAAATGACCTTATTGATTTATAAATGAAATTGGTGATTACATGATAAAATATAAATGAAATGAAATCATGACTCTTGGGAGAAGACTGGAAGTCTAGAAGTTGAGTCCTCGAGTCCTAAGTAAAAACAATTTAGTCTTTGGCCTTTTCTCTTTGGACTTCTGATTGGAAGTTAATGTAAAATATAAATTTAGGCAATATAAAATATAATTTTATATTTCTAAAATTTATATAGGGTGGGTTATAAACGGAGCGGATCAGTGATGATCCATACCCGACCCTTTTAATAAAAGGGTTAGCGGGTACGGGTCGTTAACGGGTAAACGGATCAAAAACTATGCTCCAAACCCATATAATTGTTAAGGGTTTGGATCGGATCAGGGTCAAAAACCGCTCCATTGCCAGGCCTAGTTAGTAGGATGGGGACTTGGCGAGTCCAGTCAACTGGAAGTTGACTTTGACCAAGGAGTTGACCTTGGACCAGGGGTGGGTCAGTCATTTGACCTAAGGGTATTTATGAGTGTCTAATCTTTGTTTATGATTTATAGCCGGAGGATTACTGGTTCAGCAGTCAGGTGCTTAGCAAGCAGACTTTCAGCAGCTACTTTCGAGGTGAGTTACCTTCCAGTAGCAGTGGGTCTACGGCCACAATGCCGGCCCACCAGTAGGAGTTGTATGATTAGATGATTGTCTCTGTGATATTCATCTAGGGTTGCTACTACCTGTGAGATGTTCATGTGTTAGTATGATATGATGCTATGTGCTAGTGACAGTAGGGGAGATAGTCCCCAGATTACCGGTCGATAGGGCCGAAGGGGCAGTCATGCCCAGCCATGCTAGATAGATTATGTGATATGTGCTATGTGGTAGTAGTAGGGGGTGAAATAGTCCCCAACATCCAGTCGAGAGTACCGAAGGGGAGACCAGCACCCAGATATGCTAGTCAGTATCCGGTCGAGAGGACCGAAGGGGAGGCCAGCACCAAGATATGCTAGTCAGTATCCGGTCGAGAGGACCGAAGGGGTAGGTCGGGCACCCAGATATGCCTGACAATACATGTATGTTATGTGGTTATATGGTATGTGGTACAGTGGGGGAAAGCACTAAGCTTCGTGCTTACGGTTTTCAGTTGTTGTTTCAGGTACCTTTTCTGTCAAGGGGAAGGAGCAGGCGCGGTAGCGGCGCATCACACACACACGCTCTTTGTTTTCCGCACTATGAGACATTCTGGGATTTGTACTCTGACATTATTATGTTTTACGTTTTGGTTTACAGACACGAGACATGTTTTATCATATGATATGATTGATGGGTTTTGAGTAATACATCATTCCTATGGTGTACATGCAAACCCTAATAGCTTTTGGATCTAGTTTGTCTAATGAACATGCAATTGAATATCCAAAGCTATAAACCCTAGATCTAGCATACAATTAATCATATTAACAAAAAATAGGGTTTTGATCTTACCTTTGATTGTTATATAGCAATAACAATCAATCCTTAGCTTCAGAAAGCTTAGTGCCTCAAATGTTGCACCTCTAACGGAGTCACAAACACCAGTAAGCAACTTGGATGGATAGGAGAAGAGAGGAGGCACCCAAAAACGTCTAGAAACCCTAAGGAATCAGTTGGCCACGTTTTTGGTGCTCTAGGGATCCTTAAATAGTGAGGCTATTGGGGTTATCAAACAAGGAAACCCTAATTTGACTGCTTAGGCCCTAAGCAGCCCATGGATTCCTTTAACATATCCCTTGGACGATTAATAATGGGCTTCCTTATAGAATTCGTCCAACCTATATATTATTAGGTAATCCATAGCCCAATTGCAATTATCTTATAATTACAAATCCAGTCCCCTAAGTTTAATTAATGTATTTTTGCCATAAAATTAATTCTTATTAATTCTTGACTATTATTAATTAAACAATATGATTTCTCTTTTAATATATTATTCATATAATATATTAATAAATCATAATTAATCCTCTTTCTCCATAAATCATTCTATCAAGTTGCTTTGGTGAAGGCAACCCAAAAGGACCATGCACAATCGGGTCAAGTACATACCAAAATAGTTATGGACTTAGACACTAATCCAACAGTCTCCCACTTGGATAAGTCTAATAACTATTCTGCGTATAACTTTAGATCCTGATTAGTAATCGTAGCTTTCAAAAGCCGCTGTCAACTCTGATCTTATCAGAAGCATGTCCTTTAGATAAGGGATCATATATTCCTTTATTCTAGATATCGTATAGACATGAGACATGGATTTTGATCATTCTCTCAGTCAATGTTCTGTTTCCTGATTTCCGATTTATGACGACTTACAACAGACTACAATTGAACACATCAACTTAGTCTCAGCTTGGTCAAGCGCTTATGTGCCATCACTAAATCATCGAGGGGCCCAAAGATATCGCTTTTATCCCACTCTGGGTAAAAGTAATGGATAAACTTCTACTCATATGCTCGCTTGCATTCACTCATCGAATCACAAACAACAATAAGTTTTATGACACCAAGTTACTGGTGCATTTACTTATCATCAATGTGCAACCGACCAGCAAATAAAAACTCACACATCTTGGTTTTAAGAATATACAATATTATCGACTCACAATCACTCGTGATAAAATCCATGAAGTGATTCTTGTGAGTGTGGGTTTAATCCAATGCTCAAAATCATATTCATAAGCACTCATGAACGTTGCAGCAAACCTTTGCTATGTCTAATACACTTTAGACAATCTACAAACCAATTCATGACAGTCTTCATTCATACCTACTTCCAACATATGAACGACTGTGGACCATTCGAATAATTTGATTATTCTGAAATAATTAATTATTCAGGAAGTTAAAACATGAAAAGTGAAACACAAGAATAATACTAATCCTATATGGTCCCAAACCTTTGAGTATAAATAAAACACCTTTTATTCATCACCATATCGATTACTCATTATTTGTTGTTTCTGTTAATTAACTTATTACTTGAATTATTACTACAATTGTCCCATGCTCTTAGCATGCACAAAATGTTTACCTACGGTCCTTACTTTGTGAAATAGATCAAATGAACACATTTCCAATCATACTCATTTCACAACTCCCAATCCTTATCACAAGTGTAAGAATATCAAATTCTTGCCACTTATAGAATATGTTATATTCTAACGTTTCATGCAACGATTCTTTCGTAATGTCACTGCACTAAAGTCACAATGACTATTGCCAATGAAATTACAAAGTCCTCTATTGGAGATTGTTACTAGACAATTCCATAGACGTGATGTCTCTCACTCAAAGTACATTCATTTGAACATCCTTTTGCATATTTTTTTTAATCTAGACATAGACTCTCAATATCCAACTCCCAATATGGAAACATTTCCATATTTGCCATATGACAACTCATTCTTAACAGAATCTTATCTATTCATAATAATGTCGATATAGTCCATCCAATACCATACTTCCAACTACTCATAAGCGACCAATCCTCAGCGAACTTTGGATCGTCCTTTGATAGTTGTTTAATTATCTTAGTCAAAACCGATTCTTGTCCTTTTTCCCTCTTAATGCGCTAGACATTTGGAAAATTTTAGAATGGTCAAATATTATAGCACTTGCAATCGATCCTATACCCGAAGTGTATGAGACACGATGTATAATGTCTTACATAAAGATACAATACTTTATCAATCTTCTGCCATAATATTTTATGTGTCACGTTCTTACAGTTCGAACTATAAAGAGGGATGCCGTAAGCATAATCAAAATTTAAGAACACACTATGTATCCTTTTACTAAATTTATTAAAATTTCTCAATCTAAGCTTTAGATTTCGAAACGAAGTACAATATTCTCTCCCTTAATTATAGAAAAACAACTTTTCAACCCTTACAACTTTGCAAAGTATAACTCTTGTTTTCTATAATTAATATTTCTAACTTGCAATACTTTCCTTAATAATCATACAAGCATAACATTTATGCTCCCACTATCATGATGATTATTATCATATAAGCATAACACTTATGGTAACACGAGTGCCCACCATGTCTTCCAAGTAGTTTAGCAACTTACCCTTACATATCAATGTACTTTCCATCGATCAAGTTGCTTTCTCTTTATGCATTCAAATGAGAACTCATAGAACTCACATGCATAATTAACTCAATTGGAATGGCACGGAAACAAAATAGTGTCAACACAATTGGTTGTAAGCCTTAAGTCGTGTGCTAGTGATGATTGATAAGGTTTATTCTTGATTTGTTCTTGAAACCTTTCAAGACCATTAAGACTCCCACTAACTCCTTGACATATAAAATTCTCTTGTCAAGAAACATTTCTTAACAAACAAATATTCAAGAGTTAGTGTAGCTTTTATCAAGACAAAACACTTCACATAATTGGTCCTAGTTGGCACAACTTACCAATTTCAAATGTGCAAGAATAAGAGAACTTTCCAAATTCCACATTTGTTGAGTGTTATAAACCTTCTTAAGACTTGTCACTCAATTCACAATCTTGGAGTGTAACTCTAAGACTTGATATTGGAACGAAGTACGATTGATTTCTTGATTTAACCATTTCCACAATTCTCGATTCCTCTTCTTAGACATACAAATGTACTAAGACTCACTTAGAGGTAGGGATGTCAAAAAGTCTCGTGGGACCCCGATCCCTTGGGGGCCCCGTCCCATATGGGGGCATTTGTTGAAAAAAATCGGGGATGGGGGTGGGGGCGGGGGCAAGGTTAACCCCCGTTTTAATTTTGGGGGCGGGGGTGGGGGTTGGTAGTCCCGTCCCGAAACCCCCGTGGGGGCCCCGTTAACAAATTATATAAATTGACATATATTAATTATATAAGTATAATAAATAATAAAATGATTTTTACGTATAAAAATTCAACAAAAACATGTTTTTAAGTTGTTTGTAACATGTAAAATTATGTTATAAATATCTATTTGTTACCCAAAAAATAGTTTCTTTTAGCCCAAACAAGAACTTATTTTAGCCCAAATAAGTTAGCCCAAAATTAATCGGGGGCGGGGGATGCAATCCCCGTCCCGTTTGCCCCCGTTGACATCCCTACTTAGAGGATCAATTGAGATATGGTTCTTAATCATTAAGACCTATCATAAAACATAATAAAAGGTACTCTACCTTCTTCTTAGAATAGAGAAATTTTTATCTTTTTGCCTACTTGATTCTTCTTATTCGTTCTGGTATTGATTGAAACTCTTTCAATCAACTCAGAATTACACTTAATCTTATAAGTATAATCATATGTACTAAACTTTTAGTAAATCATGATGAATATCTTTGTCACTCTTGTGGTGTACTAAGTCAATGCACAACCTAGTGTACTTGATCTCCTAGTCCTTCAATTGACAATTTGTCAAAGAATTTGTCTAAATTTCCCAAATGTGAAAGTTTTTCATTCATCATACAATACATGTTGCATGATTCCAAGTTTTTTTCCAATTGAAACTAGGACGATGAGAAACTCTCCCTATTTGCTAAATTCTCGACATTTCCACAAATAACATAATTAAGAATCAAATCCATTATTGCTAATAATAGAAACATTCAAACATCAATTTTTCATACACACCATTGCAAGGATAAATAAATAATATAAAATCAAAATTTATTTTATTGCGGAAAAATTTGTCCTTAAAATGCAATTCAATTGAAAAACTATATTAATACATATTTCTTAGCAATCTATTCTAACTCCAAGTAGTAGCTCAAGAATCTAATCTTCAAGCAATGCGATCGAAATCCATTTCTTCACGATAAGATTCAGCTCACTTCTTCCCTTAAGCTTCCTTTCTTTTCTTCGATCCTACAAAATATCAAAATGTAATCTTAACACATCATGTATTAAGAATCTAGAATAGTAACTTAAAAGAGTTAGTTAATGGATTTCACCTGAAGTAGAGCCATACGTTTTGACTCTCCCATCTCTTAGATCTCTCAGGTAAATAGGGCAGCTTCGTCTCCAATGCCCCTTCTCTTGGCAATGGAAGCAAATGGACTCCTTTGTCACAACACATTGGACAATCATAGACTTAGTTCTTTCTAGACTTCCGATGTTGCCAGTGTCCATTGCAGTTTGGGAGTTTGACTCACCAGAGAAATTTGCTTGACCAACACGCCAAATCATTGCTGATTCACCAGCTATAAGCAAATAGGTGAGATCAGTGAGGGTCACGTTGTGATCCATGTTATAATACTCTCTAACAAACTCACTATAAGATTTAGGAAGCGACTGAAGAAGCCAGTCAATAGGAAACTCTCCTGAAATCTCGACACCCAACATCCTTAACCTATCAATGTGTGACTTCATCTCTAAGACGTGTGCACACACAGGTTTCCCATCTTCGTGCGTAATTTCCAATAGGGCTTGAGTGAGCTTGAACTTTTCAAGCCTTTGAACTTGTGGGGTAGGAAGAACAATTGGAGGAGGTGAAACATGATCTCTTGTTCCTCGATTGAATCGTGGAATATCATTTTCATGTGGAAAGCTTGTTCCACGGGATTTGGGAAGACCATAGTTGTCATACTATGACATCTACAAAACGGGAGAAAATTCAAGTTAAGTTGATTAGAATCCTTGATGTGACACCCAAATGAAACATTGAGGCTAGGATCCAACACAATACTCTACAACCTAGAAGAGGGATGTCATAATCTAGTTAAAGAATATTTGAAGGTAGGTAAATGACGATTTACCAATTTCCACCATGAAAAAAAAAGGAAATTTAAGTTTCAAATCTATTGAAAATTCCTAGATCTTTTGAGATTCATTGAACTTTTCAATGGCATGTTTAAATCTCGATATGCTCCTCGATTTGTGACTGGGATGTCGAGGATCACAAAACAGGGTGTGAATAATCATGCAAACTTACATGGTGCCCCCAATGTTACAGTCACCTATTCGATGTGCCGGTTAACAACACACACTCAACCGAACTATGACAAACATTGAGTCGCCCTTTGCTACCTTTTCTTAGAACAATTTAGTGTGTCGGTTAACCACACACGTTCCACTAACGTCTTCGCAAGGGCACAAAGTGTAATTTCATGGAATTGCATCAATTCACTTTTGCCTAAAGTAACTAAGATTAGGAATTTTGTAAACATTTAGTTACTTTATTATTCATTATACTTTTAATGAGGAGAGGGTTTGCCCTATCCTACCCGTTCGACTAACGACCCTCCACCAATCAAGGAAGCGGTAGATGAGAGTGGACACCCATTAAACAGCCATTTTATAGGCCATAACCTTATACCCCCCTTATAGATCGGCTTCGTGAATGAGGCCTACTAACGGTAATACTAACAGTTTAAGTTATACATATATAATATTAGACTTTTAATGTTATATATAGTATAAGGGTGTATTTTACGCTTTTAAAATACTAGGTGGTCTAATTTAATAAATTATACTTTTAATTTAACTAAATGTAAACCAAAACTTTATGGATTTATTAAATCTCTTTTAATTATACACCTTAATTAATTAATAAAACCATAAGGGTGTAATTTGAACTTTTCAAAATACTAGGGTTTAAGAATTTAACATTTTCAAAATTAAACTTTTAATCAACTTTTAAATTCCAAAACTTGAGGGCAAGTTTTGAAACATTTCAAAACATTAGGGTTTAACTTATTTAAATTTCAAAAAAAAAAAACTTTGAAGTTCAAATTTAAACTATAAAACCTAAAGGGAGTAATTTGAAACTTTTCCAAACTTTATCAAGAATATTCTAGATCACAAAATTCAAATAAGGCAATTAACAATTAATTGGTGGTTATCTAATTTGACCTAGTCCAAATTATTGCTAGATAATTCACCAAATAATTCAAATAATTAAATCTAATCATATAAGGAAATAATTATTTAATTAATATGAAGTTATCTTTTATTTTGGCAAAGATAATCACCCAATATCATAAAAATATGATTTATATCAATAAAAAACGTTTTGGTAACTATCCCACAGCCAAAGGAGCACAAAATCCCGAAATTACCTCTTTCTGACGAGTTGACTCGTCGAGTCAGGCATGGACTCGTCGAGTTCACCATGGAGTCGGCGAGTCCAGCCCCCAGAAACCCTGATTTTCGATTTTTAAGCAAGAATAATCCATAATAGCATCAAATACATCAAACAGACAGTCTTGGCTCTGGTACCACTGATGGGTTTTGAGCAATACATCATTCCTATGGTGTACATGCAAACCTTAATAGCTTTTGGATCTAGTTTGTCTAATGAACATGCAATTGAATATCCAAAGCTATAAACACTAGATCTAGCACACAATTAATCATATTAACATAAAATAGGGTTTAGATATTACCTTTGATTGTTATATAACAATAACAATCAATCCTTAGCTTCAGAAAGTTTAGTGCCTCAAATGTTGCACCTCTAATGGAGTTACAAACACCACTAAGCAACTTAGATGAAGAGGAGAAGATAGGAGGCACCCAAAAATGTCTAGTAACCCTAAGGAATCAGTTGGCCACGTTTTTGGTGCTCTAGGGATCCTTAAATAGTGAGGCTATTAAGGTTATCAAATAAGGAAACGCTAATTTGACTGCTTAGGCCCTAAGCAGCCCATGGATTCCTTTAACACATCCCTTGGACGATTTCTAATGGGCTTCCCCATAGAATTCGTCCAACCTATATATATTATTAGGTAATCCATAGCCTAATTGCAATTATCTTATAATTACAAATCCAGTCCCCTAAGTTTAATTAATGTCTTTTAGCCACAAAATTAATTCTTATTAATTCTTGACTATTATTAATTAAACAATATGATTTCTCTTTTAATATATTA
This sequence comes from Lactuca sativa, assembly GCF_002870075.4. Lineage (NCBI taxonomy): Eukaryota > Viridiplantae > Streptophyta > Magnoliopsida > Asterales > Asteraceae > Lactuca > Lactuca sativa. Next base: position 163,691,383 of record NC_056623.2, on the reverse strand, counting down.
TTCATATAATATGTTAATAAATCATAATTAATCCTCTTTCTCCATAAATCATTCTATTAAGTTGCTTTGGTGAAGGTAGCGCAAAAGGACCATGCACAATCGAGTCAAGTAGATACCAAAATAGTTATGGACTTAGACACTAATCCAACAATGATTGACTGATATTTTGTTACAAACATTTTGCAAATCACTTAATTAAAAATGAAATTTTTGGCCCGTATATTTGGGATGTTACGAATTGGCTGGATAATTCCTGCATCTCTGCTGGTGCTAGAGGATACGGGGATTTGGCTACGAGGCTAGCTCCAGGAATTATGTCGATTCAAAACTCGACTTGGCGTTCTGGAGGGACTCCTGGGAGATCCTCGGGAAAGATGTTAGGAAAATTACAGACTTCGAGAATGCTCTCGAGGTCTTTTACTTCTTTATTCTTGTCCACGACGTGGGCTAAGAACGCATGGTACTCCTTGTGTAGATATTTTTGGGCTTTGAGGCAAGAGATGATGCAAAGGTTCGTACTGGGTTTGTCACCATAGATAATGAGGGTTTCGCCATTTGGCAGATTAAGGCGAACGACGTTCTCGTAGCATAGAATATCAGCACGGTCAAGACATAATAAATCCATGCTGATGACGACGTCGAAACTTTTTATTGTGACCGGCATAAGGTCGATTTGGAAAGAGTTATCGTTTAGTGTGAGGGTACAGCCTATGTATATGTCGTTAGTGCTCTCTGTCTGCCCATTTTCCATCTTGACAGTGAATGTTTCATTTAGAGATTGTGGTTTTTGTTTGAGAAGGCGTTTAAATTTATGGCTCACGATACTGCTCTCCGCACCACTATAAAATAGTATGCATGCATACGAGTGATTGAGGAGAAACGTACTCGTGACCACTTTAGGATCTACTATTGCTACCTCCTTTCCCATGGCTAGCACTCTTCCCGCACCGCCACCATTCTTTGTCTTTGAGCAATCCCTCTTATAGTGACCTGTTTCACCACACCCATAGCACGCCTGACTTACTCCAATTTTGGGGGTCTGGGTGTTTGATCGCGCCGATGCCTTACAGAAACGGGCAGTGTGCTCCTTCCTGTTGCAGATGCTGCAGTGTATCTCTCGGTAGGGTCCGTGGTGGTGGAAATTACATTTGTTTCACTTTGGTAGGTTCCCAGAATATCTACCGGGAGGTGTTGGAGTAGTAGGAACAACAACATGAACAGTAGCAGCATGAACTGCCACTATTTGTTGCTTTTTTGAGGGTTCCTACGATGATAGGCCCTTTCTTTTGTTCCAGAATTTTTTCTTGCCGCCACTTTCTTTGGGTTGCTCGGGGACGGCTGTCATGAATCCTTGACGAACCCCATGATCTACGTGGGTCTGTGCCAGACACTTTTCACTGTCGAAAGTAAGTGGATTTGCAAGTATTACGTTCCCTTGGATCTAAGGAGAGAGTCCCCATATGTCCCTTTCCACTTTCTTACTTTCCTGGGTGACCATCTAGGGACACAAAATAGCCAGGTCACTATATCTGGCAGTGTATGCAGCAATTGGAGTCCTTCATCGTCAGACCCCAGAGCTCCTGCTCTAGCTTTTGCACCTCACCCCTCTGGCAGTATTCTGCTATTATTAGCTCCTTTAAGTCATCCCAACTCATGGAATTGGATAATGGGAGAGTCAATGATTTGTCTTGGCTGTTCTACCAAGAGAGGGCTCTGTCTATGAAGGTGCATCCTGCAAATTTCACTTTGCTAGTTTCAGGGCATGCACAGACTTCAAATATTGATTCGGTCTTCTCGAACCAGCATGTTAAATTGATGAAAACTCTGGTGCCATCAAAGGATCTGGGTTTAGCGTTTGTGAAGTCTTTATATGAAAACTCCCTTAGGTGTCCATGGCTATCACCTTGGTTAGATGGGTTGGCACCACTACCCACCCCACTAGTGCCACTTGCATTGATCTGCGTCATGGTAGCTGCCACGGCGGCGGTTACTGCTGCTTGGAAAACAATTAGGTCATACTGTGGAGGTGGTGGTAGTGCATTCATTGGCTGGTTGTTTTTTTTTCCTGTTGGACTTCTTTGGAGGCATCTTTCTCTATAATAATTTTAAGAGAAAGTGATGATAAGTCCTCTATAATGGTCATGAGTCAGGTGATATTGAACAAGATATACCTTATCCTGACTATTATAGTGTTTTATTAAGTGATTTACAGTGGAAGTCTACTAATATAAGTAAACAATTGCAAATTTCATTTCATGAAATTTATAGAAACACTTGAAATGAATTTGTATAGTGTGACTCACACCGGGTCCCCCTATAGTCACATAGTGTGTACAAATTATATATAACGAAGACCAAATAGACCTTTGAATAAGTGATCCCACTCTAAGTCCACAACCAAACAAGGAACAGAAAGTAAAGCTAAATCACAAATTTTAAGTCTATATAATCTTAATTATATATAACTCCTACGTATACACTTAGCAAGTATAGATCTACTAGCAAGGGTCCTTTGTTTTCACGTGGTTGATTCTAGTATTATTATGCTATAAAATACTCCTATAGTATTTTCACTTTATGTTTGGTTCTAGTGTTCCTTTGTATATAGTTGGTAACTTTCAGACTCGTTGCAACACCACAAACACTCCCAAACACATGTTGGTCGTATCTCAAATAAATATAGTTGATCATGATATATTTATCCCAGATATGATTACATAATTATTCAGATTTAATATTAGTGTCCGACTGGTCCAAATACTTTTATATAGTTCTTACCGTGTTACTGTTTCTGATATGTATGCATGTTCATATACTTCTTATAAAATACTTATATTTTAAAAGTATATTTTTAGTCAGAGTGCTTGAAACCCATTTCATTTATAGTTATATATCTTACATGGTTTGATATACTTAGTTCACTATAAACAATGCTCTGATACCAATCTGTCACACCCCCAAAGCGAGACGGCAGAAACGTTCGGGGGTGGAGGACGTCATGTACAGTATCACAACAATTGAATAATAGTAATCAATAGCAACAACAACCATTGCATTGATAATATAGTGTTTACATTGTATTTTCAATATTGTTTGTATAACATTAAAATGTTTAGCAAAAACTATAGACGTGACACCATGAATGCTTCGTCTTCTCAAAAACCTGTAGGGTACCTGTCTACTAGTTCCCTGAGAATACAAGTGATTTTGAATGTGTATCAACATTTAAGTTGGTGAGTTCATAAGTATGTTTTTGTGATGGAAAGCTTGTCATTGTTCTTGAAAACGTTAGTATGTTCCTCCAGAAAATCCAATATTTTCTTTAGTAAATGAAATGTAGTCTTAGGCCTTAAGACCAAAATGTATGTTTGTTATTGTACTTTGAATTATATATTGTAGTCTTATTAATAAATAAAACTATATCATGAATGTTTCCCTGAATTATGGTGTACTGTATTAAGAAAATAGTGTACTATATTGGGAAAGTAGTGTACTGTACTGTATTTGTATGAAAACCCTTTTGTATAAAAGTGCTTGGAATCCACCAGCTGTAATTGTAAAATAGTGTATTGTAATGTAGTTCTATTATGAAAATAAAACCATTGAAATTAAGTTTATCCCATAAACTAAATGTTTTACTTGATACTATTGTGAGTTTCATATAACCACGCTAAAATGACTAGTGGCCTCTACGACGTTCTTCAGGCGTTGGAATGTTATGGCATTTGTCACCCCAGGCATGCTGGCCTAGCTGTTGCAAGCAGCTCAGGTGGGGGATTGTCAGTCCGTATACATCTATACATAAATTCGCATTGTTCCTCCAGGAGTCTCTGGTTATAATTTACAGGACTTGAACCTGTACCCTGATGGTTACAACGAAGAAGTGCTTCACAACCCTATATTAACTAGTTTACATGTAGCGTTATAGTGTTCTCTTGTACTTGAAACTGTATGTACTACCTTGTGGTAGTGTACTTTGTAATGTAAAATAATTATACGTAAATCATTATTTTAGTGGTGTATCCTTGAATTAGTGAAATAGAGTAGTGTTCGATAAACTATACCTAATACAGTTTATATACTTGTTTCTGTAAAATATTATTGAGCTTGTAAAATAGTGCAGTGTTTCTCAAACTATACCTATTATAGTCTAAATGTATACTCTGTATTGAACTGAAAACTTTTGCAATTTAACACTGTGTATAAAGCGGTAGTAAGAGATTTGTGAAAAATACCATTTTGATCGACATGTTAGAAAAGGGTTAACAAGATAATGAATTTTATATATATATATATATATATATATATATATATATATATATATATATATATATATATATATATATAAAATTATGAGCGAAAATACAGTCGAATAAGTAATTATATCCTAAACCCACAACCTGACAAGGAACAGGATTTAGCAAAACTATAGAGATGATCCTCGGGCTAGCGTACGTGAAAATAACATTATCCTAAAAATATTTAAACAAGTAATCGTATTTAAATTAGTGAAATAATTAATTACAGTTTTAGACAACACTAATTTATGTAAGAAATACTTACAATTATTTGGAGTTATTCTTGGCATTCTTGGGTGAAATATTAATATTTTAAGGATGTTCTTGTGTTCTTGAGGAAAACTTGAAGATACGAAGGAATTTATGAAGGTTTGAATGTGGGATGAATGTTCTTGAGCGATCTCGGTTGAAGATTTTGAAGATTGGATGGTGATCTGGGCAAAATCTCTTGGAGATATGAAGATTTCGTATGATACTTGAGGGAATTCTAATGACTTTTGAGAGCAAAATAAGGGTGTTTACGGTTTGGAAATTGGGAAATGAATTGAGTTTGCGGCTAAACACTTGTATATAGAAGGGGTTTTTGGCCTTAATGGGCCTTAAATCTTATGTTTTCGGTCCTACACTTCAATAAAGGAAGTGTTTTCGGTCTTAAAGTCAAAGAGCATAGTTTTTTCGGCCAAATAGTCAAATGGTAAAGGGTTTTCGGCTATAGAGTCAATAGCAAAGTGATTTCGGTCTAGGCTTTCCCAAAAGCAAATGTTCTTGGCCATGCTTTATTCTAGAAAAGGGGGTTTTTGGTTTTTGGTTTGGGATAAGTTTCCCTAAACCGAAAGCTATATATATATATATATATATATATATATATATATATATATATATATATATATATATATATTAAGATAGACTAAGATATAAGTTAAGTATTAGGCTTGTATTTTCTCACATTAACATGGTTTTGCATATATAGTTACATATAAGTTAAATAGGCATGCACTCTAGGCATTTGAAGTTCTTATTGCATCAAATTATGTTGTGAATTTACTTATACATGGTTGTAGTCCCGACTTTTATTGACTTGAAAGAATAGTTTGTTACATAGCTGTATTATGATGACCAGCTAGGTCTAGCTGCTATGTTATGTTATGTTATGATAACTATATGTAACTGAGGCTGCTGATAGCCAACCAGGGTTGGTGCTAACCCTTCAAACATGTGGTTGGCTCACCGGGACTGTTCATAGCCCTAGGGTTGCAGATAATCGATAACTGTTTATTTATGTTGTGATATATGTGGTATCTTGGGGAACTCACTAAGCTTTATGCTTACATTTGTTGATTTATATTTGGTAGGTACTTCGCAGGAGCGTGGGAAGACGAAAGTTTGATTATACACACACATTGGGGAATTTACTACTGGGACATGTTTTTATGTACTCTGATAATTATTATACTTGTTGTTTTGGGATGATCCTGTATTTGATAATTTGGTTGTGAAACTATGGTTTTTGGAAATTTAAAAATGGAAATTTTGGTTTAAAATTTGAGGTGTTACAATTTGGTATCAGAGCCTTGGTTTGAGGGATTTAGATAAACCTCTGGGTGATTCCAAACTCAAACTAAGGGTCTAAATTTTTTTAAGAACTTAACAAGAAATGAAGACTTTTGCAGGAGGAAAAACCCAGAGAAGCAGTGTGTACAATCGACCAGCACTCGAGTTGCAGTTTCCCAAAATACCTCAATTTACATTTTTAGTAGTGCAAAGCAGACATGTTTATATTATGAGCTGATAGGATTGCATGCTATCTAGGGGTAGGCTAAGGAATCTTGCAGAGTTAGTGTGAAAATGTTGCCTGATGTGTCCTAATAGCTACACCTAAATTTAACTACTATCCAACTAGTTATTCGACCCAGGGTAGTGTACCCTTTCGCAAATAGTATAGCACAAAAGTCGGGTATCGATCTTAGGGAACATAATTAATTATTTAACCTACTTACTATTAAATTAACCTAAAAATCTAAGAAAAAGCAAAATGTTTTTTTTATCTAATTTTGAAAGTTTAGACAAACATAATTTCTCAACAACTATTCAATCAAATATTCAAAACACTTCTGTTAGTTTGAACCCACTTTCCCCTAATGGATAGCTATTAATTACAGACAATTCTCGTTGGTTACCAATTAATATATTATTATCAATTCGAGTCCGAATTTACTAATGTTGAATTAATTCATGTAGAGTTATGCATGGTCATACATAATTTAACACATAATCAATTATGAGATAGGATTGGAGCTATGTAAAATTGAGATAACAAACACAATTATGTTCACAATATGTGTTCTCGAGCACAGCCAAATTCAAATACTTCAATTACTTATCTAAGATCGGTTAAATCTTAGCTCTAATAATCTAATGGTCACTAAATTACTAGTTAATCAATTCATGCAGATTAATGATCACTAAACTACACAAAATATGAATTAAAGCAATCTAGTATAAAATTTAGCATGCTAGGTAAAACAATCAAACACAAGCCATTAGCCAACTAGAATAATCCATAATAACATAACTAAACCATGAGTTTCAGCTTCATCTAGCTAATAGAAGCAACAAGATTTAGCTACTCATAGAAACAAACAAACAAGTAAACTTCATAATTAAAAACATAGTAATGTATCAAACTAAGAATAAAGTAAGATCTTCTTCTTCCTTGGATGTTATTGCTAGGTTTTTGCCTTATTTTCCTCTCAAAAACAACTTTTGGAATCTTTATTCTCTCTGGCCAACCTTCTAAATCCGTAAGCATCAAGAGTATTTATACTTTTCGAGATTTTTGAACTCCACGTCATGGATTAGGACTCCACGTCGTGAATTCGGATGAATCCTTATCGAGTAAGGACTTCAAATTTTCATGTACTCATCTTCCAGTCCATGCCACGTCGTGTAAGTGAAGTCCACGACGTGGCTTTAGCTTTTTCCTAGGTTTTCTTTTCTTTAAATCTCCAAGCGTCCAAAAATCCATCTCTTGTCGCTTTTAGTCCCTGTAATTCAAGAATGATCCTTCTAGCTACAAAATACAATTTTAATCTTATAAGCACCACTTATTTGTGCAAATAACCAAAATGCATTCACATATTGCCTAAAAATATGTATAAGTATGGAAATATCATTGCCTAATTTATGATGCCTTAGCCTAGGAGTTCATCCCTTATGTGATCGAATCTGTCTTTATTATTTGTTTGGTGTATTCTACGTAGTTGTACATAGTTAGGATTTTATAGACTTAGAATGCTTGATTTATCCTTTCTTCCAGTTCCTTGTTTGGTCGTGGATTTGAGGTAGGATCATTTATTTGATTGTCTATTGAGTCTCGTACTATATACAATTGGCATATGTAAAGCAAACTGTGAGCACAACGGAGATCTCATGAGGCAGAGCAGTGCTGGGAGCAGTCTAGAGCTAGTGTCTAGACGTATGGTTGTGGTTCTCAGGAACCAGTAGGGCGAGTCCATAAAAGATATCAGTAGGTAGAGTTCTTGGAGTCTCTGTACGACCCGCGACAAATATGTATTGGTATAGAAGGTAGTATTGGGCCCGTACTACTGAGAGCACCGAATTCGTATGCGGCTTGAGAAATAAACTCGAGGGACTAAAGAGCTTGTAGGGGCGTGAGTGTTGATATATGTGTTTTAGCCATTGCTGATAATTTTCTTATGCATCTTAGTTTGGTGGTTACCCAAGGTTCAGGCTCCAGCGACCCCGAGAGGCTGAGTGTCAGTGATGATGAGATCCGCAGGATTGTTGCCACTGAAGTGGTCACGGAAATCCGAGTGGCTATCCTGAAGATGTTTTGATCTGTTAAGACCATGCTGATTGAGACCTTTGATGAGCATTATGTCGTTGTCACTGAGGTTGTTGTTGTCGTTGCCACTGCATCTCTTGCTGCTGCGAGACCACAGGGGGTGATTCGTTGTGGTATCGGGACTTCATGTGACAACTGGCAAACATAGAGCCAAACCAAGTCAAAAGATGTACCATGTATAAGTGAAAACCCCATTGTAACCTTGTTACATTAAATCACCATTAGCCATGAGGGCATGTTTATATATATATATATATATATATATACACACTTTGAAAACTATGCCTATATAAGTTATATATACTTGTATATTGAAAACCATGTTGAAGTAAGTTAATACAAGTCAACATAAGTCAAAAATCTTAAGTTAAAACCATAAATAATACACCTCATATGAGTTTTCGGTTTTAGGAATCTAGGAAACAATTGGTTTTCGGTTTTGGGTGCTCCGCTAAGGCCGAAATCTCCTTCTTGGTTTATAATAGGACCAAAAACTACTTTGTGTGTGGAATATTTGATGATTTCGGTCATGCTTGACCGAAATCACTCTCCTTATGGCCGAAAATCTCCCTAAAAGTCAAGATAAGATGCAAGTTGATTGGTTACCTTCCCAAGGTGATATAATACACCTACCAACGTAAGTGTCACTTCTCTTACACATATTATCTCTTTTATCCCATATATAAAGCACACTTTAGAAACCATTCTTCAAAATCATTCAAAGTTAACTTACTTCACATTAATTTGCTCTCAAATTCAAACCCATTTCCTTTTAAAATTCAAAGATCAAACACCTCCTGGGACTTCATTTCTTCAAGCTATTTCCTTAAAGAAATCATTGTAAGTTCTTATAAACTAGTATTATGCAAACATATTTATGTTATTCATTGTATTTACATGTTAGTATGTGTTAAAACTCGTAGGATACAATCACTTTCGAGTGTTCTAACTTAAAGATCATCACCGTCACCTCGTTATCTAATCGCAACTACACATAAGGTGAGTTCATACCCCCTACATTTTTACAAGGTTTTTCTATGTTTTTAGGGGGAATACAAGTACCACACAAGAATATTTAATTTAAAACACAAACATTAAAATACGTATAGTTACTATTTTTATGAAAAGTGTTAAATATATGAAATGACTTTACTATCAAACTCGTATATTATTACGGAAAAAGTTTTGATAAAAACATAACGATATGAAAAATAATTGCAAAACACTACATTTTCTTACTTTATATATATATATATATATATATATATATATATATATATATATATATATATATATATATATATATATATATATATATATAGAATACAAACTTGAATTCTATGTTAAACTATATAAATACACTTTATGGAACTTTATCCCTTTGTAACCCGTTGAGCAAAGGGTATAATTATATAATTTCATATATAATTAGATTTCGTCGTTTTCATTTTATCCTGAAATAAGGGATAATTACGTATACAAACGTTTTCAGTACAAAAACACGTAAACTCGTTGAACAACTTTGTGAGACATAGTCTTCACGGTACACTACAAAGTACAAACGAAAGTCCAGTTTTATAACCAGAGTCTCCTGGATGGAGTGCTTGATACTTGTGTATACATCTATACGAAACTAGCAACCCCGCACTTAAACTTTTAGCTACAGTTAGACCGGCAGATCTGGGGTGACGAATGTCATAACATTCTGACGCCTGAAGAACGTCGCGACAGGCCAACTAGGTCATCAGCACGGTTATAAAAACTCACATAAAGCAATGAGTGTTTTAGTTTACGCAAAGGCATTCTTCAAATGGTTTTATACATATGATTAAAATTGCATATCACTATTTTAAGTATAGAAAATACCTATACATTTTGGTCTTGGTACATTTAATACTATAATACATTTTATGGAAAATATAGGATTTTCTGGAAAGCAAACGTTATTACTTTACAAAGAGAGGTTTACATATTACTCATACAAACGCTTATGAACTCACCAACTTAATTGTTGACACTCTTTTCAAACAACTTGTATTCTCAGGGAATCAGTAAAACACGTGATCACTAGCTTTTGAGGATGAGACGCTAAGGCGTCTAAACAAAACTTTTGGGAACATTTTGTAATTGACTTTTGAAACATGTAATGCATACAAACGATGTAACTATTTCAATTATATATCTTGCTTTTGTTGCTTTGATCATTTATACTAAATTGTTATGATACTGTACATGATAGTCACTCGCCCCCGTATGTTTTCGCCATCCTGGTCCGAGGGTGCGACACTTCACCAACACGAAGCCACCCGAGTTTGATGGGAACCTGGATCCTATTGCTACTGTGAGATATATCTATGACGTTGAGGGATGTTTCTATAACTGCTCCTATCCGAGGAATTCAAGGGTTTGATTCGCATTTAACCTACTTTGCTTGGGAGCGAAGGATTGGTGGAAGTTTGTGACACTTCACCAATATGAAGCCACCCAAGTTTGATGGGAACCGAGATCCTATTGCTACTGTGAGATAGATCTATGATGTTGAGGGATGTTTCCATACCTACTCCTATCCGAAGAATTTGAGGGTTCGATTCGCATAGAACCTGCTTTGCTTGGTAGCGAATGATTGGTGGAAGTTTATGACGGCTGACTACATGCTAGCAGAGAGTGTTGTGATGACTTGGGAGAGGTTTACTGAATGTTTAGAGATGATTTTGTACCTGCAGTTGAGCGGGAAAGGTTAGCCCAGGAGTTCCTGTCACTTAAGCACAAGACAAAGATGATGATTGAGATCACCAGGATGTTTCATGAGAGGACTTTGTTTTGCCCAGAGCAGGTATCCATGGAGCAGGCTCGTGTGACTTGGTATTTGAGTATTCTAAGGAGGGGTACCAGGGAGTTCGTGGAAAACACCACGTATAGGACATTAGCTGAAATGCAAACCAATGTCAGGAGGAGAGAGATCGAGCTGGAGACCTAGGCTTGGGAGGAAAGGGAGACCCATGCGAGAGACAAGAGGCCAATGCAATTATAGCCATCGACTAAGCATGCCAAGCCCAATGATAAGAGATTTGGAGTCCAGAAGGGCCGCACTTGTGGGAAGTGCGACCAGGGACACGAGGGACCATATCTGTCCGGGTCGGCTTGCTATCTGTGTCGAATGGAAGGGCATATGGCTAGGGATTTCCCAAAGGGATTTTGGGTTTGTTTCAGCTGCAACTAGATGGGCCATGTGATGGTCGATGGTCCTCATCTTTCATATAGGGTGGTTCATACTCCTGCCCTAGTGACCATGGTATCATTGATGGCCGGAAGGGGAAGGATAACTCAACGAGGGCTTGAGGCAGAGCATTTTAGTTGAGAGCAAAGGAGGTCTACATAGCTCCAGATAGGGGATGTATACTAGAGATCTTCAACGTTGGATATCTGATAGACCTCATTTCTATCGTGATGGGGGATATTATTGTGATCGTGGGTATGGATTGGTTGAGCCATTTTGGGACTCTGATTGACTGTGAGCGTCAGCTAGTGACAGTTTGGGATCCTAGTGGGGGAGTGCTGATTATTTATGGTGAGGGTACTAGATCAGGATTAGCCTTTTGTTCTGCCGCCATGGCATGATAGAGTTTATAGCATGGTGAGGATACTCGAGTTGAGAAGAAGGGTTAACCTTTGTTTTTGATGTTCTAGTGGTATGTGAATTTCCTAATGTTTTACTCGAGGAGTTACCCGACATGCCACCTGAGAGGCAGGTGGAGTTCCGGGTCAATTTGATTCTGGGTGTGGCGCCGATCGTCGAGGCACCGTACCGTCTTGCACCTCCTGAGACATACAAGTTATTCTCACAACTACATGAACTATTGGGAAAAGGGTTTATTAGGCCCAGCAGTTCTCCTTGCGGATCCACGATCCTTTTTGTCAGGAAGAAGGATGGTTTGCACCAGATGTGCATTGATTGTCGGGAACTGAACAAGCTGATGGTGAAAACGGTTACCCTTTATCGAGGATTGATGATCTTTTTGACTAGCTTTAGGGGGGCATCTTGGTTTTCCATGATCGATTTGAGGTCCAACTATCATCAGATGAGGTTACGGGAGGAGGATATTCAAAAGACGACCTTTCAAACTCGTTATGGGCATTATGAGTTTGTGGTGATGACTTTTGGGCTAACCAACGCACCGGAAGTGTTCATGGACCTCATGAACCGAGTGTGAAGGCCCATGTTGGACCGATCGGTGCTTGTTTTTATCAATGACATTCTGGTATACTCGAAGACTATGGAACAACATGAGGAGCACCTTCGAGAGATTCTTGGGTTTTGAGGATAGAGAGGCTTTATGCCAAATTCTCCAAATGTAACTTCTGGCTGCAAGAGGTTCAGTTTTTAGAATGCCTTGTCAATCAGAATGGTATCTTGGTCGACCCAAATAAGATAGAGGTGGTGATGCAGTGGGAGGTGCCGAGATCTCCATTTGAGATTCAAAGCCTCCTTGGATTGACAGGTTATTATCGGGGATTCATCAGAGATTTACCCAAGATTGTTGTTCCTTTCACCTTGTTGACCAGGAAGGATGTTGCTTCTAGTTGGGGGCCTGAGCAGCTTGCATCATTTGAGACTCTTTTCCAGAGATTGTGCGAAGCACCAGTACTTACACTCTCGAAGGGAGTTGAGGATTTCGTAGTCTGTTGTGATGCATCCATTACAGGATTGGGTGTTGCATTGTTGCAGAGAGGGCATGTGATAGCCTACGCTTTGAGTCAGTTGAAGCCTCACGATATGAGATACCCCACTCATGATTTGGAGTTAGGGGTGGTGGTTTTCACCCTCAAGATTTGGCGCCACTATCCGTCTGGTGAGCGGTGTAACATCTACACGGACCATGAAAGTCTGAGATACCTTATGGATTAGCCTAACTTGAATATGAGGAAAAGGAGAATGTTGGACATAGTAAAGGACTATGACTATGAGATCTTGTATCATCCAGGCAAGAATATAGTGGCCGATGCCTTGAGTCAGAGGGCGACGAGTATCCTGATGTGGGATGTGTGTATGAGGATGACTGTGATTACTCCAGTTTTTTGATATATCAAGGAAACGCAGTCGGAGGCTATAAAGAGGAAAACCGAAAGAGTGAGCAGGTGATTGGTCATATTTTTGCATTTTTATAGGGGCAATAGAGGGCTTTTGACACTTCGTGGGCTTGTATGGTATTGTATGTGTCACACCCCCAAACCAAGGATGGCGGAAACGTCCGGTGGTGGAGGACTTCATGTATAGTATCATAACAACGAGTATAATAGTGACCAAAATAAACACAACCATCATAAATATAACGAAAACTTTATATGGTTTCATGAGTTACATGTTTCAAAATTGATTACAATATAATGATAAAATGAAACGTCTGACGCCTTAACGTCCCATCCTCAAAAGCTTGATAGTTATTTGTTTTAATGATTACCTAAGAATACAAGTAATTTTGAAAGAGTGTCAACAATTAAGTTGGTGAGCGCATAAGCTTTTGTATATAGAGTTGAAAACCTTTCTTTGTAAACGTATTGTATGTTCAAGAAAAATCCAATATTTTCCTTATATAATGAAATACAGTCTTAAAACTTAAGACCGAATGTATGAGTGTTATTTCATACTTTTAATAGTATAAGCAGTTTTAAAGTGAATAAAACATTTTGAATGTAGAAATTCCCCATAAACTATATGTATCATTATTTCCCTATGTGAGTTATTATAAGCATACTAATGACATAGTAACCTGTTGCGGCGTTCTTCAGGCGTTGGAATGTTATGACATTTGTCACCCCTGACCTGTCGGCCGAGCTGTTGCAAGCAGCTTGGGTGTGGGTTGTCAATCCCAATATAGATCTATACACAAGTATCACGCCCTCACTACAAGAGACTCTGGTTATAAGTATAGGATTTTAACCTGTAACCTAATTAGTACAACGAAGTAGTGCCTCACAACTTGATTTAACGAGTTTACGTGTAGTGTGAATGAAAACCCTTTTTGTAGTATAAATGTAACCTTCCTTAGTATGTTCATAGCGTTAATGTACCATAAACTATACCTATCATAGTTTATCATATATGATTGTAGTGATGAAAGACCCTTTTTGTAGTGTAAATGAAACCTTCCTTAGTATGTTCCTAGCGTTAATATACCATAAATTATACCTATTATAGTTTATCATTTATGTTTATAGTGATGAAAGACCCTTATGTGTATGATCATTTATGTTTCATAGAAGTAAACTACATGAAATAAAATCCATAGGTAGCTCTTTATTGTTATACGCTTTGCTCAACATGTTACAAAGCGTTAATGAATTTGTACATTGTTTTACTAGTTTTAACTTTTCTGTCACTATTTTTAGAAAAATTCACAGAAAAATCACCATAATTCAAAAACTGATTCTGTAACTCTAGGAGTTTACAAAATGTGTCTAGTTTGTTCATAATTTTTATTATGATTTTTAGTGGTCTCTAACCAATGTGAAAATGTCTATCTTCACAGATTGGTTAGAAATCATTTCTGAAATGATAGGCAGTTTTGTAAAAATCTCCATAAGTTGTAGAAAAATCATATGAACATGTGAAAGTAGTCATTAGAAAGGTATAAACCTGAACTATTTTCATATTGAACATTTTTTAAAAATATTAAGTTTAAGATGGTCAAAAAAGTTCGTGAATAGACCATAACTTTTCTGTTGAAAGTTGTTGTTTGAGTTAGAAGATGTTTTGGTGTTGTAACTTGTATTCCCCCCCCCCCCCTTAAAACTTGAAGAAAACATGAAAAGATAAGGGTTTGAACTCACATTGAGTGATTTCCTGAGGTGGAAGGTTGAAGAAGGGGAGTTTCAAGTCAAGAACACTTGAAGGATGCTTGAAGATTTGAAGATGCTAAGAACAAATATGTCGGTATTTGTGTAAATGAACCATGATTTGTATGAAAGAAGTAAAGAATATTTAGGAGTTTAATGAATATACTTACCAATAATGGAGGAAAACTCAAGAACTTCCTGGGGAAAGAGCGAGAGAGAAGTTTTCTTTTGGTGATAACAAATGAAATCTTGTATGAGAAGAATGAAGATTTCTTGGATGATTTTGATTAAAAAAATATGATGGAGTGTTGGGATGAGTTGAAAAAGGACAATGATTTGACTAGGTAGAGTGTGAATAGCGACATAAAGTGGGTGTGGGATGGCTTGGTGTCATAACTTTATGAAAAAGTCAACAAGCCTTTAAATATTATTTTGAAAAAAAGATATGATTTATAAATAATAATTCCACAAAATAGGAATAAAATATGAGTCTAGGGGGTCTATTATGCCAAAATATGAATTTGGGTGAAAATCCCATGTCAAAATCATCAAAAACGAGCTTACAATGCGAAAGTGGTAAAAAACCAGACTTGAGAAGCGAGAGGGTTCGTAGCTGAGAAGGTTCGCAGCAAGAAGGGCTACACCTAAGAAGGTTCACATCCAAGAGGTTTGCATCCAAGAACGTTCACATCCAAGAGGTTCGCAACTGAGAAGGTTCGCATCCAAGAGGTTCGCAGTCGAGAAGGTTCGTATCCAAGAGGTTCGCAGTCTAAGAAGGCTCGCATCAGAAGGGTTTTGCATCAGGAGGGTTTCGCATGAGAGGGTATCGTTTCTTGAGAGGGTTCCGCACCCATTGTGCTGTTTTTTGTATTTTCTTCCCGTTTCGAGTGTTTTTCAACTAATTAAAGGGTCGGGATGGCACAAATGTTTATGAAAAGTTGAAAGAGGTTTTGAGAGAGATGGGAGAGATTTGGGAGAGAGAAAGATAGAGTGAGAGAGACTTTTCTGGTGGCCATTATTAGTGTTTTCCCCATAGAGCAGATTTGTAGACCTTGCTATGCCTCGTTATGAGTGTTATTCACCCCAGAAGAGTACGTAATAGTGTTTTATCGAGTCGATACATCACTCACCCTATTTAGGGTTTAGGTTTTCTGAACATATGAAACTTCTGAGTGATACTCTGTGTTAAGATATAGAGTTGTACAATAGTAAACTGAGAGTAAGTCCTAATATACAAGCACTAGTTGAGTTTACCGGTTTGACTTATTGACTTTGACTTGACCAAAAATTGACGGTTGTCGCAGTATGCGGGTGGGGCTCGACGGATTTTGATGGAGGAATCCCAACAATCGATATTCTCTATCCACTCAGGGCTTATAAAGATGTATCTTTACATGATGCATAATTATTGGTGGCTATGTATGAAAAGAGATGTGGCATGGTTTGTGGAGCGATGTTTGACTTGCCGGAAGGTCAAGGCGGAGCACCAGTTCCCTCATGGCAAGTTATAGCCTCTGGAGGTTCCCTTATGGAAATGGGAGTAGATTACTATGAATTTCATTAAAAATATACTAAGAGCTGTGAGGGGTGTTGACACTATCTGGGTGATAGTCGATCGTTTGACAAACAATCCTCACTACTTAGCCATTAGTGAGAACTATTCTGTAGAGAAGTTGGCCGAGATCTATGTTCGTGAGGTGGTGGCTCGGCATGGGGTGCCGACGTCTATTGTGTCTGACCGAGATGTGCGCTTTACTTCCAGATTCTGGAAGAGATTTCATGAAGAGTTAGGTACCCAACTACACTTCAATACCACATACCATCCGCAGACAGACGAGCAGAGCGAGCAAACGACTCATACGCTTGAGGATATGCTACGTGCTTGTGTTATTGATTTTGGTGGGAGTTGGGACTCCTATCTTCCTTTGGCAGAGTTCTCATATAACAACATCCATCATGCCAGTATCGATATGCTGCCATTCAAGCTCCTTTATTGCCTGAGATATCGGAATCCTACTTGTTGGGGCGAGGTGGGGAAGAGGGTCATGAGGAGCACGGAGATCGTGCTTAAGACAATTGAGATTAACGAGTAGGTTTTACAGAGGTTATTGATTTCGCAGAGCCGTCAGAAGAGTTATGCGGATCAGTGACACTTTGAGTTAGAGTTTCGGGTGGTGAATCTAGTGCTCCTGAAGGTGTCACCCTCGAAGGGTGTTATCCGCTTCAGGAAGCAGGGAAAACGGGCCCCCAAGTTTATTGGCCCTTTTCGAGTATTGGACCGTGTGGACAAGGTGGCCTATCTGTTGGAGCTACCAGAAAATCTGAGTCAGATCCATGATGACTTCCATGTTTCCCAACTGAGGAAGTGTATAGTCGATGAGGTGGCTGTGGTTACCTTGGAGGAAATTTGGGTCGATGATCGCCTAAATTAAGGGGATAAGCATGTATCCATTTTGAATCGGAAAGTGAAAATCTTGAGGAACAAGGTTGTGAACTTGGTCAAAGTTTAATGGCAACATCGTAGATGTTCAAAGTAGACATGGAAACCGGAGTCCGAGATGCGTGAGTAGTAGCTTGAGCTATTTCTGGAGGATGACTTCGAGGGCGAAGTCCAATTTTAGTGGGGGAGAATTGTAACATCCCAAAATAAGTTATGTTTATCAATCCTTGAATCTTTTTCAAAAGTGTCAAAGTTGGTCCCTAATAGAGAAAAATTAACAAAAGAGATGTACGCGGGGCATACACATGAGTATACGCAGCGTACTCATGCATCATTCATGAACGCGGAGGGCCAGCTTGTACGTCGGGCGTACCCATGGTACACTGGGTATACTGTCTCAGGTGAAAAACCTTAATATTTGAATTGATCCCTATATAAAGAACATTATGGCTTTATTTCTAACTACCCTTATCAGCCTCCAAACCTCGCATAAACTCTAATATTATGTGTGTAGCTAGTGTATGTGTGTGTGTTATTGCAAGTTTTGAGTGTTGTTGGCATTAGTAGTTGAATAAGGAGATTATCGAATAAGAAGAAGGTGCTAGCAAGCTTGAAGATCCAGAAACTCCCCACCTTTGTGCATCATTTTTAGGTATAAAGCTTATACCTTGGCTAGTGTTATTTTAGATCTCTTGGTTTAAGATTTATGAGCTAAAAGTCCCCAAGTTTGGACTTTTTGACTTCGGCGATCTCTAGAGGGTTTAAGCCGTCGTTTCATGCATATTAAAACATCTAGATTGATAAAAATGCTAGCCTGATCTTCCCTTGTAACTCATGCACGAGTGAAGTAGATTAGAATGGATGATATGATGCTTTGAGCCTCTCCTAGCCATGCAATGACTTAAAGCCCACGACTTTATGGATTAAGAGGCTTTAAATTAGTCAGATGTGTAGTATGGATGGTTGTCTTAACGGATTAAGACGTCAAATAATGGATTTGGAGATTTGTGGAGTACGTCATGCGTAATCCTGACTACGCGTAGCGTAGTCTGATTTTCCCTCAATTCATGTTGGTCCTGTTTTACGCCCAACGTAAAGTGTGGTACGCCCAGCGTACTCATCAGGTGTTGACTTTTGCTAAAATTGACCTTTGGTCAAAGTTTAGGGTTTTTGGACCAAGGGAAGGGAAAAATGATCTGTTTGTCCTTAGTAGGGTTGGTCGTGGGATTTAGAATCATGACTGGTTTTGGACCATAATTATAAATTAAGGTTAACTATGTTGTTGACTAGGCGGAGTCTCGATCCGATATTTTGGGTGTTAGGTTTTTCATGTCATCATTATCATGTGAGTCTCCTCACTTACTCTTACCTGTATAGTAGGGTAGCTGTATTACGATGACTAGTCGGGTCTAGCTACTATGTTATGTTATATTATGATAACTATATGTGACTGAGGCTGCTGATAGGCAACCAGGGTTGCTGATAACCGTACGAGCGTGTTGTTAGCTCATTGGGACTACTGATAGCCCTAGGGTTTTGGATAGCCCATTATTGTTTATTTATGTTGTGATATATGCAATATCTTGGGGAACTCACTAAGCTTTGTTCTTATAATTGTTGATTTATATGTGGCAGGTACTTCGCATGACCGCGGGAAGGCGAATGACTGATTGTTCATACGGCTAGGGGAATATATGATTTTAAAATTAATATTAATTTTTTTTCAAAACAATGCTTTTTTAATACATATTCATAGTTTTTTTTTGTGTCTTTTTGCAAATTTAAAAAAAAAACATGTGCATATGCACATACATATTTAAAAAAAATATATTTTTAATTCTTCTATATGTATGCATAAGAGTAAGCATATACATATACATATGAATATGTATATGCATACGCATATGCATAAAAACAAATATATACATATAACAATTAAGTATATAAGATTATGCTTATGTATATATATGTATATGCATAAAAATAACGATATGACATATGTATATTCATATACATATGCATAAGAATAAGTATATACACAAGAAAATTAAATACATATGATTATGCTTATGTATATGCATATGCATAAGAATAAGTGTATAACATAAGCATATATATATATATATATATATATATATATATATATATATATATATTAATAACTATATGCATATTCCTAAGTATATGCATATGTATATGAATAAGTATATCCATATGCATATTCATAATCATAAGTATCTACATATGAATAAGATATGCATAAAAACAAGTACATGTATAAGTCTATTAAATAGATATGATTTTGATTATGTATATGCATAAAATAATAAGAATATTCATCAAAAATTTATTTTTTTGAATTTCTTTTTCAATATTATACATATGAATAATATGATATAGGCATAAGAATAAGTATGATATAGGCATAAGAATAAGTATATAAGTAACATCCCAGAAATCACGATAAAATTTTTTGTTTTCAATTTAAATAAAATCATTTTTCAATCAAAACCAAAGTCATAACGCCAAGTTTAAGATACAATTATCCCAAAATCATAGCATCATAAAATCTCCAAAAACATATCACTGAAGGATGTGTACGATCACACCTTCACCTTGCCCCATATCTTATGAAGTACCTAAAACCATAAAATCAAACTGTAATCCAAAGCTTAGTGAGTTCCCCCCCCAATGTACCACACATAACCAAATAGATAACAACATTCATATATGAGCCTTCAACATGACTGAACCGCCTTGCAGAGCCTACAACCTATTTGGTGCCGCTCCCTGAGCCTTCAACCTTATTGGACCGCCTCACCAAGCCTACAACCTATATGGACTACTCTCTGGGCCTGCGTCCTGATTGGAAGTGCATACACCACACCCTAAAGTAAGTTGATAAATCATGAATGTAACATCTTGTTTTGAATAGTTCCATTTTTAGGATGGAGATCAAGGACCGAATATTATTAGGCTTTGGACCCTCTAGGAATTGGGTTTTGGACCCAGTTAGAGTTGGTTAATGCATTTTCATTGCTCGGGTATGTAGTTTGAGTTTTTGGGTCAAAGGGGTATTTCGGTAATTTGTCAGCTCAGGCTTTTATGGAAAGTAGATTTTAGTTTGGGATATCTTATGGCTAATATGAATTGACAATAATGTCGAGCATACCTTTCTATGGATATATGAATTGTCAAAATTGGGGTTATGTCGAGTGAGTTTTAGCCTTCGGAAGAATTAGAGTTTTGGGGGAAAACCCTAGTACGCGGGGTGGACCAAGGTGGTACATAGGGCGTACCGAGGAAAAATAGTTATGTGAGGCGTAGCTGGGAGGAACGCGGGGCGTAGAGGGTTGTATGGTCGTGGATGGTTTGTGAGTGCGTCGGGCGTACTAATGGGTATGTTGGGCGTAAGCCCTTTAGGTTAAAACCCTAATTTCATGTCTTGTACCCTATTTAAACAACCTTATGTCATTTAAACCTAACCCTAATCAGCCTCCACAACTTGTTTTCGTCTTAAAACCATAGTTTTGCAAGAAAGTGTGAGATTTGAGCTTAAAAGTGTGTTTGGTGGCCTTTCTAAAGGATATTCAAGAAGAAGAAGGTGGTGTTCAAGTTTGGATCATGGAAGGAGCTTTTGGATCCTGCATCCAGAGCCTGTTGGAGAGCTTCTGAGGGTAAAAAGATTGCATCTTGTCTATCCTCCTTGCTAGTTGAGTTAGGGTTTTCTAGAGTCCATTTATGAGTCCATAAATCATCTCTTGTGAGTTTGGGAAACTCCAGATGTTGGTAAGGCTAGATTTAGGACTCTTGGACTTGTTTATTGTATAAAAATTTAGTCTTGATGTCTTATGTGGTTTCATGCATGAGTTAAGACCTTTGGAAAGGTCTTAATGAGGAAGAAAGAGTTGTTGGGACCTTTCATATCATGTAAAGGCATAAAGTCACCCACTTTATGCCATAGAATCATTTAATCGACCAAGATCTGGAATTTGAGTTTTGAGCCTACATGCATTAAGCACTTAATGGGTTTTTTTGCATGAGTTGTTTGTACGATGGGCGTACTATGTAGTACACCGTGCGTACAACCCTTTTGCCTAGTACGCTAAGCGTACAGAAGAGGTACACTGGGCGTACGCCCCCAGGAAGACTTGGGCCTTAGCAGACTTCAGACCATTAGGCCCTAAGGGTTTTGGGCCAGGACTTGCTGGTGTTTGTCTTGAAAGTATCTTTGGACAAATGTTATTATGGTTAGGCCTATTAGACCTTATGGCCCAATATAGCAATGGACTTTGCATGTGTGGGCCTCGAGCTCGGCCATTTCTTGGAATATGTTGTTGTGGACCTTTGTGGGCTAATTGGAAACTGGTTTATAGACTAAGGAAATTTTTGGGCTTTAGGATTAGGCCCATTGGAAAGGCCTGGGCCCAATTTGGAAAATTATGCCATAAGTGGGCCATATATACACTTTGATGGTTGTGAGATATTGGACCATTGGAATTCCAAGTGTTTGGACTAGAATAGATGATTGGGCCTTAAGGTAAGACCATGTAGAGGTTTGAGCCTAATTTGGAAAATTGGGCCATTGGTTGATTAATTGGTGCTTGGGCCTTTCAGATTATAGTTTGGGCCATAGTTTGGACGGGGATAGGTTGGGGGTAAAATGGTCTTTTACCTTGGGTATGAAGTTATAGTTATAGAATAGGTCCCAATTGCTAATTGGGTGTCTTTTGGAATTGTTAGCTCGGGAAGTTGTCAGGGTAGCAGCTGGGATTTCTATCAGAAATCTTCTGCATTCGAGGTGAGTCTTCTCAATATATCCATGGGTCGAAGGCGCCAATGCCAACCTATTATGTGTTATGTGGTATGTTAGTTGTTTCTATGATATGTGGTATGCTAGTTGTCTCTGTGATACTTGCATGGAAGACCCCGAGGGGAGCCCGTGGCATTTGGATATCAGACCATGTGGGGGAATCCATGGCATTCCAGGTAAAGACCATGGGGGAGCTCATGGCATATCAGATAAAGACCATGGGGGGAGCCCATGGCAACTATATGTATGTTGTATGAGAATTTCTGGTTATAAGTTGTGTGGTATTTTGGGGGACTCACTAAGCTTTGTGCTTACAATTTTTAGTTTATGTTTCAGGTACTCTGGTTTTCAATTGGAAGGGGTTGGGATGATTGCAGAGCACACACCACACGTTTCCATTTTTTGTGAAATACTATGATTGACAATGATATGTTAAAAATTAATTTACCTTGGTTTTTATGGGAAAGACGTATACTAACGATTTATTAATCTAAAAGTAAAAAAATTTAAGTCCTGCTTTTGGGTCATTAGAAGTTGGTATCAGAGCCTTGGTTTGAGGGATTTGGACATACTCTCGGTTGTGTTTGAACTCAAAATGATGATTGGTAAAGTTTTCAAAAGAAAAATGTTTTCAAGAAAAGAGTTTTCTAAGATAAGAGAAGGGTGTGGTGTATGCAATCAGCCGAGCTCAAGTAATTTTTCCCAGAATACTCACACATGTTGTCTGTTATGAGTTGATTTATGAATTTGTGAATCGCATGCTAGTTAAGGCTAAGGATATGCTTAGTTAAAATGCTAGAAGAGATGCCTCTGTATGTATAGCGTATGAGCTGGTAGACTTGCATGCTAGTGCTAATTAGGCTGTGGTGGTTGGATTTGATATATCATACCATGTTGCTCTAGGTGTATTGGATGTTATGCTGAGATGGGAATATTTATTGGAATCAGTAATTGCTAGTTGTACGCTTGAAAAATTGTACACCGTTAGGAAGTTACAGCCCTAATATAATTGATTTGACCTTCTTTTCCTATTCCTTGTCTCATTGTGGTCCTCTGGTAGAGTCTATTATTCGACACTCTATATGTTCCTGTTCTGTGCATAATTTGCACGCATAAGGCAATCGGCAGTTAGGATGGAATTTTTGGCATATGTGGTAGTGTGTGGGTTGGATGTTCTATGATAGTTTTGTAGATTGGAGTGTTACTGCACAAATGTTGCTTTCTTTGTGCTTTTTGGAACTATTTGATGATGCAAGTCATCTACTAAGTGAATAGGAAGTATTCATGAGGTGCATGACTGTCATTTGGAGGAGTTCTCTAGCAGCTGATGGCAGAGTGAGGTTGGGAACCTAGGTGAGCCAATGGAGTGCTACGGTGGTTGTATTTGCATGGTTAGTGAGCTTAGTGCATCATTTTGAGAAGGTGACTTAGAGGATTCAGGATAATTCTTGAGGAAAATATGGATAGTTGTGGAAGGTAGTTTTGGGCTCGTAGTACTGAAAGCAGAAGATCTATACTCGATTCATGGAAAGTCTTGGAGAATCTAAGAAGCTTATGGGAGAAGGATTCTTGGGAATGTTTTTATCTTTGGTGTGTCGTAATTCTGGATGAAGACGATCACTCAGGGAGGTAGTTCTGGTTCTGGTTCGGTTTCGGATTCCGACTCAGGCGCAAGTGCTGAGTCGATTAGTTAGCAAATTTAGGAGTTCATCTCATTGGATATATCTCACATTATATCATAGATGTTGGATGAGCGCTTGGGCGCGTTCAAAGCGGTGGTTATGGCTATCATTGGAGATGCACTCTTCCTTTTCAGGAGTTCTGTGCTTGTAGAGCTCCGATATTTTATGGGGAGAGGGAGCCCATTTCCAGTAAGAGGTGGCAAGCAGATATGACTAGTGCATTCAGGACGAGTTCCTACCCCAAGGAGGCAAAAGTCAGATATGCTTCGTGTCTGCCGAAGAGTCGGGCATGAGATTGGTGGGAAGAGGTTGATAGTAAGCTGGGTGATGATGTTGTTGAAGCCATGTCAAGCGATGATATCAGGAAGTGTGTGAGTATTTCAGGGTGTGAGACCCTGAATGGTATGATTCTAGAGCTCGAGAGCAGGAGATCGATTCGGGGAACCTCGGGAAGAGGGTTTAGATCAGGTGCATTTAGTGGAAGGTCTCGAGGAAAAGACCCAAGAATTTTGATAAAGGTTTGAGAGGCCAACAAGGCCGGCGTCAGTGTAGCACGTGTGAGAAAGGCATAATGGAGCTTTCCAATCTAGAAGTATGGGTTGCTACGAGCACAACAGGTTGATCATGCCAGTAGATATTGTTCTCTAGCAGAGGCATGGGAAGCCAGTTCTCTAACAGGTGGTTCTGCTGGTATGTTATCGTTTGCGATTCTTTCGGTTGCTATTGGTTTCTTGTTGCTTGGAATCTTATAGTATTTTGGGTTCGCACTAATTTTGGGTTGTGGTTATGCCATCGTTGGGTTGTATCTTCGGGGAGTATTATATGTCTTTTGCTTGCCAGGATTCGTCAATAGGTCATTAAGGGGTTGTATCTCGTGTAGCAGGTTCCAATGTGTTCAATTATTATTTTGTTTTGGTTGAGACTGATTTAGGAGCAACATATAGAAGGTCTACGTTCGGTATTTGGCGGGATGGTTTTCCCAATAACCATTAGGGTTCAGCGATTCGAATAATAGTTCTGCGGTGTTTGCGTCTGAGTGGACTATTGTGCTTAAGCGTTGTTGTTGTTAGGAGGAGAGAGGTAGCAGGAAGATGATTGTGCTAGTTGCATGAGTTGATTTGGTCATCATAACGTCAGATGAGTTTCATATTTTCTCAGGTTGCAGTCAATTAGGATTCTGGGATTCTTCAAGGATAGGTGTTGGGATGAATATTCGACAGTTGGGGCAAGGTTTATGATCTTCTGTCGCCAGAAAAAGAATGCAAGGAATTGGTTTGGTATATGGGAGGTAATTTGGATTATCTGATTGGTTAATATTTCAAGAGTATCCTTCAAAATTTCTAGAGTTGGGTGATTATTGAGTTCGGCTAGCAAAGGAACGCTAGTATTGTTCAACGCAGGGTATTGGCAGTTTGTGCTATTTGAGGGAGATGGGTCGGAGATCCATGAGGATTAAGAGGTGAGAGAGCTATGTCGAGTCATAGTGGGGGAGAAGTAAGTGGCTGTTTAGATCGAGGTTTATGTTTATAGGAGTTCAGGACCTCGCAGCCGCGTGTTGGCATTTCCATTGTTATTATAGTTGCTGTGAGATTTGAATGCTTAACCGATTTTTTTGGTTGGTTGTAAGGTTTAGTTAGGGATGCATGGCACTTGGATATCAAACCATGTGGGGCAGCCAATGGAATTCCAGGTTAAGACCATGATTGGTTGGAAATGTTGTTAGACTGCGATGGGATCGTAACATTCATCAGTTCGAAGTAGACTACTATTAGAAATGGTCAATGTAATGCGGAGTTAGTTCGTTCTTTGGGTACGTCGGTCAATATTGTCAAGAATTATTATCTGGTCTAGGTTGTAGACCATCAGGGTCCGAGGCGTAGTTGGACCTAAGTGGCTCTTGATAGGTTGGTTCATGGGCAAGGTTCGTGTGGTTATTGAAATTCAGAATTAGACCTGGTAGAGACAGTTAGGTCAAGGTTTTGAATCTTAAGTGTAGGATCATGTGAGTGATCAGTGTATGATGCGAAGGGTTTTTAGGCTAAATGGCCTTGTTGTTTGGACTCTTGGGAACCTGGTGGTTGGACCAGGTGCGAGACTAGTAGTTTCGGGGATTGGGTTAAAGGTAATTAATTATCAGTCAAGTAAGGGATTTCTAGAAGTTGTGGTGCATTATGCAAATGTAGATTCATGGATCTTGGGGTATGAGCGAAGTATCATGTCAGTTTTGGGTAAGATCTAGAGTTTGAGTTCCCACGTGTTCCAATACAGGATTTGCATTGCAGTAAAATAAGATTTGGGATATCTATATGCCAAGGGAGTCAACTGCAAGGTTCTAGGGTAATGAATGGGTTTGGTTCAATGGTAGCTTAATCCATTGCAATGTATCTTGAGCTGGTTCTATCTATGTGATAGAGCCACGACAAGTTTGGAAATCAGGAAAAGATGGGTTGTTGGTGATCGTGTATGATATGAGACTGCGTTGGGTCATGTAACATTCGTTCTTTAAGTAGAAGTTTTGGTAGCAAGTTGTTTTTGATCAAGTCTTGCTTGTCGAAATTCTTTTCGAGAGGCATGTGGGGCTGCTATGGTGTGACACCCTGACACTTTCTAGTCAACAAAAGTCAAATTCTATTAAATAAAATTTCGAATTTTGTTTATTCTGTTAAGCTCGTGAGGGTTAGAAAATAATTTAAAATATATAAATAAAATTTATATAATTCTTTGGAACCAAAAAACTCGAAAAATGAAAATTTCCCTCGAAAAATCAGCAAACTCGTCCAGCGAAGTGTTTACAACCATAAACCCTTGGGCCGTAAACCCTTGTACCGTGAACCCGTTTACAGCCGTGAACCCACTTCCGGCTGTAAACCCAACCGGTATAAAGGTTTTTCCTGGATAGATTCTTCATTTCTCACCTTTTTCACCCGAAAACTCTCTCAAATTGCTCCCAAGAACCTCCCAAGAACATTCATATCATCAAGATCAAACCTTCAAATCTTCATATTTTCACCGAGAACATCTTCAAATCTTCAAGCAACCGAGAACTTCTAGAACTGTGAACCCGTTTACAACCGTAAACCTGTGTTCGGCTGCAAACGAAGAGCCCAACCGAGAACAGCCTTGGGCCGTGAACCCTCTTTATCCACTTCAAACAAGTCTCTGTAACATTCCTAACCCAAAAACAAGTGTTTTCTAAGACATTAATTAATGGCTTCAATAATCTCAATACAATTATGAGTTTAATTATCATTAGGATACCATTAAATCTGCGTACTCCAACTCGAGGGTCATCTTTCCGGTTTTTTTGTCGAGAACGTGCACGTAATCAATTGTGAGTTCATACCCCTACAGTTTCACTATTTTTAATGTTTTCAGGGAGGATACAAGAAAAACACAAAGAAATTTTGTGTTCTTGTATAAAGGATTTCAACAGAATTAAAACTTATGCAATTGATACAATCAAAATATCACTACATTTTATAAAATATTTACATATTTTATCCCTTTTGTAGCATGCTGAGCATAAGGAAAGTTTTCAACATATAACCATAATTGTAAAGTTTTCAATACAATACGTGAATCGAATACACAACATACATGGCAACTATAATATGCATAGTTTGGGATTCAACACATGGTTCTATCAATTCTAGAGCTTATACATTATCAAACATATACACTATGGTGGATATAGTTTATGACATATAGTACTATTTTCTGAACACAAGAGTATAATACTAAATAATTATATAAGTATAATTATTTTTACTCTACAAGTATACATACAGTTTCAAGTACAAGAGAACACTACAATAATACACGTAAACTAGTTAATACAGGGTTGTGAGGCACTACTTCAATTGTACACTTCGGGGTGTGGAACTAAATCCTACCACAGTATAACCAGAGTCTCCTGGAGGGAGAGCGTGAGATTTGTGAATAGATATATTCGGGACTGACAATCCCATACCTGAACGGCTAGCTACAGTTAGGCAGGCATGCCTTGGGTGACAAATGTCATAACATTCGACGCCTGAAGAATGTCGTAGAGGTCACTTCATATCAATCACGGTTATACCAAACTCAAAACAATATAAACTAACCAATTGCTTACGGTATTTCAATTATCCAATTAGTTTTATTTAATTAATAAGACTACTATACACTACATTGGAGGATTCCAAGGATACGAACACATTGTTTTATTTTGAAGTAATAAAACTACTATTCATACTGGTGGCAACCAAGGTTTTCATATAGAACAATACAATACATACTGGTGGTAGCCAGGGTTTTTATACAAAATATATTATACATACTGGTGTTAGCCAGGGTTTTCATACTATACATTACTTCACATTACTGGTGGTATCCAGGGCTTTCATACAAGAGTTTTCATACAAATAATACAATACAATATGGTTAGTGGTAACCAGACATACAAACTAACATTTTCATATACAACTACAGAATACAGTAACGAACATACACTTTGGTCTTAGGGTTTAAGACTACTTGACATTACTAAAGAAAATATTGGATTTTCTTGAGAAACATATAAACATTTTCACAGATTCAAAGACATGTTTTCATTACAAAAACATACTTATGAACTCACCAACTTAAATGTTGATACACTTTCAAAATCACTTGTATTCTCAAGGAACCAGTAGACAGGTACACCCACAGGCTTTTAAGAAGGTGGAGCATATAGATTCGCGTCTTTTATACTTTTGATATACATTTTTTTGTTATACAAACTATGTATCGAACAGATGTAAATACTTTACTTGATCAACGTAATGGTTGTGTTTACTTTGATTACTATGATGCAATTGTTGTGATACTGTACATGACATCCTCCGCCCCCGAACGTTTTTGCCATTATGATTTGGGGGTGTGACATATGGTGTGTATTTTGGCTCAGCAATCGGGTAGGTCTCTGGTGTTTCGGGCAATTGGCGGACAAGTTAGGACCAGGGAGGTCCCAGTTGTTTTTAAGGAAAGCAACTATGTGGTAGCAAGATGAGTTGGATTGGTTTCAACGTTTTGGGATTCATTTGTTATTCTGGGAAAAATGCTAAGTCGCTTGCAGTGGATTAAATAATCTCAGAGTGGTTGGTTTGACCCTGTCGCGCAGTTCTCTTCTGAGTCTAACCATTGTAAGGATGAATCTTCTGCTCGAAAGATTATCTGATCCTACTGTCAAGTATAAGTATTCTGCAACTATTTATGGTCAGTGGATTTATTTTTATAGGTTTCATAAAGATAATCAGGGTTGGAAGTGGTATGTTTGGCCTGTTATTCGACGATTTTTTTCGTTTGGTAATGTTTCAGCGTAGGCGGTCTGTCGACAAGTCAGGCCATTATGGACCTTAGGTCTTAGAAAGGTAAAAGTCGTTTTGTAGGGGCTAAAGGCTTGCTTTATTCAGGATACAAGTTTCGGTTCTCTTGGTAAGGTCGTATTATGTGCCAAATTTTTGGTTGTGTTCCTCAGGATGTTTGTTTTGTCATGATTGTTAATAAGTAGCGATTTTGAGGACAAAAATTTAATTGGGGGAGAGTTGTAACATCTTGTTTTAAATTGGTCTACTTTTAGGATGGAGATCAAGGATCGAGTAGTATCAGGCTTTGGACCCTCGAGGAATTGGGTTTTGGACCCAGTTGGAGTCGGTTAATGCATTTTAGTTGATCGGGTATTCGGTTTGAGTTTTTGGATCAAAGGGGTATTTCGGTAATTTGTCGGCTCAGGCTTTTATGGAAAGTAGATTTTAGTTTGGGGTATATTACAGCGAGTATGGATTGATAATAGTGTTGAGCATACCTTTCTATGGAGATATGAACGGTCGAAATTAGGGTTATGTCGAGTGAGTTTTAGCATTTGGAAGAATTAGGGTTTTGGGGGAAAACCCTAGTATGCCGGGCAAACCAAGGTAGTACATAGGGTGTACTGAGGAAAAAATATTTATGTGAGGCGTAATTTTGAAACATTTAAATTCTTTGATTGAATTATCTTGCCCTGAAATTGAAATTGAAATTGAAAGTTCAAATTTAGATAATCACTAATTAATTGTTTAATTAAATTGTTTGAAATTAGATCTAGAAAGTTTTAGAAAGTGTCAAGACTTGCCCTCAAGTTTTAGAATTTAATTATTTTTATTAAAAGCTTAATTTGGAAACATTTAAATTCTAAACCCTACAATTTTACAAGTTTAAAATCCAACCCTTATACTATTATAATATTATAAGAATAATGATTATATATATATATATATATATATATATATATATATATGTATAAGACAAAGATAGTCTTACCGTTAGTAGGCCTCATTCACGAAGCCGGCACATTGATTAGGTGATTTGTAACATCGAGAGTACCAATGTAACATCCCAATTTCAAGACCATTTTTTTTGTTTAATTACGTTACTTATAAACCAGTTTACCAAAAAACATCATCAATATCATATCAATCCATGTAACCATAATAACATGTCTCAAAAGTCATATCATCAAATAGTAATAAAATCAGAGTACAATCCCATGGATCTCAAAATGCGAAATCATGCGTGTGTGCGATGCACTGCTACCGTGCCAGCTCCTTCCCCTTCGACGAAGAGGTTCCTAAAACCAAAACTAAAAACTGTAAGCGCAAAGCTTAGTGAGTTCCCCCATCATACCACATATCATACATCATACATACTTTCGGATAATTTTGGGGTGCCCGACTTACCCTGTCCGGCCATTCTTGGGCGCCGACCCACCCATGTCAAGCAGTTCTGGGGTGCCGACTTGCCCATATCAAGCAGTTCTAGGGTGCTAACCTACCCTTTGGTCCAAACAACCTAACTTCGGGGACTATTTCACCCCTACTTCTACTACCACACATATCATAACATAATCATACCGTCAGGCATATCTGGGGTGCCCGACCTACCCTTCGGTCCTAACAACCGAACTTGGGGACTATTCCCCTCCTACTACCACTATCACATATAACATATCATGCTAGCACATAAACATACCAGGTAGTAGCAAACCAGACAATTATCACAAAGACAATCATCTCAACTATAACCAACTACTAGTTGGTCGTGCTTGGTGCCTTAGACCCATTTCTACTATAAAGTAACTCACCTCAGCGTCGTGAAGTGTCTGAACTGTCCTTGCTGCGCGAATCAACTCCTCTCTAATCCTACACATAACCTTGACTCGCCGAGTCCATCTTCATATTTTTGGGACATAGCCTTGAACTTGTCGATTTACTTCATTCACTCGTTAAGTCCCATGATTTATAGGTCCTTAACGAGCCCAAACGACTGAGTGCTCTTCTAACTTAACACATGCTCCATTATCAGAAGGCATTTGGTGGGAAATACGACCCGACTCTTCGAGTCACATGAGTGACTTATCGAGTCCCTCTATGTCCAAAACCATACAGTCGATTTCAGTTGGTCTCAGTGCGTCCATAACACAAATCTGACCTCCTAGGGTCCATAATACACGTAAAGTTCTAATCTTGACGTCCATGCATGGGGTATTTGGCCCAAATGGCCCTAAAATGGGGTCTACAACTTGCATGGGGTGCTTTTGGCAAAAAAGTTGGCACCTTTATGCCATAAGGACCCTCAATGGTTCCAGATCTGAAGTTACACCGTCAATGAACCACAAAATCCCGAGTATGGCACTTCTAAGGCTTAGAAAAGGCAGAAATGAACACTAACTAGAGATCCAGAGATAGATGGTTAAGGTTTCATCTTTATACCACAAGTAAGCTGGAAATAGGACACAACCTCTGGATCTACTAGCTTCCACTTGAACTCCCAAGCTCCTTCTTCCTTCACAAGGTTCACAACCACCACAAACACACAAAAATGGCTCAAGAACACTCAAACAAGGTTAGGGTTTCGATTTTGGGTTTGCTGGACACAGGGTGGCAATGAGGGAGGCCACAACTGGAGTGTTAAGTCGTTTAAATAGGGTACAAACCCTTAAAATTAGGTTTTCATCCAGACTAGCCTAGTTGTCGAGTCGGGGCATTCGACTCGGCCAGTAGGTTTTTCCACCCGCGTCCAAATCCAACCTCTACTCGACGAGTTGGGGCCTCCAACTCGTCGAGTCCCAAAGTAAATGTGCAAGATTTTATGTTTAAATTATGTACCAGGAACCGGGCGCTACAACCAAGTACATTAGCATGGTTATTCACACCTTGTTTGTGATCCTCGGTATCCCAGTCACAAACTTGAAGTGCATATTGAGATTTAAAAATGCCATTGAAAAGTTCAATGAATCTCAAAAGAATCTAGGAATTTCAATTCATTTAAAACTTAAAACCCTTTTTCGTTTTTCATGGTTGAAATTAGTGAATCATCATTCACTTACCTTTAAATTATTTGCAATTTAGATGACGAAATCCCTCTTCTAAATTGTGAATAATTATGTTGGTTCCTAGCCCTAATTTCTCATTTGGGTGTTTAATGGGGGATTATCATCTAATAAAACTTTGTCTCTTTTCTTTTTCAAATGTCTATTTCAAATACCAATGCTTCTGGCTCATTCTTACTCATGAATTTGTGTGGGAGGGTGATTTTTGATGGGACCAACTTCAATGATTGGATTCGCAATATTTGCATGGTCACCCGCTACGAAAACAAGGAGTATGTTCTCGACAAGGAGCTGAAGGAGGTTGACACCAAAACTGCTACTCTCAAAGACATTACTACGTTCGAAGCTCACTAGTGAGATGCTACGAAAGTTCATTACATCATGCTCTCGACAATGACTGCTAAACTCAAAAAGTCAAACGAGGACTACAACACTATGCATCAAGATTTTATGGATAGGTACCATCAAAGAGCAAGGTGGGAAAGGTATGAGATCATTTTTGTGATGATCACTACCTAGATGAAGGATGGAGAGTCCATCACGGCCCACCTACAGAAAATGCAGAGATATGTGGACCGCTTGCTGAAGTTAAATGTTAACTTCGATGAGGAGTTGGCCATAGATATCATTCTACACTCCTTACCTCCTTGTTACAACCAATTTCGTATGACCTACCACACGAACAAGGAGGATTCACTCTAAGCAAGATTCAAGGCCTGCTGAGGACTGCTGAGAATAGTCTAAAAGAAAAATCCGTTGCATCAACTCCTACTGCTACCGCCCCCGTCTTGGCTATTGGACAAGAGAAGGGTAAGAAGAGGAAGGCTCCTTCCAAGAGCCACAAGAGAAAGTCTCACAATGGTACCTCTTCTAGTGGAACCAAGGCTGGTCCCGCTACACCCTCCTCCAACCCGAAGGATGCAGAGTGCTACTACTGCCACGAGAAAGGGCCTTGAAACGAAGCTGCCCAAAGTACTTGCAAGATATCAACGACAGAAATATAAAGTCGTCCTTCGTAGGTATTTATATTATTCATTCTAACAAATCATCACATGCTATGTCTTGGGTCCTCGATACAGGATGTTGTCACACCCTAAAACCACGAACGGCGGAAACGTTCAGGGGTGGAGGACGTCATGTACAGTATCACAACAGGGTAAAATAGTAAACAAGCAACAACATCATCAATTGCATTATAAGTAAAGTTTTAATACATGTGTGTTCTTTCATTGTAATAAGACACCAAAAATATATAATCAAAATAAAAGACGAGACTTGTCTGCTCCGTCTTCTCAAAACCTGGCCACCGTACCTGTCTACTGATGACCTGAGAATACAAGTTATTTTGAAAGAGAGTATCAGCTTTAAAGCTGGTGAATTCATAAGTATTTAAGTGTCATTGTCTTGCTTTGAAAATTTGTTTTAAAATTCATGTAAACCTTTAAATGAAAATGTTGATATAAGTATGAAAAGCCCTAGAAAATCCCTTATTTTCTATTATTATGAAATGTAGTCTTCAAACAAGACCCGAATGTTTAGTAAGTAAAATGATAGTTTTTTCCTTCTATTGACTAGTACTAAAGTACTTAGTCTAACTCATCGTTTATGTGAAAGTATCACAAAATAAAGTAAATAGGAAAATGTACTAATGTAAGTGTTGTCACTGGGTACTAGGACTAACACAACATCGCAATAAGCAAAAAGTATAACCTAATGAACATCTGAAGATTGTCCAGAAAAGTATTAATGTAAGTGTTATCGCTGGGTACTAGGAGTAACACAACATCGCAATAAGCAAAAAAGCATAACCTAATGAACATCCGAAGATTGTCCAATTGTCCTCTGTAGCAGCAGTAGGTGGGTGGAAGGGTTAGTCCCGCTATCGATCTACCTAATATAAATAGTAACCATAGACCTTCGTAGATGGTCATCGACCACTGGTGCTAATCAGTGGGGTTCGGAATGGTTAGTCCCGCCTAGATATTCCATTGAACCGGGATAGGAAAGATAATTTACACAGAAAGTACTAATAAATCATCCTCGTAGTTCTAAGTACAAGTATCCAGGTAAGTGAATACATGATAATGCATCTATGTAACAGTACTCATGTATGGTATTCATGTAAGTTTGTTCATGTATCATGTAAGCATATGTAAACGTACTCATGTATTAGGTAACTATATGTATATGTACTCATGTATCAGGTAATGTACTGGTGTAGACTCATGAATGAACTGACTCTTATGTGATTCCTTGTAATAGGAATAATGTTTCATATCTTCAAATTATCCCTATGATAATTTACTGAAAGGTAATTGGTTGTTCTAGTAGGTTTATACACCCTTACTACACAAGGGTGTGGGAAACTAAATGAAAGATGAAAACTATGACATCCATACATATATAAGAATATAAGTGTATATGTATAGTTTAGTTCAAGAATGAAAAATGGTTTTGTAAGATATCTAAGGGTTTTGAACAACAATAAAGGTGACTTGATGTCATTTAATAAACATTTCAAAAGTAATACATTTGATAACAAAGTATTTTTAAGATATAAAACCATTTCATGCATCACATTTTGTAGTATGTGAAATCTGTTGAATGAAAAACACAGTTATAAAATACATATAAATGATTTAATAAAATGTTGTTTTCTACTTGTATTCCCCCCATTAAAGCATTTAAAATCATTTAAAACATTGATTAAGGGTATGAACTGACCTGTAGATGGTGGTTTGGATAAACTGTACGGTGTAGGATTGTTAGGTGTCAAGTGAGGACTTGTACACACACTACGATCCTAATGAACATATAATCACACATATATGCATTCAATTAGTCTTAAATTACTAATTGATAATTTTAAGACATCCTAGAACATAATAAACACTTTATATAAGTGTTATAAGCCCTAAGGATTGCATCTAAGTTATTGTGGGACAAGGCACTTGGGTTTAGGGTTCCAAAGGACCCTATATTTGAGTTTACTCTCCATATAACCTCACACATTGAGTTTAATCTCCATATTACCTCACACATGGAGTTTACGGTTGTAAACTCTTGAGTTAATGGCTGTAAACTCCAAGGCTTAATGTCTTTGGTTGTTTTAAGGTGTTAAATAATCCCTAGAAGCATTCCAACCTTGTGGGTTAATTCTTGGAAGTGTTTAGGGCTTAATTTTCATTCCTTTCAGGAGTTTACGGCTCTAAGGTCATTTCCTTTGGAGTTTACTGCCGTAAACTCCCTTGGAATGGTGTTTTTGATGTTTTCAAGTCTCTTGTACATGTAGTATAGGTCTTAGACTTTTATCCCAAGCATATGAAGGCCTTTGACACACTTTGGTGCCCTTTAATCATGTTTACGGCCCAAGAACCATGTAATGGCCGTAAACTCACTTTGGAAGGTGTTTTTGATGTGTTTTAGTCCATGATTTAAGTGGGAATAATTCCAAGTAAATGTTTAAGGCTTTAGGTGCCTTAAAAGCACCCTTTGATCCAAGTTTTTGGAGTTCACGGTCCAAGACCATCTTGGCCGTGAACAACCATACTTTGGTGTTTCTTGGTTGTTTTCTTGTCCCAAACACACTTATATATGAGTCTAAGGTAGTAGCATAACATGAGGGAAGGTCTAGGCATTGTTTCGGGAGTTTACCGTCCAAGAACACCTTGGGGAGTAAACTCCTAAATCTAGTTATTTAGCTATCTAAATCATGTTATAAACACATTAAAAGCTTTATAACACTACTAGAGAGAGTTACTCACGTTTTGGTATAAAAACCCGAAGATCCGTGAGAGAGAAAATGGCTTTTCTCTAGTTGGAAATGCGAATAATGAATGAATTTGGTTCAGAATTCTATTTATAGTCCTGAGATATTTTTGGCAGAAAATATTTTTATTCTTGAAAGGATTTCTAATATAACAGAGTGTTGGAATAACAGTGTTGCACAAAACGCTAGTGCATCCACTCTTCTGATATCTCTTGAAGTGTAAACCCTGAATTACTCAAACTTACACGAAAAGTCTGAAAATTTACTGTGACTATTATAACTTCTATTGAAGTGATATTGTTTGTACAGAATGGAAGAAGTAGAGATGTGCAGGGTCTAGGAAGAAGTAGAGATGTGGAGCATGGGAAGATAAACTTGATCGTAGGGAATAGGAAAGCGTCGGTTGTCACCAAGATTGGAGTTTACTCTTTAGTGCTTAGTAGTGGGTTAGATTTAGGTTTGAATAATTGTTGTTACTCGTCAGAAATGACTCGAAACATTATTTCTTTTCGTGGTTTGTATAAACAAGGTTTTAGATTTTCGTTTGATAATGAAAAAGATTCTATTAATGCTTTCTTTAATGGTACTTTCTATTTTGAAGCATTGCCTTGTAATGGAATATATGAAACTGTGATGGTTGTAGACAACTTAGGAAATGATTTGTTTCATATTGATTCTTCCAATAGTTTGGATAAAGCATGCTTGTGGCATTGTCGTCATGGACATGTCAACAAGAAACACATAGCCCAAGTCCAAAAGGATGGAGTGTTGGAGTCATTCGACCTTAGGGACAATGACATGTGCGAGTCTTCTTTACTTAGGAAGATGACCAAGTCACCCTTCACTGGTACTTGTGAAAGGGGTGAGGGTTTATTGGATCTCATACACACCGATGTGTGTGGGCCCTTTAGATCCACCACAAGGAATGCGAACCGCTTCTATGTGACTTTTACCGATGATTATAGCAGATATGGGTATATCTACTTAATCAAGCACAAGTCAGAAACCTTTGAAAATTTCAAGGAGCATAAACAAGAAGTGGAGAATCAGGTGGGCAGGAAAATTAAGATGCTACGATCCGATCGAGGTGGTGAGTACCTTAGTATTGGATTCCACGACTACCTCAAGGAATGCATAATTGTTTCATAATTGATGCCACCTAGGACACCACAATTGAATGGTGTGGTTGAGAGGCGTAATCAAACCTTGTTGGACATGGTTCGTTCCATGATGACTCGTGCTTCGTTACCTGTCTCATTTTGGGGGTATGCCTTAGAGACCTCCGCCCATATCCTTAATCTAATCCCTACTAAGAAGGTTGCCAAAACACATCACGAGATGCGGACAGGGAAGGCTCCCTCGTTGGCACATATCAAGGTTTGGGGTTGCAAGGCTTTCATAAGAAGAGAGACTCACGACAAGCTTGAACCTCATAGTGAGCGATGTATTTTCATCGGCTATCCACAGTGGGAGAGGGGTTTTCTGAGAGTGAGAAATCATAAGCCAAGAGGACAGTGGGAGGCGGATTGATCTTGAAGAGCTTCAAGAGTCAAGTGATGAAGGAACCTCTAACGCTGGCGTTCAACCCGAGGAGGAAACTCCAGTTGAACCGATTGACGAATCCTTACCTCTTAGACATTTTAGTATAGTTAGTGTTCCGCCTGTGTTGTATGGTTTCCATATAGCAAGTTAGGGTGATATGTTTATTAGTGATAGCACACTAGTAATTTTGGATGTTCCTAACAACTACAAGGAAGCCATGGTAGGCCCGAAGTTTTCAAAGTGGAAAGAGGCTATGGATAGTGAGATTCAATCCATGTATGACAATCAAGTTTGGAACTTGGTTGACAATGTACCAGGTCGTAAGATGGTCGGGTGTAAATGGATCTTCAAGAAGAAGACCGACATGGATGGGAAAGTACACACTTATAAGGCGCGATTGGTTGTGAAGGGCTTTACTCAAACTCCCGGAGTTGACTATGATGAGACCTTCTCACCTGTAGCAAAGATAAAGTCTATAAGGGTTATGCTAGCCATAGCTGCGTTTCATGATTATGAAATATGGCAAATGGATGTCAAAACTGCTTTCCTTAATGGGAAGTTGGCTGATGATGTTTACATGGGTCAGCCAGAAAGTTTCGTCGATGCAAAACACCCTAATAGAGAGTGTAAGCTTGAGAAATCCATTTATGGATTGAAACAAGTATCTCGCAGATGGAATCTTTGTTTCGATGAGAAAGTCAAAGAATTTGGTTTCTTGCGAAGCGAGGATGAGTCCTGTGTATATGTCAAAGCCAGTGGGAGTATAGTTAGCTTTCTCGTTTTGTATGTCGATGAAATACTGCACATAGGAAATGACATCCCAACAATGTAGGAGGTTAAGTCCTAGCTTGGGAAGTGCTTCGCTATGAATGACATTGGAGAAGCCGCTTATATTCTAAGGATAAGGATAGTGAGAAATAGGAGTAAAAGACTAATAGTACTTAGTCAAAGTACTTAGTTGGATAAGGTACTAAAACATTTTAGTGTGGAAAATTCCAAGAAAGGAGAGTTAACAATCCAAAGCAATACCAAGTTGAGTAAGACTCAAAGCCTGAGTACTGAAGCTGAGATAGCAGAGATGAGTCGAGAATCTTATGCTTCCGCAGTTGGCTCGATCATGTATGCTATGACTTGTACTCGCCCTGATGTAGCCTTCGCTTTGAGCATGGCCATAAGATATCAAGGGAACCCTGGTAGAGCACATTGGACCGCAGTCAAGAATATTCTTAAGTACCTTCGGAGGACCAAGGAACGGTTACTTATCCTCGGTGGGAGTGATAACTTAAGGGTGCAAGGGTATAGTGACACCAGTTTTCAGACCGACCGAGACAACTTCCGCTCTCAGTCGGGCTGTGTCTTTACCCTAAATAGAGGAGCAATGACTTGGAAAAGTCCCCAGCAGGAGACCGTAGGTGATTCAACATGCGAATCAGAGTACATAGCAGCGAGCGAAGCGTCGAAGGAGGCAATATGGTTGAAGAACTTCATCGGAGACCTTGGAGTTGTTCCAGCCATAAAGGAGCCTATGTGTCACAACTAGAAATTTTGTGCCTTGTAACTACAACACATAAGAAAAATTTTGGAATCAAAAACTTAAGAGCATGTATGATGCTTACTTTATGACATCAAAATTTGCAATCAAATACACCATACAAGCATTACAAATGGTCATTAAGCAATTGGAAACCCTAAAAGTTCTTGCTTAGGTCCATTTTGGACTAGGACTTCCTTATTGGGCCCAATGGACCAATAAGCTTCCAATTTGACCATCTTGGGTTTAGAACTCTTAAATGGGCTCTAATTGGACCATTTCCATTTAATTCAATATTTTGGGCCATATTGGGCCTAGAATGGAATAAATTAAATACTATGAACCATTATGAGCCATAATTAACCTAAACTAGCCTAACAAAATGTAAAAATCACACTTATATTTTATAGGGCCAAAAATCATTCAACCTAACTCTAGCATGGGCTTAGGGGCAATAAAGCCCAAAAATCTTTTTTTCCTCTCCATTCTCGGCCCAAGGCAAGCCCAAGAAGAAGAATTGACTTTCCTATGCCACCTCATAATTGTCCATAGGATTCCCATACACCATCTCATGTTTTCATGCAAATCAATTCAAGAGCCTCACTTCTCTCCTCTCTCTTCTTACTCTCGGGCAAACACAACACACATACACTCACAAAAATTCATTCCATTATCTCTAAGTCTTGAAGAACATCTCCTCCCTCCTTCTTCAAAAATTTCGAGAATCAAGAGCTTTTCAAGGAGGTATTTCCCACAAACTCATCATCTAAGGTAAGTTGATGACTAATCTATGATCTAGCTACTTCATTTCATCAAAAATCTCTTCTAAATCTATTCCAACTTGTGATCATGCACCTTAGAAGTCAGTAAACTCGAGATCTACCAAGGAGGCTTACTAGGATCGAAATTTTCTTCTTTTCTCTCTTCAAAACCAAAACTACAACTCAAGGTGAGCTTCATACCCCTATTTTTCGGTTTTTGTAAGTTTGTGGGGGGAGAATACAAGCAAATGTGTAGATCTATGAGTATATGTATGCTTTGTGTGATTTCTATGTTTATT
Source organism: Lactuca sativa (assembly GCF_002870075.4). Taxonomy (NCBI): domain Eukaryota; kingdom Viridiplantae; phylum Streptophyta; class Magnoliopsida; order Asterales; family Asteraceae; genus Lactuca; species Lactuca sativa. The sequence continues at coordinate 163,651,163 of NC_056623.2, read as the reverse complement.
TACATGTTCTTATGTGATTATGGTGTTGGATCTAGTCAAAAAGAACTCAAAAACCGAGATCTATTTTAGGTTGAATGAAATAAGTATAAATCATATTATTTCATACAAATCAACTCTAGAAAAATAACCAAGTTGGTTAATATGAACTCTTTGGGCTAAAAATCCCATTTTTGGACTCAAAATGTTAAAAATATAAGGTTAAAGGGCCCAAAATGACAAAATACAAATTCTGATGGTTGAGATGAGTCAAAATAGTTTCAACAATGTATTTTCTAGAAATATACTCTCTTGAAGGATCAAAATGTGAAATTTTAAGCATAATGGGCCAAAAATGAACTTTTCGGCGCAATAAGGCCCAAAATGCGAGATTTTCAAATTAGAGGGGCTGAAACTATATCTTTCTGCAAAACAGGGGACTACTAGTGCTCCAAGTCTTTTTCAAGGGTTAAAAATACTTTTCATATTTAAAAGGGACCAAAGATGCAAAAATTTTCTATTTTGGGCCAAAAGTGTAAAAATTGCGAAAATAAAGGTTCCAGCTGAGAAAATTTCATTTTGAGGGACTAAAACTGTTTTTCAAATAATTTTGAGCTGAAAAATATCTTTTCTACAAAGTTTTGATACTAAAGTGTCAAGAAAAATGGTTTAAGGACTAAAATAGAAATTCTTTTATACAAAGGGTCAAAAGTGTAAATTGATCCAAAAGAAAGGGGCTGCAAAAAGTAAAACTCTAATGTTTTAAACAATAGATCCGACATGATGAAATACTAGTATCTCGACTATCGGCGAAATATAATACAACTTCAACACCAAAATTCGTTATCAAACGAATTGATTCGGTCTCGAATCAATAACGAATCCGAAATTAATAACACGACGATACTTCAATACACACGCGGAAACCTCGGGAATTCAATACACACGCAAAAATTTCGGGAAGTCAATACACACGTGGGAATACACCAGACGTCGATACACCATCTTTGGGCCCGAAAGTTTCAAATCGTGCTTGTTGGGCCTAGCTAGCCCAATGACATGATCTTTAGGCCCGAAGGAAACTCGCTTACATGTAGTTGGGCCTTATGTGACCTAATTCCGTGTAAAAGGACTTTCAATGGCTTATGTGCTGTTGGGCCCCAAGGGTCCTCTGGTACTGCTAGTAAAGTCGAGAATTCACCAAATGCGAGTCGGGCTAAGGGCCCTTCGCATTCACGATAGCCTTGAACGACTTATGGAAATACCGGGGGCTTCGCACCCTCTTTTTCTCCTCGGTTGTGGGGCTATGAGAAGTCAGGGTGGTTGGATTAAGTGAATAGTACGAACGACGCCTAAGGGATCGTTTGGTATAGTTGTAAACTAGTCGTTTTCATTAATGCGTGTTTATAACAATTCACAATCCATAATTATTCCAATGTCACCTGGACTCATCGAATACACACGTCGTAACGGTATAACAAAATATAAAACACTTGATTCATAGTATTAGGAAAACATCGGGTTTTCCTAGGGTTTTCAGTTAATACACCTACGATATGCATACCGAGTTTACAAATTGTACTTTTACATTTATAGAAACAAACAAGCATACTTACGGATCTTCACACTTTTTATACTATGCTCTTTTCAGAAAATATCGGATTTTCTGGTGATTTTCAAAACAATACAAACCACTATATTTCAAACATTACTTATGAACTCACCAACATTTCATATGTTGACGTTTTTCAGAATACTTGTATTCTCAGGTAACAGGTAAATCGAAAAGGAAAAATGTACTCAGTAACGTCTTGTTGTTGTTTTAATTAGTATCGAACAATTTACTTTTGGGCATGTAATATTATGGATCAATGTACTGAATGTAAACGCTACCAGTTGTAACATTTCAATGCTTGGTAATTTATGATGTTATGTTTCATGTATATTCATTGTGATGGTATTCAATTGAGTCACAATAGCCCTCGGACGTTTCCGCCGTCTGGTTTGGGGGTGTGACACTATGGATATTTTCTGTGATAACGATGGGGCGGTTGCCTTAACCAAGGAACCGAGGGATCATGGCAGATCTAGACATATCGACATGAAATATCATTTTAATAGACATCGGGTAGAAGGACTCCTCGTAGTAAAGAGGGTATCATCAGAGGAGAACCCAGGAGATCCCTTTACGAAGGGACTAAGTAGGGTTAAGCACTTGCAGCATGCTAGGAGCATTGGGCTAAAGGACGATATTAGCTTTAGTGATTAGATAGCTTTTAGAAACTTCTAATAGATAAATTCTAATTAACATTTGATGATTAAATAAAGGTGTTCTATTTATAAGTAAAGTTACTTTCTTGTGTAAATTATTTACTATTGTTTCACTTTGCATGTTTTGACTTCCAGAATAGTAAGATTATTTAAACTATCCACAGTCGATAATGCTTTGGAAGTAGGTATCAATGAAGGCTGTCATGAATTGGCTTGTAGATTTTCTAAGCGTTTAGACATAGCAAAAGTTTGTTGCAACGTTCATGAGTGCTTATGAAATAAGATTTGAGTATTGGATTAAACCCGCTCTCACATGAATCACTACATGGAATTAATCACGAGTGATTGTGAGACGATAATATCATATAGTCTTTAAACCTAGATACATGGTTTATTGTTTGCAAGTTAGTTGTGCATTGATAATGCGTAACACATCAGTAACTTGATGTTATAAAATGCATTGTTGTGTATGATTTGAGGAGTAAATAGTAAAATCATATAAGTCGAAGTTTATATGTTCCTTTTATCCTACGAGGGTAAAAGCAATATCATGGGCCCATTGATGAATTGGTTTGACTTATGTGTCGGGCCCGATCAGGACTGAATTGATGTGTTCAATTAAGTTCTATGTCTGACAGAATCAGAGATTGAGAAAACAAACTGCTGGACAATAAGTATGACTATGATCCATATAATTTTCCACACGATATCTTGAGAACGGAGGACCATACGATCCCTTATCTAAAGGACGTGTCAGATTTTGACAACGGCTTTTGAGAGCTACGATTACTAATCGGATTTTGAAGTCGTACTTGCATCTATAGTTATTAGACTTATCCAAGTGCAAGACTATTGGATTAGGTGTCTAAGCCCATAACTATATTTGGTATGTACTTAACCCGGTTGTAGCATGGTCCTTTTGGGTTACCTTCACCAAAGCAACTTGACTGGATGAATAATGGAGAAAGAGGTTATTATGATTTATTAATATATTATATGAATAATATATTAAAGGAGAAATCATATTTGTTTAACTAATATTGGTCAAGAATTAATTTTGTGGCTGAAAGAGATTAATTAAACTAAGGGAACTGAAATTGTAATTATAAGATAATTGGAATTTGGGTTGTGGATCCCTTAAGCAAGGGATGGACGAAATCTTAGGGCAGCCTATATGGATTTCATCCAAGGGCTTGATGCTGGAAGATTCTTATGGGCTGCTTAGGGCTTAACCAACCAGGTTAGGGATTCGATTGAAACCCTAATTCTATAGCTATATAAGGACCCCTTGGGATAGTGAAATCGGCCACTTGAAACCCTAGAAGAGATCCAACCAATTTGGAGCCTATACTCCCTTCTCTCCATCATTCTCCAATTGCCTTGGTGTTTGTGATCGATTAGAGGTATTACACTTGTGATACTAAAGCTCTCAATGGTTGAAGATTCTAGCTACAATTGAAAGGTAATCATCTAAACTTGTTTTACTTATTGTTTTCGGTTTTATATCCTAGTATTAGGGTTTACAAGCTTTGGATGATTTGCATGTTCAATTAGAGAAACCTAGATCCAAAGCTTTAGGGTTTTCATGTGCACCATAGGATTGATGTAATGATCAAAACCCATCATAAAGTTGCCAACTTTATGCCTTAGAACCATTTAATCAACCAAGCTCTAGGATTAGAGTGTTAAGCGTGCATGCGTTAAGCACTTAATGGGTTTTTTTGCGTGAGCTGCTTGTACGCAGGGCAAATATGTAGTACGCCACGTGTTGAGAGACCCAGACTTTCAAATGAGAGAACCCCTCTCTAAAATTGAACTACATCATACTACTCCAAAACATGCTACTTGCATATTCATAAATAATATTTTACATAGATAATTTGGTTACATAAGACTGGATACAAACCGACTATTACAAAGTGTTATATATTACATAACTTCCCAGGATACTATAATTTATACATACATGAGTACTAAATACAAAACTAATAGTTTTAAACTATTCAAAATCTTCTATCAGTATATGACTATACTGGATCCTTATTACATGCAATAATTAAACACTGAGAGGGATAAGCGGTGATGCTTAGCGAGTTCAATAATAGATACAATATAACGTTATGCCATATATATACTTCAATATGGTAGAAGCAAAGAGGAACAAGGAACAACAAAGGCATATGTGAATCATGTCGCAAATCTTCCATATCAATAAATGATTTTATTGAAAGATATATACAATCGATGAGACATAACAATTTCCATACTTGATATACATCAATAAAGCTTCGACCCAAATGGACAGAAGACATACACGTTTTGATTAAACATTTTTGTAGATTTCGGGCTTGCAGCCCTATCTAACCTTCTGCCAATGCCATAGGGGTAGAAGTCATTCTCTTACGAGGCATGCTCTACACGGCCAGAGGCTACATACCAATACCATCGTGAATCTAAGTCCATTCACTGATCACATGGTCAAAGGTACAACTTTTGCTACCATAATAGCATGAAATAATAACACGAGATAATAACACAGAAAAACACATAGCACATGTAACACATAACATACAATTGTTCCTATATATTGAACTCACCATGAGTTAACTGGAGGTTAAAATAGTAATTTGGGCAGCACTTCGTTACTATAATTAACTATCTTCGATGAAAACCGGGAGCTTTCTTCAAAAACCGGCCATGCGAGGGTTGAGCTTCAAACCGAAAAGATAAATTTATCGGGCTCTTCGGGCACTTTGGAACATATTTAAGGTGTTGGGTATGATCTGGGGGCCTCGGGGGATTAAAAGTGGCTTGAAATCAGATTTAGAGGTGAAAAATATGAGAAGTTCCAACCAAAACAGGGAGATCTCGCACCTCCCTTTATATAGGGGAGGCTGAAGGAGCACGTGGCTTGCATACGAGGGAGGCAGGTGACGAGACACGCGTCGGGCGCTGGTTGGTCGAGCCTTTGGTGCGAGGAGGGTGTGACACGGGTCAGCAGCTAGCCTCGGATGACTCATCAGATCGGACATAGGGCACTTCGCGCGCGAGGGTGATGTAGCCGAACCCTGACCATGCGAAATTCCTTGGTTTGAGTGATTTTCTCGAATTTTGTGTTCCGAACTTCAAAAATCCATAACTTTTGCATACGAGCTTCGTTTTCGACGTTCTTTATATGCACGCGTAGGTGAAATTATGTTTTACAACTTTCTTTTAGACTCCGTCTACTAATTTTGACTTTATTTTTAATATTATTATAAAAATCATAACTTCCTCATACCAAGTCAGATTTGGACGTTATTTTTATGAAAATTATCAGTTTAACAAATACTACGACTTTCATTTTGATCGTATAGGCTAAAAATTTGTTTATCGAAAACTCACTTTTTATGTTATTCGGTGTCTTGTCGGTTTTGTCGCGGATCTTTGATTGGTCATAACTTCTTCGTTATAAGTCGGACTTCGATGAGGTTTTCACCAAAATGTTTCTAACGAAATTATCTATAACTTTCAATAATAAAATTCTACTTATTTCAAATTTTATATTTTCGTTAAATTTCAATATTTGCCTTTTGATTAGAATCTCATAAGACTTTCAATATTTTCCGAGTGATTCTAAACATAGTTTTACTTGATTTCTAGTAAAAACTATCCGTTAGAACTCAATTACTCAAATTCATATAATATTTCATAATATTATTGATTACAAAACACGATAACTGAACGTGTATGTTACAAATACCTCCTCCTTTTGAGGATTTCATCCCCGAAATTAAATCGATTCAAACAAATGGGGATATTTCGCTCTTATCTCATTCTTATTTTCCCAAGTATAATGTGGGCCTCGAAGGTGTTTCCACTTGACAAGCACCAACTCTACTTCTTTATTATGTAGCTCAGTCGTTCTTTCGTTTACGATCTCTTCAGGCGCTTTTACATAAGTTAACTTATTATCCAGTTTCACCTTGAATAACGGAACTGCTTCATCATATATTCTTAAACATTTATGTAGGTAGCTCACATGAAACACATCATGAATACCTACCAAATCCAGCAACAATTCCAAGCGGTATGCTTGCTTACCAATTCTATGGATGATTTTGAAAGGACCAACAAATCTAGGGCTTAGTTTTCCTTTCTTCCCAAATCGCATAATGCCTTCCCACAGGGATACCTTCAGCATTACAAAATCACCCACCTAGAATTCTATGGGTCGTCTCCTCTTTTCCGTATAGGAATTTTGTCGATCGTGGGTCGCTTTCATTCTTTCTCGTACGATTTGAATCTTGTTGATGGTATCTTGAATCATTTTAAAGCCTCCAAGGATTTTCTATCCTATATCACGCCAACATAATGGCGTACGACATTTATGCCCATATAGTGCTTCATACAGTGGAATTTTGATTAAAGTGTGGTAACTATTATTATATGAAAATTTGACAAGAGGTAAGTACTTGTCCCAGTTACCACCAAATTCCAAGACACATGCACGAAGCATATCTTCCACTGTTTGGATTGTTCTCTCCATTTGTCCGTCTGTTTGGGGATGATAACTTGTGTTGAGGGCAACTTGAGATCCCAATTCACGTTGCATACTCGCCCAAAAGTGAGAAGTGAAGTGAGTATCCCGATCGGAAATGATCTTTAGTGGCACACCATGTCTTGCAATAATTTCATCCAAGTATACTTGTGTGCATTTCTCCATTGGATCCGTTTCACGCATGGCAAGAAAATGTGCACTCTTAGTCAGGCGGTCGACAATTACTCAAATGTTATCATGTTGTCTAGCAGTCTTTGGCAATTTGGTAATAAAATCCATGGATAGCTCTTCCCATTTCCATACAGGAACACTAAGACTTTCTGGAGTTTCGTAAGGATTTTTGTGCTCTGCTTTGACTTGTAAGCATACTAAGCATTCATGCACATATCTTCCAATGTCTTTCTTTAATCCAAGCCACCAATAATCAGCTCATACATCATTGTACATTTTACTTGTACCAGGATGTATTGACAGTTTAGATTTATGGGCTTCATCCAAAATCTTCTGTGTTAATCCACCAATCTTTGGAATCCATAGGCGATTCTTAAATACCTTTAATCCTCGTGGATCATCAAGTAAAATATCGGCATAATGTACCATCCCTTCTTTCTTCACATTTTCTAAGTTTAGGGCCTCTACTTTCCATTTCTCTAATTTATCAAGAGTAATGAACTTTACTGTAGTATGAGTAACAGTATAACACATACTATTACGATAAACTTTTCTGCTAAGTGCATCGGTAACTACATTGGCCTTTTGAGGATGGTACAGGATTTCACAGTCATAATCTTTGATCAGCTCCATGGCTCATTGTTGTCTCATATTCAGAGTTTGCCGACTGAATATATACTAAGACTTTTGTGGTCGGTAAACAAATGGCATTTTGTACCAAAAAGATAACAACTCCAAAGTTTTAGGGAAAATACCACTATAACGAGTTCGAGATCATGAGTGGGATAATTCTTTTCATAATCATTTAGTTGTCTTGAGGCATAGGCTATCACTTTATCACGTTGCATCAACACACAATCAAGTTCTAATCTTGAAGCATCGCTATATACGGAATAATCATTATCAACTTCTGGGAGTGATAAGATTGGAGTATGAGACAAAATATCTTTTAAAGTCGACAAAGCTTTTTCTTGGGCTTCACTCCATTCGAACTTCACTTCCTTCCGTGTAAGACTCGTGAGAGGTACAACTATACTAGAAAAGTCTTTAATGAATCTCCGGTAATATCCCTCGAGACCCAAGAAACAACAAATTTCGGAAGCATTACGGGGCACTTCCCAATTCTGAATGACTTCGATTTTGGTAGGATCTATGGATACACCATCACCAGAAATCACATGGCTGAGAAACTGAACTTGGCAAAGCCAAAATTCACATTTCCAGAATTTAGCATATAGTTTCTCCTTTTGAAGAAGTTCTAATACCTTACGAATATGAATGACATGATCAGATTCAGACTTGGAATAAATTACAATATCATCAATGAATAAGATGACAGATTACATTAGGGTTTATGTTTAAGGAGATATCAGGAGAGTGGATGCTCATGGGTTTGTGAAACTTGAGTATTTCAAAACTTCATAATGTTAGAGTCTAATTCCGGAATAAAAATATTTTCTGCCAAAAATATTGCAGGACTATAAATAGATTTCTGAACTAAATTCATTTATTATTCACATTTCCAACTAGAGAAAAGCCATTTTCTCTCTCACGGATCTTCGGGTTTTCATCCCAAATCGTGAGTACACTTATCTATTTGTTTTATAATACTTGTTATATGCTTAATAACATAGATTAAATGTCAAATATGTGAGATTCGGGAGTTTACCTCCCAAGAACGTTCTTGGGGAGTAAACTCCAAAATGAGGCTTAAAGGCTATCTAGTCCCATTTCCTTGTTAAGTAGCTAGCTAAGGATTATATGTATGTATATATATTTGAGACTAGAAAACAATCAAAAACACCTAGCTTAGGGTGTTCACGGCCCAAGAACTTCTTGGATCGTGAACTCCAAATTCAAGGGTCAAAATGTGCCCTAATCACTCCTAAGGCTTTAGACATTAACCCTCATTTACTTCTAGCTAATTTGTGGACTTTAAAACATCAAAAGCACCCCTTAAAGGGAGTTTACGGCCAAGGAAATACTCTTAGGCCGTAAACACCAAATAAGGGCACCAAAGTGTGCCTAGGGTCCTCATTAACCTTAAACAAATGACTAGAAATTATCCTACTTGTGCTTGGGACTTGAAAGAATAAAAACACCCATCCCATGAGAGTTTACGGCCATAAACTCTAAGGGATTCGGCCTTGGGGCCGTAAACTCCTCAAAGGAGTATTCCTATGCCCTAAACTACCCAAAGGATTAAACCACCAAGTAAGAGTTATTCTAGAAATCAATTAGCACTTCAAAACACCAAGTAACACCAAGTTGGGAGTTCACGGCCATAAACTCAAGGGTTTACGACCGTAAATTCCTTGTGTGGGGTTTATTGAGGATTAAACACTTATATAAGGCCCTTTGGTACATTAAACCCCTTTAGCCTTGTCCTATAACAACTTAGATGCAACCATTAGGACCTATAACACTTATTCAAAGTGTTTACATGTTCTTGAGTGTCCCAAATTATTTCATTAGTTATTATTTGGCTAATTAGTTATATATATGCTCATTTTATGATAACTAGGCTCGTGCGTGTGAACAAGTCTCCGTTTGCCACCTAGCACAATATTCGACACTTCAATCCAATCCACTCACCGCATGTGAGTTCATACCCCTTTAATTAACCTTTGAAATACTTTTAAATGTTTTAAATACTTTATGGGGGGATACAAGTTAAATGCTTATAGTTATTACATCAATCACATGTGATTAATAACTAGAAAACCAATGATTTTATTACTGTTCAAACTGTTTATCAAACTGTTTTACTTCAAACTGTTTTACAAACTCTTTTACTTATCAAATACTTTTATTTAAACTTTGTTATACTTCTTATAAATTGCATGCCCATATATGTATAGATATATAAGCAATGTTTAAAGGGCTTAGGATGGCCATCCGCCCTATTTCCTTTTTCTCCATTTGGATGTGGTCTGGTGGGATTTCGGGTAGTCGTCCGAAGGTCGTTTCAATATTAATTATATATCAAATGTACACATATAGACATAAAAGTACTTCCATATTCATGCGTATTAGTCACGTCATTAGTAAGTTACCATCGGGGTAACACAGGATCATACTACTACAATTTCTAGATCAATGAGTCAGTTCATTCATGAGTCAATACTTATTACTAAGAGTACATATACAACTATACTAGAACGAGAACATATACAACGATACTAGAACAAGTAACATTACATTACATATACATGAATACGTTAACAATTGTGATCCACCGTATGGGAGCATGCCTTAATTGTCATGACCCGAGTTGTAGCCAGAGTCTCTTGAAGGGAGAGCGTGAGTTTGCGTATAGATCTATACTGGATTGACTATCCTACACCTGGCTGCTAGCTACAGCCGGACCGGCAGGTCTGCGGGTGCCAAACGTCATACCTTATTTTTCGACTATACGTTGTCGTTGTTACCAGTCTATAGTATGGTGCTATTTATCACTTGATACCTTAATATAAATCCAGTTTAAGGTAGTTAGTACAGCAGTAGTTCCTATAATACCACACTACAGTACTACAATAATTTACCAATTACATATATTTAGTGATTATTTCACTTAAACATTAATATACAAACTATATTTTGTTAAATGATAGTTACACTTGGGAAATTACACACTTTTACAACAAACGAGTATACAAAACAGTTAAGCCTTGGTAGAAGGCTACTTTAATAGAAAATATAGGTTTTTCTGAGAGATTCAAACTTTTACAAACATTTACTTACATTTTACAAACTTACACTTTAGACATGTTCAAACGTTTTTGATAACAAACATCGACACTAAATTACTTATGAACTCACCAGCTTAATGCTGATAAACTCTTTCAAAATAACTTGTATTCTCAGGTCATCAGTAGACAGGTACCGAGGCCAGCTTTTGAGAAGATGGAGCGCATCCAAGACTCATCTTATTATTTTGATTTACATTATTTTTGGTGTCTATAACTGTTCAGAACACACTTGTATTAAAATTATATATTTAATGCAATGGATGATGTTGTTTGCTTATTTACATTTACTGTGTTGTGATACTTTACGTGACGTCCTCCGCCCCAGAACGTTTCCGCCGTTCTTGGTTTTGGGGTGTGACATTAGTAGACTTCGGACCATAAGGCCCTAAGGGTTTTGGGCCTGGACTTGCTGGTGTTTGGGCCTGAAAGTATCTTTTGAAAAATGTCATTATAGTTAGGCCTTTTAGGCCTTCTGGCCCAATATAGAAATGGACTCCACATGTGTGGGCCTCGGGCTGGGCCATTTCTTGGACTAAGTTGTTGTGGACCTTCGTAGGCCAATTGGAAACAGATTTTTGGACTAAGGAAATTATTGGGCTTTAGAATAAGGCGCATTAGAAAGGTCTGGGACAAATTTGGAAAATTAAGCCATTGGTTGATTAATTGGCCCTTGGGCCTTTTACATTATAGTTTGGGCCTTAATTTTGGACAGGGATAGGTTGGGGGTAAAATGGTCTTTTACCTCAGGTATGAAGTTATAGTAATGGATTAGGACCCAATTGTTAATTGGTGTCTTTTGGTATTGTTAGCTTGGGAAGTTGTCAGGGCAGTAGCTAGGGATTTCTATCAGAAAGCTTTTGCTTTCGAAGTGAGTCTTCTCATTATATCCATGGATAGAAGGTACCAATGACGGCCCATTATGTGTTATGTGGTATGTTAGTTGTTTCTGTAACATGTGGTATGCTAGCTATGTCTGTGATACTTCCATGGAAGACCTCGTGGGGAGCCCGTGGTAGTTGGATGTCAGACCATGTAGGGGAGCCCATGGCATCCCAGGAAAAGACCATGGAAGGAGCGCATGGCATATCAGATAAACACCATGGGGGAGCCCATGGCGACTATATATATGTTGTATGAGAATCTGTGGTTATATGTTGTGTGGTATTTTGGGGGACACACTAAGCTTTGTGCTTATGGTTTTCAGTTTATGTTTCAAGTACTGTGGTTTTCAATTGGAATGGCTCGGGATGATTGTAGAGAACACACTGCATGTTTCCGTTTTCTGTAAAATACTTTGATTGACTATGCTATGTTAAAAATTAATCTATCCTGGTTTTTATGTAAAAGACGTGTACTAACGATTTATTAATCTAAAAATAAAAAAATTTAAGTCATGATTTTGGGGCGTTACAATCAATAGCTCTACCCTTACTAATTATGTAGATTGGTTCAATGAGCTAACCAATCCTTCTATTGATATGCTATCTCAATGATACACACTCTTCTTAATTGTATTACGTTGTCTCAGAAAGGACAACCAGCGACATCGAGATCTTTTGTCTAGAAGCTTCAGATGCAAGAGCCATGTTTACAACCCTGAAAGCATGAATCTAACAACAACTCACCCTGCACCCAATTCTAATCAGTCTATTAATGATCTCCACCTTAAAATATCTAAACAATATCGAATACCAGACATCCAACAAACTTACACTGCAACTGCCTCCGACCCATTGTGGTGGAAGTAACCAAAATCCATCTGTCTGCTGATGCTTCGAGTAGAACACTCAGTCCTCCCCCATTATGGGCTTACTCCCTCATTGACCAACGTCCTCTACATTGAAGCCTCAAACTTGTTCAACAAGATACATTCTAAACACAATTCTTGATATGCAAAATGGCATATGACAATTCTTGAATAACAAGCAACAATCGCAAGGGAATCCTGATCTTGACATGAAGATGTCAAAACTTTCCCAACATTATAGCTTCCAACTCTTCACTAAAAGTTTTCTTACCTTATGATTTACGAAGAACCTAAAGGATGAATCCATGGTCCATTAAAACCTATAAATGCTAACATAATAGTTCTAACAATCTAACTATACAAATTATTATTCATTAAAGATAAAACCAAAGATCAAAATTCATACCTACGATTTCTTGTGATCTAACCTTGACCTTCCTTTGGGTGATGGGTATTAGGGCATGCACTCTCTCCGCTTCCCATTCACGATAGTCGGATTTGAGATGAGTCGGCTGGTAATAGTGGAAACACATCCCACCCTTCTTGAAGTCATGAACGACATGCCCTTTCTCTTTACACTTGTAGCATTTGAACTTGTCGCAACCAAACCTGTAGGTTTCACCACACTTTACGCAATAATCAAAGTCCCCCTAACTTCCAGTGCCCAGGTTAGCTACCTCAAACTCTTCATCTATTGCTGAAAATGTTGGACCATGAGCCTTGTTCCTTTTTCCTTGTCACGTTCCCATAGAAAGATCTATCCACCTAGTCATCTCAACAGTTAACTCCTCGAACTTGGCAATTAGTGATGAGAATTATAAGAACGATAGATTGTAAGAAACAACCATCATATGAATATATAGAAGATTTGATGAAAACAACGATGTAAATAAGATCTGTTCTGGTTAGAGGTTTTAGAGAACAATTCATTACAAAGCTTGTGTAGAACTATTCTATTTTAAGAACTCTTACCTCTCTACTAACTAGTACTCCTATATATAGGCAACGAAGGAGCACTAGAAAGGAATCCTAAGTCGACAGTTCAGAATTGAAAACCTAAGATTATATAAGATTCTAAAATCGGAATTACAAAAACACAAATCGGAATCTAAGAAAAGACACTAAACATTACAGACGCAAACAACTAGACACAATCTATTTCTGAATCCTAACAATCCCCCCCTTTGTGTCAAGTTGTTGTAGTAGTCTTTTCTTCATTTTCTTCTCTTCTTCAAAAACCTTCGGAATAGTATTCATTAAAGTCTTCTGAATGACTATCCTCCACTTAATCATATTTGAAATACACTTTATATCTCCTTCTAAATTTGACTTGTTTGCTTTAGCGTTTGCAACGATTTGATTCAGAATAAAAGTAGAATACAAGTGTTTATCTATCAAAAACATCATACAATGCATAACCTTTTCATCCCCTTTCATCTTGTAAGCAATTCCCTAAAGCTCATTTTCAATAAATCTATATTGAAATTGATCAACTTCATCAGGAACTGGGAATGGTTTCAAAATTGGTTTTTGTTTCAGAACAGCTACTATTCCCACATACATTTTTCATATTTCAAGAATATATGCCAGAATCATTCTTCTCAAAAACTAAAAAATTGGCTCATGCTTCACAACGATCTTTGCAACAATGTTAAACAAAGATATCCAATCATAAGGATTTAAAAATGGAATATCATCCAATGAAAGTTCATGCAAAGTTTGATTGTGACCTTTGTAAACCTTCAAAGTTACATTTGTAAAACCATCTGCAGCCATTGGTTTTCCAGCTTTCAATCCCACAATTCTCTCTATGCTCCACAATCCATACTGAGACTTTAAATTGTTTAAATAAAAAGTGAACGACTTCTTATTTATCCCTTTGTTGGATATAGGAGCTTTGCGAATAGAATCATAACACTGATATAAGAATGCCATAGCATTTATCGGAAAATCAAACTGACCGTCAACTTCATTTTTAACTGAGAAGGAGGTACGTGGTTCTAACCAATAAAGATTTGGATTATCAATGGCTTCTTTCCGAATCTGATCTATATTCTATTCAGGAAACATTGCTTTCTTTGCATCAAGAAGTTCCTTAACAATGTTTTCTACTTCTTCTTCAACTTTAATTCACTTTTGTTTGTTTGTTTCTTTCTTTCAATTCACTTTTAGACATTTTTGAATTTAAAGTCACCATGTTTAGAAATAATATTTACTTTTCCTGTTCCTGATCCAGAACATCCATTACCCTTCTGACCAGTTTTCACTTGAGTGACATTCTTTAACTTCTGCTTCAAAATTTGTTTTTAAGGACTACTTTTGCTATTTCTGTTTTAGCCATCAATCTAGTTTCATATGGATTTTGTAATTTGACTTCTGGAATTTCTTCATTATTAATACGAGTTGCATCTTTATTTGGTTCTGGTTCTACTTCTTGTTCTTCTTCCTCATCCCCACTTTGTTTCATAGTACCTAGGCTACACATAACATACAAGACTTCATTTAATTTTGCAAGAACTGGCTTCATTTTTTCATCAATCATTTGATATGTATAATTAGTATAAGGCACATCTTTGATTTCAACAATTTTAACCAGCCTTTGATTGATTTCAAAATTTTGTCCCATAACAAAAAGTAACTCTTCATTTTCCTTGTTAAGTTCAATCATAGCATGCTTTAATTGTTACTTTTGAACCGTCACCTTCTAAGTTGATTATGCAAGACCATCCATAATCCCATTTTCATGAGCAAGATCATTTTGCGACCTTAAGATTGAGTTTGCAATGGATGTGTGATTATTAAAATTGTCTTTTTGGAGACAAAGCCGAAGATTAGATAGAGCATCCATCTCTATTTGAAGGGATAAACAAAATCCTTGAATGACTGTATTCACTTTCCGCCATTCCTATCAGATGAAGCTCGAAAATCAACCATAAAATTTTTCATTTCAAAAGCTATTCCCTGAACATCAGAAATAACTTTATTAATTTTGACTTCAGAATCTGCAATCGTTTTAGCGGAATCATCAGATAACTTCTTTTAATTTTCAAAGATATCAACATTGAACTTAGTAAGCATTTCAATGGTTGTTTGATGAGAAGTAATAACATTATGCCAAATTGTGGTAGAGAATGAATTTGTATGTTGAAGAATCTGATCAATCTTCTTGTTAAGCTCATGAAATTCTTCACGCCAGATTGGAGCAAATAACCCAGCCTCATCATCACTTTCAACCTAAAAGTTAAAATTTGGAATAGAAAAACCTGTTGGATAAGGAGCCTAAGTCCATAACTATATTTGGTATGTACTTGACTTGAAAGTAGCGTGGTCCATTTGGGTTGCATTTCACCGGAACAATTTGTAAGGATGGACTTTTGAGAAGAGATTATTTATGATTTATTAATATATTATAAGTTCTAATATATTAATATGAAATCCTATTATTTAATTAGTATTAACCAAGAATTAATTTGGAATTAATTTAGTGATCAAATGAGACTAATTAAATGTACAGGGTTTGATTTAATAAATCAATGATTCTTATAATGTTGGCCAAAGGTTATTTAGGTTGGGCTAAACTAACATGGTAGTCCATGAAGGTATAACCCATGGAGCCTAAGTAAGATGAAAGGTCATGCATATTAGGGTTTACATGGATGTAACCCTAATCCTTGTCACACTATAAAAGGAGTCCCTTAGCTCATGAAATCGGCCACTAAGTGATCTTTGGAAGAGTTATAGCCGGTTTTGTGAGCAAGCCATTCTCTCTCAAGTCCTCCATTGTTGGTGGTGTTTTGTGAAGCATTTGAGGCATCATATTTGGGGTGCTAGGCTCTTAAAGGTCTAAGTTATCAAGCGACAACAAGAGGTAAGTTACTCAACTAGTTTTTGTTGTCCATCTACCTAAGCTTTGTATGCTAGATTAGGATGAATGCTTTGGAAATCAAATTGCATGTATAATTAGAGAAAACATAAAACCAAAGCATCTAGGGTTGCATGTACACCATAAGAGTGTTAGAATGCTCAAAACCCATCAGTGGTATCTGAGCCTAGGATTGTTTTCTGTTATACTTTATGCATGTTATTTTAAAAGTTGAAAAAATCGTTTTTCTACATTCTGACTGGTGAACTCGCCGAGTCCATTGGCTGACTCGACGAGTCCAGTCAGTAGAATGGCTACTCGATGAGGCATGTTCATGCACTCGTCGAGTTAAGGGCTCTAGGTGCAGAAATTCGAGTTTTTGGCCAGAATTGGATAGGATCATTACCACAAATTGTTTTGAATCATAAAAATCTGTTTTTTAAGATATGGTAATAATCATGCTCATCCAATTAAAGGATAATTGTCAAATTTTCAAGATTTGTATTATTTTATATGATTAGCTAATTTCTTGAAAATAGTTGATGTGAATTATCTTTGCTTATGATTTTTACTAGATCATATATATTATTTGACACTTCTTGATAGTTTAATTGTTGATCTAAATGCCTTTTAATGGACTCCATAACTTGTCCTCAAGTTATGAAAAATGAAAAGTCGTTTCCTTAAAAAGTCAGTAAACTCATAAGTTATGTATATGAAGAGTTTTGACAAGTTTTAAAACTTGCCCTCACGTTTTGGAATTTATAAAGTCTCACTAATGAAACTTTAGTTCCAAACCCTTGAGTTTTAATAGTTAAAATTCAACCCTTATACTTTATAATATTATAAGTATAATATATATATATATATATATATATATATATATATATATATATATATATGTATGTGTATAAGAACAAGTCATTCTTACCGTCAGTAGGCCTCATTCACGAAGCCATCTATAAGGGGGTATATGGTTACTGCCTATAAAATGGTGGTTTGATAGGTGTCCACTATCACCCACCGCTTCCTTGACTGGTGGAGGGTCGTTAGCCGAACGGGCAAGATAGGAAAATAATTCTCATTAAAAGTATAATGATAATTATAAAGTAACTAAGGGGTTTATTAAATTCCCAATCTTAGTTACTTTAGGAAAATTTGAAATTGATTCTAATCCATGAAATTGCACTTTGCACCTTGCCAAGTCGTTAATGGAGTGTATTGATGGGTTTGAGCTATAAGAACTTTCCTATGTGCACATGCAAACCCTAATGCTTGGATCTAGGTTTCTCTAATTGAACATGCATTGTATCCAAGACTTTGATCCACAGATCTAGTGTAAACATTCAATTCATAACATATGAAATAAGATCTAAAGGAATACCTTGAGTTTCTTGCTTGAATCTTCTTATCTTTGAAGCTTAGAGTCACAATTGTCACTCCTGTAATGGCTTACAAACACCAACTAGCAAGAGGATGATAAAAGAGAGAGAGAGAGAAAGGAGGGTGAGAAAATTGGCCTAGGGTTACTCTAATAACAAATGTGCCGATTTCCTCAGCCCCATGAGTCTATTTATACTAGTGAGCTCCTAGGGTTTCACCCTAAAACCCTAATTGGATAAATTTTTTTTAAGCAATCCAATGATCCCTATAGATTAGGCCTTGGACGATTGCTAGGATCTTCCAAACCCTAAAATCGTCCACCCTCTCATCCATAAAGATTCATAGCCCAAAATACAACTATCACACATTTGACAGTTTATGCCCCTTTATTCAATTAATCTCTTTAAGTCACCAAATTAATTCCTAATTAATTTATGACTTATATTAATCAAATAATAATATTATTATTCCTTATATTATTCTTATAATATATTAATAATATTTCTTCTCTCATTATAAATCATTCTGTCAAGTTGCTATGGTGAAGGCAACCCAAAAGGACCATGCACAACCGCGTCAAATACTTGCCAAATATAGTTACAGCCTTAGACACTATTCCAACAGTCTCCCACTTGGATAAGTCCAGTAACTATATACACAAGCATAATCCGATTAGCAATCGTAGCTCTCAAAGACGTTGTCAAAGTCTGATCTTATCAGTCCTTGTCCTTTAGATAAGGGATCGTACAGTCCTCTGTTTAGATATCATGCAGACACAATCATAGTCCAGCGTTTAGTTTCTCGATCTCAGATTTATTCGACATAGAACTTAATCGAACACATCAATTTAGTTCTGACCGGGCCCGGCACATAAGTCAAATCAAATCATCGAGTGGCCGAGATATCGCTTTTACCCTCTTAGGATAAAAGTAACAGATAAACTTCGACTTATATGCATTTACTTATTCACCAATCAATTATACACAACAATGTGTTTTATAACATCAATTTACTGATGCGGTTTTGCATTATCAATGTACAACCAATTAACAAATAATAAACCATATATCTAGGTTTTAACACCATATGATATTATCATCTTGCGATCACTTAAAATATATATATATATATATATATATATATATATATATATATATATATATATATATATATATATATATATACCTTAAAGTGATTTCAGCAAGTGCAGGTTTGTTCCAATGCTCAAAACTAGTTCATAAGCACTCATGAACATTGTAGCAAACCCTTGCTATGTCTAGTACCATTTAGACAATCTACATACCAATTCATGACAATCTTCTTTCATATCTACTTCCAACATATGAACGATTGTGGACCATTCGAATAATTCGATTATTCTTAATAACTTAATTATTCAGGAAGTCAAAACATGCAAAGTGAAACAATAGTTAAACAATTAACATAAGACAGTAACTTTACTTATAAATAATAATCCTTTATTTAATCATTAAATGTCAATTACATTTATCTATTACAAGTTTCTAAAACTATCTAATCTAAACTAATATCATCCTTCAGCCCAATACTCCTAGCATGCTGCAAATGCTTGACCCTACTCAGTCCCTTCGTAAGCGGATTTGCTGGGTTATCTTCTAATGATATCCTCTTAACCACGAGGTGTCCTTCTTCTACTCGATGTCTAATAAAGTGATATTTTCTGTCGATATGTCAAGATCTACCATGATCCCATGGTTCCTTGGTCAATGCAACCGCTCCTTCATTATCACAGAAAATTTCCATAGGCTCCTTTATGGCAAGCACAACTCCAAGATCACCAATGAAGTTCTTCAACCATATTTCCTCGTTCGACGCTTCGCTCGTTGCAATGTACTCTGATTCGCACGTTGAATCAGCTACGGTTTCCTGCTTGGAACTTTTCCAAGTTACTGCTCCTCCATTAAGGGTAAAGACCCAACCCGACTGCGAACGGTATTTGTCCCTGTCGGTCTGGAAGCTGGTATCACTATACCCTCGCACCTTTAAGTCATCACTCCCCCCGAGGACTAAAAACCATTCCTTGGTCCTCCGATGGTACTTAAGGATATTCTTGACCGCAATCCAATGGGCTTTGCCAGGGTTCCCTTGATTTCTACTGACTATGCTCAAAGCAAAGGCTACATCAGGGCGAGTACAAGTCATAGCATACATGATTGAGCCAACTACGGAAGCATAAGGTACTCGGCTCATTTCTACTATCTCGGCTTCGGTACTCGGACTTTGAGTCTTACTTAACTTGGCATTACTTTGTATCGGCAATTCTCCCTTCTTCGAATTTTCCATACTAAAACGTTTCAGTACTTTTGTTGGATAAGGTGTCTAAGTCCATAACTTATTTGGTATATACTTGACCCGACCGGCATGGTCCATTTGGGTTGCATCTCATCCAAACTATTTATGGATAATTTTATGAGAGTTATACACATATGTTTATTAATATATTATAAGTTATAATATATTAATATGAGGTTATATTATTTAATTAGTATTAGTCTTAAATTAATTATGAATTAATTTAGAGATTAAAAGAAAGACTAATTAGATTATGGGCTATTGATTTTATATGGTGTGGGCTAACACTCATTTGTTAATGGGCTAGGCTTTGATGGAAATCCATGGATGATCCATGGAGCTTTTAACCCATGGATCCTTGGAAAGGAAAGATCATGGGTTATTAGGGTTTCACCCTAACCATGTACACTATATAAGCATGCTTATGGTGCATGAAATGGCAACTAGTGAACTATTGTATGTATGCTTGTGTGTGGCCGAAAATAAGGAAGTGTGTGTACTCTCTCAAAGTTTTCCAAGAGTTTGTGGTGTTTTGTGATTCCATTTGAGGCATTCACACTATTGGTGCTTGGCCCTCAAACTCCTTAAGAACCAAACTCATCAAAAAGGTATGTAATCTCTTCTAACTCTTTTATGTTGAAATGTTCCCCATGCCATGTTAGATAGGTTATAAACCTTGGAAAATTATTATTTTGCATGTATTTAGACAAACATAGATCCAAGGTTTATTAGGGTTGCATGCACACTTAGGAAGTGTTAGATTGCTCAAAACCCAACAGTGGTATCAGAGCCTAGGCTTGCTTCTTTGATACTTGATGCAAAATAGTTGAAAAAGTTGAAAAACTTGCTGTCTGCCTGATGAACTCGCCGAGTCCATGGGGGGACTCGCCGAGTCCATGTGTATCTTCAACCTACTCGCCGAGTAGGTTCATGCACTCGACGAGTAGGAGCGACAGAGTGCAGATTTTCGACTTTTGCTACTGGAAATGGACTAGAAACATTACCCTAAACTGTTTTGGTGTAATGGTTGTTCTAATCCATTTACAATAGCATATATCAAAATTCCATGATTTTATGTGTTCATATAATTCTTGAAATTTTGATGATCATGTTCATGTTCTTATGAATTTAGAAGATGATAGGAATTATTTGCTGAATTGTTTAGAATTAATTCTTGATCATTTATGTGTTTTAATGGAGTCCATAATTTGTCATCAATTTATGGATATCCAAAGGTCACTTTCTTTAACACACACATTTAAACACATAAGTTACATGAAAATGAAGAGTCTTCATTTTTATGAACCTTTAATTTATAAGTTATGAAATGAAAAGTTTTGGATAGTTACAAAACTTGTCCTAAAGTTTTGGAATTTGTAAAGTTTCACGCACTTTAATAAACATTAATTCCAACCCTTAGAGTTTTAATAGTTAAAATTCAACCCTTATACTATTTATAACATTAATGGTTAATTATTATATATATGTATAAGAATAAGTCGTTCTACCGTTAGTAGGCCTCATTCACGATGCCGGTCTATAAGGTGGGTATAAGGTTGTTGCCTATAAAATGGCGACTTAATGGGTGTCCACTCTCACCCACCGCTCGCTTGACTGGTGGAGGGTCGTTAGCCGAACGGGTAGGACAATGACTTTAAATCCTCATTAAAAGTATAATGATTATTATAAAGTAACTAAACCTTTTAAATTCCCAATCTTAGTTATTTTAGGAAAAATGTGAACATGGTGCTAGTCCATGGAATTCACACTTTGTGCCTTACCAAGTCGTTGGTGGAGCGTGTGTGGTTAACCGGCACACTAACATGGACTAGTAAGGATCCCGAAGGGTGACCTAATGTTTGTCATAGATCAATGGAGCGTGTGTGGTTTACCGGCACATTGATTAGGTGATAATATTAAGGGTACCAAGTGAATTAGCATGGTTATTCACACCTTGTTTTGTGATTCTCAGCATCCCAGTCACAAAACTTGAAGGGCACAATCGAGATTGAAACATGCCATTGAAAAGTTCAATGAATCTCAAAGGAATCTAGGAATTTCAAATCCAATTAAAACCTAATAATTCATTTTGTTTTTCATGGTGGAAATTGGTGAATCGTCATTCACCTACCTTTCAAATATATTATTACTTAGATTACGACATCCCTCTTCTAAGTATAATATATTGTGATTGGGTCCTAGCCTTAATATTACATTTGGGTGTCTTATTAAGGATTCTATATATCTAATCTAAACTTGCTTTCTTTCTTCAGATGTCTTCCAACACTAATGCTTCAGGCTCTAACCCAACTGGTTCTTTATCTCTCATGAATCTTTGTGGGAGGGTCATCTTTGATGGTTTCAACTTCATGGATTGGATTAGGAACATCAGGATGGTTACTCGTTATGAGGACAAGGAATATGTCCTCGATAAGGAGTTAAAAAAGCTTGATGAGTCTATTGCTACTCCTGAGGAGATCGCTGAATTCAGGACACATGAGAGAGATGCTACTAAGGTGGCATGTATCATGATGGCCACAATGACAGCCGAGCTCCAAAAGTCATATGAAGATTTCTACCCTTTTGAGATGCACCAAGACCTGATGGAAAGGTACCATCAGAGTGCTCGTCAAGAGCGGTATGAAATAATCTCCTCCATAATAACTACCCGCATGAAGGACGGTGATTCCGTCACGGCTCACATGCAAAAGATGTAAAGGTATGTGGACCGTTTGCTGAAGCTAAATGTGAACATCCCTGAGGAGTTGGCAATTGACATCATTTTGCACTCCTTACCTTCTTGTTATGACCATTTTCGTATGACATATCATATGAACAAGGAGGAAGTTACCCTCAGCAAGCTTTAAGGACTCTTGAAGACCGCGGAAACTGGTCTTAAGGGCAAGCCGGTTGTTACCTCTACTACTCCTACTCCAACATCTACCCCTGTTTTGGCTATCGGGCAAGGAAAAGGGAAAAAGAGGAAGCACCCTTCGAAGGGTACCAAGGGAAAGTCTCTTGAAGGCTCCTCATCGAAGACCAAGAGCGGTTCTGTCACTCCTTCTGCCATTCCCAAGGATGCTGAATGTTTCTATTGCCATGAAAAGGCACACTGGAACAAAAACTGCCCTAAGTACTTGCAGGATCTAAAGGATGGGAAAGTGAAACCCACCCATTCAGGTATTTACACTATATTGTCTAATTACTCATTATATTCTAACTCTTGGGTGCTTGATACAGGATGTGGTATTCACATATGTTCTGATATGTAGGGCCTAAGAAGAAGTGAGGATGTGGAGCACGGGAAGATAAACTTGATCATGGGGAATAGGAAGGCTTCGCCTGCTTCCAAGATTGGAGTTTATACTTTGTTGCTTAATAATGAGTTAAAATTAGATTTGAATAAATGTGTGTACTCGTCTGAAATGGCGAGAAATATTATTTCTTTTCATGCTTTGTACAAACAAGGTTTTACCTTTTCGTTTGATAATGAATGTGGTGGTATTAATGCTTTCTATAAAAATGTGTTTTATTTTAAAGCGTTACCTTGTGATGGTGTGTATGAAACTGTGTTGATTGTAGACAACTTAGGAAATAATGTGTTGTATATTGATTCTTCTACTAGCCTAGATAAAGCATCATTGTGGCATTGTCGTCTTGGACATGTAAGCAAGAAACGTATAGGCCAACTCCAAAAGAGTGGAGTCTTGGAATCATTCGACCTTAAATCGGATGATAGTTGTGAATCTTGTCTACTTGGGAAGATGACAAAATCACCCTTCACTGGAACTTGTGAAAGGGGTGAGGGTTTGTTGGACCTAATACATACTGATGTATGTGGGCCATTCAAAACCGCCACAAGGGATGCTAATCGGTATTATGTGACTTTTATTGATGATTTTAGTAGATATGAGTATGTCTACTTAATCAAACATAAGTCAGAAACCTTTGAAAGGTTTATGGAATTTAAACAGGAAGTAGAAAATCAATTGGGCAGGAACATTAAGATGCTTCGATCCGATCGAGGTGGTGAGTATCTTAGTACCGAGTTCCTTGACTATCTTAAGGAGTGTGGGATTGTCTCACAATTGACTCCTCCCAGGACACCACAACTGAATGGTGTAGCTGAGAGGCGTAATCGAACCTTGTTGGACATGGTTCACTCTATGATGAGTCGAGTTTCGCTACCAATCTCTTTTTGGGGGTATGCCTTAGCGACTGCCGCCCATATCCTTAATCTAGTCCCTACAAAGAAGGTTACCAAAACACCTCATGAGACGTGGACTGGGAAGGTTCCCAATTTGAACCACATCAAGATTTGGGGCTGCGAGGCTTTCGTGAGGCGTGAGACTCATGATAAGCTCGAACCCCGAAGTGAAAGGTGTATTTTCATCGGCTACCCACAGAAATCCTTCGGTTACCTCTTCTACAGACCCAGTGAGAATGTGGTCTTTGTAGCAAGAAGAGGGATCTTTCGTGAGAGAGAATTTGTAAGCCAAGCAGACAGTGGGAGGCATATTGATCTTGAAGAAATTCAAGAAGCAATTTGTGAAGGAACCTCAGACACTAGCAATCAACCTGAGGAGGAAACTCCTGTTGAGCAAGCTGACATGTTTGTACCTCCGAGGCGTTCCACACGGGTTAGGAACACACCTTCGTTTTATTATGGCTTTCATATTACTACGGAAGGTGATAGTACACTGGTAAATTTGGATGAACCTAGCAGTGTTAAGGAAGCCATGGCAGGCCCAGAGTCTGCTAAATGGAAGGAGGCTATGGACAGCGAGATACAGTCCATGTATGACAATCAAGTTTGGAACTTGGTTGACCATGTACCTGGCCGTAAAACAGTCGGGTGCAAATGGATCTTCAAGAAGAAGACCGACATGGAAGGAAAAGTGCATACTTATAAGGCTCGACTGGTTGCAAAGGGTTTTACTCAGACTCAGGGTATTGATTATGATGAAACCTTCTCGCCGGTAGCCAAGATTAAGTCTATTAGGGTTATGCTAGCCATTGCAGCATTTCATGATTATGAAATATGGCAAATGGATGTCAAAACCGCTTTCCTTAATGGAAAGTTGGCTGAGGATGTGTACATGAATCAGCCAGAGGGTTTTGTCAGTGCAGAGTACCCTAATAGAGTATGCAAGCTTGAGAAATCCATTTATGGATTGAAACAAGCATCTCGTAGCTGGAATCTTTGTTTCGATGAGAAGGTCAAAGAGTTTGGCTTCTCGAGAAGCGAAGATGAGTATTGCGTGTATGTCAGAGCTAGTGGGAGTATAGTTAGCTTCTTGGTACTGTATGTGGATGACATACTACTTATAGGAAATGACATCCCAACCTTGCAGGAGGTTAAGTCCTGGCTTGGGAAGTGCTTTGCTATGAAGGACCTAAGGGAGGCTGCCTATATCCTAGGGATAAGGACATTAAGAGAAAGTAGTAAAAGACTAATTGGACTTAGTCAGAGTACTTACTTGGATAAGGTGTTGAATAGGTTCAACATGCAGAATTCCAAGAGAGGAGATTTACCGATCCAAAGCAATGCCAAACTAAGTAAGACTTAGAGTCCGTGTACAGAGGCAAAGATAGCTAAGATGAGCCAACTACCGTATGCTTCCGCTGTTGGCTCGATCATGTATGCTATGACTTGTACCCGCCCTGATGTGGCATTTGCTTTGAGCATGGTCAGCAGGTATCAGGGGAACCCTGGCAAGGCTCATTGGACCGCGGTAAAGAACATTCTCAAGTATCTGCGGAGGACTAAGGATTGGATCCTTACCCTTGGTGGGAGTGATGACTTGAGAGTATTAGGGTATAGTGATGCTGGTTTTCAGACTGATAGGGATAACTTCCGCTCTCAGTCGGGCTGGATCTTTACCTTAAATGGAGGGGCAATTTCTTGGAAGAGTTCCAAGCAGGAGACGGTGGCTGATTCGACTTGTGAATCAGAGTATATAGCAGCGAGTGAAGCAGCAAAGGAGGCGATATGGCTAAAGAACTTCATCGGAGACCTTGGAGTTGTACCAGCTATTAAAGAACCTATGGAGATTTTCTGTGACAACAATAGTGCGGTTGCCTTAGCCAAGGAACCAAGAGATCATGGCAGATCCCGACACATTGACAGAAAATATCACTTCATAAGACACAAGATTGAAGAAGGACTCCTCGTGGCAAGGAGGATATCGTCGGATGAGAATCCTGCATATCCCCTTACGAAGGGACTGACGAAGGTTAAGCATTTTCAGCATGCGAGGCGCATCGGGCTGAGGGACGATATTAGTTTTACAGATTAGATAGTTTTCCTGAAACTTGTAAAATGTAATCGACGTTTTGATGATGAATAAAATTTGTGATTTATTTATGAGTAAAGTGTTACTATCATTGTCAATTATTTACTATTGTTTTAGTTTTGCATGTTTTGACTTCCAGAATAATGAATTTATTCAAACCTCCACAATCGGTCATACGTCGGAAGTAGGTATGAATCAAGATTGTCATGAATTGGGTTTGTAGATGGCTAAAGGTGTTTAGACATGGCAATGGTTGCTGCAACATTCATGAGTACTCATAAGTTATGAGTATTGGTACAAACCCACGCTCACTTGTATCACTTCATGGAATTTATCTCGAGTGATCGTGAGATGATAATATCATATAAGTCTACAAACCTAGAGATATGAGTTGTTACCTATGAGTTGGTTATGCATTGATTGCACGAAACCGCATCAGTAACTTGATGTTATAAAACGTGCCTTTGTGTACAATTCAACAAGTAGTAGAACAAGCATATGAGTCGAAGTTTATCTGTACCTTCTAGAAATAGAAGCGATATCTGGGCCCCTCGATGATTTTGTGTTGACCCATGTATCGGGCCCGGTCAAAACTAAACTGATGTGTTCAGTGAAGTTCTTAGTCAAACAAATCGGAAATCGAGGTACAACTGCCAGACAATAAGTAAGACATAGTTCCATGTGTTTGTCCGGCTGATATCATGAGAACGGAGGATTATATGATCACTTTTCTTAAAATGGCGCTTCATAGTTCAACGGAGTTTTCGAGAGCTACGATTGCTGGTTGGTTCCTGAAGTTATATAGGCAAATACAGTTATTAGACTTATCCAAGTGGGAGTCTGTTGGATAAGGTGTCTAAGTCCATAACTTATTTGGTATATACTTGACCCGACCAGCATGGTCCATTTGGGTTGCATCTCATCCAAACTATTTATGGATAATTTTATGAGAGTTATACACATATGTTTATTAATATATTATAAGTTATAATATATTAATATGAGGTTATATTATTTAATTAGTATTAGTCTTAAATTAATTATGAATTAATTTAGAGATTAAAAGAAAGACTAATTAGATTATGGGCTATTGATTTTATATGGTGTGGGCTAACACTCATTTGTTAATGGGCTAGGCTTTGATGGAAATCCATGGATGATCCATGGAGCTTTTAACCCATGGATCCTTGGAAAGGAAAGGTCATGGGTTATTATGGTTTCACCCTAACCATGTACACTATATAAGCATGCTTATGGTGCATGAAATGGCAACTAGTGAACTGGTGTATGTATGCTTGTGTGTGGCCGAAAATAAGGAAGTGTGTGTACTCTCTCAAAGTTTTCCAAGAGTTTGTGGTGTTTTGTGATTCCATTTGAGGCATTCACACTATTGGTGCTTGGCCCTCAAACTCCTTAAGAACCAAACTCATCAAAAAGGTATGTAATCTCTTCTAACTCTTTTATGTTGAAATGTTCCCCATGCCATGTTAGATAGGTTATAAACCTTGGAAAATTATTATTTTGCATGTATTTAGACAAACATAGATCCAAGGTTTATTAGGGTTGCATGCACACTTAGGAAGTGTTAGATTGCTCAAAACCCAACAACTTTATCTAAGTAAGTCTTCTGACTAAGTCCTATTAGTCTCTTACTTCGTTCCCTCACTATCCTTATTCTAAAAATATAGGAAGCCTCTCCGAGGTCCTTCATAGTGAAGCACTTTCCGAGCCAGGACTTAACCTCCTGCAGTGTCGGGACGTTGTTTCCTATGAGTAGTATGTCATCAACATACAAAACGAGGAAGCTAACTATACTCCCACTGGATTTGACATATACACATGATTCATCTTCGCTTCGTACAAATCCAAAATCTTTGACTTTGTCATCGAAGCAAAGATTCCATCTGCGAGATGCTTGCTGAAGCCCATAAATGGACTTCTCAAGCTTGCACACTCTATTTGGATGCTTCGTATCGACAAAACCCTCTGGCTGAGCCATGTAAACATCCTCAGCCAACTTCCAATTAAGGAAAGCGGTCATGACATCCATTTGCCATATCTCATAATCATGAAATGCAGTAATGACCAGCATCACTCTAATAGACTTTATTTTCGCAACTGGTGAGAAGGTCTCATCATAGTCAACTCCGGGAGTTTAAGTAAAGCCCTTCGCAACCAATCGTGCTTTATATGTGTGTACATTTCCATCCACGTCGGTCTTCTTCTTGAAGATCCATTTGCACCCAACGGTCTTATGTCCGGGCACATTATCAACCAAATTCCAAACTTGGTTATCATGCATTGATTGAATCTCCCTGTCCATTGCCTCTTTCCATTTTGCAGACTCTGGGCCTGCCATGGCTTCCTTATAGCTATTAGGTTCATCTAGATTTATTAGTGTACCATCACTAATATACGTGTCCCCTTCGGTAGTAATATGAAAACCATAAAACTGGGGTTGAACTCTAACTCTTTCGGAACGTCTAAGAGGTAAGGACTCGTCAATTGGTTCAACCAGATTTTCCTCCTCTGGTTGAGCGCCAGCAGCAGAGGTTCCTTCATCACTCGATTCTTGAATCTCTTCAAGCTCGATTTGCCTCCCAATGTCTCCTTGGCTTATGAATTCTCGCACTACAAGAAAAAGAGCCTTTTACGACGCGCAAACAATGACACTCGTTGATTTATGTTACGCAAATGAGAGTGACATTAAAAACGTGTTATCTCTTCAAAATATTTAAGGATTTAGATCACACATTAATGCGTGCCCTTAAAATAGTGTCAAAAGAAAAAAAAATTAAAAACACGGAGGCGCTGTATCTTAAATGGGCGTCCTCTGTAAGTGTCGCTTTATAATTTTAATGAACGCACGTGTTTAGTAAATATGGGGGAAAATGAAATCCCCAAAATTTTGAAAACCCGCCTTGTTCTTTTCTACTTCTTTCTTTCTTTCATCTTCGCAATCATCGGATCTCTACTCTAGTGTCACTCTGAAGATCAACAAATTTAAAGCACTAGTCTCCCTCTGAGACCGAGACGAAAAGAGAAGAAACATGAAGAATGCACCTATAGTTGTTACGACTTATGATGGTTCTCAAAGCTTCTCAAAGCTTTTGATAAGAACACCGACTCAGATGCTTCTCAAAGCTTTTGATAAGCACCCTGCCGGCTTTGCATACCGAAACATCGCATAATCTTCTGTTTATCCGCCTGTGTTTCTTGCAAAAGGTGTATTTTTCGTTCTCTAAACCTCACTCCATATCTCGATTTGATTTTTAGCCCTAATTTCAATTCCTAGATTTTACAGATGCTCGCACGCCTTTTTCGGTCATCCTTCTACCTTGGTGTTGTTTCTTTCATCGATCCTTCCGATTGGTCTTCTTCTTCATCACCATCTAGTGAAAGACTCGTCGATTATGGCGATTATGGCTTCTGTGATTCTCTCCTCTTCGGCTCTCCAATCTCCAATTTCACTCTAAAAACATCGATTGAACTTCTCGCTTCCCCGATCGTCTACCAAAAATAAATGTTGTGTGATTTCTAGGGCTCGTAACAACCTCCTCTATCTTACATTGAAAATCATTTCACCCTCCTATCGCTGACCCTTTTGGAGCGATTTCTAGGGTTTAGATCAACATTAACCCTTATCGATAATCCATATGATGCACTCATTGCCTTTTGTTACCTTTCGAGAATTCTCTTGATGTACCAGCTGAAGCAATTTGGCTTAATACATATGAAAGATTATCACCATGCTGGAAATCCATTCGTCCTTCCTTCTTAGGTAAATCATTCGTCCTTCCTTCTTAGGTATTGACTGTAGGTTTTGTTTAATTTTCTTTCAATTAATTCAGATTCTCATGTCAATCCATATGAAAGTAATGTCCAGGTTATGAATCTGATGTCGAACTAAATAATTTAACTCATAAAGTGATCATTTGTTAAGCTGTTTTAAGCAAAATCAGCTTTCAAGATTAGGAATCTTATATTGGACTAATTGATTAATCTCAGTGAATTAATTGAGTTTTTGGGAACAAATTTAATGCTCAAGGACCTCATATAATAAGGGCAAATAGAAATCAACATCTTTCTAGGATATTGTAACGATTACTAAGGGCAAATAGGTAATTTTGGTGCCTGAAAAGATATTTTTTTGTTTCAGGAATGCTTAGACGACCTAGTGAGGTGCTTGGGAAAGTACACGTAGCTACAAGGATATGGGGTTCCAACGTCTTTACTTCCATTTGTAGTAAGTAAAGTTGATGTGTGATGCAAAACCTATTCTGACTCTTCTTGATTGAAGCATGTGGAGTCTGAACTTTCAAGCACTATCAGTTCATTTATATTGTTTGGTCATACTTCCCTTTGACTCTAATATTTATATATTCCTCCCTACCCTTTTTTTTTGCTACAGACTCGAGTGATTGCTACAACAGCTGCTAGTGTTGCTGCTTATGGATTACCACCAGAGGTTTCTAAAGCAGAAGCAGAGAATGCTGCTCAGCATTCTGTGGCTTTGGTTGACTGCAATTATGGTGTTAATGCTTTTTGAAGATCATTTATGCCTACAAAGCAAGCTTTTTAGTTTCTCCCTCGTTCAAGGGGGTTCTGGTTCTTCTCTTCCATCTATGGTTCGTGTTGGTGACAGCACAAATCAACCCATGTTGCGTCTTCAGGTAATGAATTTCCATTGTTGTCACCTTTTGTTGCATCTTCAGGTAAATCTCCTGGATTATCCTCAAACTGTTTCCTTCTCATCTTCATTTTATTTATTTCCCATGTCAAGAAATGAATGATTGAGAAGATTGGATTCAGCATCAACTACTACCCTAATTGTGGCTTTTGAGATTAAGTGAATGTCTTTTATCCCATTAAAATCTTTGTGAATGAATTTGACAAGCTGTGAATGAAAAAGAGAAGGGTTAAATTAGATTATTAATTAGCAAGAGATCAATGAAACTTTGGTTTCATATTTGTATATAATTACAGAGGGAATGTGCAATTTCACATACTTCTTTGTTACGAATCTTGTGTAATTTCCTAACAAGTGTCTCCCCTGAAGCAAGTGCCTCAGTTAGTTTCTGATCTTTCCCTTCTTCTTCTGATAATCGTGAGAAAATATATAAACAAATCATGTTAGTTAAACAAATAATTGAAATGAATATACGCACAAAGATTATTTTCAAGAAACGAATTATAGAACTGAAATTTCTGTGAAAAAACAGATGAATCCGTTGAAGTAACGTCACTAACTCAAAGACGTTCATCAATAGTAGCTTGGATTTTAAATTTAGATCATGATTATATATGAACAACGTTAATTGCAACTTTCTTTTCCAGGAAATCAACCACGAATCATATAAATCGGATTACTACACACAAATACTTAGGTCAAGAACCCCAGCACAACATAAATCTCTTGAAATTCAATAGAAATGGAAACCTCACCATAAATGAGAGAAAGAAAAAACAAAGATCCATCAAGTTCTTGAACATCGAGGTTATAATCAAACAAGCAAAACTACAGGTTTTTCTTTATTCTAGTTGTTTTCTTTCATAAGATCCAAGCTATATATGCTATTAGAAAAGTTTATATATCGTCCCATACTTTTTCTCTTGTTATCTACAGATGATCCATAGATGT
Organism: Lactuca sativa; assembly: GCF_002870075.4. Classification (NCBI taxonomy): domain Eukaryota; kingdom Viridiplantae; phylum Streptophyta; class Magnoliopsida; order Asterales; family Asteraceae; genus Lactuca; species Lactuca sativa. The sequence goes on along the minus strand of NC_056623.2, from coordinate 163,619,193 downwards.
TGGGATAGGAATGATATTAAATTGCAGCAGTTAGAGCAATGGAGAGAATGGATGATCATTCTGTGAGTGTAAAAAAAAATCTCTTCTTATTGCATGCATCTCTTGGTGATTGATTATTTTAGTGTTGACTCCCAATCCATAGATGTTGGGATGATTTCCAGATGTGACAAGAGAGTTGCAAAATAAGAGCTCAAGCCACCATTCTGCTTCATCAAGTTCTGAGTTTCACTTTTGACAATTGTTGAGGATCATGTTTTTGGATGGTTTCCAGGTGTCACCTATGTGAATTCTTTGTTTTACCCTTTATTAGGCCATCTAGAAAAAACCTATAAGACTTTTGCTTTAATAGTATCTGGGCCCATCAATACTCAATTCGTATCATTACTTCCGCCTTCCAAAAGTATTGTCCTCAAGACTCGTTTCAAGAAATTGGATCTGAATTGCCCATGCTTCCTCCCCTGTAGCATCTTCAGCCAGACGCCCTTTCCACCAAGCAATGATAGAACAGGAAACAAGAAAAATGATGGGAATCCTCCAATCCGAAGCACTCAATTCCGCATCTGATAGGAAAACTTGTTCAAAGAAAGATCTCATTTCTTTTTTTATGCAATTTATGCTTATCAGCTAAAATATGTACCAATTCCATTTCTTGTGATGCACAAATATCATGCCAAAATTCATGTGCCTTGTAACCTTGTAGTTATTTAATTCTTATACATGTGATTAGCTCCAGCAATACAAGTCTAAAAGTGTATATGTCCACCTTTTCTGTTATTGGTTCTCCATCGAAGTATTCTAGTGCTAGATACCATGAAATTCCAATGAATCGCTCTTCCTCATTGTATGTATCATGTTCAGTGAGCAGGCTGAAGAGCCCAATATAAGCACCCAAAAGTTTATAATATTGGGTTAAGGGAATGTTTTTAGGCTGCTACATGTTTATGTGAACTATCCATCCCACCCTGCAATCTTCATGAAAGTACCATAATCATGTTGTTTCAATTGCTATTATCAACTGTGATGACCAATCTAAGTTTGTTCCCTTGTTCACCTGTAAATGAAATGTTAAGTTTTCTCATTATATATATATATATATATATATATATATATATATATATATATATATATATATATATATATATATATATATATCAATGTCACAAAATAAGTCAGATTGATTAAAAGAAATGTTAAATTTATTTACAAGTTGCTTCTTTTTCATCAAATTTTTAAATACAGGGGACTAGGGTTGGAAGTTATGATGCAAAAGGATGTTTTAGTAAGTGTTTCAAGTTTTTTCTTCCAAATTATATTTTTTAATTTAGTCAAATAACTTTTTTTATTATTTCTTTTCATTTTAGATATTGGACTTCCATCAGGAAAGTCACTTTTTTAACTTCAGGCTGAAATAATTATTTGTCTCCAAAGGTTAGCAACTCAATCAATAAACGAAGGTAATATTTAACTATTTAATTATTTATTAAATAAAATATATTACGTTTAAGCCCTTTTCACGTGCTTATTTAAAATTTGTAGATTTGTTTTTGGGAAACTTTTTATATTTATTTTTGGAAGCTATTTGTTGTAGGTCACATTCTTTTCACAAGGCACAATACCTTGTGTTTCAAAAGATGGTAGATTTATTATGGAATCTCCATGCAAGGGATGATTTGTAACATATTTTTATTTTGCATTTTGATGAATATAAAGAAAATGTTGAATTGCTTTTTGGGTTTGGTCCAAGGGCAAAATGGTCGTTTTTGAAAAAACCAACTAACAGCCAAAAAGTAAACCCGTCCAAGAGAGGGACCAAACTTGGAATCAACCAACATCATAAGGACCTTTTTTAGAAAAATCTTTATTTATTTATTTATTTATTTATTTATTTATATTATATAAAATATAAATAAATAAATAAATAAATAGTAGTTAGGATACCTTTCTTCAGCAATGTTGTCCACATAAAATATTAATATTACACCAAAGAGAATGGTTATTGAAAAAGCCCAAACAGAAAATGGCTAAACTTACTACAATCATGTCCTACATGGCTACAGGAAACAAAAAGCAAGTGACAGATGCAATAGTTCTAGCATGAAGCCTTCTTTTTAGTTGATTCTGCAAATTAAAAATATATGTTAAATCATGTTTTAGTTATTAGAAATTGTAAAAAAAAAGATGTTTCAAGGTGTTTAAATACCTTGAGTGAGATACGTCTTATGTTGTGTTTACAGGGATGATGACAAGTTATTTTGTGTTGTGTTTACAAGGTTGATGAAAACGAATAGCTCTGGAGTTAGAAGAGGAAAAGAAATCTCACGCTGAAAGAGATAAGTTGCTGCAAATGCAAGTGTTGCATTCTTCATTTCAATTGTTACTATCAAACATAGAGTAGATTAGATGAATGCAAATTTATATATTGTAAGAAATAGAATTGTATGACATCAAATTTTATACAATGGATTGTATTTTTTCTGTATATGGTATTTTATTTCTCTTATGACACATTAAATGCACATTTAATTTAAAAATTAATAAATAGATAAATACATTTTTTTTAAATATTTAAATTTACGATACGCAAAAATGTGTATCATCTTCATTTATGACATGGCCTTTCTTGACAGGGGCTTTCTTGATACGCATTGCGTGTCATTAACACGTGCGTCGTAAGGTTACGACACGTGAATGCGTGTCGTCTTCCTTTATGACCGGGCCATCCTTGATACGCATTGTGTGTCGTAAACGCGCGTCGTAATTGCGCGTCGTAAATGAGCGTCGTAAATGCGCGTCCTCTCTTTTTATGACAGGGCCTTCCTTGACGCACATTTGCGCGTCGTCTGAGCCTTTTACGACGCCCAATGAGCATCGTAAAAGGCTGTTTTTCTAGTAGTGTCGCTCTCGGAAAACCCCTCTCCTCGCAACGAAGACAACATTGTCATTCGGTCTATAAAAGAGATATCCAAAGGATTTCTGCGGGTAGCCGATGAAAACACACCGCTCACTACGAGGTTCGAGCTTGTCGTGAGTATCTCCTCTTACGAAAGTCTCGCAACCCCAAACCTTGATATGTGCCAACAAGGGAGCTTTCCCTGTCCACATCTCGTGAGGTGTTTTGGCAACCTTCTTTGTAGGGACTTGTTTAAGGATATGGGCGGCAGTCTCTAAGGAATACCCCAAGAATGAGATGGGTAGTGAAGCACGACTCATCATAGAACGAACCATGTCTAACAAGGTTCGACTACGCCTTTCTGCCACACCATTCATTTGCGGTGTCCTAGGTGGCGTCAATTGCGAAACTATTCCGCATTCTTTGAGATAGTCGTGGAATTCAAGACTTAGGTACTCTCCTCCTCGATCGGATCGAAGCATCTTGATTTTCGTGCCCAATTGATTCTCCACTTCATGTTTGAATTCTTTAAATTTTTCAAATGTATCTGACTTGTGCTTGATTAAGTAAATATACCCATATCTACTATAATCATCGGTGAAAGTCACATAGAAGCGATTCGCATTCTTTGTGGCGGATCTAAAGGGTCCACATACATCGGTATGTATGAGATCCAATAAACCCTTACCCCTTTCACAAGTACCAGTGAAGGGTGACTTGGTCATCTTTCCAAGCAAACAAGACTCACACGTTTCATCTTCCCTAAGGTCGAATGACTCCAACACTCCATCCTTTTGGAGTTGGGCTATCCGCTTCTTGTTAAGATGTCCAAGATGAAAATGGCACAAACATGCTTTATCCATACTATTGGAAGAATCCATGCATAAAACATCATTTCCTAGGTTATCTACAATCATAACAGTGTCATAAATTCCATTACAAGTCATTGCTTCAAAATATAAAACACCATTTAGATAAGCATAAATCAAACCATTATCATTATTAAACGAATATCTAAATCCTTGTCTAAATAAACCATGAAATGAAATGATGTTTCTTGCCATATCTGGCGAGTAGCAACAATTATTTAAATCTAAACTTAATCCATTACTAATCTCTAAAGAATACACTCCAATCTTGGTGACAGGCGACGATCTTCTGTTTCCCATGATTAGATTTATTCTTCCTCGCTCCACATCCCTATTTCTTCCTAGTTCCTGCAATTCAGAACAAATGTGGTAACCACACCCGGTATCAAGAACCAAAGAAATAGCATGAGATGAATCATTAGATTTAATTGTGTAAATACCTGCGAAAGACGGCTTGATCTTTCCATCCTTGATGGCTTGCAGATATTCTGGGCAGCTTCTCTTCCAATTCCCTATTTTGTGGCAATGGTGGCACTCTGCCTCCTTCAGGTTAGGGTTGGGTTTAGCAGGATCAACCTTGGTCCCACTGGTAGAGGAACCATCTCGGGACTTTCCCTTGCGGTGGCTCTTTGACGGAGCCTTCCTCTTCTTTCCCCTTCCCTGCCCAATAGCCAAAACAAGAGCAGCAGGTGGATTGGGAGTTGGTGCAACAGACTTATCCTTAAGGTTGCTCTCAGCAACCCTTAGGAGCCCTTGGAGCTTGCTTAGGGTGACCTCTTCCATTTTCATGTGGTAGGTCATCCTAAATTGGTTGTAACACGGAGGCAAGGAGTGAAGGACCATGTCGATAGCCAAATCTTCCCCAAAGTCGACATTCAACTTGCGAAGACGATCGACATACCTTTGCATCTTTTGCAAGTGTACGGTTAGAGATTCTCCATTTCCCATTTTAGTAGTGATCATGTTAGTGAAGATCTCGTAACGTTCCTGCCTCACGTTTTGATGGTATCTCTCCAACAAGTCTTGATGCATCTCGTACGGATACATGTCCTCATAGGACTTTTGGAATTCAGCGTTCATTGTGGCTATCATGATGCAATGAACCTTCATTGCATCATGCTCATGAGTCTCAAAAGCAGTCATTTCAGCCGGAGTAGCGATTTCTGGATTGATCTTTTCGAGCTTCTCGTCAAGGACATACTCCTTGTCCTCGTAGGGAGCAATCGTGCGAATGTATCTTATCCATTCGCTAAAGTTCGTTCCATCGAAAGTCACTTTTTGGCAAAGGCTCATTAACGTGAATTAGCTAGCATCAGCGTTCTTCGTGTTCGACATCTACAAATAGAAAGGACAAAGTTTGATTAGAATTGAATCCCTAATTATCACCCAATATGAAAAATTAGGGCTAGGATCCAACAACATTATTTACACATTAGAAAAGGGATGTCGTAATCCAACATGCAAACAATTTGAAGGTAAGTGAACGACGATTCACCAATTCTCCAACATGAAAACATAACCTTAAGTTCTAAATGTATTGAGAATTCCTTGATTTTGATGAGATTCATTGAACTTTTCAATGGCATGTTTAAGTCTCGATGTGCCCCTCTCGTTTGTGACTGGGATGCCGAGGATCACAAAGTGGGTGTGAATAACCATGCAAATCTACACGGTGCCTTCATTCTTACAATCACCTATTCGATGTGCCGGTGAACCACACACGCTCCACCGAAATATGATAAACAATGAATCACCCTTTTCCACCTTTTCTTAGAACCAATTAGTGTGCCGGCAAACCACACACGCTCCACCAACTTCTTAGCAAGGGTGCAAAGTGTAATTTTATGGGATTGCATCAATTCACTTTTCCTAAAGTAACTAGGATTGGGAATTTGAAAAACATGTAGTTACTTCGTATTTTAGCATTATACTTTTAATGAGGAGATAGAGTTGCCCTATCCCACCCGTTCGGCTAACGACCCTCCACCGGTCAAGCAAGCGGTGGGTGTGAGTGTACACCCATTAAGCGCCATTTTATAGACAGCAACCTTATACCCACCTTATAGACCAGTTTCGTGAATGAGGCCTACTAACGGTAAGACTAACATTTTAATTATACATACATATATATATATATATATATATATATATATATATATATATATATATATATTAGTCTTGTAATATTATATTAGTATAGGGTTGAATTTTAAACTTTGTAAAATTCTAGGGTTTGAAATTTAAATTGTCCAAATTAAACTTTTAATCACAAAACTAAATTTCAAAACTTGAGGATTAGTTTTAAACTTTTTCAAAACACAAGGGATCAAATAACAAATAATTTAAATTAACCATTTAATCTCATAATTATCTATGTTTGATTTATTTAAATGTTTTTTGCAAAACAATTCACCAATTCAATTAAAATAATCAATTAATATCATATAAGGAAATTATTATTCAACTAATTGGTAAATATCTTTTTTTAGGTCAAGAATATATTCACATATAAGTTAAAATTCGGATTTTATTGACCCGTAAAGATTAAGGCAAGTTTCCATAAGAAAAACAGCAAGAAAACCCGAAATTAGCTCCATCTGACGCTCGAACTCGCCGAGTACCACACTGGACTCGCCGAGTTGATCAAGCAGATGGACAAAAATCGAATTTTGCAACTAACAAGCAATCAACCAATGCATCAATACAATAGAAACCAATCAAGCCTCTGATACCACTGATGGGTTTGAGCTATAAGAACTTTCCTATGTGCACATTCAAACCCTAATGCTTGGATCTAGGTTTCTCTAATTGAACATGCAATATATCCAAGACTTTGATTGATAGATCTAGTGTAAACATTCAATTCATAACATATGAAATTAGATCTAAAGGAATACCTTGAGTTGCTTGCTTGAATCTTCTTATCTTTGAAGCTTAGAGTCACAACTGTCACTTCTCTAATGGCTTACAAACACCAACTATCAAGGGGATGATAAAAGAGAGAGAGAGAGAGAGAGAGAGAGAGGAGGGTGAGAAAATCGGCCTAGGGTTACTCTAATAACAAAGGTGCCGATTTCCTCAACCCCATGGGTCTATTTATACTAGTGAGCTCCTAGGGTTTCACCCTAAAACCCTAATTGGATAACTTAGGCCCTAAGCAATCCAATGATCCCTATAGATTAGGCCTTGGATGATTTCTAGGATCTTCCAAACCCTAAAATCGTCCACCCTCTCATCCATAAAGATTCATAGCCTAAAATATAACTATTACACATTTGACAGTTTATGCCCCTTTATTCAATTAACCTCTTTAAGTCACCAAATTAATTCCTAATTAATTTATGACTTATATTAATCAAATAATAATATTATTATTCCTTATATTATTCTTATAATATATTAATAATATTTCTTCTCTCATTATAAATCATTCTGTCAAGTTGCGATGGTGAACGCAACCCAAAAGGACCATGCATAATCGGGTCAAATACTTGCCAAATATAGTTACAGCCTTAGACACTATTCCAACATGTGTGTGGTTAACTGGCACATTAACTTGGACTAGTAAGTGTAACAAAGGGTAGCTTGATGTTTGTCATAGATCGATGGAGTGTATGTAGTTAACCAGCACATCGATTAGGTGATAAATGACATCAAGTGTACCAAGTAAATTTGCATGGTTATTTTGTGATCCTCGGTATCCCAATCATAAAGTTGAAGGGCATAATCGAGATTTAAACATGCCATTGAATAGTTTAATGAATTTCAAAGGATCTAGGAATTTCAATCCAATTAAAACTTAATAATCAATTTCATTTTTCATGGTGGAAATTGGTAAATCATCATTTACCTACCTTCAAATATTTTACAAGTTGGATTACGGCACCCCTCTTCCAAATTGTAAGATATTCTGTTGGGTCCTAGCCTTAATATTTCATTTGGGTGTTATATTAAGGACTATGATCTAATCCAAACTTTATCCTTCTTTTTCAGATTTCTTTCAACACTGCTTATGGCTCAAATCCTACTGGCTCCTTCTCTCTCATGAACTTGTATGGGAAAGTCATCTTTAATGGTACTAACTTCAATGAATGGATTGGGAACATCAGAATGGTCACTCTCTATGAGGACAAGGAATATGTCCTTGATAAGGAGCTAAAGGAAATTGATGAGTCTTCTGCTACTCCTAAGGAGATTGCTGAGTTTAGGGTACATGAGAAAGATGCTACCAAGGTAGCTTGTATCATGCTTGCAACTATGTTAGCTGAACTCCAAAAGTCCTATGAGGATTTCTACCTTTTTGAGATGCACCATGACCTGATGGAAAGATACCATCAGAGTGCTCGGCAAGAGAGGTATGAAATCATCTCCTCCATGATTACAACAAAGATAAAGGATGGTGCACCCATCATGGCCCACTTACAAAAAATGCAAAGGTTTGTGGACCACTTGCTGAAGTTAAATGTTAACTTCGATGAAGAGTTGGCCACAAATATCATTCTACACTTTTTGCCTTCCTGTTATGTTCAGTTTCATATAACTTATCATCTGAACAAGGAGGAGGTCACTCTGAGCAATCTTCAAGGCCTTTTAAGGACTGCTGAAACTGGTCTCAAAGGTAAGAATATTGTATCTATTCCTACTACTACTGCCCTGTGACAACTGTCAATTCAGGTCATTCTCGGACTTATGCATCTTTATAAAAACCATTCATGCACAACATGTCATGGCCTAGTAGTATAAATTAGGTCAAAATCTTGCATAAACCAGGATCCAACTAAGATCTAGGACTAATATACTTGACTCTTACGATTCTAGTAAGCTGTTTAGCTACAATAGGAAATGCCAATACCATAATTAGAATAAAACTTCAAACTTTGTTACAATTGAAAAAGGGTATAAAACCCTAAAAATAAATTAAAATACTCTAATTTCGTTCCAATATTATAGTGAATATCAAACAATGTTCCAAAAACCTTAAAGAGTCAAAATCCAAATTTATAAACCTTAAAGCTTAAAAACATTATAAAATTGGCTATAAACTTCCTAATATCAAATTTTTATTAATTAAATTATCGATTATAATCAATGAAATAGAAATTTAAATTATCATACATTAATCATAATTTATTAGTTAAAAACAAGATTTTTAAATAAATCAAGAATTGCCTTAATAAACACTTTTATAAAAATTAGGGTTTTATAAAAATTAAGGAGGGAGTTTTATAAAGTTTGAATTTAAGAGAGAGGAGGCTTTAATGCTCACAAAATCTGGCCATCCCCTCTCCCCATGCTCTCTCTCTCTCTCTCTCTCTCTCTCTCTCTCTCTCTCTTCCCAAAACTCAATCATTAAAACTTATTCCCCACTTTTCCACTTCTCTCTTCACTCTCTCTCACACTCCACCCTTCTAACTCTCAAACTCTCTTCCTCTATCTCTCTAAACTTACGAAATTTTTAAGTCAAGAACACCTCCCCACACTCAAATCTTCATCTTCCAAGGCTAATCTTCAAGGTATACATGAAAATCTTTCACCCTTCCTTACTTTTCCTTCTTGTTTTTAAAGGGTTTTCTTGTATTTCTCTTCCTTCTACACCATTCTTTATGAACATTCATGAACATGTTCATGAATGTCGAGTTTGATGATGATGGTGGTAGGGTTTCACCCAAGAACAACATGCATGTTGTTTAATGGTGAAATCCAAGGACCAAAACCTATGTCAAACACTAAAGTTCGGATTTTTACAAGTTTTAAAGGTTCATGCACCTTATGCATTCAAGTATTTCCTTTAAAAACATCACTATGACAAACATATTTCCATGCATGGTCTTCAAACCGTGATGCATGTGATGAACACCAAGCTAAAGAGCTTGATGATCAAAGTACATTGTTAATAGTGCATGTAAATGATTTTGTCTATAAAAATATCTAAAAGTTCTTTTCTGTTCAAATAATTTTTTTTCCAGATTCCCATTAAGGTAATATGAACATCTAGTAAATTTCAAGAATTTTTATCATTTCCTTGATTTATTAAAATTGTTACAAGAAAACAAGGGCATAAATCACATAAAATACTTCCAGAGGTCTATAAATTGGGAGTAAATTCGTGGATCACTCCTATGGTGAATAATGACCTCTCGTTAAATTTCATCGATTTATTTGTTGTTTAGTATGATTTTCGATTTTCTTTTTGTTTAGGTACAATAAATCACAACACCACTTTAGGGAGTGTGCAAATTGTATCTAACAATTTCAACAGCTCTTACCTGTGGTGGGGGACTCAGTAAAATAATTTTAGAATTTTTCATCATGCTTTCCTATTTTTCCCAATTTTTGGTAATTATAATGGCCTAAAAATAGGAAAAATAGTTCTGATTTTCCAAAATTCATGAAAATTTACCAGAACATCATGTTGTACATTAGGAGGTTACATAAACATTTGGATGATTTTCTCTACTGTAAACTATTTTTCTCCTATTTTCTAAGGTTAAATACACTTAAATACACATAAATACTCAAAACCGGATTATACAATATGAAAACCACTTTTGGTATTTTTCCCAGATTACTTACACTGTAAATGATGTTACAAAACAAGGAATTTATTTTAACTGTTTATTATTTATTCTTCAATTAATGATTATTTAAGGGGATAAAACAAGGAAAAGTAGAAATACCCACTGAAAAATATCTTTTATATTTTTTGTAGCCTAGTTATATATAATAACAATTAAATAAAAACTTTGGATAATTTTGGAAACTGTTTTCTATTTATTTCAATTTTTATTGGAATAAATGCTTAAAAATCATGAAATATAATTAAACAGCTTGGAAATCGATTTTTATATTTTTCCTAGCTTAGTAATTTGTAATAACAGTAAAATAAAAAGTTTGAGAATTTTTATCCTTTGAATGCTCTTTTTCGTGAATTTATGTTTTTATGAAGGTTTAAAAATTTGGAAAATAGTTAACCATATCAAAAATTCAAGGAAAATTTTCTGGAAAACCTCCATTGTATTTAGAATGAAAATACAAGGTTTGACAATTTTTGGAAACTTTTTGATAATATTTTACATTTTTAGGAATTTAAAACACCTTTAAATGTGTTGAAACACCCTTAAATTATATTACTAAATCTGGGAAATTAATTTACCAAAATTGTCTTAATTGCATGACTTATAGAATTTCATCATTTCAGAAAAATTGAAACCAATTAATATAAAATCTAATATTAGAACATAAAATTGGCATTTCACTATATGTAGAGTTTAGTATATTACCATTAGATTTCGACATGGAAACTCACTAGTGTGTGTTTGATGTCGTAGGATCCCGATAGTAAGATGTTGGTGTATTCCGAGGCACCACTTGTACCTACTCGAAACATTGTGAGTATTCATGTACTCCCCTATTTTCGGTTTTTAAATGTTTTGGGGTGGAAAAGCATGTCCTAAACAATTTATATTCGTTGTATTTATTTGACTCGTATAAACTTGGTTGTTATATTTTGCATATTGTGAGTATTCATGTACTCCCCTATTTTCGGTTTTTAAATGTTTTGGGGTGGAAAAGCATGTCCTAAACTATTTATATTCGTTGTATTTATTTGACTCGCATAAACTTGATTGCTATATTTTGCATATTGTGAGTATTCACGCACTCCCCTAGTTTCAGTTTTTATGTTTTGGGGTGGAAAAGCATGTCCCGAAAAGCTATTATTTGAAATGTTGTATTTAAATTGATTTGTATCAAACATGATTGCTATTTTATTGCTATATCTCTCTATATATGTCTATGCAACACGGAACATGAGAACTTATCGTATTAAGGCCCTTCCCTTATCTGTAACCATTAACTCTTTGAGCCAATGGTCATTATGGATAACGTTATTAGGAAATGACAACTCCTTACTCACCCTATTGCTGGAGTGCATGATACCATATTCATCTATGGAACGATAAGCATAGATCTTGATAGGGCTTCAGTCATAGGTTTGGTTGAGAACTCATTGTTTGCTCATACACATACAAACATGTTACTCATTATAGCAATAAACTTATTATTTATTATGGCAATAAACTTGTTTACCAATTATAGCAATCAACTTTGTTTATCATTATAGTAATGAACTTTGTTTCTCATTAAAGCAATGTACTTGTATTTATGAAAAGCCTTATTCCAAATCTTGATTTTATAAACTTTTGAGCTCACCAACTATTTTCATAGTTGACGCTCGTTTTACATGCTTTTTCAGGAAATAATTAGTAAGTGGATATAAAGATTCATCATCATAGAGCATGCTGCATCGTGTGGAAGTTATTTTATGAAGTTATATTTTGAACAATGTTATTTTGGAAAACTTGTACTTTGTTTTGTTTAAGCTATGGGTTGTAAACTTTTAAATATTGCTATGGTGATGTATCTTTATCTTTTGCAATGAAACTTTTATCGCTGTCATATCTTGCGTTTCCGCTTTAGCGGGGTGTGACATGCCCCTGTTCTGGTAATTGGACAAGGGAAAGTTAAGAAGGGGCAGGCTCCTTCTTAGATCCTCTTTAAGTAGAACCAAAGGTGGTTTTGTTGTTCCCTATTCAAGTGGAACCAAAGGTGGTTCTGCTGATCCTCTTCAAGTGGAACCAAAGGTGGTTCTATTGCTATGAAAAAGGGCACTAGAAGTGAAGCTGCCCCAAGTACTTGCAGGATGTTAAGGATGGGAAAGTTAAACCCACCCATCCAGGTATTTATACTATTCTATCTAAAAACTCATAACATGCTAACTCTTAGGTCCTTGACACAGGTTGTGGATTTCACATTTGTTCTGATGTGCAGGGCCCAAAAAGAATTAAGGATGTGGAGCACGGGAAGGTAAACTTGATCATGGGGAATAGGAAAGTCTCACCTGTCAACAAGATTGGAGTTTACTCTTTATTGCATAGTAGTGGATTAGAAATAGATTTAAATAATTTTTGCTAATCGTTTGATATGGCGAGAAATATTATTTCCTTTCATGATTTGTACAAACAAGGTTTTAGTTTTTCGTTTGATAATGAAATTGGTGTTATTAATGCTTTTTACAATGGTGTATATTATTTCAAAGCATTACCTGGTAATGGTGTATATGAAATTGTGATGGTTGTAGACAACTTAGGAAATAATTTGTTGTACATTGATTCTTACAATGAATTGGATAAGGCATCGTTGTGGCATTGTCGTCTTGGACATGTCAACAAGAAGCGCATAGGCCAACTCCAAACGGCTGGAGTTTTGGAGTCATTCAAATTAAGGTCAGACGACACTCACGGATTTTGTTTGCTTGGAGAAATGACCAAGTCACCCTTCACTGGTACTTGTGAAAGGGGTGAAGGTTTATTGGATCTCATACACACCGATGTGTGTGGGCCCTTCAGAACCACCACAAGGATGCTAACCGCTTCTATGTGACTTTTACTGATCATTACAGTAGATATGGATATATCTACTTGATCAAGCATAAGTCAGAAACCTTTAAAATATTAAAAGAGTTTAAGCAAGAAGTGGAGAATCAGTTGGGCAGGAAGATAAAGATGCTCCAATCCGATCGGGGTGGTGAGTATCTTAGTATCGAGTTCCTAGACTATCTTAAGGAGTGTGGAATTGTTTCATAGTTGACTCCATCTAGGACACCACAACTTAATGGTGTGACTGAAAGGCGCAAATGAAACTTGTTGGACATGGTTCGTTCCATGATGAGTCAAGCTTTGTTACCTATCTCATTCAGGGGGTATGCCTTAGAGACTGCCACCCATATTATTAACCTAGTCCCAACTAAGAAGGTTGCCAAAACACCTCACAAGATGTGGACAGGGAAAGCTCCCTCGTTAACACACATCAAGTTTTGGGGTTGCGAGGCTTTCTTGAGGCGCGAGACTCACGATAAGCTCGAACCTCATAGTGAGCGGTGTATTTTCATCGGCTACCTACATAAGTCCTTTGGATATCGCTTTTATAGACCGAGTGACAATGTTGTCTTCATTGTGAGGAGAGCAGTCTTTCGTGAGAGAGAGAGAGAGAGAGATGATATGCCAAGGGGACAGTGGGAGGAAAATTGACCTTGAAGAGCTTCAAGAGTCAAGTGGTGAAGGAACCTCAAACACTAGCGATCAACCTGATGAGGAAACTCCTGTTGAGTCGATTGATGAGTCCGTACCTCTGAGGCATTCCAGTAGAGTTAGTGTTCGACCTGTGCTATATGGTTTCCATATAACATCTGAGGGTGATACATTTATCAGTGATAGCACACTAGTAAATTTGGATGAACCTAACAACTACAAGGAAGCCATGGCAGGCCCCGAGTCTGCGAAATGGAAAGAGGCTATGGATAACGAGATTCAGTCCATGTATGACAATCATGTTTGGAATTTGGTTGACAATGTATCGGGTTGTAAGACAGTCGGGTGCAAATGGATCTTCAAGAAGAAGACCGACATGGATGGGAAGACACACACATATAAGGTGCGGCTGGTTGCGAAGGTCTTTTCTCAAACTTTGGGAGTTGACTATGATGAGACCTTCTCCCCAGTAGAGAAGAGTAAATCTATTAGGGTTATGATAGCCATAGTTGCATTTCATGATTATAAAATATGGAAAATAGATGTCAAAACTGCTTTCCTTAATGGAAAGTTAGCTGAGGATGTTTACATGAGTCAGCCAGAGGGTTTTGTCAATACAAAGTACCCTAATAGAGTGTGTAAGCTTGAGAAATCCATTTATGGATTGAAACAGGCATCTCGCCGATGGAATCTTTGTTTTGATGAGAAAGTTAAAGAGTTTGGATTTTCGAGAAGAGAGGATGAGTCCTGTGGATAACATACTTCTCATAGGAAATGACATCCCAACCTTGCAGGAGGTTAAGTCCTGGCTTAGGAAGTATTTCACTATGAAAGACCTTGGAGAAGCTGCCTGTATTCTGGGAATAAGGATATTGAGAGACAGGAGTAAAAGACTAATTGGACTTAGTCATAGTACCTACTTGGAAAAGGTGTTGAAAAGGTTCAACATGTTGGATTTCAAGAAAGGTGACTTACCGATCCAGATCAACGCCAAACTGAGTAAGACTCAGAGTCTGAGTACAGAGGCTACGATAGCTGAGATGAGTCGAGTACCATATGCTTTCGCTGCTGGCTCGATCATGTATGCTATGACTTGTACTTGCCTGATGTGGCCTTTTCCTTGAGCATGGTCAGTAGATATCAAGGGAATCATGGTAAGGCTCACTAGAAGGTGATAAATAACATTCTCAAGTACCTGCGGAGGACTAAGGACTGGGTCCTTACCCTCTGTGGGAGTGATGACTTGAGAGTGACGGGGTATAGTGACGCCAGCTTTCAGACCAACAGAGATAATTTCCGCTCTCATTAGGGATGTATATTCACCCTAAATAGAGGAGCAATTACTTGGAAAAGTTCTAAGCAGGATACTATAGTTGATTCAACGTGCGAATCAGAGTATATAGCAACAAGCGAGGCGGCGAAGAAGGCGATATGGCTGAAGAACATCATCATAGACCATGGAGTTATACCAGCTATAAAGGAGCCTATGGAGATTGTTTGTGACAGTGAGAGTTTGGTTTCCTTAGCCAAGGAACCAAGGGATCATGGCAGATCTAGACATATCGACAGAAAATATCATTTCATAAGACACCGAATAGAAGGACTCCTCGTAGCAAAGAGGGTATCATCATATGAGAACCTGGCAGATCCCCTCACGAAGGGACTGAGTAGGGTTAAGCATTTACAGCATGCAAGGTGCATTGGGCTGAAGGATGATATTAGTTTGAATGATTAGATAGCTATTTCGAAACTTGTAATAGATAAACTGTAATTGTCATTTGATGATTAAATAAAAGGTGTTTTTTTATTTACAAGTAATGATACTGTCTTATGTCAATTGTTTACTATTGTTTCAATTTTCATGTTTTGACTTCCAGAATAATTAAATTATTCAAACTATCCACAGTCAATCATATTTTAGAAGTAGGTATTAAGGCAAGACTGTCATGATTTTGGCTTGTAGATGTATGAATTGTTTAGACATAGCAAAGGATTGCTACAACATTCATGAGTGCTCATAAGGTCTGAATATTGGATTAAACCCACGCTCACTTGAATCACTTCGTGGAATTAATCACGAGTGATTGTGAGACGATAATATCATATAGTATTCAAACTAAGAGATATGAGTTGTTGACTATGAGTTATTTGTACATAGATAGTGTGAAAACACAATAGTAACTTGATGCTATAAAATGTATTATTGTGTATGATTTAACAAGTAGTTAGTACAATCATATGTGTCGAATTTTATATGTTCCTTTTAGTCATTGGAGGATTAAAAGCCGTATCTTGGGCCCCTCGATGATTTTGTTTTGACTTATATGTCGGGCCTGGTCAAGACTAAATTGATGTGTACAATTATGTTCTCTATCAAACAAATTGGAAATCGGGAAACAGATGATGGACAATAAGAATGACTATGTTCCATGTATTTGCCCGACTGATATCTTGAGAATTGAGGGTTTTATGATTCCTTATCTAAAATGGTGCGTATAAGTTCGACAAAGGCTTTTAAGAGCTACGATTGCTAGTCGGATCCGGAAGTCATACTTACAGATATATTTACTAGACTTATCCAAGTGGGAGACTGTTCGATAATGTGTCTAAGTCCATAACTATATTTGGTATGTACTTGACTCGGAAGTAGCATGGTCCATTTGGGTTGCATTTCACCAGAAAAAATTGTAAGGATGGACTTTTGAGAAAAGTATATTTATGATTTATTAATATATTATAAGTTCTAATATATTAATATGAAATCATATTATTTCATTAGTATTGATCAAGAATTAATTTGGAATTAATTCAGTGATCAAAAGAGACTAATTAAATGTACAAGGAATGATTTGGTAAATCAATGATTCTTATAGTGTGGGCCAAATGTTATTTTGATTGGGCTAAACTAACATGGTAGTCCATGGATATTCCATGGAGGTTTAACCCATGGAGCCTATGTAAGTTCTAATATATTATTATAAGTTCTAATATGTTAATATGAAATCATATTATTTAATTAGTATTGATAAAGAATTAAGTTGGAATTAATTCAGTGATCAAAAGAGACTAATTAAATGTACAAAGATTGATTTGGTAAATCAATGATTCATATAGTATGGGCCAAAGGTTATTTAGGTTGGGCTAAACTAACATGGTAGTCCATGGATAGTCCATGGAGGTTTAACCCATGGAGCCTATGTAAAATGAAAGGTCATGCACATTAGGGTTTACATCGATGTAACCCTAATCCTTGCCACACTATAAAAAGAGTCCCTTATCTCAAGAAATCGGCCTCTAAGTGATCTTTGGAAGAGTTATAGCTGATTTTGTGAGCAAGCCATTCTCTCTCAAGTCCACCATTTTTGGTGTTTTGTGAAGCATTTGAGGCATCACATTTGGGGTGCTAGGCTCGTAAAGGTCCAAGTTATCAAGATACAACAAAAGGTAAGTCACTCAACTAGTTTTTTTTGTCCATGTACCTAAGCTTGGTATGCTAGATTAGGATGAATGATTTGGAAATCAAATTGCATGTATAATTAGTAAAAAAATAGATCCAAAGCATCTGGGGTTGCATGAACACCATAGGAGTGTTTGAATGCTCAAAACCCGTCAAAACCTTCTAGAGATTCATATTCATCACCCATAATAAAGTCTGCATCTGAACTGGGAGACAAAGGAGGTTCAGAAGTTGATGGCGGTTCTGAATAATTCACACCAATGTTAACATTTGAGTCCATATTAGTATGTGCTCAGGGTTGTTTTAAGTCCTATTCTCTACCTATCAGATTCAAAAGTAGAAACCTCTGGTGTCGTATCTTTGATAGGAGATGCTTGTGATATTGAAGGAGATGTGGTAGAATCGGTGAAGATCGAAATCTGAAAAGGCCAAGTAGTTTGAGATGAAGATTTTTTTTTTCAGAAATGGATTTCAAAAGTGGAGGAATGGTAGATTCGATCAGAACTGAAGTTAATATTGGAGGAGGTGGTGGTGGAGTTTGAGAAAGATTAATGATTGGTTCTTTCAAGATATTTTCAAAAACATCAGGCTCAAGTGGAGTCGCTAAAATAGTTGAGCTTTTCGAAATATCTACAGATGAAATTGGTTTAGAAGTTTTTAGGAGGGACTTCAGAAGTATGTACCGTATCATCATCATGAACAAAAGTATCTTCTCCCAAAATCTTGCTTTGAGTTTGATCATCAGAATCTTCATCAATGATAGTACATCGGTACTTTGGCATTCATTGTTTCTTTAACTTCTTAGGAGCACCACTAGTAGCTTATAACTTTCTCTTTCCTCCTTTTTTTCGGCAAATCAACGGTTGCTAGAGTTGTTTGAAGAGAAACAGGAATTTCATGAATACCAAAGTTTGGAATTTCCTTGTAGGCTTTGATGATATCATTATTAGAAGGAACCCTTTCTAACCTAACTTCTGGAATATAACCAACAAAATCAAAAAATTTAGGATCAGAAGTGACAAACATAGTTTTTTGCATTTTGGGAATCGCAATAATCACATAGTCTTTCATCTCTGGCATATGATAATGATTTAAGGCATGAAGAACCATGATTGTCAAAAATCTAGCACATGAAATTTTTGCATCCTTGGAATTTGAACTCACACTTTGAACAAATTCACTCCAAAAAATTGTTCCAAAATCATCATTCTCTCTAGAAAACAATTCATTGATTAAGGTATAGAAAGTTCTGCTAGCACTATCTAAACTATAGCCCTTTCTGATAAACACTTGAACAATATAGTGAACAATGCATTAGAAACAGGAGGTAGAGCAGATTTCATGAACCTAGATAAAAGTGAGAGATGATATTTATACCTCATTTCATGAAACAAAGAGATAAGACTAGAAATACCCCCCGATTCAGGTTGAATAAAATTAGATGAAGAAGAAAACCCTAGAACGTTGCAGAAACCCACTTTCGAGATTGAAGTTTTGTGTCATAAACTTCAAAATTGATCACCTCTTGAGTATTATGATAAATAGCAGTTGAATATGCCTCAGACAAGTAAGATAAAGGAACCTTCTCAAAAATTGATAGAGCCTTCATCAATGTAGAATATTTAAGGCATTCGATCAAAAGGCGAATGGTTGGGTTGTACTTCGAAGCTTCCAAATCAGCTACCAAGTTTTGATTGACCTTGAATTTGAGCATTACAGTTGAAGCAGTTTGATCCATGAAGGAAACATTCTCAGAAGAAACCATTTGCGGATGTAGAAACCTGTAGAGAATCGTAGAATATTTGAGAGAATTAAAGAAGGCTTTAAGTAGTTGTGTGAGCGTAAAGAACAACACTTACAACTGTTCAGCTTTATATAGGCTTGGATACCAAAATGATTTTTAATTTGAGTTTGAACATGTTTTGAATAACTGGAGAGAGAAACTGATGTTCACACATTTAATGCCTGTCAGCTTACGTTGGCCAAGAATTCCTAAGCCTATCATGTCTTTAATAAATGCCCAATAGAAAACTGTCGGCTCATGAAAAAGTATAACCAATTTGGACGCTGTTTGAAACATCATCATTGATCTTCCAAGATCACACCATGATTTGATTTTTCATTATTGAAACATTGTATTTAATTTTGTAGAAGTTTCATAATCATTAATCCACCCTTTATCTTTACATAAGCCAAATTTGTATGCATTAGAATTACGATTATGATTGTTTTAGTCACCAATTTTACTAACCAAGAGTAAGAAGAGTTTCATCTAGTCACGAGACGAATGAATTGAATTATTAACTAGATTTGTGAAATCTTGGTTCAGATTGGTTTTATCCGAGACCTTAAGGATTTCAATTGATGTGTGTGAAAGTGCTAGAGAAATGAGATTTAAGAAATATGAAAGCTTGTTGGTGCATCACGTTACCCTACGGTGATAGTAGGAGATCATAACACATAAGTTATAACACTATAAGTCTCAGATTGTTTTTATTTGAAACCTAGGAGGTGTTATGTGAAATATGATAAAGATATGAATGAAAGAAATGAATGAAGTGATGATTTTTAGGTATTGTTTTGTGGGTCTCACTCTGCGTTGTGGTGATAACAACAAAAAGATCATAAACACATTAATTTTGTAAACATATATCAAGTTCATATACTTGGTAATCAAGGGATTACATGGAATTTTAAAATAGATATGGTAGAAATAAAATATAGAATGAAGTCATATATTGAAACATAAGAACGTTTCATCCGTCAATTCCTTCAGTTTCACACTAGAATTTAGAAATGAATTCACCATCAATTTGAAATTTGGAAACGAGTTCCTCACAATCTCAAGGTAATAATGAAATTGAACATAGAAAAAATCTTTACAAAACCTCATTCCATGTTGGTTTAGACTCAGAACATCAGGGGTTAAGCGAAAACCATTGTTGATATATGACAAAAATAAAGAAAATCTGGATTTTTGAAAATTTTCAAATTTAAAGACAAAAATAAAGAAAAACTTTTTGGATTTTTGAAAATTTTTAAATATAAAGACAAAAATAAAGAAAATCTATTTGGACTTTTAAAATTTTTGAAATTAAAAGACAAAAAAAATATTTTTGGATTTTTGAAAATTTTGAAATCTAAAGACAAAAATAAGAAAATATTTTTGGATTTTTGAAAATTTTGAACTATAAAGACAAAAATAAAGAAAATATGTTTGGATTTTTGATAATTTTGAAATTTAAAGACAAAAATAAAGAAAACAAAGTTACCTTAGTGCACCGGCCTTCAAACTGATGTACCTTAACTACAAGAAAAAAAAACCAGAAATGAACAATGTCTTCTGACTGCTTCCAATGATCGGAAAAATTCTGAAATGAACAGTGAGAACCGATGACTTCCGAAATTCGAAACATTTTGGAATTAACAATCTGAATCCAAGATGAATAGTAAATTCTGATTGCTTCCGATACACCACATTTCAGAATTACAAAAAATATTTTGGAACTGATTCAACCTCAATCATCCCTAGACCTTAAAGAATTCGATAAACATTTTACAAAATGAACCTCAATGTTTCCATCTTCAACTTGGTATTTGATGAAATGATATCTTAAGGAAATGTGTTTTGTCTTAGAGTGTTGAACAGGATTATGGAAAATTCGAATTGCACTTTCTGAGTCATAATAAAGAGGAATTTTCTTGATGTTGATGTCGTAGTCTCTTAATTGACTTCGCATCCAAATAATTTGAGATGTGCATGAAGTGGCATCAATATATTTAGCTTCAGCAGTTGAAATCGAGACACAAGTCTACTTCTTTGGTTGCCAACTTATGAGTATTCCATCTAGAAACTGACAGCCGCTTGTAGTACTCTTCTGATCTAATCCACAACCTCCGAGATCAGCTTCTAAAAAATCATGTGCGAAGAATCCAAAATTATATGGATACCACAAACCATATGAATATGTTAGCTTTAGATATCTAAAAATGTTTTTCACATCAAGCATATGTGGCTCTCAAGGATTAGCTTGATAACGTGCATACTGACACACTATGAACATAATATATGGTCTACTCACGGTGAGATACAAAAGCGATCCAATCATTTGTCGATATTGTGTAAGATCAACAACAGGTTTATCAAGAGATGGATTTAATTTTCTTTTGAATCCCATGGGAAATTTCACTTTGGGATCACCTGTCATTCCAAATTTCATGAGTAATAATTTGGTGTAAACTTTCTGATTAATAAAAATACCTTCTTTACTCTGTTTTATGTCATCAACATAAATTTGAACAATCATAAGATGTTCTCCTTCCTTCTAACAATAGAAAGTAGGATCGACTGAACCTTGTTTAAACATGGATTGTTTAAGAAATTGAGTCAGAGTTTCATACCAAACACGAGGAGCCTCTTTCAAACAATAAACAACATTATCAATGGCATAACAATGACATGGATATTTTTCATTTACAAAACCTGGTGATTGTTCGACAAAAACAGTTCCTCAAGTTCACCATTTAAAAATGCACGCTTCACATCCATTTGAAAAACTTCAAAGTTTTTATGAGTAACATATGCCAAAAAGATACGAACAAATTCCAGTCTAGCAACTGGAGCAAATATTTCTTTGTAATAAATTCCTTCCTCTTGGCAATATCCTTTAATCACAAGACGTGCTTTGTTTCGAACAACATTCCCTTATTTATCAATCTTATTTTTGAATACCCATTTAAGACCTACAATAGAAGCATCTTTTAGAGTTGGAATCAATCCCCAAACATTGTTTCTTTAAAAGTTATGCAGTTCATCTTGCATTGCTTTCACCCAATCTGCATGATCAAGAGCAATTTTAACAGTTTTAGGATCAATTTTTGAAATAAAAGAGTTATGCATGAAAAATTCCATTTTTGAATCTACAGCAACATGTTTTTATTGTAATTGATCACGAGTTAAGACTCCTGAAAAAGTATCTCCAATGACTTGAGTTTTTGGATGATCTTTTTCCATTTTGTCAAAGGTGGATAATTTTGATCAGATTCAGGATTAATTTCATCAATTATTTCTTCAACATCCGATTGCACATCGGTGTCATAATGTAATGACCTCTCCCCCTAGAATTGATTATTTAAATTCTTCCCCTTCACAAAATCGTTATTATTTAAATCAGAATCAGAATTAGAAACTAAATTAACAACTTCTTCATGTGAAAGTGAAATAGAATTTTCTTAATTCTCCCCCTCAGCAGTATGATTCTGACTATGTTCATGAATTTCAATATTTTCAATTGCATCATCAACCAATTTCAACAATTCATCTTCTTTGTTATCTTTATCTTTTTCCTCTAAAGAAATTTTCTTTTTTGGCTCATCAATAAAGATTTTAAAAATCTTCATAAAGAGTCATAAGAGGTGATGTTTGAGTGTTTGAAGATGGAAAATTTTCATCTTTTTAAACAATTGGATTTTGTTGAGAATTCTTGACAAATTTATCATCGAAAGTAACATAGTAGCTTTCTTTAATTTTATTGGATTTCTTCTTAAGAACTCTGAAACTTTTGACATCAAAGAATATCCCAGAAAAATTCCTTCATTGGCTTTAACATCAAAAATTTTGTGATGTTCCTTTGAGTTATAGATAAAGCACCTAGAACGAAAAACATGAAAAAATATAACCTTAGGTTTTCGCATATTCAGAATTTCATATGGATTAATTGAAAATCTTTTATTGGTAAATGAAAGATTTTGAGTAAAGCATGCAACTTCAATTGCTTCAACCCAAAAATATAAAGGAATATTAGCAAAGGATAACATCGTCCACACTTCTGATCTTTTGAACTGGTTTTCGCAACTACAACTCTATCTGCTTCACAAAATCAATCATCCTCTTTGATGTTTCAGATTTCTGCTTAAGAAAGAAAATCCATGTAAAACGTCAAAAACGATCAACAATCACCAAGATAGTTACCCCCAATACTATCAATTGATGAAGCACCACATAAATCAATATGGTTTAAAATAATGTGGCTCAACAATTTTAGTATTAATGATTGAAGAGTGAATTTTTTTGCTTTATTGTCCCATTTTGCAAGTTGCACACAAATGCTTTTTTTTCAAATTTGAGAAGCGAAAGACCTCGCACATGATCACCAATAACAAGTTTATTAATATCTTTGAAATCAAGATGTGAAAGTCTCTTGTGCCATAACCAGCTATCTTCCAAAAATGCTTTAGTTAGTAGACAAATGGAAGGTTTTCCTTGAATGGGTTTCACATTCAGTGGATACATCTCTTTTTTTCTTTTTGATTTTAGAATCACCTTTTCTGAAGCTTTATCAACAATTTATGATCCATCTTCATCAAATGATACCTTCATACTAAAACCTACAACAAGTTGAGAAACACTTATTAGATTGTTTGCAATCCTTCAGCATAAGCTACCTTCCGAATTGTAAAATCTCCATTTGTAATTATCATGTATCCTTTGATTTCTCCAGTTGCATTGTTACAAAACTTCACTTTTCCTCAATCTTTCTGACTTCTAAATTCTCTTAACTCTGTTTTCCTTCCAGTCATATGAAGAGAACAACCACTAGCAATATACCATTCCAAATCGAATTGCTCATCATGAATATCCTACAAAAATAGACCAATTTAGGAACCCAAACCATTTTGGGTCCTTGTGAGAAGTTTGATTTTGAATTCAAAACAGGAAAAATCTTAGTTTTGTCGATACAAAATTATTTCATCATAACAAAATTCCTCTATCCTTTCTCCTTTTTGAAAACTTGAGATTAGTTTTCACAAAGATTAATTTCAACAAATGAAAACTTTCTATTAGAATAAACTTTTCTTTGTTGTGCCATTTTCTCAAAAAAAAAATATCTTCTTCTTCTTCTTTTAATTTGGCCTCATATGCTTTTAGAATACCATCTTGATCTAAATCTTTTTTCTTACAAACCTTAAAAAATCTTGACTTTTTAACCTTGATTTTTCTTTGCTTTGAATAATATGAATTTGGTTAAAACTTTGATTTTGCTTTAGGATTTGGAGATGAATGAATATTTTGATTAGGAGATCATTATAAATTAACAAATTTTTTATTTTTAGTTTTAAAAACATCAACACTTTTATCATTAACCCCATTTTCCTTTTTCTTCCAAAATTGTTTTCTAGCAATCATAATTTTCTTATATCTTGCATTCATTACTATTTTCTTTGCTTTGATTTCTTCAATTGATTTTTGATTATGTGTTTTTCTTTTGAGTCGTTTTTCACAACTTCTTTTTTTGTAACACAAATTGGTACATATTTTGTGCCACTTGTTTCACCAACTTCTTTCTTTGTAACATAAATTGGCACATCTTTTATGCCATTTGTACCACCAACTTCTTGTGAAACATTCACCTTGTTCAATAGATCCATCTGATTTTTTTTTTCAAATGAACCAAATTCAGATAAAAGTATTGTTTGAGTTTAGTGAAGTAGATCCTGATCACTAGAATATGATTCTTTTAATCTAATCCAAATTTGATGATCAGTCTCACAAGAACTTACCAATCGAAAGGTATCTGGAGGAAGAGCAAACCTCAATATTTTGAATGCCTTCAGGTTGCACAATAAGAATTCCTTTTCTTCAATAACAATGACCTTCTATCCAACCAATTCATCAAATCTCTTTTGAGAAGTAATAACTTCTTGACTTTTTATAAATTTGTATGGTTCTTCTTTAATCGCATTCCAGATGCTTGAGCCATGATTTTCAATGCCAAGAACATAGTCCTCAAATGAAGTTCCCAAACTTCATAGTCTTCTAGAAAAAGAATTGGTATACAAATTGTAGAACCAATTGCACCATGAAGATTGAATGAAATCGAGTGAGAATCTTCTTTTCACATTTTCAAGAAAATTTCAATAGAATTTGAGATTAGAATCAGATTTGTAAGCTCAAAAAAAGTTTCAAATCAAAAATTAAATGATTCGAATTGAGAATTCTGGATCAAATTGCAATTAGAAGTTGTAAAATGCAAAAATTGATTGAAAAACTAAAAATAAGAAAAATTAAAGAACACGGAGAACTTTGACCAATTTTCGATCTAAAAATAGCTTAAAATCTCCTACTTTGATACCACTTGATGAGAATTATAGGAACGATAGATTCTAAGTAAAAAACATCATATATAGATATAGAAGATTTGAATGAAAATAATGATGTAAATAAGATCTACTTTCATTAGAGTTTTGAGAGAACAATTTGTTACAAAGCTTGTACAGAACTATGTTTTGTCAAAAAAATTGTTACCTCTCTACTAACTAGTACTCCTATATATATGCATTGAGGAGGAATTAGAAAGGAATCCTAAGTTGCCAGTTCCGAACTGTAAACATAATATTAAATAAGATTCAAAAATCATAATTACAATAGCATAAATTGGAGTCAAAGAAAAGACACTAAACATTATATGCACATACAACTAGACACAATCCACTTCTAAATCCTAACATTTAGCCTGTCATTGATCCGACCAATGATACTAGGCAACTCTTCCAGTAATATTTATGAAACCTCAGTGGTAATCCTACCACATAACCCTGTGTCATATGTATCAATCTCGGAGGACTCTTCTTCCTACCTAGGCACTGACATCCTATTAAAACAAAACCAAATTATCATCTGATAACGAAATTGCCATCATTAATCAGTCATATTTCACCTACTATACAGAAATCAACATATAAATCCTCTACTGGATTCTTAGAATCCTTGGGACTTTCCTTGATTCAAGTATGGATCATGTGCTTCCAGTAGTATAGGCCCAATACTAACTTCCACACCTATCCATAATTTCCTCAAGAATCATCCTGGATCTTCTAAGTCACCTCCTCATAACGATACTCCCAAAACCCGCTAAACATCACACCATTAGTACTAAAGAATTTCACAGGCTCTCGTGGAATTCCTACATCACCCTACTATCAACTGTTGAAAGGCCCTACCAATAATGTCAGCTAACTATTTCATGAATACAAGTATATGCAACCAAGGTTAAATATTCATTTGATTAAAATACTCATCCCTACAACGGTTGGAATCAAATGAGAGTCGCGCAATAGGGTCGAATCAGTCATTCTAAAATTATTTAACCTTTGTAGTGTATAACTTAATTATTCATTTAATACTTAACTCACAACAACATGAGTCACACAAAGCACAAAGCAAGCAACATTCAAGCAGTGAAACCAATTGACAATAGGACATCATAAAAAGTAGGCAGATCCTCACATAATTCCTGATCATTAGGACCAAGCATCTAGAATACACATATGTCCTATGTCTACTTCCTCAAGAGTAACTAACAATTCATTACTTGTTGCCTTTCTACAACTCACACCCACTCATGAAACTTCCACCAACCCTATAGTCGTTCATTTATGCTAATCATACATAACACTGAATTCCATAGAGAGTCGAATGCTTGATTCTACCCTAAGCCAACAACTAGACGAGGATCATGAAATAAGGCTAATCAAACATTCTTAGACTATAAAATCTTAGTTATGTACAACTATAACACATAAGAAACTATAGTAATGATGTCAATTTCATCTAGCGTACTAGAAATTCTCATAGGCTATCAGGCATCCTACATCAGTCAATTTTATCATGCAATTCCTAAAGATCTCTATCCTATAACTAGCATACACTTTTATCATAATCATCATAAGCAAATATCGTGTCGGTATCTTGGGGTATACTACCATGCTCCGGCTGATTATATACATCCCATCCCTCCTTGGTTACTTTTTAAAACTTGTACAGTTCCTTAGTTTGAGTTTGGATTCACACGAATGCTCATCCAATCCTCTCAAACCAGAGCTTTGATACCAACTTGTAACATCCCATAAATTACAAAAAAAAATTATTTCAATTTAACTAAAATCATATTTTTAATACAAAAACAAGTCATAAAGCCAAGAATAAGATATAATTACCCCAAAATCGGAGTATCATAAAATCTCCAAAAACATATCATTGAAGGATGTGTATGATCACACCTTCGCCTTGGCCCTATCCTCTGAAGTACCTGAAACCATAAAATTAAACTATAAGCCAAAGCTTAGTGATTTCCCCCAATGTACCACACCTAACCAAAAAGATAACAACGTGCATATATGAGCCTTCAGCATGACTAGACCGCCTCATAGGGCCTACAACCTATCTGGACTGCCTCACCAGGTCTACTACTTATCTAGACCACTCACCAGGCCTTCGACCTGACTGGACCACCCTGTAGGGCCTACAACCTATCTGAACCGCCCGAGTATCTTGGTCTTCAGTACAAAGCAGGACCGCCTCAACCCAACCATAACAACAACATGATATATATACAGTAACACTAAAAAGCTAGCAAATACAGGAAATTATATGGATCTACTAGTCTATCACATATCCAGTAAAACACAGGTAATCATACAGATCTACCAGTCTATCATATCACCAGCATAACATCATCCAATATATCAGGATACATAATCAGGTGGTCCGTGATTGGTTCCTTCGACCCCTGAGTACAGTGAGGAAAACTCACCTCACGGTCTGAAATGTAGGTGAATAGATCACTGCTCCAACTGCTGACTCTATCGGTCACCTATACTACAAATAGGGACCTAATCTCAAATTACTATACAAATTACCCAACTACTCCTAAGTCGAACTTGGTCAAAATCTTAGTCAAAGTCAAGGAAAAAAGTCAAAAAGTAAAAGGAGGTCAACAAAAACTGAGTATGCCCTACGTACTCATTCACTACGCTGAGCGTAGTAGATACTTGGCCAGATGACAGGGCCTCTCCCCAGTACGCGTTGCGTACCACTAAGTACGTCCGGAGTACATGACCTTGTTCCACTTTTATGGAAGGAAGAAAGGGACCAATATCACATTTTTATGGTTCTTAGTACTAAAAAATGTATGAAAAGGAAGCTTTTATGTTTTAGACTAAGCCATACTTAACAATACCAATATTATATAACCAAAATGCATAAAACCTTAAGAACTAACAAGATCTAAGGAACATTCATCAAGTACCAAGCTTTAAACCTTTTAGGGATGCTTGAGGGTGAGATACTTTTGGATCTAAGTTGCCTTGAGCTTCCAAGATGATCTACCACCTTCTTCCTCCTTTACAAGCACAAGAATACACACTTTTCAAGCTCGAAATCACACACCAAAGAACTAAGGCTTATAAGGGACGTTTTTGGGAGATGGAGGTTGATGGAATAAATGGTTTTTACTAATAAGTGTAACAGCCCGGATTCCCAGGTATTATTTATTTATTTATCTATTTATTTTTGATGATTTGTGAGGAGACTTGGCGAGTTGGAGCCTAGACTCGCCGAGTATGATCGCGTATTTGGACGCGGGTTCGCGCCCGGACTCGACGAGTCCGCGCTGCTTAATGAAACCCTAATTTCTCGGGTTTGGAGCCTATTTAAAGGGCCTTATGGCCGTCATTTGTGCTCACCAGTCCCTTGAGAGAAACCCTAGTGAGCTTGAGCGTTTGGAATAAGTCAAGGAGCCATTATTGACCTTGGAGGCGTTATCTAGCAAGGGAAAGGGAGCAATAGCCAAGGGGGAAACAAGAGGAGCCATTTCTGAAGATTTGAGGTCCAGAGCATCACGTTTGAGGTATTATTTCCAAGCCATTCTCTGTTATGTTAATGTTCATGTTGATTTAGGGCATATTGAGCCCTTTTGTGGCTAGATCTAGTGCTTCCTTGGTCCCTTAAGCGAGTTAGGTTCTGGATCTGGACCCTTGGAGGTCCAGAGTGTCCCTTTGTCCAAGCTTTTTATGAATCCATGGGGGTTTTGGATTGGGGTATTTGTGCTTGAGGTCAAAACACCATTTATGAGACATGGGGTGTGTTATGAGCACCAAGACATGAACTTTACGTGATAAATGTGCTTGGGTGAAAGGCCCTGTATAGTGGTTTGGTCTAGGCATAGTTGTTGATAGCAGTAGATATGTAATTATGATTGTTTTGTCATGAGTTTACGGTCAGAATGGGTTTACGGCCGTAAACACCTGACGGTCCTTAGTCAAGTCTATAAATAGCGAGTTGTGTCAGTCATTGTTGGTTGTTGATGCTTTCGTATACTCCCAAGTTGTATCAGACATTTTATAGCATTGAAGCGTATGCAAGCTTGGTCTTTTGTTCTATATTCGATTATTAATTTGTGTTTGCATCTATTATTATCTTTGATCATTGGTAGATCTGTTTTTCGGGACTTTACAATTGGTATCAGAGCGATACCAATGTCAAAGGCGTTCAACAGCTGCGTTTTCAACTAAATCGATATTCACAGCAGTATAGAGGGATTTATTCCAGTCGAAATCAAAGTTTCTCGAAGTTTACGGCCTGAGTTTACGGCCATAAACTCCTCTTCACGGCCACAAGTGCATTCCACGAAAACGATTGTTTTACACAGCATTCAATCTTTCGTGATCACATTTTGATTCTGGCATTTAATTGAGTTGTTTTTAAAATAAAAATCGAACTTTTATACTTAACTTTCATTGACCGTAAACTCGAGCATTCACGAAAAATCGATTTTCTGTTAAACGATAATTACACCATTATTTTTCGGAGTTTAAATCAAAAGGTATATTTGGACCGTAAACTCGAGTTTACGGCCTAAGGTTTACGGCCTATGAATTTACGGCCGTAAAGAGTTTACGGCCTATTGAGTTTACGGCTAAGTCAGTTACCATACATTAGTTGAAATTAATTCCTGAATTAAAAATTTATTATTAAATTTAACAATTAAAATCAAATTTACAGCCTTAAAATTTACTACAGTTTTTTTTTTAAAATGGAAACACAAAACTCAACTCAATACCAAGAGCTTGATGCTGTGATGGGAACAACCACGCATATTCCAAGACTTATGTCTGCTGATGGTTTCCTCGAGTGGAAATATAGAATTGAAAAGTATATAAAGATGAAGGATTTCAAGATTTGGAAATGCGTTTTAAAGGATCCAGTCAGAATCACCACTACAGTTGGGGGGCAGGTAGTCGACAAGAAAATCGAAAACTACACTGATGAAGACTTTGAGAGTGTACAAGAACAAGAAAAGGCATTGACCATTTTGACTATGGCTTTATCTCCAGACATTGCACAAGGATTCAGAGAGTATACTTCTGCTAAAGCACTGTGGGAAGCTCTCATTGAATTATATGAGGGAAATGAAGACATGCGAGAAAGTCGCCAAGATATGCTGAGACAACGCTTCAATATGTTTAATTATGTTCCCGGAGAGACTCTCGAAGCTCAACTGCAGCGATTTACAACTCTCAACACAGAGATGATTGTGGCAGGGATTTTTTATACAAAGTCAGAAATTAACAAGAAGCTACTAAATGCACTCCCAAAATCTTTGGACATGAATGTAGCAGTAATTAAGAAGACTAAGGATCTCAATCGCCTTTCCCTAGCTGAAGTGATGGCTGTCATCAAAGCGTGTGATATTGATGAGAAGCAACGAGAGATCAATCATGTGAACTCCTACTCAGCCGCCAACCTTGGCATTTCAACTAATAATGCTCTCTCTTCTTTCTCTTATACTCCTGCAGGTTCATCTTCCTCTGCACCGGTCATTCCTTACCGACAAAGCCAACCTCTCATGTCTACCCAAAATGCTTCATCCTCAAATGTGGCTTCTTCTTCAAAAGGAAAGGAGGGTGATGAAAATCTTGTCTTTGCAACAGGGCTTGTGAATTGCTACAATGCTCTTGTAGCTGGGGAACTTCCACCTCAATTTTCATTTACAGATCTTGATCAAATCCATCCGGAGGACGTTGAGGAAATGGACATCACATGGCAAATTGCCATGGCTGTATTTAGGGCAAAACAGTTTGCCAAAAAGACAGGAAAGAACAATTGGGGAATGAGTGCTGACAAGAAGGTTGGATTCAACAAAGGAAAGCTTCGATGTTTCAATTGCCACGAGCCAGGGCATTTTGCTCGTGATTGCCCACACCCTGATAGGAGGATTAATAATGACAGAACAATGGTTGCAGTTGGGAACAACCGAAGCAGTGGTCAAGCAAACAATGAAAAGGCTATGGTTGCACAATCATTTGACTGGGATGATCAAATACAAGCTCTAAATTTGTCTGGACCAGAAAATGCTCACCTAGCACAAGTGAGGGATGACACTCAAGCAGGGACTGCAGTAGCTGAAGACAATATGATGAAGCTTCAATTTGGCTTGATGGTATCTTCTTCCCATGTTCCTAATTCGTCCAAGGTAAGTCTTCTATCGTGCTCTAAAGCTTGTGTGGATTATGTGAAAACTTTACATTATAAAATTGAGACATTAGGAAATGAAGCAGAAAATCTTAGGATTCTTCGTGAACTCAATGACAAATTAATAAGAGACGTAGAAGACCTTAGATATGAAGGGTATCGACTTCGAAAAGGACAAAAACCACTTAAAGCTCAACTAGAATAAAAAATTAAAGACTTTAGGAGATTCCAGGAAGACTACAGCAACAAATGTGAAAACTATGATTATGTAGTCAAACAAAATGTTGAGCTAGTAGCTGAAATTGAATCCTTGAAAGGAAAATTTGAGACCGCCAAACTTGATGTCAGAAAATATGATTTCTCAAGTGAGGTGATTGCAAATATGATAGACCAAAGTATGTAGTTTAAAAGAAATCAATCAAAAGGTCTAGGGTATAACCATGTACCTCCTCCTTTCAATCATTCATACGTGTCCAAGCCTTTGTCCAAAGAAGAGATTGCCAATGAATCATTTATGATTTATGCCAAGCCCTCCGGTTTTGTTTCGGGAGGATTTATTAATCTTGAAAGTACTAACATTTCTACTTCTCCTGCAGATCAATCCTTGAATCAGTCAAAGCACAAAGTTGAAGGAT
The DNA here is from genome assembly GCF_002870075.4 of Lactuca sativa. Taxonomy (NCBI): domain Eukaryota; kingdom Viridiplantae; phylum Streptophyta; class Magnoliopsida; order Asterales; family Asteraceae; genus Lactuca; species Lactuca sativa. Next base: position 163,586,943 of record NC_056623.2, on the reverse strand, counting down.
GTGTTTCTGAAAATAAAATCGAGTTCAAACCTGAAGCTTTCATTTTAAATAAAGACAATTCTTTGTTAAATGTTTTAAGTGACAATTTTTCTTGTGGTGTTTTTAATGATTCTGATACAGTAGCTGCTACCTCTGATACAGTTTTGAGTGTTTCTAATATGTCTGATAAATCTTTGAACAGTTTGGTTGACAATTTAAACGTTTGTGATAAAAATGTTGAGATACCCTCAATAAATATAGCACCCTCACTTGCCTCACAACCTAATAATATTGCATGTTTCTATGAGACAAGCAAGGGTGTTTGTAGGGAAAACAAATCTGATAAATGCAGCACAAGTTCTAACAATAACAATCAGATCTGTTTTAATTGTGGTACTAAGGGTCATATTGCTAGAAATTGTCTTAATCGAATGTTTGTGAGTTATAATCTTCCAAGAGGAGAGAACGAGTTCAGAGGAAGATCTTTAAATAGAAATTCCTCTAAAAGTCGTTCTCGAAATGATTATTGGGTAGATAAAAGAAATAGAAAAAGGGATATTTTTCACAGTCACAAAAGGTTTTTTAATCACCTTGTCCTGAACAGTCTGCCAAAAAGGAGCATAGCCACGCCAAGGTCAAGCTCATCTCAAAGCAATAGTGGATCTTCAACCAATTCTGGTAGAAATAACACATGCTTTAAGCAGATTGTTAAACATAAAATGACAAAGTTGACTGAATTTTTCAAAAAACCTAATTATAAATGGAAGCCCAAATCTACTCCCAATATATCATCTGTATCCTCAGAGAAGTTCATGTGCAATAAATATGAAAAGGTATCGGGATCACCCAGGAAGATCATGACCTGGGTGCCCAAAATCTAATTAAACCCGCACATTTTGCAGGGGCAGTTGCGGGGAAATGTCGTCAGACCATGGTTCGTCGACAACGGCTGTTCCCGACACATGACAGGAGACATCACCCAATTGAACAACATTCAATCATTTAATGGGGGGTACTTCTCTTTTGCGGGTGGAGATGGAGGAAAAATTACACAAAAGGGCACGGTATCAAATGAAGTTTTGAGTTTTGAAAATGTGAATTTCGCTCTAGAGCTAAAACACAGCCTGCTAAGTGTCTCGCAGATCTGTGACAAGGGCTATTCTACGCATTTCACTGACAAGGAATGCATGATCTTAAAGCCAGGCTTTGTCATCCCTGAAGAATGGATTCTCGTAAAGTCAAAAAGGGATGGAAATGCTTATATTATCGATATGAATACCAATCTCCCAGAGCAAGTTACTTGTTTGTTCTCAAAGATCTCTGAGCAAACTGCAATGTTGTGGCACCGAAGATTAGGTCACGCCAACGCCAAAAATCTCAATCGTCTTGCAAAGAATGAGATGGTCCGTGGATTACCTGTCAAAGACTTTATCACGTTTGAGAAATGTGTGTCCTGTGCTCAAGGAAAGCATCATCGAAAGCCACATTTGCCGAAGCAAGTTAACTCAATAAGTCAGGTTCTACAACTTCTTCACATGGATTTATTTGGTCCAGTGAACGTGCTAAGCATCAACAGGAGTTCCTACTGTCTAGTTGTGATTGATGATTTCTCTCGTTTTACGTGGGTTTTCTTTCTATCCAACAAAGCTGGCGTCACTGAATTGATCAAGAGGTTCATCATACTTGTTGAGAATCAGACCAATCAAAGGGTGAAGGCACTTCGCACTAATAATGGAACGGAATTCAAGAATTCTGTTCTCAATCACTTCTGCTCTGAGAAGGGGATCCTGCGTCAATTTAGTTCCGCTCACACACCTCAACAAAATGGTGTCGCTGAGAGGCGAAACAGAACACTTAAGGATGCTGCAAGGATGATGTTGTGTGACTCCAAGCTTCCTGTTTTCTTTTGGGCAGAGGCAATAAACACTGCCTGTTATGTTCAGAATCGAGTACTCATCAACAAAGCTCAAATGAAAACTCCATATGAAATTTACTATGGTCACAAACTGTCAGTTAGTCATTTTCGAGTATTTGGCTGTCCTTGCACCCTTCTTCACCTAGATGCCAATCCGAAGTTCACTGCCAAAGCTGATGACTGCTATTTTGTTGGGTATGCTGCACGTACCACCTATAGAGTCTATAACAAGAAAACCAAACAGATTGTGGAATCCTATGACGTGCATTGATTGGAAGAGAATGAGACAGACGCAAGAGTGGGTCCGGACTGGTTGTTTGACTACACGTCACTTTTCAAATCCTTAAACGTGTATTCAACTGATGTATCAAGAACTGATTCGCATTGCAAGAGTACCTCTGAAGATGAAGACGAAGAAGTTGTATACAAACTTGTATCTAAATATTCTAATTCATTGAAAGGAAAGTCTAAAGCTTCAACCGAATAGAAGTCCTCTGACTCGTACAAGGGAGAACCTTCTGCTTCATCTGAAGGGGAGCCTTCTGCTACAATTGAGGGGGAGCTTTCTGCTTCATCTGAGGGGGAGCCTTCTGTTGCAATTGAGGGGGAGCCTTCTGCTGAAATTGAGGGGGGGTCTTCTGCAACATCTTCCAAAAGGTCCTCTGCTACCTCTCAGGGGAGGCCGTTCTTGGAACATGACAATCCTCAATCAGACCACACTGCTTCTTCTGATGCTGAATCAAGACCTCTCACATCATTAGAGAAAGAGTTCATTCCAAATGATGCTTCCGCTGTCTCTTCAACCCTGATGGAATTACTCTTTCCTGACCTTATTGCAGATGAGGATGTTGCAGAACCATCTGGTTCTACTCAACAAGCAAATGAAGGAGGTCTTAACATTCACACTCTACCTGTCTCTATCAATGACATCAGCCAAGAAATACCCTTTAGGATTCAACGAGATCATCTGATCGAGAACGTTATCGGCCAGCTAGATAGTGGTGTTAAAACTAGAAGTCAAAGTGGAGACGTGAATACATGTCTGTATTCTTGCTTTATCTCTCAAATTGAGCCCAAGAATGTAGAAATAGCTCTAAATGAACCTAGCTGGGTAGATGCAATGCATGAAGAATTGCATCAATTTGAAAAACTCGGTATTTGGAAGTTAGTTAAGTTACCAAAGGGCAAAAAGTCTCTTGACAAACGGTGGGTCTATCGTAACAAGCAGGACGATTCAGGGGTCATTGTGCGAAACAAAGCTAGACTGGTAGTTCGCGGGTTTCGACAAGTCGAGGGTCTTGACTACACTGAGGTTTATGCTCCCGTAGCTCGCTTGGAGGCTATTCGTATCTTCTTAGCGTATGCTTCGTATATGAACTTTACTGTTTTTCAAATGGATGTCAAGACTGCCTTCTTGTATGGCAAGGTGAAGGAAGAAATCTACATTGATCAACCTCCAGGGTTTGTCGACCCGAAGTTTCCTAATCATGTTTACAAGTTGGACAAAGCGTTGTATGGGCTGCATCAAGCTCCTAGAGCATGGTATGCAACTCTAACAAAGCATTTGCTCGAACATGGTTATACACGTGGTACTATCGATCAAACATTGTTAATAAAGCATGTCGACAAGGACCAGATACTTGTTCAAATATATGTCGACGACATAATTTTTGGATCAACCAGCCAACAACTTTGCAAGGAGTTTGAAAGTGTAATGAAGAAAAGATTTGAAATGAGCTCTTTGGGAGAAATGACCATGTATTTGGGGCTTCAGGTTAAACGGAATTCAACCGGCATCCTTCTTCATCAGGCCAAGTATGTGGATGATATTCTTGAGAAGTTTACACTTCATGATGCTAAATCTGCTTCAACACCGATGGCTGAACGACCCCTCCTGACTCTAGATCCAAAAGGCGAACCCGTAGATCAAACTCTTTATCGATCGATGATCGGATCCCTGATGTATCTTACTGCAAGTCGACCAGACATTATGTTTGTAGTTTGTCAATGCGCACGCTATCAGGATAATCCTAAACTCTCTCATCTTATTGTTGTTAAAAGAATTTTTTGATATATCAAAGGAAGCCCTAAATTGGGTCTTTGGTATCCGAAGAATTCTGAATTTAATCTTTATGCCTTTACTGACAGTAATTATGGAGGTTGTGAGCTTGATAGGAAATCAACTTCAGGAGGATGTCAATACCTAGGTGACAGACTAGTTTCATGGCAATGCAAGAAGCAGCACACTGTCTCGACTTCGACAGCAGAGGCGGAATATGTGGCAGCATCAGCTTGTTGTTCTCAAGTTATTTGGATCCAACATCAACTGTTGGACTACGGTTTGAATTACTCAGAAACCCCTATCTATTGTGATAATGAGGCTGCCATACAAATTGCTAAGAACCCAGTCCAACACTCTAAAACTAAGCACATCGATATTAAAATTCACTTTATCAGAGACTGTTATGAACGATCTTTAATTCGAATTGAACAAGTCCACACTAATAACAATGTGGTTGACTTGTTCACAAAGCCTTTTAACAAAGCTCGTTTTGATGTGCTTGTGGGATTTCTGAAAATGATACGTTTTGAGGAATAAGTTTTTTTTCTTCTTTTCTTAGTCTACTTTCAAATTTTACTAAGTTTTGTTTTTCAATTTTTGTTAGGCTTATTTAAATTTGCGCATTTTTCTGTTGTTTACATTCTCAACCATGCTCAAATTTAGGGGGAGAAAGAAAATCCAAAAACAACAAAAATTACACAAAAATCCAAAAATAGTGTCATTTTAGTAAAAATCCAAAAGTAGTGTCATTTCAATCCAGCATTTTAAAATTTTTTTTGTTAACAGCCTTCGTTGTAAGTACTGTGATGGGAAATGATATTAATAAGTGATAAAGGACGACCTGAATCGGCGTAACGTACCTAAGTTGAATCGTCTACGCTCTGTGCTCGATGTGCTGGTAGGCGCGGAAGATTTTAAAAAAGGGACTTGACTAGGAAAGTTGAACCTAATGAATTTAAGGACTCGACAAATTTTGACCTATTTAGATCCGTTTAATCTGACATCACAACGCTCGGATAGGTTGAGCAGGGAGATAGACATGAGAATCTACTCGTCACATTAATTGAACCCGTACTTGGAACCGTGGCTTAACTTTTCCTCGATGTGCGGATTCTGTCCTTAATTCCGGTTAGATGGGGTGACTGGTAAATTCCGATAAATTAGGTCTGTAGAAAATCGTTTTCTTTCTTTCTTTCTGTTAGTCATATGTTGTCTCCTTTGCGCGACTTCTAATCCGACCTGGTACACAACATATGCAACTCCATTTCTCTGTAGGAAATATATATGTGCGTGAAATATATGTGTGAAAAACTTCTCATCTGTTAGCCATATGCTGTCTCCTTTGCGCGACTTCTAATCCGACCTGGTACACAGCATATGCAACCTTCTTCTTCTCAACCCCTCTGAAGTAGTTAGCAATAGAATTTTGTATCCCTTCTCTCTCTAAATGATTGTCTGCTCACCCGGTGTAAGGAGTACTCTGGAAGTTCTTGATGGCTGGGGCATATCAGGAAGCGGGAAACACGTTCCAGTACACCTAAAAATTGAACTCATACAGATTGTCTGTAGATCTCGCTGCTCAATTTAGGTGGACAACAATATCCCTGGTTGTAGTCAATTAAATGGTCATAAGGTAATTTCACGTAAGATTTAGGAGTTATCATAATTACCAGAAATTTACAATTAGGTATATGCCCAAATCATGTCATTGGTAAAAGGTCCAAAAATGTCACAAATCCTTCGCGCTTAAGTGGACCACAATACTGGAAATCGGTCAGACGAAGATGTGAAGATAAGGGTACCGATAAGTAGAATAAGGCCGTCCAATAACTTTGATCCAAGCATCACAAAAGAAATGGTAGTTAAAGTGTTTCTTAATTTCTTTGACGTTAATTTTATTCTATTTTATTTTTATTTTTATTTTTATTTTTATTTTTTTAATTTTTACAACTTCAAATTTTATGTTAATTTTATTTTACTTTTATTTTTCTAGCATTTAAAATTATGGTGTGTTAGTTTTTATTTTAAAAGTTTTTTTTAAATTAAATTAATCCTCAAAAGTTTTTTTTAATTAATTGGCGAAAAATTGGAAAGACTGGGTAGCTATCAGGTAGGAGGGTAAGAAAGGTGGAAAGGTAAAAGGGTAAAAAAAAAAAAGGGGAGTTCACGGCCGGAATCTCCCCACTCAACAGTTTCCAGCAGCAAACTACTCCCAAAAGCTCTCAAAGTGTCAAAAATTTTATCTTCAATTTTCAGAAAAACGAGTACATCATCGTGAAGGTAGCATCGTGTAGATCTCGAATATATATTTTGTCTCACAGTTCACCATCGCATTGTGTTTCAAAATTAAAAAAACCGAGTCGAGGAGTTTACGGCCGTAAGCTTAGGCCGTAAACTCTGAAAATTGATGATTTCGATTCGAAGTTATTTTATTATGTTGCTATTTATCTTTATGTTCACGACTATATGCTTTTCGTTTGTTATCTCAAAGAGAAAGATCGATTTTTAGCCACTTTTCGGAGTCAACATTCATAGGCCGTAAACTCCCAGTTTACGGCCCGTGAATTCGAGTGTAACTGCCCTGGATTGTTTGAAAGATTTCAATGATAACTGTGCATCGTGTTTTCGAAGTAATTTCTAGGCCGTAAACTAGAGTTTACGGCCCAAGAACAAATTGTCGATTCAAGCTAATTTTGGTTGGGTAACGATTGCGTGTTTCTTTCGCTTAGACCGTGAACCAAAAAGTTTTTTTTTAAAGTGTTCCTTAGGCCGTAAACTAGAGTTTACGGCCCAAGAACCAAATTGCCAAAAGGTTTTGTTTTTTTTTTTAAAAAAGGTTGAGGGCAGTAAACATACATCATCAATAAATAGATTTTATTTTGATCATATTTTTATTGTCATATTCTTGGTCAAAATAAATTTTATTGTTGGTGTCGGTTTCTTACAATTGTGTTTGAGTGCAGAAAAATGGCAAATCTCAAGTTTGCAGACATGCACAATCTGGCAATCGTTCTTGTTGATCCACCTGTCGTACATTCCAATATGCTATCAATGGTTCACAGGTTGCGTGAATGTTGTGTTGCATCAGCATTAACAGTCAATCCGGTGATATATCAGAACATTATTTGTGAATTTTGGGAGACAGAAAGGACGCAGATGGATGATGATGGAAATTTCACGGTTGCAGCTAAGGTGCAAGGACGAGATATCGTAATCAATGAAAGCTTTGTTCGAAACGCGTTGCTGATTGATGATCAACCTAACTATCCGACGGAAATTGGCATAGAAGATGTTCAGAGAATACTACGACGAATGAGTTATGAGGGAACCTACCCGCCAACGATGAAAAAGCTGCTCCATCCGTATTGGAGATTTCTAGCTCATGTGTTCGTAAGTTGCATATCGGGTAGAAGGAGTGGGGCTGATGAAATTTCTCAACACACAACTGGTGCGTTGGTGTCTTTGGCTGCAGGAATTTATTTCAATTTCTCGAAGTTCATCCTAGAGGAATTTGTAATAAACATCCAGGCTTCTACGAGGGATACCTTTCTCCAATATCCCCGCTTCATTCAAGTGTTTGTCGAGATGCAATTTCCTGAGGTTAGAAAGGCGGGAGCCACTTTGGATATGAAATCTTTGGGTCCACACATTGTGGGACTCATTAAGCAAAACAGAAGAGGAAAAGTTGTCTTTCGAGGGCATTATCCATTGGAGAAATTTGGAAAGTTTACAGAATTAGATGAGACGCTAGTGTCATACGAATCGTCAAAACCGACCTCTTCTGAGAAAACATCTACTGAGGGTTCGACTCCAACAAACATAGTGATAGATGTGACTGAAGATGATGAAGATTCACCAACTCCGAGAGACCAAAGTGCTTCTAGTCATGAACATGATTCGAATGAAAGACAAGATGAAAGGGAAATGGGTACCGGTGATGATGGACATGACTCATTTGAAGATCTTGATCTTACGGGATTTGATAATGATGATATTGCGGCTTCCTTAGCTAGTAGCGCCAATGTTGTGTCCAATGAGATTCTTGACACAATTTTTCAAAATGTCGATGATAGTGTTTTGCCGACAACTGAGATGAGGAATCCAAGCGAAACTCTTACTCCAACTTCTGAGCAGATGGTGTCAACTTCAATTCCAATGGAGATAGCTGTGGGATGTTCCCCGCCCGTGTCTATTTCTCCTATAACTGAACCATTTGTTAGTGTAATACCTCCACAAGCTGACCAACCTCAATCAAAGAGGAGAAGACTTGATGAAAGACAATCCGAGCTAATTACTAGTTTGGTCAGTGGTCTTCCTACACCACTAATTACTACTGCTACTACACGACTTTCTGTAACAAAGATGTTTGCAACTGGACCTAGTTCAGTATTTGATGTTGGCGGCCCTTCAGCTCCGCCTGGTTTTCCTGTTCCAAGATTCAATAGGGATGCAGCTTCTGAGAGGCTAGCTTTGCATATGGCAGAAGAACAACTTCGTTCGCCCAGTCCTCAAGGAAAGAACATTTCTATAAACGAAAGGGGTGCTCCAGATAATGATCCGTCTCTTGATAGTTTACGAAAGGAGATCTCTGTGCTAAGTCAGAAGAACATAGAGCTTGATATTCAAGTAGCTGAACTTCGTGCTCAGAACATTGAGCTTCGTACTCAAGTGTCTAAGCTTCAGTCAGATAGAACTTATCTTGGCGGACAGCTGGCAGAAGTTAAAAGGGATAAGAAAGTGAAAAATAAGCAGATTTCTGATCTTCAAGAACATTTCAATCTGCTAACTTCGAGCTACTTCGAATTGAAAAGGAAATTGGAGGATGATTTTGGAGAGAAGTATAAAACAAGCATAAAAGAACAAAGAATAAATCTACATGTGCAAGCATATCCGGTAGATGTGCCAGCTGGTCAATTATCTGGTTCTGCTGAACGTATTGCAGTTGTTCCTCCCATGGCTTCTCATATTCAAGAGATCATTCGGAAAAATCAAGAAGATGATACTGAAAAGGGACAGTTGTTATTCAAGAGAAATGTTACTCAGAGCACTTCTAAAGGAGGATCTTTGATGACTGTCACTGATCTTGAAATTGTTCGGTTCAGAGATACTTTTGGAGATCGGTCGGGTGTGGCTGCTTGGGGATTTCACGATCCTCTTCGACTTTGGATTATTATTCGCAAGAGTGGTAATTCAGAGTTGTATAAAGATGTTCGTGCTTTTAGTTCGTTGACAAGGGTTGATCTTACGGAGTTATCACAAGCTCCTTTTATCAATCTATTAAACAATCCTCAGGTTTCGCAGTTCAAATTCTTTCTGGATGAGCAAGTAAAGAAGGGCTTTCTTACAATGCCAACTACTGAGTCAGTCATTCTAGAACATCCAGATGTGTTTGAAGCTTCTTCTGATAAACCTCTACAATTGGTTATGTGGCCACCCACGACTCAAGTTAAACAATTTCCGATTGTTCAAGGTTATCAAGATGGATCGCTCGGTTCTATGGAGTGCTGGGTTTATGATGAGACTACTTGTGGTGCAGTCATTAAGCTCAAGAATGGGTGCATATGGTTGTATGATCGAAGAGACCTACTGCAGTTCAGGAAGTGGGATATTCATTATCTGAGCAATTTTCAGATTAAAGTGGTTGAAGATATCTATGAGCAGGGAGCCAAGGCGTATACCAGGATGGTTGCTGAGATCTTGAGCAAGCAGATGTGGAATGGCGCTATGGGCCAAATGGATGTCATGCTGGTAAAGAAAGGAATGGGGCCGAGCTAGTCCAAACCAAGGGGGAGATTGAAAGGCCCTGTATAGTGGTTTGGGCTAGGCATAGTTTTTGATAGCAGTAGATATGTAATTATGATTGTTTTCTCATGAGTTTACGGTCAGAATGGGTTTACGGCCGTAAACTCTTTACGGAGGTAAACACCTTACGGTCCTTAGTCAAGTCTATAAATAGCGAGTTGTGTCAGTCATTGTTGGTTGTTGATGCTTTCGTATACTCCCAAGTTGTATCAGACGTTTTATAGCATTGAAGCGTATGCAAGCTTGGTCTTTTGTTCTATATTCGATTATTAATTCGTGTTTGCATCTGTTATTATCTTTGATCATTGGTAGATCTGTTTTTCGGGACTTTACATTGGGAGGGCCAGATCTATGAGTTGTTGGAGCGGATCTGACCTCAGAAGTGAGATTGAGTTGGTGCATGGCATGGACTCGCCGAGTCCGAAGAACAGACTCGGCGAGTAGCATGAAGTTTTTCCTTCACCACTCAGCGAGTGGTCTTGCCGAGTTAAGGGTCGACTCAGTGAATCAGGGAGAGTTAGAGAGGGTTGACAGTTGGACTGAGTCGAGCTAGGACTCGCCGAGTTGTTCTTGAGACTCGGCGAGTTGAGTCGTGGTGGCCTCGCGATTCATGCCAGGTGGAACTCGTCGAGTCAGGGGAGTACTCGACGTGTCAAAAGAGAATCCTAGAAGAGTTGGTGAATACGTATAGACTCGCCGAGTCACCCTAGTGCACTCGCCGAGTCCGGTCAAAGTTGACCATTGACCGTTGACCAGAGTTGACTTGATAGGGGTAGTCAACCTTAGTGGTAAAAGTGTTAATTAGAGATGTATGATGTTATAGGAGGTTTATAGCTCGTAGGATCGAGCACGAGTGATTTCCAGGATTCGCAGGTTATCGAGATATACGAGGTGAGTCTTCTCACTATACTTTACCTTGAGTAGATAATCAGAGTTATGAGTCAGAGTATGTGCATGTTATGTGTATGCTATGTGTTGTACTGCATGATGTCTATGTGATTTATATTGTGCATGTTTATAGAGATGGAACCGTAAGGTTCCCAGAGTTAGAACCTGAGGGTTCACAGAGTTTGGGTGCACGGACCCATAGAGTTATAGCCTTAAGTGGCTAATATGTGTTTATGTGGTATTTTGGGGAACTCACTAAGCTTTGTGCTTACAGTGTTAGTGTTGTTTGTTTCAGGTACTAGTGATGACCGTGGGAAGGCGCCGGCTTGATCTGTACACACGCAAGGGATTTCTATGTGATATGATCCTGGGATATTGTATGATGAATATTTAAACTTGATGTTTTATGGAAATTAAATGAAAAATGTTTTTATATTTTGCGAAAAAATATTTTGAAATTCACGGTGTTACAATTAGGATGCTTAAATAGTGCTCAAACCCTAAAAATTAGGGTTTTCTCACCTACTTGTCTTGGTATGAGAATTGTTTCATTATGATATATGTGGGAGATACAAAACATATATATAATAAGGATCTATAGAGATAGATCAAAGTGATTCATTGGATTAAGCCAAAGTATATGGAATCTTGAGGAAACTTGACATGAAGAACTTCGAAAGGTTAATGCTTATTAAAATATGGCATAACATTAAACGATATTAATGTCCTAGTTCTATGATTAAGACTAGATGTTATGAGTCTTGTCCTACATGCTTCTTCTATGGGATCGATCATATATGTCATGACATGTACCAGATATGATGACTTGTATGCCTTGAGCATGGAAAATTGGATTAGATCAATTTGGAAAGAATCAACGAATCAAGATCGAGAACATTATTAAGTGTCCTAGTAGGACAGAGGAAAGGTTCTTGACAATGTGGAAGATCAATGTAAAGGTTACACTGATGCTAACTTCCACACTAATAAAGATGATTTCGTTTGTAGTCAGAATTCGTGCTTTTACTGATGTATTAGTTTAGAAGAGTACCAGTTAATACACCATAGCGGATTTAAAAATAAACTTAGAGTATATTGCAATTGGATAAATTGAAAAGAAGATAATGTGACGAAAAGAGATTCATTAGTGACATCCTTGTTGAAATTCAATCATTGATGGTCCTTATGAAGGTTCTTGTAACTTTAGGGTAGACTTACCTCAATTATGGATCCTAAGTCACACAAGCTCAGAAGGCCCATACTTAGTAAGTACCAACACATTTGATAGTGAGTCAAATGTAAAGACATCATAGTAAATAAGTCATATCAAAAGATAATCTTGTTGATCCATTGCATAAACCAATGTCACTGACCAAGTATGACAGTCAGACAAAGTCGAGAGACATTAGATTTGAAAATGAATTGGCTTAAACACTCTTAGTTTAGTTTGTTTTAAACTTGAGAACTTAATTAGTATAAGTGTTAATTCGATTTGGCGATTCTTAAGTGGATATCTTAATATATGATGGATATCAGCATTTCAATTAGCTTATTATTGTGTTCTCCTTTTGCATGTTTGGAACCCACTTCCCGTGTATTAATTTACTCAAACATCCACATTCGGTCTTACCCTTGGATGTAAGTGGTGATTCAAGACTGTCATGAGTATTAGTAGATTGTCCATAGTGAATGGACATAGCATAGAGATTGCACTAACACTCATGAGTACTTAATAGAGATTTAAGTATTGGACCAACCTGCACTTAAATAGTACTTCATGGAACCATTCATGAGTAAATTTAAGACAATAATATCTTCTATTCTTCAAACCTAGATACATGTTGGGTTTTGCTTTATGATTCTATTATACATTGGTCTACTCCAATGCTATCCGTAACTGGTAGTTATAAGGGGTATCTATGGCCCCTCGATATTTGGTGCTGACATCTAAAGTGCTTGGCTGAGCCCTGACTGAAATTAATGTGTTAAATTTAGTAGTCAGATGTAGTCGTCACAAATCTATATCGGAAAACATAATCTTGAAGTCTGATATTGACCATTATACATGTACCTAATTCATACATATATCATAGAATGAAGGGATAGTTGATCACTTATCTAAGGTCTGAATCTTGATTAGATCAAGAGTTCGGTAGTTGCATTGGATGGCTAACTCTCTGTTGTTTATTGGAGAAGTATTCGTCCTTTTATAGTTGATGACTTGTCTAAGTGGGAGACTATTGGAAAAAGTGTCTACGATGATTAACTATTGGCAATATTTCTAATAATAACAATGTCATTTTGGGTTGCCCTCAAGATCCAAATTGAGTAGAATAAATAAAGGAGGAATTGGTTTATTAATTATTATGGTTAATAATTAACTAGAAACTAATTGGTAATATGTTTTGGGAATTAGTTAACATTTTAATTAATCAAATGGTTGAATATTTTTTTAATCAATAGTTCGTTGATCAGGAATATTCCAAAACACTTATAAAATTAGAGTTAGACAAAATTCACTCCATCCCAAATGGGGATGGGAGTAAATTTCGTGGTTAGGCTCCTATCCCACATGGGAAGGAGTACAAAACCTAGTAATGCATCCAAGGCGATAAATAAGGTCTTATGGATTTCATTCTGTCTTTCACGTTGGCTTGAAGTTTTGTCAACTCTTCTTCCTCCTCCCATTGGTACGATTTCTAACCCTCTTAGGGCTTGTGAAATTGACCCTTCTCCTAGTTATTGTTATTCTACTCTTTGGTGTCATTGGGTGTGATACCATTAAAGGGATTATGGTTTGGGTCCTCTCATCCAAGCAACTTCGTGGAGGAAAAGATCAAGATATCTAGCATGGAGATGAAGGGATACATAAGAGGTATGTTTTTCTTCTTTGTATTTTCATTTTGTAGGGTAGATGTAATTAGCATGAAACCATAGATCCATAGGTTACATGTACACTTAGGTATATCGTAGTTTCGATTTTTCCTATACCTAGTTTAGAGTATATTTGATGCGTAGAAAACCCAACATATTTAACCCAAATTGGAAAAAAAATAGTAGAAAATGATGCTTCTGATATTGGTTACAGAGGAATTCTCAAACAAATAAATCCTGAAACAAAACATGAATATCTTATTGGATTTCACTCAAGAAAATGGATTGATAGTCAAAAGAATTATTCTACTATAGATAAAGAAATCTTAGCTCTAGTAAAATGTATTTTAAAATTACAAGATGATTTATATAATGAACATTTTATTATAAAAACTGATTGTCAAGTGGCTAAATTTATGTTTAATAAAAATTGTAAACATGACGTTTCTAAGCAAATGTTTGCAAGACGGCAGGCTAATTTAGCTTGTTTGATTTTGAATCCAATATACAAACGTGAAGATAACAGTCTTCCAGATTTTTTAACACGTGAATATTTGCAAAATGATCTCTCATAGAGGAAGAGGAGGCTACACTAATAAAGGTGGTTGAGGTAGAGGACAATATCCTCTAATCCAACATGGGAGTAATAGGCTAATAGCCAAAAATATTGCTTCAAGTTCTACAAATTCGCTTTCTGTTCCTATTCCATGGGATCCATTATATGATGGTTTTCAGAAGTTTCAAACAGAAAAAGGGATTAATAATCTCCCTAATTATGCTCAAGCAGTAATTGAAGGAGAAAATGTCAAAGATACTATAGAATACATCCAAAGCTCATATAAAGAAGAAATTCTTCTTTTAGAAAACAAAGTGTTGGAATTAAAATTCTAGTAGGATCGATATGTTCTAAATAGTGAATGAACCAATAAGAACAAGACACATGAATGGCTCAAACAATACTGAATGATTAAACTTTAACACCCCAGAAGAGCTCGTTGAAGAACTTCGACTGTAGAGGTGTTTTAAGGTTATAGAACGATAATCAAAGTAATAAACTCAAGAACGTATCTAGTGCATACATGCATGCACTATATATACTACATAACCCTAACAAAACACAGATGGATAGGCCCAATCCGGTTAATACAAAACAAAGCCCATGACGCAACATATTTATCCTACAATCTCCCCCTTTGCGTCCATGGAACCGAAAGCTCAGTTCGGTTGAGCAACTGAAGACTTCTTAAGAGTTTTGAACAGCTTCGATATAATGGCCAGAAGAGTGTGATGAAATGTAATATACCACCGAAGCATGTCTATGAAGTTCTTCTTATCGGACTCACTGTTCTTCTTGCACCGATTAATAATGTTGATGATGTGCTCCAAGCTATCGGTTGAGAACAAATGCTTATCCACAAGAGCAAATAAAAATATGTTGTGTTCGGCTCTTGTGAACATGACCGTTAGATGTGTAGGATCAATTTGACCCGTTGTCATTTTATTCACATCTCCCGGTTTCGAAGTCGGCATCACAATCGGTTTCTTATTCATGACAGAGGCAATCTCTTGATCCATCTTAGCCACTTTGTAATCATACGACCCCAACATCCTCTTCAAATGATTCAGGATCGGTTCATACTCCTTTGCATTTGTAAGCAAAATATTGTATAACAAAATCCAATCATGAGGATTCAAGTTTGGGAGATCTGCAAGAGAAATGATAGAGACCGAGTTGTCTGAACCTCGAGTCACTCTAAATTGAACGTTAACAAATTTCCCTGCAGGTGTCGGCTTCAGAACTTTAACTAACGTGATCTTCTGTGCACTCCACGTCAAGTACTGAGGTTGACCAAACTTCAGATAAAAATCTATAAGCTCTCGATCAATTTGAGGATGAGGCGAAGGGGCTTCAGCAGTAGAATCAAAGCAGTGAAAAATGAACGCCTTCCTCGTGATAGGCATATCGAATTGAGAATCCATCATGTTTTCAATATCAAATGAAGCCACTGGTTCCAACTAGAAAACACTTGGGAATTCAATCGCCTCTTTTATCATCTTTTCCCTAGTCCATGGGGGGAAAAGGGCTATTTTACATTCAAGAGCATCATGCTCTTCTTTCCTCTTCATTTCCTTCTCCTCTTCTTCCTTCGCAATCCTCTGAGTCTCATTTAACTCCCGATCTCTTTGCTTTCTTTTGAGTATGTCGGTTATTGTTTCCTGGTTTTCATCACCATCATCATTGGATGGACCCTTCTTTTCTTTAACACTAGAACCCGAAGCTTCATTACCCTTCGGTTCAAGTTTGATCATAACTTTCGGTTGAACAGGAGGTTGACCTGACGGATTTTCTACTGTAACTTGCATACCTTCTCCCCCTTGTTGCGGAGCGACCATCGGCTTCGAAACACCCTTCATTTCATGAAGTATTGCAATCGCCGGAAGAAGTTTGGTAGTGAGATGATTCCTGATAGTCAGCGTCAAAACGAGATCATGAGCATGAATGACATTGTTCAGTATACCCAGGACATCACCAGAACAGCTTTGAAAAACAGCACGTTCAACCTTCAACAATTCAATCTCTTTTTCTGCTTGTTCAAGTTGGACCTTCTGAGCCGCCACAGTAGCAGTCTGTCTAGCAAGTTCGTCTCTGAGTTTTCGTTCAACGGCTAAATCATCCATGAGTTTCTCTAACCGGGAGTCAATAGAGGAAATATGAGATTTATTCTCGGCTTGAATATCAGCTCAAACTGCTTCAAATTTTGCTTGTTCTCCTTGAAGCGAGTGTGTTAGAGAGTCAACTGAAGCATTAACCTTGGTAGCATTGTAGTTGGCATGACCCTGAAGCGACTCTAAGAAAAGTTTAGAATCATGAATAAGATCCTTAACATCCTTAGTATCTTGTTTACACTGGGAAGTAGAATCATCCATAGCAGCTGAGCACTTATCCATGGATTGGGTATATTGCTCCAAGGCTGTATCCATGAAGGCTTTCAGTATAACATCAACAAGCTTCTGATAACAATCAAGCAGCTTGTCAAGCTTCTCATGAGTACTATCAAGTTGGTCCTTAGTAACAGGGGCAACATCATCATCTTCAGTCGGGAGCCGATAAGGAATATAGTAAGTGGAGTCATACTCAAAATCATCACCTCCAAGAATCGGATTAGGTGTAATTGGTTTAGTGGTAATAGGAGGTTCAGTGCCAGTAAATTCCCCCGTATCAGATATGTTGACACACACCGGTAAATTGGTTGTTGTTGAGGTAAGGATGGGTGTTGAAGTGACAATGAGAGTAGTGCTGACAGGCGGTGGTGGAATTGATGTGGAAATTTGTTGTGTTGTAAAAATTGGGGGAATTATGAGAGCCGAATTTGAAGCAGTGGTGTTTGCAACCAAGACTGAAACAGTGATTTTAGGTGGTGAAGCAGGTGGAGTGTATCAGAGCAGGAGGCTATGTAATTCATACACATCTCTTTTGTGAAAGAAGCGATTAGGGTTATTCCGCATTAACTGATATTTATTCAGCCGTCACTCCATAATTGATGTATCTCTTTATTTATTCGTTTGCCCTAATATTACATATTACAAGTCTGATCTTTCAAACAGGTAAACGATCAAGCATGGACGATTCTCAATCTAATCCTATCAACATCTCAAACAGCATTGGATCAACGACGAAGATTCCTATTCTATACACCCAGGATTACAAAGTTTGGGCTCATCATTTTGAAGACTATGTCATCGGATCTGAAGATAATGGGTATCTTATTTGGGAAGCCATTGTGTCTGGACCATATGCTCACTCAGGAACATCCAAGATCATTAAAACTCAGAAAGAATATAATGATCTGTTAAAAGATGTTAAAGACGTTGCTCAAGATGAAAAGGAGAAGTTTCAGTGCAACATCAAAGCATTGAGGCTGATCCGATTCGCTCTTCAATCTGACACGTTTAGGTTGGTGAGTTCCTGCAGTACCGCTAAGGAAATCTAGGATAGGTTGCGAGAGCTGTATTCCACAGATGAAGATTTAGAGCATTCTATTCAGACCTTGCTTTTGTCTGAGTTTGGTGAATTTAAGCAGAATTCTGATGAAACTGTCACTCAGACGTTTGATCGATTCAATCATCTTCTTAGCAAGATGATCAAACATGATATAGAAAGGAAGTTGATTGAACAGAAGGTAACCTTTTGGAATGGCCTAAGATCTAAATGGAGAGCTGTCGTGTCTACAGTTAAAGCTCATGAGCAGTTCAAGTCATATTCATTGGCAAAGCTGGTGGGAATTCTGAAATCCCAAGAAAAGATTGTCATGCAAGAAAAGAATGTGGTCTCAAGTTTGGGGTCCTTGGCCCTCCTATCAAAAGACAAGAATGCAGTGGAAGACGAAGATATGAACCTAGAGGACTATGATCTTACGTCAGAAGATTATGCTATGATGGTATCCAATCCCAAGAGGTTCATCAAGAAGAGGTTTCCTACCAATAAAAACAGAAATTGGCAGGGAAGCTGTAGTTCAGAAAAGGTAAGGGAGGAGCCGAAGACAGAGGAACCAAAGAAAGAGGCGACAGTTGAAGGAGATTCTGGCATTAGCTACTATTACTATGGAGGAAAGAACCATTATGCTAAAGATTGTGTTATGAAGAAAATGGCAGAGAAAGATGAGGAAAAAGATGAAGAGGCTGTCTTGATGAAAAAGCTGGAAGAGATCAAGAGGAAGAAAGCTGCTACTAACCCTTCTATGAATGCTCTTATTGTATAGGGTTCGGCAAAGGATGACGAGTTCGGTGGCGTGCAGGTATGGTCAACTGACTCAGAGGATGATGAAGTGAGAAAGCCTTCACATGGAAAGGAATATGTTGCAAGAGGTGACGAAAGCAGTGGAAAGTGTTTTGTGGTGACTGATGTATCTCACATAAGGGGATACAATACTGATGGTGGAAACGAGGACACCAAGGAGCGAGAGGACTTATGCTTCACAGCAAAACCTCTCAGTGTGCAGATCAATGAGCTTGATGAATTGATCAAGAAGGTACAATCTCTCTTTATTTCATTCAAAGTCCCACATAAATCATATGAAAAAGAATTAAATAGCTTAAATTCAAGAATCTTAAATCTAGATAGTTGTTTAACTCAAACACGGGTCACCAATTCTAACCTAACTGACCAAATAAGCAGGGTGTCTTCCAAGAGTGAGGAGCGAAGGATGTGGATAGAGCAAAAAGAGTCGGAGCTGATAAAGTCTAAGGATGAAAACATTTATTTACAAAGAGACAATTTAAAACTTTTAAAACAGAGAAATGTTTTTTGTTTGATTGCTAAACGAATTTATGCTAACATCACTCAATTACATCTGAATTGTGAAATAGGGCAGAAAATTCATCACATGATTTTGCCCTTCCTTGAGTTTAAGGAGGATGAAATCGATGCTGAAGCATATAACTGCGAAAGTGTTGTATCGTCTGATGATGTGAATCCCACTTACATGTATGGTCTGGACAAAATAGAATCTTTCATAAAGTCCAAGGACCATAAGGACATGCTGAAAAACCTTTTGGATGAAAACGATAAGCTGAAACTAAGGACTGAAACTATACAAAAATTTGACTCATTGAGTGCCAATTTAAGTTCAAAAAATAAAATTGATGTTGAAAACGCATTTGAACTTAATGAGGACGATGATATGAGTGAAATCTCTATAGAGGATGTAGTCGACTGCTCTGAGTTTGTCAAGAGCGAACCCGAAAACCACAAAAAATTTATTTTTGAAAATTCTGTGGAGTTCGCTCGTTTGCCCCAAAATAAGTCCCCGATTCTTGAAGAAAAGGTTGTTGTGTACGAAAAGGTAAGAACAACACCAAATCAGGTGTACAAGGTCACAGGAGTAACCAAGCATCAAACACCCGAACTCACTGCCATAGTAAATGAAGATAACGCAGATGGTTGTGATGAGTTTTTTTGGTCTGCTCCTATAGATAATGCCGACGAAACTATTAATCTATCAGAGCGGACGTCCTGGAAAACCAAAGGCAGATATGTACCAGAGCCACTTAAACAAGCCTGACAACTTCAACGTGCCAAGCACTAGTGGTACAAAAGAAGTTCCTATAGAAGAAGTCACTTCCACAAGCGAAACATCATCTGTGAAAAATGAACCGGCTGACAAGAAGCAGAAGCAAAAGGCTAACATCCACAAACAGCCAAAACAAGTGAAAGATCAAAAGCAGTAGAGGAATCTGAGATACAAAAAGAACCTCTCAGAGCTAAAGTAGTTTTGGCGATCTCAAAACGCCCATTTCTCCTATCACGATAAGAATTCAAAGCAAGAGAAAAAGGATTTCAGGCCACATGAGGAACATAACCAAAAGGACAGGTTCAGTTCAGAGAGCAACAGCAACCGAAAGGACAGGTTCGGTCCCGAAAGCAATAGCTACCGAACGTCCAGGTTCGATCCTTCCAATGACTAAAAACAAAAGGGTCATATCGAACCGCAAGTCAGAAGAAATTTCCATTCTAATTCTTCTAGTTCTCAATTCTCTTCTAAACCCAATTTTGTTCCTGCTCAACATTCTAAATCATCAACAAACCTGAAAGGAAAATCGAAGATTCCCTCTGTCCAGGAAGACCGAAAGAAGTCTAAAGCCCAAACACCAAAACCTGAAACCAAACCCATTGTTGCTAATCCTAACAAAATCAAAGTGTTTACCATTAAAAGAAAAGATGAAACAACATTAATAAAAAGAACATATCTTATTGATGTTTCTCTTACTATTCCTGTTCCTGTGAAAGGCTCATGTGGACCCAAGAAACTTTGGGTTCCTAAATCTGCTTAATTTTTGCAGGTTATAAGTGACGAGCAGTTCGACGAAGAATGGTACATAGACAGTGGATGCTCACGTCACATGACAAGGAGGAAGGAAGAGCTAAGAGAGTTTCAATCTCTTCAGAATGGTGGAAATGTCAAGTTTGGCAACAATTGTTATGGAACGATAAAGGGTTATGGGATGATAACCAATGGAGACTTCACAATAAGAAAGGTGGCATATGTTGAAGGTCTACAGCATAATCTCATCAGTGTGTCTCAACTAGTAGGAGGCACCAATCTCAAAGTTTCATTTGATGATGAAGGTTCAGAAATCATAGAGAAGAAATCAAAAAGTGTAATTCTCAAATCAGAACGCAAAGGCGAAATGTTTCCTCTCAATCTCAAACCAATCAAAGGAAATCCAGCTATATGTCTATTATCCAAAGCTCATTCTGACGAAAGCTGGTTGTGGCACCGAAGGCTCTCACATCTCAACTTCAAGGACATCAACAAGCTTGTCACAGGAGGTCATGTTCGGGGTCTCCCATTGCTCAAGTTTGATTGAGAACATTTGTGTGTTGTGTGTGAAATGGGGAAGTAGAGTCGTCAAAGTCACCCATCCATTATAAACACAAAAGTTGTTGAACCACTTGAGTTGCTTCACATTGACTTGTGTGGTCCATCATCTATCGAAAGCATTGACGGTAGCAAGTATATTCTTGTTATTGTTGATGATTTCTCACGTTTTACATGGGTGTTCTTTCTGAAGCACAAATCTGAGGCTACTCCTAAGCTAAAGATGTTTATTAAGCAGGTTGAAGTGCAACTGAGAAAAGTCGTTCGTAACATCAGGAGCGATAATGGACTGGAGTTCAAGAATAAAGAATTTGAAGACTTTTTGGTAGAAAAAGGAACCAGTCACAACTCCCTATACGCCTCAACAGAACAGAATTGTCGAAAGACGAAACCGATCCTTGTGTGAGGTGGCCCGAACGATGCTAAGTTTCGCTTCTCTTCCTTTATATTGCTGGGCTGACGCTATTGCTGCAGCATGTTTCACGCAGAATAGGTCTTATCTCAACAAGCGCTTTTCTCTTACTCCCTATGAGATCATTAATAACAGAAAGCCGAACGTAAAATTCTTCCATGTGTTCGGCTCACGATGCTTCATCTTCAACTCCAAAGAACATTGTAACAAGTTTGACGTTAAAGCTGATGATGGAATTTTTCTGGGATATTCTCTTACTTCAAAAGCTTACCGGGTCTTAAATAAGCGCTCTAGGAAGATCGAAGAAACATATTATGTGACTTTTGATGATAACTACGTTAAAAAGCTAAAGGCTACTGAAGAAGCAATTGGAGAGATTTTTACTCAAACTGGTCAAGTTTCGGCTTCGATTGCGAATCTGTTCGATCAGTTTGTGGAACTATTCGATGAACCTGAAAAAGCTACTCTCTCGGAGGCCAAGTCAGCAGATAACAGGGTCGACCATCTGAAGCAAATTGTCGAAGAAGCAGCCAACCGAATGGGTGAAGGAGAACAAGTTTCAAACGAACCTCCTAAGCATGGTGCTTCAGTTGAGGGGGAGAATCCATCTTCATCAAAACAACCGAGCTCACAAGTTGAGGGGGAGAATTCTATTCCAGTTCCACCCGAAAGCTCAACTGCACCCGAAAGCGCTTCAACTCCCGAAAGCTCGACAACACCAGAAAGTCCTGTAGCACCAGAAAGTCCAGCTACACTTGAAAGCTCATCAGTCGAGGGGGAGAATTTCGATATGTTCTACGACGACGATAGTCAATCTGAATTGGAAGAAATGGTGAATGCTGAATTAGATCCATCCTATGATCCAAATTACCCTCCTCTTGTTAAGTGGACAAGAGATCATCCTGTATCCCAGGTAGTGGGTAATGTCTCTGAAAAGGTCCTGACCCTATCTCAACTGAAGGCAAAGCAAACATCTCTATTCTCCAAAGTAGAGTTCTGCATGTATAATTCTTTCGTCTCAAAAGTTGAACCGAAGACAGTAAATACTGCTCTTGATCACTCTGACTGGGTTCAAGCTATGCAAGATGAACTCAACGAGTTCGAAAGAAATAAGGTTTGGCGCCTCATTCCAACTCCTAAAGACGCCTTAGTTGTTGGTCTTAAATGGGTATTCAGAAATAAAATGGACAAGGAGGGCAATGTGATTCGAAACAAAGCTCATCTCGTGGTGAAAGGATACTGCCAAGAGGAAGGAATTGATTATGAGGAAACTTTTGCTCCGGTAGCGAGGCTGGAATCTGTTCGAATATTTCTGGCCTATGCTGCACACAAGAACTTTGAGGTCTACCAAATGGACGTGAAATGCGCCTTTCTGAATGGAGAACTTGAAGAAACAGTTTACGTGGAGCAACCTCCTGGATTTGTTAATGAAAAGTACCCCAATCACTGTTATATTCTGGACAAGGCGGTTTACGGTCTGAAACAAGCACCTAGGGCATGGTATGAAACGCTAACTAAGTTTTTAAAGATGTCAAAATTCAAACAAGGTTCGGTTGACCCAACCTTCTTTCGTAAGAAGGAAGGTAACCACCTTATGACTGTTCAAATCTATGTCGATGATATCATCTTTGGGTCAACGAATCCTAGCTTAACAGCTGAATTCAGAAAGCTGATGGAGACTAAATTTGAAATGAGCTCAGCGGGTCCGATTAACTTTTTCTTTGGTTTAAATATTAGACAGGGACCCGAAGGCATCTTTATCAACCAGGAAGCTTACACCAAGACTCTTCTTGCTAAATTTGGCATGATGGGAGACTCAAAGGTTAAAGTTCCAATGGCATTCGGCACCAAGCTCACACCATCATTGGAAAAACCGGCAGTCGATATTAAGTTATATCGCCAGATGATTGGTTCTTTGATGTACCTCACTGCTAGCAGGCCTGATATAATGTTTTATGTGTGTTACTGTGCTAGATTTCAGGCGAATCCTCGTGAACCACATATGCTTGCAGTGAAAAACATACTCCGGTATCTGAAACGAACCACCTCTCTCGGTTTATGGTATCCATCAAACTCAGGTTTCTTCGTTCAAGCCTACTCAGATGCAGACCTTGGAGGTTGTGGTTTAGACAGGAAAAGCACCACTGGAGGCTGCCAATTCCTAAACGGGAAGTTGGTTAGCTGGCAATCAAAGAAACAAACATGTGTATCTCTGTCTACAGCCGAAGCAGAGTACATCACAGCTACCTCCTGTACATCTCAAGTGATTTGGATCCAAAGCCAGCTCCGGGACTATGGACTCAATATGAAAAAGATCCCACTATATTGCGATTCAGAAAGTGCAATTAGGATCTGTCATAACCCAGTGCAACATTCCAAGACCAAGCATATAGCACTGAGGTATCATTTTATTAAGGATCATGTGGAAGATGGGAACGTCGAAATTCACTTTGTTCGAACCACTGATCAACTGGCTGACATCTTCACCAAAGCTCTTCCTGAAGCATCTTTCAATAACATTCTACAAGGGCTAGGTATGATGGAATCAGAGTCAGTACCAAAGACTACTTCTCAAAATTAAAAGTTAGAAGCGAAATGAACCGAACGCTCGGGTCCGGGTCTTGTTCTGGTATACCGAAATGAACCGAACGCTCGGGTTCGGTCTTATCATCTGATCTTCGCTTATCACTCTAAGGTAGTTTCTTTGGTTGTAAACCTTTTGTATCATTTTCTTTATTCATTTCACTTATTTTCAAAGTTCTTTTCTTTTTCAAACTTATTTTTCTTTGCAACCGAAATAGACCGAACGCTCGGGTTCGGTTCCAAATTTTTTTTAGCCGAAATAGACCAAACGCTCGGGTTCGGTTCCAAAAAATTTTTTTGTGTCTCGTTTTTTTATTTGTTTATTTTTCTTTAAATCAAAAATTCCAAAAATATTTTTTTCTTATTTTCTTTTCATGAATTCAAAAACTCCAAAAATATTTTTTATTAATTTTTCTATTATTTTGTTTTGTTATGTGTCTTATCTTTTTGTGTGTCTATTTGTGGGGAAATCATTTCACTAGTTAAGTGTCCCTAGAAGCATGTTGTTGTATGTGTCCAAAGCCTCACCTGATTCTGAATAATAGCCTTACTGACTTGGTACATACAAACCTTGTCTTCCCAATTAGGCTTTCATATTTATTTTAATCATGAGCTACCTGACTCTCTTCTCACATGAGATAAGAGTTTTCTGCTTGGTCCTTGTTTTAACAGCAAAGGTACTTTAGTTTCTTTACACCATCTACACTACTTTTCTCCATCTCATTCGCTTCATAAACGTAACCCTTGAGACTCTCAGAAATTACCACTGAGGTTTATGGTTACACAATTTTTGTGTTTATGATCTTAGCTTCGTGTCACTACGTACTAAGTGAAACCCACAATTCAATACCTACTATGCATTGACGGTGAACAATCAATTTTTCTCTAAGCTTTCACTAACGAATTGACAGATTTATCAATGAGGATGGAAAGTCAAATCTCTAATTTTCTTTTGTGTGATTCATATGAAATTGCTAAGTCCTATAACATTTCTTCCCTTGGAATCCAGTTTTAATTTTTTTTTTTTGAGATTTTACATAAACTATTTTATCTAGCCACTTAAATTATTTCAAACCTACTTGTTCAACAGACTGCATTGGTCTCACAAGTACTTCGTTCGATTTCTGTCTTATATCAAGATCAGGAATTCTGAATTGAAGCGAAAGCCCCCTAAATTAGCCTGATTAAAAGAAGCCTTTCAACTCTTCACAGTAAGTGTCTGATCGTTATTAAACAGAAAACCACACCAACACTTTAAAGTCTCTCTTGACTTTGAAGGAAGAGATTCGTGCCCGGGATCCTTTGTTTCGTGTCTTTACTGACATCACAAAATCCCTCATATGTGTTGCTTTATTTCTTTTTCTTTTACACACTAAGCACGAAAATCTTTTTGATTTTCCAAAATTCTGGTTTCATTAGTTACAAGGCATAATTTCAAATGGGATTTGCAGTTATAAGGGAGTTGTGGTTAATATTGATCCACGTGGTCAATTTTGCTTAAGGATGACGTTTAATCTAAAAGGATAAGATGCTGACTCAGGCGGGAGTCCAATCGATTTGATTTTCAAACGGCGCTTGACAGCCAGGCGTGCGAAGAGGAACTGTTTCGTTTAAAAACGGCGCCTGATGGGAAGGCGTGTGAATCGGGACTGACACTCTCTCTCTTGCGTAATCATCGGTGCTACCAACTGTCACGCATCAGTCACTTCCGAAAAACCCTTCGTATTTCCCTTGAAGATTTGGGACAGATTCTTCTCTCTCCTCTACCCACAATATAAAATGTAACGTACACCATTGTTTACCTCTTTACTGCACCCATATTTTAAAGAGCAAGAAAACCTTCAAGTATTCTACTGTTCATCATCTCTCCCATCTTCTTCACAACAATGGTAGATTCATCATCAGTTCATGCCACTTCCCACATCCTGCCGATTCGTCCCCAATAGAGTTTGATCATCGATTTTACTCCTCAGGTCTATGATGCTTTCATGTTCCCGATAATCGAATGCCTCAAGTACTCACCGATTTCTCCTGCTCTCACCAAAGTTGAAGCAGTTCCTATGGAGTTCTTATCTCAGATTTTTGCCACTGCTCATTACGACAAGGCAGTTGACAGGATCTTCTTCGACGTGCTCGATCACAAGGTGTTAATTTCCAAGCAAAGGTTTTGCTCAATTTTAGGGTTTGAACCTGATTCAACTAGGGTTAACCCTGAATCGATTTCGATGGGTCACATGTTCTCTATGTTCTACAGCATGGGGTATACTGAGGTGCTGACAACGGTTACGAAGTTCAAGAAATCGTGCATGCCTCCTCAGTGGAATGGGTTGTTTACAGTGCTGTTCAAGGGGCTGTCTGAACGCAGTGCTGGATCAGACGGAGCAAGTCATCTTTTCGTCACGATTCTGTACGGGATCTACAACGGTATCAACTTGGACTACGGGTCGGTCCTATGGCAACAACTCATTCAGAGTCTGTCTTCTACTTCTCGGCATTCCGAGATTTCCTATGCTCGATTTTGGACTCTCATTACAAAATGGGTGATGGAAAAGTACCAAGTCCCCATTGTTGCTGGTTCTCTAATGTCTTCGATTGATACTTTCCATACCACGAAGATCATTGTCTCCGATGCCTCAAAATTTCAATTTATTGGCTCTATTCCTGAGACGATGTATGGAGATGTTCCCGCCGACAGCCGGATCATTCGAACCAACAAGGAGTTTTGTCGCTCTGGTCCGAGAGAGCTTACTCCTGAAATGCTCAAGTCAATCCATGAAGCCGACAAGCCTTCCCAAGGGGAAAGAAAACTGACAAAGGCAAAGACAAGCAAGTTGGTAAGGGAGCGAAAGGCCCTTCTCCCAAGAAGCGTAAAACTACACAGACTGTTCAGTCTCCTCCGCTGAAGAAGAGAAAAACTCAACCAAGGCGAAAGCTGATAATCGCTTCCTCCTCAAGAGAATCTGAGGAAGAGAATTCTGCCTCTGACGGATCTCCTCGTGGTAACACTCCACCACGATCGCCTTCTCCTGAAATTCACTTTTCCACTTCACCAATCTCTTCTCCACCTATTACCATTCCCATTTCCATTCCCCCCATAACCTCCACCACTCAAATACCATCCACCTCCATCCCAGTACTCCCTCCGAAGCAACCACCACCACCGCAGAAGTAAGAACCAACGTATCTGATACGGGGGTTCCTACTGACGCACCCAAACCCCCACCAACTACCGAACATACAACCCAACCCGAACCTACTACAACTACCGAGCCTCCACCCTTACCACCACCCTCATCTCCTGCTTAGGCAGCAGTGGACAAAGAACCATTCCTCGGCGGGGAGGATATGACATTTGATTCGGTCTATTACAGTCC
Source organism: Lactuca sativa (assembly GCF_002870075.4). Classification (NCBI taxonomy): domain Eukaryota; kingdom Viridiplantae; phylum Streptophyta; class Magnoliopsida; order Asterales; family Asteraceae; genus Lactuca; species Lactuca sativa. The sequence goes on along the minus strand of NC_056623.2, from coordinate 163,559,675 downwards.
GTTTCAGGTAGAGAGTGACGACGATGATGACGCTCCCGTTACCAAGAGACATCTCAAGGAGCTTCACGATAAAATCGATTCGCTCATCGCTTCCTCTTCTTCATCCCAGTCTACCATCTCTAAAGCTGCCATTCAGAAAATTGTTGATGCTTTTTCCAAAGCTCATAAAGTATCTCTAGACTCCGCCACTGCAGCCATTGATGCCTCAACCAAAGCCTGTGAGGCAGCGACCAAAAAAGTCGATAAACTATTCACTGATGCTTCTTCTCTCTTACAATCTTTACAGGAATCTGCTGAGGCCACCAAAACGAAGCTGGAACCCATTGTCAACCAGCTGGCTACCTCGGTTGCATCAGAACTGAAGTCTTTTGCTTCTCTTTGTCAGACTCTCTCAGACGACAATTCAGCGTTTAAGGCGACGATTGAAGAACGATTGACTAAGCTCCATGAGGACCTTGCTGCTGAAAACTCACTCATTGATGCTCTTGCCAGAAAAACCACCGCTCTAAAGGTCAAGAGTCTTCAACTCTCCAATTCTCAAAAGGAGATTGAGTCTCTTCGATCTGAAAGAGAGGTGATTTCATCGTGTGTTTCGGATGTCTACGCATCCATTTCAAACAACCTGGACGCACATGACCCAATACTCAACTATTTTGTGAGGCGTACTCTTGCAGAAAAACTTGCTCCTGCCCTCTCTTTCCTGAGCAAGATTGAAGGGCTCCTTGATTTCGTGGCCATTCCGAAACAAGGGGGAGAAAAAGAAAATGTGTCTCAACCGCCTCCTACTTCAACAGCAACCAAAACAACCGAACCTCCTCCTACAGGCCAAGCCTCAGGTTCGGGTGTTAAAGACAAGGGCAAGCAAATTGCTGAGGAGAGCGATGATGAAGATAAGGAGACCATTGCCGACCTTCTGAAGAAGCAAGGTCGAGATAAAGATGCTGACATCAACGCTCGTGTAGCTAGAGAGGCTGAAGAAGCCGAAAGAAGACAGAAAGAAGCTCACGACCTTCTCGAGAGTAGGAAAACTCTTTTTCCTCCTTGGACTCTTGAGAAGTTGCTGAAAGAAGCCATAGAAACTCCAAGCATCTTGTGGCTAGAACCGGTGATCTCTCTTGATCGTGATAATACTGTCGATTCTCAGTTCGACATGCCACTGACCCGAAAGGCGTTCGTATTCCATGCCTTTGACAACATCGCTGAGTTCCCTCATCCTCATCCAAAGGTTGACATGGACTTAGTCGAATTCTATCTAAGGGCCACTCAACCACAGTACCAAACATGGAGCGCTCAGAAGATTGTCAATGTTCGGGTTCTAAAGCCGTATAAGGAAGGAAACTTCACCAACGTTCGGTTTAAGGTGCTGAGAGGATCTGCCAAGACTGAACATGCCATCTCGCCTGCTAATCTTCCCAACTTGAATCCACACGACTGTATCATCTTGCACAACATCCTTCTTACTAATGAAGCAGAATATGGTCTGATCATTGACCACTTCAAGAGGATGCTTGTTTGTTACACTATGGAAGTCGCCAAGATGGATCAGGAGATAGAGAATGTATTCAAGAAAAAGCCTACCATATCTCCTGTTGGCTCAGCAAGTGACCTAAACATGATGCAGATAGGAAAGATAGACCCGAAGAGAAACTCCGTTATGTTTACCAGAAACGAAGGCCAAAAATGCCTGTTCGCTTTGGCAGACAAACATCTCTATACCACTGCATGTCTGGAACATGTCTTAGGGATCATTCATCGGTGCAAGCAGAATTCGGCGGATGACAAGCAGTACTTTGATGATATGATTCAATGGTATAGTCGCTTCAGACAGACTATTCTCGCACTTATCTCTCGTCTGTTTGATACAACCAAGAAGGTTCCAGAAGCTGGTCCAAGCAATAAGAAATGATAGTCTCACTCCAAATTGACGCAAAGGGGGAGATTGTTAGGTCCAATTTAGTGTTACGTCCTTTGGGCTCGTTAGCTAGTCCAAGTTTTGGCTCTGATAAGGGCCTGTCCATCCGTGAGTTTTGTTTAGGGTTTATTATATATAGATGCTTGCATGCATTCTTAACGTAAGATTGTGAGAGATTTGATAGCGTACAAGTTCTTATCTTTTGTAACCCTAGAATCCTCTACAGCGGAAGTTCTTCATCGAGCTCTGCTGAGGATTGAGTTAATCAAATCATTCGACACATTCAGATCCATACTTGTGTATTTTACATTACTGTTTCTGTTTTATTTATTTACCTGTTACAAAGATCTAATCGATCAAAGAGTTTTGAACTCATCAGAGTGGATACCTTGTCATGGAGCTCTTCAGTTGGAATCGGAGATCGAGGAGGCGTGTTTCCTCTTGGTGAGTCTTCAAGATGAGGTTCTTCTTCCTCATTAGTCGATGTAGACCTTCTTGCCATCCTCTTAATCTTCTTAGGATCAGCCGAAGATCCCCCTTTCTCTGATTTCCGCTTCTTAGATCCTTCCTTATCACTCTTTGTTGATTTGTCAACTTTTGAAGACGCACCCCATACTGGATCAGCATGCTTATCTTCCATCTTCTTGCCACGTTTAGAAGGTTTTTCCACGGCTTCCAAAGCTTCCTTCATCTCTGGTGTTAATCGGCGAGGACCAGTAGGACTGAGTTTGCGATAAGCTTCCATAACATTGTTGTTTAGTGGAACACAGCGAGACATTGTCTCAGGGATGGAGCCAATATGAGTGTATCTGGATGGATCGGCGATAATCTCCTTCTTGGTGTGAAAAGTGGCCACAGAGGATAACAAAACATCCTGCATCACCGGAATATTAAGTGAAAAGATGGCTCTTTGTGTAACAATCGTCCAGAATCACCCACAAGAAATCTCTAAATGCTTGGTCGAGGAAGTGAGGCTTTGCACCAATTGAGACCAAATCAATGACCCATAGTCTAGATTGAGGCCATTGTAATGACCATAAAGAATGGTCATGAAGCACCTATTGGAACCATCTGACCCTGCTACTCTTTCACCCAAACCCTTGTGAAGTAGAGTTAATAACCCATTCCATTGTGGTGGTAGACACGACTTCTTCAACTTCGTAAAAGAAACAAGAACCTCAGTATAGCCAATCTCATAGAACATGGCAAAGAGCTAAGTTGTCGTAACAAAATCAGGAGAGATTACAGAGGCATCGACTACAAGCCCTAGCAACGAACAGAATCAAACTTTTGAAATCGAAGTCTTGCGATTGAAGATCTGAAAGTAAATCCTACCCTTGTTCTTGTCATATGAAGCGCTAGAGTAAACCTCCGATAACAGAGACATCGGAATAGATTCTACCTGAGATAATGCCAAAACCAGTGGAGAATACTTAAGGCAATCAACAACCTCGAGCATGTAGTAGTCGTACAGAAATGGATTCAGCTCAATGATCAAGTTCTGGTTGGGTTTGATCAACAGTAGGGAAGATGAAGCAGATTGGTCATGGTGAGAAGATGAATCTGCCATTGTTGAATAAAGAAGATGAACAGTTGATAATCGCCTGTTATATTCGAGAGATGGTGAAGAAGGTAAGATAGTACAATGGGTGTGAGAAACCCTTTATATACCATTACTATGAGAGAGAAATAATCTTCTTTTATGATTACACGATCGCTGATCCGTCGCCTGAAAAAGCGAGATTTGACAACTTGGTTTCCCCAGATAAACGTCATCACGCGTGTGGCTAGGAGCCGTTTCAAATTCACGCGCCCATTTCCATCCTTATCTGTTAAATTGGTTCAAATTCTCATCCACATGTTACCTCTTCAACCGAATCTTCTACTTGCAAAGCACGCAAGGTTAATCATAATACACCAGAGAAGGTCATTAGTATTTTGGAAAAGTAAAAGAATTTTCGTGCAAGAGTGACAAAGATATAGAAATAAACCAAATGTGTATAGGATGTAAGTGATGTCTTAGCACAACATAAAACAGTTGATTCCGGGCATGAATCTCTTCCTTCAAAGTCAAGAGAGACTTGAAGTGCTTGCATGGTTCCCCGAAAAATTACGATCGAGTGTCTGTTAATAAACATCGAAAGGATTCTTTTCAACAATCGGATCTAAAAGGTGGCTTATCTCCAACCGAACCTCGATACTTAATATAAGACCAAGAGTAAGGTGAAGTACTTGTGAGACCGATGTGGTCTGTTGAACAAGTAAGAAAGATATTTTGATAAGTGGTTGGGAATTGAAATCTCAAAAATAAAACAAAACATGACCTACTGGGAAGAAGTGCCTTGGTGTCAGACAATTTCATGAGGGTCTCGCATAAAATAAAAAGAGATTTCAAAAGGTAACAAGTTAAATCTTGAATTTGAAAATTCACTGTTAATTCCTTATTGGTATTGGGTTGTGGGTCTCACTCAGCACGTGGTATACGCAGCTAAGATCATCAACACACACACACACACACACACACACACATATATATATATATATATATATATATATATATATATATATATATATATATTGTAACCATAAACCTCAGTGGTAAAAACCGGGAGTCTCAAGGGTTACATTTGTGAACCGAAAGTAGATGAAGAATATTGATTAGGTGGTTAAAGAACTGAAAGTACCTCTGTTTTTACAGATTGACAAAGCAGTAAATTCTTAACTACTTTGAGAAGAGTAGGTAGCTCGTGACTTGAGAGAATTTGGCCTGATTGGGTAGAAACGATAGGTATAGATCGAATCATTAAGGCCTTACTCAGAGTCTTTGAGGCTTCGGTCTACATGCAGCAGCATGCTTCTAGGGACACCTAACTAGTTGTATAATGAGAAATTTCATACCTTCCCTTGTTTTAAGATCACGAACTTTCTATGTCTTAGAGACCTGAAGAAAAAATTATTAAACCACACGAAATGCAAATATATATATACACACACATATATATATATATATATATATATATATATATATATATATTGGAATATTTAATTTAAAAGAAAAAAACTTAATAAAACATAGAAGAAAAATATTTTTGTGTTTTTGTTAACAGAAAAACTTTAAAAAAAGATTGAAATAAATAAGAAAAAAATAAATTGTGAACAAATTATACAACCGAAACTAACCTTTAGAGATTTTAAAGTGAGATAGACCGAGCGTTCAGCTAATATCGGTTCCTTAAAAGTATGGAGCCGAAATAGATCGAGTGGTCGACATATATCGGTTCCCTAAAATTACGGAACCGAAATAGACCGAGCGTTCGGTTCATTTCAGTTCCTTAATTTTCATGGAACCAAAATAGACCGAGCCATGTAGACGAAAGGTGTTTCGATACGGACTCAACTTCGATCATACCTAAGCCATGTAGTATTCTATTAAAGCTCGTTTCAGGCAGTGCCTTAGTGAAAATATCGGCAAGCTGATCTGATGATCGAACAAAGTGAACTTCCATATTTCCATCTTCAACATGGTCTTTGATGAAGTGGTATCTCAGTGCAATGTGTTTGGTCTTGGAGTGCTGCACTGAATCATGACATATCCTTATCGCACTTTCAGAATCACAGTAAAGCGGAATCTTCTTCATACTTAAACCATTATCTCTGAGGTGAATTTGTATCTATACCACTTGCGATGTACAAGATGCAGCTGCAATGTATTCAGCCTCGACTGTTGAAAGAGACACACATGTCTGCTTCTTTGAATGCCAGCTGACAAGCTTGCCATCAAGCAATTGGCATCCTCCCGTTGTGCTCTTTCGCACCAATCCACATCCACCAAGATCTGCGTCTAAAAATGCTTGAATAAAGAATCCGAAATTTGCTGAATACCAGAGACCGGGTGATGAGGTTCGCTTCAGATAGCGAAAGATGTTCTTCATGGCTATCATATGAGGTTCTCTTGGATTAGCTTGAAATCTGGCACAATAGCAGACTGAGAACATTATATATGGTCTACTAGCCGTCAGATACATGAGAGATCCTATCATTTGACGATAGAGTGTCAAGTCTACAGCCGGTTTATCTAGAGATGGCGTCAATTTCGTGCCAAACGCCATAGGAACCTTCACTTTCGAATCTCCCTTCATTCCAAATTTTGTTAGCAAGTTCTTGGTGTAATCCTCCTGATTTATGAATATACCTTATGGTCCCTGTCTAGTGTTCACTCCAAGAAAAAATTTAATCGAACCCATTGTGCTCATTTCAAATTTAGTATCCATCAACTTCCTGAATTCAGCTGTTAGGCTAGGATTCCTAGAGTCGAAGATGATGTCATCGACATAGATTTGAACAATCATCAAATGTTCGCCCTCTTTCTTACGAAAGAAGGTTGGGTCAACCAAACCTTGTTGAAACTTAGACATTTTAAGGAAACGAGTTAAGGTTTCATACCATGCTCTCGGTGCTTGCTTTAGACCATACATTGCTTTGTCTAGAACATAGCAATAATCAGGATACTTTTCACTTATGAACCCAGGTGGCTACTCTACGTACACGATTTCCTCCAGTTCTCCATTTAAGAAGGCGCACTTCACATCCATTTGAAAGACTTCGAAGTTTTTATGAGCAGCATAGGCAAGAAATATTCTCACTGATTCTTATCTAGCTACTGGAGCGAACGTCTCTTCATAGTCTATTCCCTCTTCTTAGCAGAAACCCTTCACCACTAGTCGAGCCTTGTTCCGAATGACGTTGCCCTCTTTATCCATCTTGTTCTTGAATACCCAATCGGCATGATCAAGTGCAGTATGGACCGTCTTTGGTTCGATTTTGGAGACAAACGAATTAAACATGCAAAATTCGACTTGAGAAAATAATGCAGTCTGCTTCACTTTCAGTTGAGAACGAGTAAGAACCCTTTCTGATGATTCACCAATGATCTGCGTTTTGGGGTGATCCAACGTCAGGTTCAGGTATTTCTACCTCAGTTAGACTGGGATGCTCCCCCTCAGTTGGAGATGGATTTTCCCCTGCTTCTGGATGCTCCCCCTCGACTTGAGCTTTATGAGTTGGAGTTGGATGTGCTCCCTCGACATGCAGTTTTGTTGTGTTGGAAACAGAGGGTTGACTCTCGGCTGCTATAAGAGGATCGGTTTTAGCAGCATGTACAGCTTCATCGATGATTTTCTTCAGATGATCAACTTTGTTGTCAGCTGCATTCTCCTCCGAATTGATGGCCTTTTCTGGTTCATCAAATAACCTTGTGTATTCTTCAAACAAGTTGGAAATTGGAGCTGAGACTTGATCAGTTTCAGGGAAGATTTCTAGTGTAGTTCTGTCGGTTGATTGAATTTTCTTAACATAATTGTCATCAAAGGTAACATAGTAGGTTTCTTCGAGACGCTTGGATCGTTTTTTAGAACCCTATATGCCTTTGAGGTCAGTGAATACCCAAGAAATATCCTTTCATCTGCTTTGACGTCAAACTTGTTTCGGTTCTCCTTGGAGTTAAAAATGAAACATCTGGAACCAAACACATGGAAAAATTTTATGTTGGGATTTCAATTGTTTAGGATCTCGTATGGGGTTAAGGTGAATCTCTTGTTGAGAAGGGATTGGTTCTGAGTGTAGCAAGCACATGCGATGGCATCAACCTAGAAATACAGAGGAAGTGAAGCGAAAGATAGCATCGTGCGGGCAGCTTCACATAGAGATCGGTTTCGCCTTTCAACGATTACGTACTGCTGTGGAGTGTAAGGAGCAGAGAAGTTGTGAGTTACTCCTCTTGCAGCCAAGTAGTCTTCGAACTCCTTATTTTTAAACTCAAGCCCATTATCGCTTCGAATGTTCCTTACAGTCTTTAGCAGTTGCACCTCGACCTGCTTGATGAATGCTTTCAACTAGGGAGTTGCTTCAAATTTCTGTTTAAGAAAGAAAATCCAGGTCAAGCGAGAAAAATCATCTACAATAACAAGTATGAACTTACTACCATCGATGCTTTCAATAGCCGAAGATCCACACAAGTCAACATGCAGAAGCTCAAGAGGATCGATGATTTTTGTGTTGATGCGCGTGGGATGATTCTTTCGGCTCTACATGCCCATCTCACATGCTGCACAGAGGTGCTCCCTGTGGAACTTTAGAGGAGGAAGACCTCGAACATGATCACCCAGCACCAGCTTGTTGATGTCATTGAAGTTTAGATGCGAGAGTCTTCTATGCCACAACCAGCTTTCATCGGACTTTGCTTTGGCCAGAAGACATATTGCAGGAATTCCCTTTATAGGGTTGAGATATAGAGGATACATCTCTCCTTTGCGTTGAGATTTCAACAGAACTTTCTTCGTGTGATTCTTAATTATTTCGGATCCCTCATCATCAAATGATACTTTTAGTCCAGTTCCAACAACAAGTTGCAAAACACTGATGAGTTTGTGCTGCAATCCTTCCATGTACGCCACCATCCTTAAGGGACCGAAACTCCCTCAGCTCTTCCTTCCTTCCTATCATGTAACGCGAGCAGCCACTGTCAATATACCGTTTCATCGTCAAACTGCTCGTCACTTAACACCTGCAAATTTAAGCAGATTTAGGAACCCAAAGTTTCTTGGGCCCTAGTAAGTTTTTCACAGAAAAGGGAATAAATACAGCATGATCAACCAAATATGTTCTTTTAACTAAAGTGGTTTCATCTTTTCGTTTGATGGTGTACACCTTTATTTTATTTTTATCTTGTTTACGTTGTGGTGTATTAGATGGTGTTTTGTTAGCAAGAATTTTCTTAGGATTCATAGGTTGTGCTGACTTTTTTTTGTTAGTGTTATTTGTCTCAGCGTCAAGCTTTGTAAAGCCCGAAAACGGATCTACCAATGATCAAAGACAAATAACAGATGCACAAGATGAAACAATAAGCAAATAAATACCAAACCGAGCTTGCATACGCTTTAAAGCAATAAAACGTCAGATACAACTCAGAGAAAATACGAAGGCATCAACAACCTAACAAGTCTGACAAAACGCCCTATTTATAGACTGACTTGCAACCGCAAGGAGTTTACGGCCGTAAGGAGTTTACGGCCGTAAACACATACACACTGTAAACTCAAGACAAAATTGATTTTCCTACACAATCTCTACCACTAACTATTATGCCTAGCCCAAACCATTATACGGGGTCTTTCAATCTCCCCCTTGGTTTGGACTAGCTCGATCTCATTCCCTTGTTGACGACCATCACGTCCATCTAGCCCATTACACCATTCCACATTCTATTGCTCAGAATCTCCGCGACCATTGTTGTGTACACCTTGGCTCCTTCTTCGTAAATATCCTCAACAACTTTAATTTGAAAGTTGCTAAGATAGTGAATATCCCATTTCTTGAATTGCAACAAGTCTCTACAATCATACAAACGGATACACCCATTTTTAAGTTTTATGACCGCTCCAGAAGTATTTTCATCATAGACCCAGCATTCCAAAGAACTAAGAGATCCATCTTGATAGCCTTGAAGAATTGGAAATTGCTTGACCTGCAATGGCTTGTCGGTAGATTTTTCAAAGACATCCGGATGTTCAAAGATAACTGATTCTGCCGTCGGCATCGATGGAAAGCCTTTCTTTACTTGATCATCCAAAAAGTGCTTAAACTGAGTAACCTGAGGAGTGTTCAAAAGATTCATGAACGGGGCTTGAGACAACTCTGTTAGCTCAACTCTCGTAAACGACCTAAAAGCATGGATATCCTTGTACAATTATGAAATACCACTCTTACAAATGACAATCCACATTCTGAGAGGGTCATGAAATCCCCATGCAGCCACTCTTGATGTATCTCCAAATGTGTCTCGGAATCTAACAACTTCAAGATCAGTGACAGTTATTAAGGGTTCACCCCGAGATGCATTTCGAGTAGTATTCCGTTTAAACAATAATTGTCCTCTCTGAACATCGTCTTCTTGACCACGTCGGATAATCTCTTGAACATATGGAGCCACTGGAGGTTCAACTGCAACACATTCAGCGGTACCAGAAGACTGACCGACTAGTGAGTCTACTGGATAAGCCTGTACGTGAAGGTTAATTATTTGTTCTTCAACGGTCGTCTGGTATCTGTCACCAAGATCAACTTCGATTTTCTTCTTCAACTCAAAATTGCTCGAAGTCAGCAAATTAAAATGATCTTGCAAATCGGAGATCTCCTTGCTCTTCAGCTTCTTATCTTTCTTGAGTTCAGCCAGTTGTCCTCCGAGACTAGATTTATCTGATTGTAGCTTGGAGACTTGAATACGAAGCTCGACATCCTCGGCACGAAGTTCTGCTACCTGAATGTCTAGTTCAAAATTCTTCTGACTAAGAACCGAAATCTCTTTCTGCAGACCAGCAAGAGTAAGATTATCACCTCTAGCACCCCCTTCATCTATAGAGACACCTTTTCCTCGAGGACTAGGCGATAAAAGTTGTTCTTCTGCCATGTGTAGCGCCAGCCTTTCGGAAGTAGCATCTCGATTAAATCTAGGAACCGAGAAACCGGGTGGTGCTGAGGGACCAGCAACATCAAAAGCTGAACTAGGACTAGAAGGGAACATCTTTGTAGTGGTGATTCTTGTAGTAGTAGCAGTGATAGGTGGGGTAGGAAGACCGCTAACCAAACTCGCAATTAGCTCAGATTGCCTTGCATCAAGTCTTCTTCTCTTGGATTGTGGTTGGTCAGACTCCGGGGTAAACACACTCATGAATGGCTCGGATGTAGGAGAAGCGGATACAGGAGGGGAACATCCAATAACCATCTCCATAGGAATAGAAGTCGACACCATTTGCTTCGAAGTAGGAGTTCGCGTTTCAAACGTCTCGCTTGATTTCCATGTCTCAGTTGTTCGCAACACAACATCATCGACATTGTTGAAAATTGTGTCAAGATTTTCATGAGACACAATGTTGGCACTGCTTGCCAAAGAAGCTACTATATCACCACGATCAAAACCAGTTAGGTCAAGATCACCAAAAGAATCACTTTTCTCTTCACCGACATTCATCTCTCCACCAGCTTGATCATCACTCAACTCTTTTTCATGTTCTGAGACAGTTTGAGCTTTGGGATTTGGTGAGTCTTCTTTCTCGGTTTCTTCATCCTCAGATACATCTATAACAACGTTGGTTGGAGTTGATTTCTCAGCAGGTGTTTGCTCCGAGGATGTTTGCTCGGATGACTCGTAAGACTTTGGTGGCTCATCCAGTTCAGTAAACTTGCCAAACTTTTCCAAAGGATATAGTCCTTGAAATATGAATTTGCCTTTCCTATTCTGTTTGATGAGTCCCATAGTGTGCGGACCCAAGGACTTCATATCCAATGTTTCTCCCGTCTTCCTTACGTCAGGAAACTGAATGTTAATGAACATCTGCACGAAACGGGGATACAACAGAAAAGTATCCCGAGTAGAAGCTCTGATGTTGATAACAAATTCCTCAAGGATGAACTTTGAGAAATTAAAGCGAAACCCGGCAGCAAGAGATACCAAATCACCATTTGTGCACTGAGAAATCTCGTTTGCCCCAGACCTCCTTCCCGAGATGCAGCTTACAAAAACATGGGCCAAAAACCTCCAGTATGGATGTAACAATTTTTTCAACGTCGGCGGAAAGGTTCCCTCATAACTCATTCTTCGTAAAATTCTTTGAGCATCCTCAATTCCAATCTCTGTCGGGAAGTTGGGTTGATCATCAATTAAAAACACTTCACGAATAAAGCCTTCATCAATGACAATCTCTCGACCATGTATTTTCGCCTTAACTGTAAAATTGCCATCATTATCCATGTGAGTTTTTGAAGTCGCCCAAAACTCGTGTGTCAAACCTTGATAAACCACCGGATTGACTGTGATTGCGGATGCTAAGCAGCATTCACACAATCGATGAATCATCGAACGCATATCCGAATAAATAGTCGGAGGATCCGCGAGTATAATTGCTAGGTTGTGCATATCTGCAAATTTTAAGTTCGACATTGTCTACACTCAAACACAACTGTAAGAAACCTCAAAATAAAATTTTATTTGACCCAAAAAAATTTCTAATTAAAAATATGATCAAAATAAAATTTCATTGTATAAAAATGAGTGACAAATTCGAGTTTACTGCCAAGAATTAAAAGGAAACTGTGAAATATAATTTTTAAATAAAATAAACTGAAAAATAGTTCTTGGGCCGTAAACTCGAAGTTTACGGCCTAAGGACTCTTTTGAAAAATTATCACACGATATTTCCTCATTTAAACCATTCAAAATTTAGGCAGTAAATTCATTGTTCCTGGGCCGTAAACTCGGAGTTTACGGCCTAAGAACCGACAGTTGAAAAATCGCCAAAAATCGATCCTACACGTCGAATTAATGCACAAGACTTGAAGATATGTGAATGTAAAAATCAGTAGCATCAATATAAAATATAAACAAGTCCAAATCCCAAACGTTGGGAGTTTACGGCCGGAGCTTACGGTCGTAAGCTCCGTCGGATCAATTTTTGCAATTTCTGGCATAATGGCACGGTGAAACACGAAACAAATTACATATTTGTGATCTAGAAGTGATTACCTTTGTGATGATATAAGCGTTTTTCCGACAATCAACAAATTTTTTTTTTTTTTTTGCTTTTGAGAGGGTTTGAAGGTGTGTTTGCGGCCGGAATCTCGTGAATGAGAAGATTCCGGCAGTGAACTCCTTTTACCCTTTCTTACCTTCCCTTACCCTCTTACCTGATAACTACCCAGTATTTTCAACTTTCAACAATTAAAATTAAATTAAAAAACTTTGAGGGTTAATTTAATTTCGAAAATAAAAATAAAAATAAAAAGTAAAAACTAACAAAACACAATTTAATTGCTAGAAAAATAAAAACAAGATAAAATAAAATAAGATAAAACAGTAAAAATAAAAATAAAATAAAATAAAATTTAAAATTGCAAACTAAAAATTAAAAATAAAAATAAAATAAAAAACTAAAATTAAAATTTTAAAAAATAAAAATAAAATTCAAACTAAATTTTGACAAAACAAAAAGAACTTAACCACTATTAATTTTGTGATGCTTGGATCAAAGTTATTGGACAATCTTATTCACTTCTCGGTACCCTTATCTTCACATCTCCATCTGATCGATTGCCAGTATTGTGGTCCACTTAAACATGAAAAACTTTGACAGTTTTGGACATTTTACCAATGACAAGATTCAGGCATATATCTAATTATAAATATCTATTATTATGATAAATCCTAAATCTTAAATGAATTTACCTTATGACCATTTAACTAACTGCAACCAGGGATATTGTTGTCCACCTAAATTGAGCACCGAGATCTACAGACAACCTGTATATGTTCAATTTTGAAGCGTACCAGAATGTGTTTCGCATTTGCTGACATGTTCCAGCCATCAAGAACTTCCAGAGTACTCCTTACACCGGGTGAGCAGACAACCATTCAGAGAGACGATAGATTTAGAATGCATATGTTGTACATCCAGGTCGGATCTTTTCCAATCACGCAAAGGATAAAACATATGACTAACTGAAGTTTCAGAGGGATTGAGAAGAGAATGATGCATATACTGTGTACCAGGTCGGATTTGAAATCACGCAGAGGAGACAATATATGGCTAATAGACAGAAAGAATTGCATAGAAAGAAGATGCAGAGAGATAGAGCTACATATGTTACAGTCCAGGTCAGATCTCTCGATTACACAGAGGAGATAGCATATGAGTAACAGAAGGAAAGAAAGAAATGATATTCTACAGACCTAATTTATCGGAATTTACCAGTCGCCCCATCCAACCGGAATTAAGGACACACTCCGCACATCGAGGAAGAGTGACTCCACAGTTCCAGATACGGGTTATTTAGTGTAACCGACAGATTCCCATGTATATCTCTCTGCTCAACCTATCCGAGCGTCGTGATATCAGGTTAAACGGATCTAACTAGGTCAAGGTTTGTCAAGTCCTTAAAATTTATTAGGTTCAACTTTTCCTAGTCAAGTCCATTTAAAGTCTTTCATGCCTACCATCACATCGAATACAGAGCGTAGACGATTCAACTTAGCTACATTATGCCGATTTAGATTGTCCATTATCACTAGATGATTTCATTTCCCATCACAAAACTTACAACCGAAGTTGTCAACAATAAATTTTAAAATGCTAAACAGAAATGACACTATTTTTGGATTTTTTTTTTTTGTTGTTTTTGGATTTTTATTTCTCCCCCTAAATTTGTGCATGGGTAAGAGTACGAAACAAAATAATGCGCAAATTTAAACTATCCTAAAACAAAAAAATGAAAATGTAAACTAATAAAACCAAAAATAAATTGAGAAAAGAAAAATAAAAATAAAATAAAATAACTTAATCCTCAAAACGTATCATTTTTAGAAATCCCACAAGCACATCAAAGTGAGCTTTGTTAAATGGCTTTGCGATCAAATCCGCCACATTGTTATCAGTGTGGACCTGTTCTATTCGAATTAAAGATCGTTCATAACAGTCTCTGATAAAGTGAATTTTAATGTCGATGTGTTTGGTTTTAGAGTGTTGGAATGGGTTTTTAGCAATTTGAATTGCCGCTTCATTATCACAATAGATAAGGGTTTCTAAGTAATTCAAACCGTAGTCCAACAACTGATGTTGGATCCAGATAACTTGAGAACAACAAGCTGATGCAGCAACGTATTCTGCCTCTGCTGTTGAAGTCGAGACAGTGTGCTGCTTCTTGCATTGCCATGAAACTAATCTATCACCTAGGTATTGACATTCTCCTGAAGTTGATTTCCTGTCAAGCTCATAGCCTCCATAATTATTGTCAGTAAAAGCATAAAGATCAAATTCAGAATTCTTCGGATACCAAAGACCCAATTTAGGGCTTCCTTTGATATACCGAAAAATTCTTTTAACAGCAATAAGATGAGAAAGTTTAGGATTAGCCTGATAACGTGCGCATTGACAGACTGCAAACATAATGTCAGGTCGACTTGTAGTAAGATACATCAGCGATCCGATCATCAATCGATAGAGAGTTTGATCTACGAGCTCGCCTTTAGGATCTGGAGTCAAGAGAGATCATTCAGCCATCGGTGTTGAAGCAGATTTAGCATCGTGAAGCGCGAACTTCTCAAAAATATCCTCCACATACTTAGCTTGATGTAGCAGGATTCCGGTTGAATTCTGTTTAACCTGAAGCCCCAAAAACATGGTCATTTCTCACAACGAACTCATTTCAAATCCTTTCTTCATTACACTTTCGAACTCCTTGCAAAGCTGTTGGCTCGTTGATCCAAAGATTATGTCGTCGATGTATATTTATATGAGTATCTGGTCCTTGTCGACGTGCTTTATGAACAAAGTTTGATCGATAGTGCCGCGAGTGTAACCATGTTCGAGCAAATGCTTTGTTAGGGTTGCATACCATGCTCTAGGAGCTTGATGCAGCCCATATAACGCTTTTTCCAGCTTGTAGACATGATTAGGATACTTCGAGTCGACAAACCCTGGAGGTTGATCAACATAGATTTCTTCCTTCACCTTGCCACACAAGAAGGCAGTCTTGACATCCATCTGAAAAACAGTAAAGTTCATATACGAAGCATACGCTAGGAAGATACGAATAGCCTCCAGGCGAGCTACTGGAGCATAAACTTCAATGTAGTCAAGACCCTCGACTTGTCGAAACCCTCGAACTACCAATTGAGCATTGTTTTACACAATAACCCCTGAATCGTCCTGCTTGTTACGTAGACCCATCGTGTGTCAAGAGACTTTTTTCCCTTCGGTAACTCAACTAATTTCCAAACACCGAGTTTTTCAAATTGGTGCAACTCCTCATGCATTGCATCCACCCAGCTAGGTTCATTTAGAGCCATTTCTACATTCTTGGGCTCAATTTGAGAGATAAAGCAAGAATACAGACATGTATTTACGTCTCCACTCTGGCTTCTAGTTTTAACACCATCATCTAGCTGGCCAATGACGTTTTCGATCAGATGATCGCGTTGAGCTCTTGAGGGTATTTCTTGGCTGATGTCATTGAGAGAAACAGCAAGAGTGTGGATGTTGACACCTCCTTCATTTGTTGGTTGAGCAGCACCAGATGGTTCTGCGACATACTCATCTACAATAAGATCAGGAAAGAGCAATTCCATAAAGGTAGAAGAGACAGCGGAAGCATTATTCGGAACAAACTCTTTCTCTATAGATATATGAGGTGTCGTTCCAGCATCAGAAGAATCAGTATGGACTGATTGAGGACTATCATGTTCCAAGAATGGGCTCCCTTGAGGAGTACAAGAAGACTCTCCCGAAAATGTTGCAGAAGGCTCCCCGTCAGGTGCAGCAGAAGGCTCCCCCTTAGATGCAGCAGAAGGCTCCCCCCTCAGATGCAGCAGGAGATCCTCCCTTATGCGAACCAGAGGTCTCTCCCTCAAGTGAAGCTTTGGCTTTCCCTTTTGATGAAGCAGAGGATTTAGATACAGGCTTGTACATGACTTCTTCATCTTCATCTTCAGAGATACTATTCCAATGCGAACCAGTTCTAGATACATCATTTGAATACACGTTTAAGGATTTGAAAAGTGACGTGTAATCAAACAACCAATCCGGACCCACTCTTGCGTCTATCTCATTCTCTTCCAACCAACGCACGTCATAGGATTCCACAATCTGTTTGGTTTTCTTATTGTAGACTCTATAAGCGGTGCGAGCAGCATACCCTACAAAATAACAGTCATCGGCTTTGGCATTAAACTTCGGGTTGGCATCTAGGTGAAGAAGGGTGCAAGGACATCCAAATACTTGGAAATGACTGACTGACGGCTTGTGTTCATAGTAAATTTCATACGGAGTTTTTATTTGAGCTTTGTTGATAAGCACATTGTTCAAACATAACAGGCAGTGTTTATCGCCTCAGCCCAAAAGCAGACTGGCAGCTTTGAGTCACACAACATCGTTCTTGCAGCGTCTTTGAGTGTTCTGTTCCGCCTTTCAGCAACACCATTTTGTTGAGGTGTATGAGCAGAACTAAATTGACGCAGGATACCCTTTTCAACGTAAAAGTGATTGAGAAGAGAATTCTTAAACTCTGTTCCATTATCGGTACGAAGCGCCTTCACCCTATGATTGGTCTGATTCTCAACAAGTACAATAAATTTCTTGATCAATTCAGTGACGCCAGCTTTGTTGGATAGAAAGAAAACCCACGTAAATCGAGAGAAATCATCAATCACAACTAAACAGTAAGTGCTTCTGTTGATGCTTAGCACGTTCACTGGACCAAACAAATCCATGTGAAGTAATTGAAGAACCTGACTGATTGAGTTGACCTGTTTTGGCAAGTGTGGCTTTCGATGATGCTTTCCTTGAGCGCACGACACACATTTTTTAAACGTAATAAAGTCTTTGACGGGCAGTCCACAGACCATCTCATTCTTCGTAAGACGATTTAGATTCTTGGCATTAGCATGACCTAATCTTCGGTGCTACAACATTGCAGTTTGCTCGGAGATCTTGGAGAATAAACAAGTAACTTGCTCTGGTAGATTGCTATTCATATCAATGATATAGGCGTTCCCATCCCTTTTTGATTTTACGAGAATCCATTCTTCTGGGATGACTAAGCCTGGCTTTAAAATCATGCATTCCTTGTCAGTGAAACGCGTAAAATAGCCCTTGTCACAGATCTGTGAAATGCTTAACAGACTGTGTTTCAACTCGGGAGCAAAATTCACGTTTTCGAAACTTAGAACTCCATTTGACACGGTTCCCCTTTGAGTGATTTTTCCTCCATCTCCACCTGCAAAGGAGACATATCCCCCATTAAATGATTGAATGTTGTGCAGTTGTGCGATATCTCCTGTCATATGTCGGGAACAGCCACTGTCGACAAACCAGGGTCTGACGACATTTCCCCGCAACTGGCCCTGGAAAATGTGCGGGTTTAATTAGATTCGGGCACCCATGTCATGATCTTCCTGGATGATCCCGATGCCTTTTAAGATTTATCACATTTAAACTTCTCTGAGGACATAGATGATATATTAGGAGCAGGTTTGGTAGATTATAACTCACAAACATTCGATTAGGACAATTTCTAGCAATATGACCACTAGTACCACAATTAAAACAAATCTGCTTGTTAATGTTAGAACTTGTACTGCATTTATCAGATTTGTTTTCCCTACCAAGACCCTTGCTTCTCTCACAAGAACAAGCAACAGTATTAGGTTGTGAGGCAAGTGAAAGTGCTAAACTGGTGGAGGGTTGTGAAACTAGTGGTGTTTTAACATCTTTATCACAAACATTCAAATTGTCAACCAAATTGTTCAAAAATTTATCAGACATATTAGAAGCACTCAAAACAGTATCAGAAGTAACAACTGCTGTATCGGGAGAAATAAAAACAATATCAGACGAATGAAAAACACCCCAAGAACTATTGTCACTTAAAACATTCGAAAAAGAATTGTCTTTATTTAAAGCTAAAACTTCAGGTTTAGAATCAGTTTTATGTTCAGACACAGATCCTTTAACTTCGTGATGTGACTGATTCAAGGATTGATCTGCAGGAGAAGTAGAAATGTTAGTACTTTCAAGATTAATAAATCCTCCTGAAAAAAAAACCATAAGATTTGCCATAAACCATAAAAGATTCATTACCAATTTCTTCCTTGGACAGTGGCTTATTCATATATGAATGATTAAAGGGAGGTGGCACATTATTATATCCTAGACCTTTTGATTGATTTCTCTTATATTTCATGTTGTGGTCTATCATATTTGCAACTACCTCACTTGAATGATCATTTTTTCTAACATCAAGTTTGGCAGTTTCAAATTTGCCACTTAAAGTTTCAATTTCAGCAACTAGTTCTGCGTTTTGTTTGACTACATAATCATAGTTTTCGCATTTATTACTGTAGTCCTCCTGGAGTTTTCTAAAGTCTTTTATTTTTTATTCTAGTTGAGCCTTAAGAGGTTTCTGACCTTTTCTAAGTTTATATCCTTCATATCTAAGGTCTTCTACGTCCCTTTTTAATTTGTCATTTAATTCACGAAGGATTTTAAGGCTGTCTAGTTCGCTTTCTAAGTTTTCAATTTTATCATGTAGGGTTTTCACATAATCAATACAAGCCTGAGAACATGACGGGAGACTTACCTTGGATGAGTTAGGTTCATGAGAAGAGGATACCATCAAGGCAAACTGAAGCTTCATCACGTTGTCCTCAGCTGTAACAATCCATGCTGGAGTATCATCCCTTACCTGTGCCAAGTGAGCATTTTTTGGTCCAGAGATGTTGAGAGCTTGTATTTGATCTTCCCAGTCAAACGATTGTGCAACCATAGCCTTCTCATTGTTCGGCTGACCACTGCTTCGACTGTTTCCCACTGCAACAATTGTTCTGTCATTGTTTGCTCTTCTGTCCGAATGTGGGCAATCACGAGAAAAATGCCCTGGCTCGTGGCAGTTGAAGCACCGAAGCTTTCCTTTATTGAACCCAACCTTCCTGTCAGCGCTCATCCCCCAATTATCCTTTCCTGTCTTTTTGGCAAACTGTTTTGCCCTAAAGACTGCCATGGCAATTTTCCATGTGATGTCCATCTCCTCAACGTCCTCCGGATGGATTTGATCAAGATCTGCAAACGAAAATTGAGGAGGAAGTTCCCCAGCTACAAGTGCATTGTAGCAATTGATTAGCCCTGCAGTAAAGACAATGTTTTCATCAAGCTCCTTTCCCTTTGAAGAGGAAGCCACATTTGAAGGAGCAGTCAAAAATGATTGGTTATGTGGCTGGGGTATAGCTCAGGAAGAGGGAGCAGATGGATGAGAGAGCATCTGAGCCTGAGAAGGTGAATTGAAGGAAAACCTGCAGATGAATAAGGGAGTGAAGAAAAAGCATTGTTAGATGAAATGCCAAGGTTTGCAGCTGAGTATGAATTGACATGATTTATCTCTCTTTTCTTGTCATCAATATCACATGATTTGATGACAGCCATCACTTCAGCTAGGGTAAGGCGATTGAGGTCTTTAGTCTTCTTAATTACAGCCACATTCATGTCCCAAGATTTTGGGAGGGCATTCAATAGCTTCTTGTTAATTTCAAACTTTGTATAGAAGATCCCTGCCACTGTCATTTCCGTGTTGAGAGTTGTAAATCGCTACAGTTGGGCTTCCAGGGTCTCTCCAGGCACACAGTTGAACATGTTAAACCGTTGCCTTAACATGTCTTGGGGACTTTCTTGCATATCCTCGTTTCCCTCATATACTTCAATCAGTGCCTCCCACAATGATAAAGCAGAAGTGTATTCCCTGAAACCTTGAGCAATGTCTGGTGAAAGAGCCATAGTTAAAATGGCCAATGCCTTTTCTTGTTCCTCGATAGTCACGAAATCTTCATCGGTGTAGTTTTCGATTTTCTTGTCCACCACCTGTCCTGCAACTGTAGTAGTGATTCTGATCGGATCCTTTATAATGCATTTCCACACCTTGAAGTCCTTCATCTTTATGTACTTTTCGATCCTGTATTTCCACTCGGGGAAACCATCAGTGGACATGAGCCTTGGAATGCGCGTGGTTGTACCCATCACAGCATCGAGTTCTTGATATTGATTAGGATTTTGTGATTCCATTTTTATGTAAAATTAAAATTAATTAATTATTAAATAAATTTTAATTTTAGATTTAAAGAGATTTAATTAATTTTTTTTTAAATATTTACTGTTGATGGCTAAATTCCAAAAATTAATTAATTAAGCTTCGAGACGTGTTTACTGCCGATAAATGTTTACGGCCGTAAACTCCTTGTTTACGGCCCGCGAATTTTTCAAATTCTGAAACAGAAAATTTAAAGACAATTTATCTAAAATCGATTATCAGATAATCGATTTACGGCCAATGACTTTTTCTGTTAAAATTTATTTTATTTTAAGGATTGAATGCAGTAAAATATGATTATTAAAGTCCTTAAATCAAGAACTCGATTTACTGGACAAGGAAATTGTTTGCGGTGTATGATCTTGAAGAGCTTGCAGCCGTGAACTCGAGTTTACGGTCGTAAGCTAAGACCGTAAGCTCCTGAAATCACGAATTTCGACTGGAATAAAAACCCTTCTTTCGCTGTGAAGATCGTTTTGAGAAAAATCGCAACTGTAAGACGTCTTCGACACTGGTCTCGCTCTGATACCAATCGTAAAGCTCGAAAACGAATCTACCAATGATCAAAGACAAATAACAGATGCACAAGATGAAACAATAAGCAAATAAATACCAAATCGAGCTTGCATACGCTTTAAATCAATAAAACGGCAGATACAACTCGGAGAAAATACGAAGGCATCAACAACCTAACAAGTCTGACAAAACGCCCTATTTATAGACTGACTTACAACCGCAAGGAGTTTACGGCCGTAAGGAGTTTACGGTCGTAAACACATACACACCATAAACTCAAGACAAAATTGATTTTCCTACACAATCTCTACCACTAACTATTATGCCTATCCCAAACCATTATACGGGGTCTTTTAAGCTTTCCTTTTCCTTTAAGATCTTTCAAGGATTGTGCCTTATGTGATTGGCAAGCAGGACAGAAATTGGATTTTTGGCACTGATCCTTGGATTTTGAACCGAGACTGAAGGTTCGGCTCTGGTCCTTGGGTTTTGAACAGAGACTAGAGGTTCGACTCTGGGATCTGAAGTTCGGATCAAAACTGTGTTGTTGGTTATGAACTTTAGTATTGTTAGAATTGAAACTGGAGGTTCGGTTCTTAGAGTAAAAGGAATTTGGACCGAAACTTGGTTTTCGGTTCAACTGAATGTTGGCCTTGTTTGAGTGATTTCCAGCTTGAGCAACCTTCTTGGTTTGGACAAAGTCAGGATTTTGAGACTTCCAAAACTGTTTTCTCTCACTCAAGTTTTTCATGTACCTTTGATTTTTTTGGCGCTTTTGATCGGCCAGTTGTTTTTTAGATTTATGGATATTGAAGCCTGGTTTTGGCTTTGGATTTTCCTTTTGAGTCTCGGCTGGATGGGACGCCTTCTTGTTTCTTCTAGTATCTCTTTCGTTCCACTTGTGCTTGGTTTGGCGAAACTTGAGGGTTTGTTAATGGGTTCTGGAACGTATCTACCTTTCACCCTCCATGAGGTTTGCTCTGACAAGCCGACAGTTTCGTCTGCATTATCAATAGGAGCTGACTAGAAGAAATCGTCACAACCTCCAGCGTTGTCTTGATCTATCAAAATTTCCAGTTCTGCTGTTTGTCTTTCTATTACTCCTTTAACAGCATAGACTTGATTTGGAACCCTTTGAACTTTTTGGTAGACCACTGTGTTTTCTTTGAGTTTCTTCGACTTGTTATCTGTTAAGTGAGCATATTCAACCGAGTTTTCAAATATAAGCGGTTTTTCAGTCTCGGTTTTGCTCTTTAGAAACTCTGAGCAATCGATTACGTCTTCCACGGAGATCTCACTCATCTCACTTTCATCATCAAACTCAAATGTACTCTCAATATTCATCGTCATCAATTTGGCATTTGACGAGTCAAATGATTTTAAGGTCTCGGTTTTAATTTTTAACTTATCGTTTTCATCTAAGAGCACTTTTAACATGCATTTATGTTCCTTAGAGTCAATGAAAGTTTCAATTTTGTCCAGACCTATTTTATAAGCAATGGAAGTTTCTTCCAAGGACATGATAGATTCACATTCAGCAATGACCACATCCTCCTTAAACTCAAGGAAGGGCAAGATTATTTTATGAATCTTTTTCCCTATTTCACAATCTAAATGCAATTGCGTGATATTAGTATATAAACGTTTAGCAATCAAGCAAAAAACGTTACGTTGTTTCAAAAATCTTAAATTGTCTCGTTGCAAATAAATTATTTCATCCCTCGCCCTAACTAACTCCTGCTCCTTCAGCTCAATTCATATTCGTCTCTCCTTACTCTTCGTTGACAACCTGCTAATTTGGTCAGTTAGGTTAGAATTTGTTAAGCGAGTTTGCATGAGACTTCGGCTTAGATTATTAAATTTGAATTTTAGTTCATTTAATTCCTTTTCATAATCGATTGCCGGAATTTTAAGAGATTCAAGAAGGGATTGTACCTTTTTGATCAAACGATCGCAGTCGTTGATCTTCTCACTGACAGGCTTGGCGGCAAAGCATTTTTCTTCATGTAGATTCGGTTCCTCATGCTCACTCTCGGTTGACACTCCAACCGTCACCATTAGGCATCTTCCATTCACTTTCTCATCCTCTTGTCTCGCCACAAAAGCTCTACCGTGTGTTGGCCTTCTCACCTCTTCATCCTCTGAATCTATGGACCACACTTCAACCCCGCCAAATTCGTCATCAATCACCTTTTCTTGAACAATCAAGGCGTTCATTGGACCAGCACTAGTTTTCTTCTTCTTTATCTCTTAAAGCTTTCTCATATGATAAGCTTCATCATCTTCACTCTCTCTTCTCTCGGCTAACTTTTTCAACATGCAATCCTTGGCAAAGTGATTCTTTCCGTGACAGTAATTGCAATCATACCCTGAGTCACCCACTGGTTTGTTCTCCTTCTTTTCATCCTCCTGCTGAGATGTATTCTTTGGCTCTTACTTTACCTTTTTTGAACTATAGCTTCCTTGCCAGTTTCGGTTCTTACTGACAGGGAATTTCTTCCGAGCAAACTTCTTTGGATTCGACACCATCATCGCATACTCATCACTCGTAAGATCACACTCCGACATGTCATCTTCCTCTTCTTCTTCAATCACATTTTTGTTCTTTGAGACAAGAGCTAGTGAGCCGACACCAGAGACTAACTTCACTTCTTTTGACACTGTGCTTTCATGAGACTTTAGAATTCCCATAAGTTTCGCTAGGGAATAAGCCTTGAATTGTTCATGTGCTTTCACGGTTGAGACAATCGCCATCCACTCGGGTCTTAAACCATTCCGGAAGGTGACTTTCTGTTCAATACCCTTCCTTTCAATACCATGCTTTGTCATCTTGTTGAGCAGATGATTGTAGCGATTAAACATCTGAAGCAAGGTTTCTTCAGGTTTTTGTGCAAACGCCCCGAACTTAGAGAGAGGCAGAGTTTGAATAGAGTGTTCTAGATCCTCATCGGTTGAATACAGTTCTTTCAACCTATCCCATATGTCCTTAGCTGTAGTGCATGAACTCACTAACTGGAAGGTGTTAGCTTGTAAAGCAAATCTGATCATTCTTAACGCCTTTACATTGCACAGCAGTTTATCTTTTTCGTCCTGAGGAATCTTATCCTCGTCTGCTATCAGTTTGTTATACTCCTTTTGGGTTCCACATCTGTATTCGTTCCAGAGTGAACAAACGGACCCAACGTGATTGCTTCCCAGATGAGATACCCGTTATCATCAGACCCAACCACATAATCTTCAAAGTGATGCGCCCATACCTCATAATCCTGCGTGTAAAGAATGGGTACTCTTGTAGTAGATCCAATGTTGTTGGAGATGTTGATGGGATTAGATTGTACGTCGTCTTGAGACATGATGAGCCTTCCTTGAAACTATTAGAGTCTGACCTGTAAACTTGAGAATAAGGTTTTATCAAAAACACCAGTTTCCGTCGATAAGAAAACGACGGCTCCTATATATTCGATAAAAGCGGAAACCCTATAGTATTCTTCAAACAGAAGGAATGTGTATTTGTTACACAGTCTCCTACTCTGATACCAATTGTTGGAATTAAAATTCTAGTAGGATCGATATGTTCTAAACAGTAAATAAAGCAATAAGAACAAGACACAGGAATGGCTCAAACAATGCTGAATGATTAAACTTTAACACCCCAGAAGAGCTCGATGAAGAACTTCGACTCTAGAGGTGTTTTAGGGTTAAAGAACGATAATCTAAGTAATAAACTCAAGAACGTATCTAATGCATACATGCATGCACTATATATACTACATAACCCTAACAAAACACGCATGGACAGGCCCAATCCGGTTAATACAAAACAAAGCCCATGATGCAACATATTTATCCTACACAAATATGTCCATATATGTTGATACAACATCTTTTATGGCATGTTCCTACAAACCAAGAAATTATTTTGAGCATACACTCATCTCTATAGGATATGTAGACTGTTCTCATTTCAATATAGGCAATAATACAACCTATAGTTTTAGCAAATCAATTGTCAAAAGGATAATATCCGCAAAAGATTGGGGATTGAGTAACCTTCATAAAAAAGAATTTTCAATACCTGAATCGAAAGTGTTTTTAAATTTAATTATTGGGGTTATATTGATAGTTTTCATAAAGCATTTTTATATGAAAGTCCCAATCGAAAATATTCTTGGTTTATTAAAGTTTATGAAAATGTTTATAAACAAACTATTCCAGTATGGTTCATAAGATGGTGAATATCATATGGTCCAAGTATATATATATTCTTCTTGAAGATCCGTTTAGAAAACTATATGGTTAATGGATACCAATCTTTCCTAAATATAAAGAAGCTTCAACCCAAATTAAGGGTGGAACCGAAGTTCTATCTTCTTTACATTTCTTTATTGTATTTTCTATTCCATGGATATGGAAATAGGTTCCTAAAGTGGATTATAGTACAAATAAATTCTCAACTTTACAAATGTTATACCTCTCAAAAATTTGGCCATAAATGTTGCAAAAGGACCCAGAAACAAAGGAATTATATTCCCAACAAACTATTGATAATATGAAGTAGAAAAGTCAATAAATTTGATCAAAAATAGAAAGGTCAAGAAAATATTTTTCATAAAATAGCAGAAGATTTTTAAGCTAAAACTAAGAAGGAGCCATCTAAACAAGATATTATTAAAGCATATCTTGCTTTAGTTAAGGAATACCTGATCAAAAAAATTTATTAACCCGTATCCACAAAATCAGATAGCTCGATGATTTCATCTGAAGAGGAGAATCAGTCTCAATTCTTAGTTGGTGAATCCCAAATATTGAAGATAATTTCCCTTGAGTATATAAAAACAATTTACTCAGAAAGAATCTTTCAAAAGACAAAGAATCAACAGCACAATAGGCCGCATTGGAAGAAAGTAAGGTATAATAATTCAACTTTACTATAATGAGGCTCTCCATTATCATAAAGAATGGAGTCATTTTATCAGATGTATAATTTTGTCGGCCATATTACTACGCCTCTCTATTATTTATATAAATTAGTTTTAATTTTAGTTATAAGGGCTTGTATGTTTTCATTTTGAGGTAGAGTTTTTTGACCTCCCTTTCTTTTTATTGTAAAAGAAAACCCTTCTTAGTTTGCAATAATATTTAAAGTTTGGAGGATCAGCATTCACTTGAAAGCCTTATACTTTGTAAGTTTCTTACCTTATTTATATTATTCAAGAAATTTAATTTGGTTTGTATTAGCCTAATGGAAGGCTAAATTACTTAAGTGTTGAATAATCTATGAAATTATTTCATGACTTGATTATGGAATAGTATGAGGAAAATTTAATATATATATATATATATATATATATATAAATATATATATATATATATATATATATATTACAAAAAAAATCTTAAAATATTTTAATTAAATTATTGTTTGATGACTATACCGATCGTTTGAGAACAATTATATATTCTGGTAACCATAAGTCGTAAGTGAGCCCATGTATTGCCAATAGGTGGTGTTTTTAAAGGCCAATATTTAATGACTCGGTTTTACCAATAGGTGGCATTGTTTATATTGGTTGTGGAGGTGGTGGTGGTGGCAGAGGTGGTGGTGGTGGTTGGTGGCAGCGGTGGTGGTGAAGTGGAGGCAGTATATTCATATATGAATACAATTATATGTACATTTATATGTGAATATTACTCATCCCCCATTGCCCCGGTACGCTTTAGCGTTTTCTAGCAAAAATAAATAATTAGTTGAGAATGGTTCCCCGATTCTCAACTTTTTTTTTATTTTCTCAATAGATCTTACATCTATATATATATATATATATATATATATATATATATATATATATATATATATATATATAGTTATATATAGTTATAATGTCAATGGACATCTATTGTGCGGACGTATGTGGATAGTCCTATTCTATGAGAATGACTAAGAGAATAGGTTGTGTGTAACGTGAATACATTCAACAATACACAACTATCATAATTATCATGCATTCATCCACATTATTATTCATATATATAATCAAATTGTAAACATGCTTTGTCAATGTAACCCCTAAAAGAATTGTATTTTGTTTACATCTGGAATAAAATAAGTATAGTCAAACTCATAAAAAGTATATCTATTGGTTAAACGTAAATTCAAGTGGAATGAAAGCCAAACAAGATGTCAATTCACTTCAAATCGTTCATCACAAACACAATATCAACACTTCATCTCCACCGGGTTCACCATGTATGCTTTTTCTTTTTTTCTTTTTTAAAATTCATTATTGTTTTAGGTTTTTTGAGAATTATAATTAGGAACATGCATTTAATTTATGCCATAAATGTCTTGTTATGCCATTGATAGTTGGTTATAGAATAATGATTTCTTTAATTTTATATGTTAGGGTTTATTTGAATAATGAGTTATACACACATATAAAAAAAATTAAAGGAAAAACAACACGATCTTCCACAGTTTATCTTAAAATAGATGAAATTTCAAGATATTCAATGTTCTTTACCTGTTGATGTGGATTTTGATAGTTCAACCAAAAACTTACGCCTTTCCAACAAGAGACATTGGAGGCTCGCATCGATTTAGCATTTCATGGTTTTAGTATTGGGTTATGAGAGTTCTTAGACAATAAACAGGACAACGGAAGCAACATAAAATCATAACTCACATAAGGAAATATGTTCACTAGATCTAGGAAACTAGTACATAAACATAATCAAGAGGGACAAAATACATACACTTGTGTTCTTTGGTTTCTTTGATTCCACCGGTTCTCAACTTTTTTTTTCTCAATAGATCTTACATCTATATATATATATATATATATATATATATATATATATATATATATATATATATATATATATATAGTTATATATAGTTATATATAGTTATATATAGTTATAATGTCGATGGACATCTATTGTGCGGACGTATGTGGACAGTCCTATTCTATGAGAATGACTAAGAGAATAGGTTGTGTGTAACGTGAATACATTCAACAATACACAACTATCATAATTATCATGCATTCATCCACATTATTATTCATGAATAAAATTAAATACAATATATGGTATAATGATATTTATAGTTGTTATTATGATTAGTTAATTTTATAAACTTTATTTTCTTAAGATATTAATTTCTATCATTGTAATTATTTAAAACATCAAACATTGTTTTTGTTTTTAAAGATAACGATATAATTTTTGTGGATAATGTTACTTTTAACTATTGTTGTTGTAAGTTATTTTAAATAACGTATTTGAAAACTCCTAATTATTTTAATTTGGTTTAAGAAGCTTAACTTTTTTAAAATTTATTTGATGAATATCTTTAGTTTCTTTGATTGTAGTTATTTAAAACAACAAACATTGTTTTTGTTTTAAGATAATATTATAATTTTTTATATAATATTACTTTTAATTATTCTTATTGTAAGTTGTATTTAAGCTACTTATTTGAAAATTATTAATGATTATAAAAAATAGTTTCATGGTTTTTTTTGTTAATTTAGGATTATAATTTAGATTTAACACTACATTTATAACTTTTAACTATTTGTAGAATAATCAAGAGGGACAAAATACATACACTTGGAGGATCCAAAGTAGAATCTTTCTTTTGTGATCGTACCCAAGACATAAATAACATGCATGAAAACACCCCAACATGAAGCACGCCAAAAACCAAAATGGTCCGACATTGGAAAAGCTCTACTCGGGCGTAGAGAGCTATGCGACACGTAAAGGACTTTTTAGGGTTTTTTCTGTATTTTCGAGAACATCATCGAATTCGCTAGGGCTTTGACTGATTTCTCTAACATTTGAATCTGGGTATTATGTCTATTTATATGGCATGGATTCAAACAATAACAGTAAATATCAGGGCTTAAAATAATTGTGTCTAACTTTATCCTGATATTTTAATCCTTTATTCAGAACATTTTGTTCCAGTTATGTTCATTTTTTTCTTACGTGTAACCTAAAAGGACACTATTATTTATAGTAATATTACCAACTTGTTGTAACTATGGGCATTGTTCTCCAATAGCTCCCGCTTTCACTAGGCACTAATAATAGTTTGGTCCAATAAGCACTAAACATAGACAACGAGTATGCAATCTGATTGTAACCACTGTACTTATTGCAACTTTGCAATATATATTCCTTATACCAGTGATTTCAAGTTCATTTGATCTTCACGATATCTATATGGACATGAGTCGTGGATCATGACTAACTCTCAATGCTCAAGATTATGTTTCTTGATAGAAACTTGTGGCGACCTTATCAGACTGATTGTTGATTTGATCAACTTAGTCTTAACTTGGCCGAGCATTTGATTGTCAGCACCAAATCATTGGGGGGGGGGGGGGCAGTGATATCTACTTCTACTGTTTTGGATGAATGATCAAATAAATTTTGATTGCATAGGCATGTACTATTCCTTATATAATATCTGATCAGTCCATTTATAGTTGCCAGTTACAAACAACGTTGTGGAAAAACCAAGACACAACAAATTGTAGAATGGACCCTCATGTATCTATATTTGAAGAATATAAAATATAGCTTTCTTAGAATTACTCATGACATGATCCATGGAGTAATCTCGAAGTGTGGTTACTCCAATACTTAAAATCTCCATTTTCAAGTACTTATGAGTATTGGTTGAATACTATGTTATGTCCATTCTTATGAACAATCTATCAATGCATCGTGGCAAGCTTAGATCACTACTTACTTCCAAGAGTAAGACTGATTGTGGATATTTGAATAAGTTAATATTCTAGAAGTGACTCCAAACATGCAAAAGAGGAACACGATGATAGACTAATGAAATGACTGATCACCATCATATATTAAGACCCCACTTAATAATCCCCAAATCATATAAAGACTTACACTACTTCGATTCCCAAATTAAAATTAAATGAAACTAAAAGTGATCAAGCCAACTCATTTTTAAATCTATTGTCTTTAACCTTGTGTGACTATCATACTTGCTCAATAATATTGGATTAGAGAATGGATCGACAAGATTGTCTTTCAATATTACTCAATTGGCTATGATGTCCTCTCATATGACTAAATGTCAAATGTGATGTTACTTACTGAGTATGTACCATGTGATCTTATGTGACATGGGTTCCTCACTCGGGGTAAATTCACTCTATAGTCACAAGACACTTCAAGAGAACCATCAGTGATCGAATTCAACACTGAGGTTATAGATGAATCTCTTTTAATCATATGGTTTGTCTTTGCAATCTAACTAAATAAAATATTATCTAAGTTTACTATTATATCCACTTAGATGTTTTACTTGATACTTGCCACACCCTGATGATGAACTCAAACAATCAAAGATAAATTTGAGAAAAAATATGATATTGTGAAGATGATTAATCACAAACATTTAGACTAGAGGGAGTGTGTCATACCCCCGGCCACCAATGGAAATGCCAATATGCGCGATGTAATTCAATGATCATAGTTATTGAATATACATTTTAACACCCTTGTTCTCTACAATCTAATCATAGTGGAAAAGATACTTAAAATTTAAAACTTTTACATCCTAGGTTAAATCAAGTGAGCATAATATAAATTTATCTATTTATATAAAAAGAAGAATACAAGATTAGCATCCTCTTACTTAAATTGTGATCGTGAGCTCCTGTCTTCTCCATTGGTACCATGGCTAATGATACTCGCACCTGCAAAGACATATATCTCCACTACATCAGACACTAGGTCTGATGAGTTATTCTACTATCTTTTATTACTTTCTTTCTCGTAATTCATACTCATCCTTACAGTTGATTCTCCAACTCATCTTGTACTCTGTTCATATCTTACTCTGTCTCTAACTATATATCTTCTCTATTATTCCTCTCATACTCTATTCAATCTCATTTGTATTTAGCCTAATTGACTCTATTATATATCAACTCTGTTAAATCTCAATCACTTTGTATATCTCTACAAATCTCATATACTTTATATATCTCATCTAGTATATCTCATCTCGACTCAGTCTCATATGCTTTGTATATCTCATCTCATACCAAGTCTCATATACTTCATACATATCTCATCTTATACTCAATCTCACATACTTTGTAAGTCTCATCTCAATTAGGTCTTCCATAATCTATGTATACTCATGCTCAATCTTGTATACTCTATATCACTCATCGCATACTCAGTCCCGTGTACTTCATATATTTCATCTTATACTCAATCTCATACACTTTATATGTCTCGTCTCAATTAGGTCTCGTATTATATATATA
Organism: Lactuca sativa; assembly: GCF_002870075.4. Taxonomy (NCBI): domain Eukaryota; kingdom Viridiplantae; phylum Streptophyta; class Magnoliopsida; order Asterales; family Asteraceae; genus Lactuca; species Lactuca sativa. The sequence goes on along the minus strand of NC_056623.2, from coordinate 163,528,250 downwards.
TATATATATATATATATATATATATATATATTTCATTCTCAATCTCATGTAATTTGTATGTCTCATCTCAGTTAGGTCTCATATACTCCATATATATCTCATCTCATTTTCAATCCCTTGTACTATGTATGTCTCATCTATACTCTATCTTATATACTATGTTACAACACAGTTCTACATGATCTCATATACTATGTATATCACATCTGTACTCAATATCACATTCTCATATCTCAATCTCATTCCCGAAGGACATATACACATATCTCGATCTCATTCTTGAAGAAAGTATACTAATATGTCAATCTCGTTTCCAAAGGCAATATACTTATATCTCATTCTCATTCCCAAAGGAAAGATACTCATATCTCAATCTCATTCCCGAATGAAATATGCTCATGTTCCCAAAAGAATATCAATCTCATTTCCCAAAGGAAATATACTCATGTTCCTGAAGGAATATCAATCTAATTTCTCGAAGGAAATTATGCTCATCACATGCTCTACTACATGTCTCTATGTATATCTCATACATTTACTCCAATCATATACATACATGCTCAGATACATGATATCTATGTATATTCATGCTCTATCTTCAACTCATAATTTGATGGCATTCACTTAGTGCCTCAAGGTTCTCATACATAGATGCATAAATATAAATATTAAACATATAATAATCATAAGAAAGAGTGAGAATAATAACTCATATTATCAGTTAGTGAACAATAATTGTCCCACTTTGGCTCCTTTTGTCAATTACTGCATCTTGATCCATCTTTTGCTCCTAGGCCTATTCATACACATTCACAAGTATCTTAATATGTGTCTTAGCCTATTAAGAGCTTAATTACTCTTAAGATCAAAGTAACCACTTAATAGAGTAAAACTCTATCTTTCCATTCTCTGTCTCAAAATCTCATTCAGTTGATGAATTAAAAATTTCCCAAGACCTAATTCATTATAATCTAACTCTAAAACATCAATTACTTTAAATCATTAGTTAGGGTTTCAAACCATAACTCTCATTGAATTGGTTTCACCATGTAAATCACTTCCTAAGATTGTTAAAAGCTTTTATACACTATCAATAGCATCATAATTGAGTTACAAATTCATTAAATCAAGCAATCTAACCAAATTAAAGATTCCACCACTGAAGCACAAAGATTCATAGAAGGAAGAAATCATTAACTCAAAGGCAAAAGGATGTTAATCCATAAAATCTACCATCTCTAACTCATCTTGGCACCATTTTTGCATCATAATCTCCCATCTCTGCTCCCAATTGATCTCCCAGGAAGAATGATCGAAATAATCTCTTAAAATAAATTATATTTTGTTTTTTGTGCATCATCATGTCGTAACAAAGGGCAGTCACATCATGATGGTTGCAGATCAGCTGATTCCATTCCAACTCGGGATAGTTTTTCTTTCAACTTCAAACACGCTTACACTCTTCGTTTCTTATCCATTTTCAATGATCTTTATATCTATGCAAAGCTGGGAACGTATTCTATGACTCTATTAAGTCATTTCTCAAATAATTAATGCAAGTCTTAATTTATTAAGTTACAAAGTAGACCCAAAAAGCATAAAATACCAATTTTACCATTTTAACCAAAAGTGCATTTCTCATGCATTCTTTCTCTAGAACTTACTTATCTAACCACTTATACTTACTTAAACTTATCTTGGCGATTTTCATGAAGTTATAAATTCATATTCACATCTTTTTTCTCAAAAATGACCAATTTGCCCTTTTTGGTCAATATTTGACTAAAAGTTAAATCTTTGTAAATTTTGGGTTGTTACAACATTGAACAATACAAAAATATAAACTTATATTATTACCAAAATAAAAATTACATTGTCGTTGACTATTTCTAAATTACAATACATGCCTAACAGTTTGGCGACTACAAAAATATAGTATAATAACAGAAAGTCTTATATGCGAGCTCTACCAACTGAAATGGTCATGAGAATACATACATTAAGATATGTCAATAATGGTGTTGGTGAATTATGACGGTTTTGACTGCATAACTTTTTATAACTCAAACGTGTCTTTTATATAAATGTTTTGAATATTGAGATATATAAAATGAAGTTATTTTCCCTTTTTTAAAATATAAACATAACTAGTTTTCACCTTTGAATTTCCATACAAGTGACGGTATTTTTTATATGAATAACTTATTATAAACAAGTTTATAAACATTATTTTGTCATGTCTTAATATCTATTAAGTTTTATCTTACTTAATTTGCAAACTGACACTTAATCAATAGAGCAAATCCACAAAAGTGATGGTATTGTTTATATGAATAAATTATTATAAATAAGTTTATAAACGTTGATTTGTCATGTCATAATATTTATTAAGTGTTATCTTACTTAATTTGGAGACCGACACTTAATGAGTAGAGAAAATCCTCCCACTACTTACAGTCTAAATTCCAACTCGTAAGAGTGAACATTCCTTATATGAATCTTATTCCAATTCTATATGGAAACAAGGAAAACCTTGGGTCTATAACAAGCTTACAACCAAACTATGACATAAAACCTCAACACCAGTACAGAAGGGAGCGTACTCAAAGTCAACATCAACGCTTTATCCACATCGTGGAATAAGTAAGGACATGAAACCATTACGCCAGCATTGAAGGGAGCATGCTGGAAGTCCAAACCGACACTCTATCAACGTTGTGGAATAAGTAAAGACATGAACCCACCACATCATCACTAAAGGGAGCATGTTGAAAGTCCACACCTACGCTTTATCAATGTCGTAGAATAAGTAAATACACGAAACCACTGCACCATCACTAAAGAGAGTGTGATGAAAGTCCACACCAATGCTTTATCAACGTCGTGAAATAAGTAGAGATGGAACGTCAGTGCCCAATTCGACTCTTCAGATGATGGTTGTACCTAGCGACCGTTGGTGAGTCTGTCTACCCGTATAAATCTAAGCAATCGATCATATACCTGTCATTCCTCGTTCGTTGCGGATTAATGGTTATAGAGTAGAAGGTTTTACTAATATCTGTACTACTAGCTAGGAAATGAACATAACTTATATAGGAAAACCTGTGTGTGTTAGATCCTAACAAAGTGTGTAGGCAACCTAGTTCTAAACTTTCCGGTATACGTTTATTAGATTACTAGGCGAATATCCGCGTGTTGCACAGAATACAACAATATAGTTGACATCTGTACAAATATATGTTTTTTAAATATATCAATGACGTTGTTGTTAGCTCTTATATAATAAATCTTATAATAGGTTGATATAAACATTGTTTTTTTGAATTATATGATAATGTAGACATCTTTTAAAATTCTATAGTCTCGATTGTCTCAATGGCTTATATCTACAGCCTATTCATGAATAAAATTAAATACAATATATGGTATAATGATATTTATAGTTGTTATTATGATTAGTTAATTTTAAAAAGTTTATTTGCTTAAGATATTAATTTCTATCATTGTAATTATTTAAAACATTAAACATTGTTTTTGTTTTTAAAGATAACGATATAATTTTTGTGGATAATGTTATTTTTAACTATTGTTGTTGTAAGTTATTTTAAATAACGTATTTGAAAACTCTTAATTATTTTAATTTGGTTTAAGAAGCTTAACTTTTTTAAAATTTATTTGATGAATATCTTTAGTTTCTTTGATTGTAGTTATTTAAAACAACAAACATTGTTTTTGTTTTAAGATAATATTATAACTTTTTATATAATAGTACTTTTAACTATTCTTATTGTAAGTTGTATTTAAGCTACTTATTTGAAAATTATTAATGATTATAAAAAATAGTTTCATGGTTTTTTTTTGTTAATTTAGGATTACAATTTAGATTTAACACTACATTTTATAACTTTTAACTATTTATAGAATAGTCTATTGATATTTTTCAGTTTAACTGAAATTTTGATTTAAGTTAACTGTTTAACATTATATTGAATTTAATAATTTAACTATATTGCATAAAATCATAAATTATACAAAAGTTGTGACTTTCAAATGACAACTGTTTACTTACAACAACATATCTAAACTAATAAGTTACCTATAATATTTTAAAAAATTATAGTGATAATTTTATAAACATAAGTAAAATATAATATTTTAATATCGTAGTTTGGTTAATTTATGATTAAAATGTAGTTTTAGCATTAATTTAACATTATTAACTAATTTATAATAATTATTAGAAAAAATTGAAAAGTCATTGAGGTTTCAACTGCATGTGGTGAAGTAAAAATGTCTCATTTATATAAATTTAAAATATATGTTTTTTAAACATAAAAATGTCATATTTAACTTTGATATAATAATTCGTATACTAATTTAGTATAAAATATTGATTATTTTGAATTATATTATCATATTAAAACTATATAGGCTTAATCGTCTCAGTGGCCTCTATCAGCATGTTACTCATAAATAAAATTAAATAGAGTTTATGAATTAATTTTATTTATAGTTGTTGTTATGATTAATTAGTTTAAAAAATAGATTTTAAAAACTATATTTGATTAGCTTTTTAATTTCTATTACTGTAGTTATTTAAAATATCAAACATTGTTTTTATTTGTAAAGGTAACAATGTTACTTTTAACTATTATCATTGTAAGTTATTTGTACGATACTTATTTAGAAATTATTAATTTTTATAAAAAATAGCTTTAGGAAATATTTTAATTGATTTGGGATTACAATTTAGTTTTTACGTTTAATACTATAATTTATAACTTATAACTATTTACAAAATAGTCATTGAATTTTGTTTAATTTTAATCGTAATTTCCATTTAAGTTAATACTTAAACCCTGTATTTAAATTAACAACTTAAATATTTTATACAAATTATTCAAAAGTTGTGACTTTAAACTACAATTTAAGCACATATCAAAACTAAGTAGCAGTAAAATATGTTGTCAAGATTAGTTAATTTTAGGATTACAATTAGCATTTTACACCTATTTAACACTATCAACCAATGTATAATCATAATTATAAATTAATTGAAAAGTAATAAGAGTTTCAAATATATACGGTAAAAAGAAAAATATATCTTTCAGATTTACATGGAAAATTTAAAATATTCACGACTTTAGTTAGTTACTTTTCTGAAACGGTACAAAACAAATGATAACATATATATGATCTAATATATATTGATTAAAGCACAATATACAACAATTGTATTAAAAGAATCCCAAAACCAAGAAAAATAAAAAAAATAATTATTATATAACATACTTACAAATTAAAAGCTATAACATAATAATATATCTCGAAAAGTGGTCATAAGACCTCAAACCAACACAAAAACCTTCAACCTTGTTTTCTTTATGAAGTTTGTATCTGGTTTGTACGCATGTCTACAACACAAAAACCTTTAAATGTGGTCAATAGTAACGTTTCATTAAGTGCTTATTAAACATAATATAAGTTATAATACCTTTGAGTGTTAAATCATTATTAAGAAGACTTTTGCGTTGTATTAGTTAAAAGATGGGGGTTTCAAATGAATGTGGTTTGAACCAAAATGCTTCTATATAGCCTTGGGAGTTTCAAATGCATGAGGTTTAAGGAAAAATGCTAGCTTTATAAGATATATAGATATTAATAGATAGATTTTAATTCTTTATTGTTTAGGAAAAACAATGGTCTAAGTCTTAGATTTTTAAATTCTACAAGACTGCACATTCCGAAAACTTGTCTTAAGTTTTGTGATATAATTTGGGCAGCATGATGATTGTGTTCTAGATAATTTCCAGGTTTCAATTAACATGAAACCAAAAATTTCCATATATTCAATGATTTATATAATCTTTAAGATCCATTATCTATAATAACACAATTTTTAACATGGAAATCAACATTCATGGATATGTAACAAAATTCGTATATGGAAATGTAACTCATCGGTTTTAACGTCATTTTTACATGTCTTCACATATATATATATATATATATATATATATATATATATATATATATATATATATATATATATATATATATATATATATATAAAGTGTGCATGCATGTATAAATAAACATAATTTATGATTTTTCAAAAACTCTTAAATGTGTGTATAACCATGTTTTCCACAACACTATCTAGACATAACATATTATAATAACATATGTTTTTATGAAAATTTAATGAGATGTAGTCTTTTTTTAATGATTTTCAAGACTTATGAATAAACTTTCAAGATTTATGAATACCCATATAAAATGCGTTTTAAGTTAACGAGACTTCAAGATCATCAATAAACAATAAAATCAGATGTATTCTCTCTCAAAACTTGTAAAACATAAAAGAGGGGTCGTAGAAACTCACCATCGTCTCGTGAGGTTAGTCCTTTTTGAGTTTCGGGATGCTTTTAGGTTCACCAAATTTTGAATGAAATGGTTATTGCACAATCTAGGCACACAAGATCATGGAAAATCCAGTTAGAGTTTAGAAGACCATTTTTGAACATAAATGGGTTGTTCTGTGACAAAAGAAGAAGGAAAAGGATGGATATTTTACCTCAGATTTTTGTATCGAAGTAGCGGATCAAAAGAGGGTTGAACACAAGTAGAATTGAGGAGCAAAATATGGAAGTTTTTGGATTCTTTTACCACTCGAAAATAACTCCTTTTGGGTTTGTTTTGTGTCTTTGAAAATTAGTGGCAAACAAGGGGGCTGAGGGGGTGTTTGGGGTTGTTAAAATCGAAAAAAGAAAGAGGGAAGAAGCTGGAACTAGGGCTGGAACAAGGAGCGGCAACCACCCTTCCTCTTCGTTGATGCTTGAGATCGAGCGTACGCGTGCGCAAGAGAGAGAGAGAGAGAGAGAGAGAGAGAGAGAGAGAAAGAGAGTGTGTGTGTGTGTGTGTGTGAGAGAGAGAGAGAGAGTAGAGGCAAGAGATGAAGATGTTTAGAGAGTGTTTAGGAGGAATAGAGATATAGAATCTGAGAGAGAGTTCGAGAGCAAGGAGATGTAGACATTGCAACAATTTTCACCGATCATTATTTACGGAAACTGACAAACATTGAGTATAATAAACTTGATATGTAATATATATCAATCTATGATAAAAATATAAAGTTTCGTATTAACATAAATAGGAAAAATCAACTAAATCGCCCATAAATCATAAAAATAAGTGCACAAAAAGTTATCTTATTTATAAAATATTTCAAAAGTACGTGTCTTCTCGATCCTGAAAATATAAATTTCATATAAACCCGACTCCGTATGAATTAGATATGATTTTTGTAACATATAAAAGTCAGTCGCGCACAAGAAATGTGTGACGTAAAAAGGTATGAAGAGAATGGTTGACTTTTAGCTAAAGTCACCAAAAGGAAAATCGTAGTACTCATTAAGATAAACATTTTGAGAAAAAAAAATGCCAAAATTAGAGTCCGTATGAGAGAGAGAGAGAGAGATGATTTTTGCAAAATCATTAAATAGTATAAAAATAATGGATAAAAATAAAGTTGAAATTGACCAGTGCAACCTAAAGGAAAGTTGTAGTACTCATCGATAGCTATGTGCGGATATAAAGAACGTTAAAAACGAAGCTTGTGTGAGGAAGTTTCAGATTTTATAAGAATCAAACATTTTTTGCGTGCCCGGTTTACAACCAGCTTCCAGAAGGGGATACATAGCACAAGCAGATTTTGGACACGTGTCAGCAGCATAATGGAGCCATGTCTCTTGAGCGCGACGCGTCCCTCCCTTGCGTGACACACATTCTCCGTATAAAAGGAGCTGCTGATCCACTCCTTCGTTGCTCAACCTCATTCATCTCTCTCTATCCCTCTCTCTCGTTTTCTACTTCAAAAATCCTCACAAAAATCCTAGAAATTTCTTCATATATATAAGTTGAGATAGACACCCATATAGGTGATCCTACTCTAAAGCCATAATCAAATAAGGAACAAGCAAGAATGCCTTATCAAGAGCCCTTAGTCTATCCTACATGACTATCTATAGTCCCAATGGAATCCCTTTACTCAAGATAACTAAAACTGGTGGGCCGGCATTAGTTCTTTCGAACCATAGGTAAAATGAGGCAAAACTCACCTAAAATGAAGAAACCCGAAAACTGAAACATGTTTCCCTTTCTGCACCGTGTGCTCCTGCGAATCTGCTAATCACCAAAACCAAGTAAAACCTTAATTAACAGTCTGAAACCCTTAAGTTTGACCTAAAGTCAAACTTGGTCAAAAGTCAATGGTTAACAAAAGTCAACAAAGTCAAAGTCCATAGCAACTATGTACACCTAACGTACGCTGCCTGATGTTATTTCTCCATTAAGTACTTTATCACTTAAGAGCTTTTGTCTAGAGCTCAGATCTAGACTCAAAACATCGACTTAATTCATAAAGTTTCCATCTTTATGACTCTCATTGTCTAGAAAAGGTCCAAAAGCCAAAACCCTAACTTATTAATCCATTAAGACATCATAATTCTTGCATTGAAGGGATAGACAGACGAAGATCACATTTTTATGGTTCATAATATCTTCATAATGGATATACTTTCCAACTTTATCCATTAGAATGGTCCTAACAAACAAGATCTAGTCTTTAAGTCTCAAAGGGACCAAAAGTTCATCTTTTTCAACTTAATCCATTAAGTCCAAGTCTCCAACCTTCATATCCGAATCAATACGATGTTTAGAGGGATAAAGTTTCCAACTTTATCCATAACAAGGTCACAAACTTTCAAGATCTAAACTTTATGCACTTAAAGTGACCAAAACCTCATAACACCCAAAACTAGCTAGATCTAACAATTGCATCATCAATATTCAAATTTTATACCTCCAGAAGAAAGATCATGGTAAACAAGGTTTGGATCTACAAGTTATAATGCAACTAACAATTCTCCAATGAGCTCATTCTTCTCCAAGATGCACCAAGAACACTCCAAAGCACTTAGAGCACCTTCTTTTTCTCACAAGGCACAAACTAGGGTTAGGGTTTGAAGGGAGGACATTGAAGGGGTGGAGGCTGAGAATGGAAAGGGTTTGAGGGAGTTAAGGAGATTAAATAGGGCTCAAAACCCTCAAATTTGGGTTTGGAATCTAATCGCATATGCCCAGCATGCTCCTAGTACGCCCAATATACCAGGTTGAGTCCCTGCGATCCTCCTTGCCTAGTACACCCAGCGTACTCCTCGTACGCCCAAAGTACACGGCTAGCCCAAAACCATCCTAACTTCAAACGGTCGTAACTTCTTCATTCCAATTCTGTTTCCGACGTTCATTATATCCACTAAAAGGTGTTAAAAAGCTCCACGATATTACCTAAATATCTTGGACTAAAAACTTCTCGAACAAATCCATATTTTATGCAAGAACCCATCCTATGACTTTTCCCTTTCTACCTTTCGACCCAAAATATAATTCAAGTGTAACGCCGTAAGAATTAGAACAATTTTTCACATTTCCAAAACACACTTTTCATTCATAATTATCAATAAAATCACAATGTTTCATATCTCAGTTTCACAAAACATTTCCCAAAATCAAAATACACAAAACTCCACGTGTGTGTACGAATCATGCCGGCACCTTCCCGCGATCATCACTAGTACCTGAAACACGTAACACATAACATTGTAAGCATAAATGCTTAGTGAGTTCCCCAATATACCACATACAACACATACGCCACTCGAGGCTACAGAACGACCCTCCGGTCGATGTGTCTCAGCGGGACCCTCTAGTCGTGTAGCTCGTTGGACCCTCTGGTCCGGTCATAGCTTGTTGCGCCCGCTAGCCCGGTCTGTATCGTTGGACCCTTCGGTCCGGTCTGTATCGTTGGACCCTCCAGCTCGGTCTATATAACATACATATGTCACCTAGCACATAAACTCATTCATAACACATAATCTCAAACATAGCACATAAGACCCTCTGGTCAACTCACAATACCACTCCAGGTAACGTATAGTGAGAAGACTCACCTGACAAGCAGAAAGCAGTTATCTTTACACCTGAATCTTGGACTCATCACCACCTAACATATAAGGCAAACATCTCTAATTAACTCTTGAAGTCTCAATTCTGAATAAACCGGCAATTTCTCTTTCCCTCTCTAATCGGATAGTGGGTAAAAGACCATTTTACCCCTCCATGGACTCTATTACTTATGTTGACCAAAAACCCCCAAAGTCAACAGAAGTCAACTCAAGTCAATGGTCAACTCTGACCAGACTCGTCGAGTTCACATGGGTGACTCAGCGAGTCCTCACTGGTTTTCTGGATCCTTCTCAGCCTCACATGCACGACGAGTCCCCCACTTCACTCCTCGAGATACTCAGCAACGAATCGCGGGGCAACCCCGACTCGACTCATTGAGTCCTCTCATGAACTCAACGAGTTGCTCCCATGAAAACACTCATCTGACCTTCTGAGGTCAGATCTGTTCCTCTAATTCATAGATCTGGATTCCCTATGACCAAGAACCACATAAAGGTCGAGGCTTGACATACATGCAAAGCTCACAAGGCTTTGTTGGAGAAATGGCCCCTAAAATGGCATCAAAGTCTTATTCCCTCAATGATCCAACATAAAGCATACAGGATAAGGCTCTATGGACCTCTATGGGTCCAGATCTGGGATCTCTCACACGAAGGGACCCTATACTCATCACTACAAGCCATAGAAGGGTGTAGAAAACCCTAAAATCACCCATTTCACCCAAAACATAAAAGGAATTTGATTTGCTACTTCCATAGCGAAAATATGAGCTCAGGAACTCTGGATCAACAACCCCCTTGACCTCCCTTTGTTGGAAATGACTTCTCCTTTGCAAAAATCACACCAAGAATGCTCCAAATGGCTTTATCTCTTTCACTCTTCGCTCAAGCCCTCTAGGGTATCTCTCTCTGGTCTGGTAGCCGCACAAGGGGACTATAAGATCCTTTAAATAGGTCCCAAACCCAAGAAATTAGGGTTTCATTTAACAGTGTGGACTCGCTGATTTCACGAGTCGACTCCTCGAGTCCGGTTGTTAAACCCGAATAATAACCCGCGATTCTACTCGGCGAGTCTAAGCCCCAACTCGCCGAGTAACTCCACAATCTCCAAAATAAATGAATAAAATAATATACCTAGGAATCTGGATGTTACAATTCTCCCCCACTAGAATCAGACTTCGTCCTCGAAGTCTTACACCGCAACAACCCTGGATGCTGCTCACACATCTCTCGCTCCGACTCCCAATTCAGCTCGGACCCCTTCCAATGTTGCCACTGGACCTGCACCAGGGGCACTTCCTTGTTCCTCAGAACCTTGACCTTCCTATCTATAATCGCAACCAGTCTCTTCACATAGTTTCGGCTCGCATCCACCTGAATATCCTCTAATGGTACCTTTTCCGACTCGTCGGCTACACACTTCCTTAACTGCGACACGTGGAAGGTGTTATGAATCTGACCTAACTCCACAGGTAGCTCCATCCGGAATGCTACCCTGCCTATTCTCGTGATCACCCTGAATGGAACAATATATCGGGGCCCCATCTTTCCCCTCTTCCTGATTCGGATCACTCCTTTCCAAGGAGATACCTTTAGGAGTACGAAATCACCCCCCTGAAACTCAAGCTCGGATCGCCGCCCGTCCGCATAACTCTTCTGGCGACTCTGAGCTGTCAGCAACCTCTGTCTCACCTTTTGTATCTGCTCTGTCGTCTGAAGCACTATCTTTGTGCTACCCATCACACGTTGCCCTACCTCACCCCATCAAATGGGAGTCCGACACCTCCTCCCACACAACAGATCAAAGGGTGGCATACCAATGCTCGAATGATAGTTGTTGTTATAGGAAAACTCAACCAAGGATAAATACGTGTTTCAACTCCCTCCGAAGTCCAATACACATGCCTGAAGCATTTCCTCAAGCGTCTGAATCGTCCGCTCGCTCTGACCGTCAGTCTGTGCGTGGCATGCGGTACTAAAATGCAGCCTCGTACCCAATTCCTCATGAATTTCTTCCATAATCTGGAAGTGAAACGCACATCTCGATCTAAAACGATCGAGATCGGTACTTCATGCCGCGATACCATCCCTGCCGCACCATGACACCCTTGTACTGACTAGTGAGTACTACGGCTCCCCGCAGCATCACAACACCCTCTCGCTGACTAGTGAGTACTACGACTCCCCACAGTATCACTACACCCTTTCTCGGACTGGTGAATACTACGGCTCCTCGCAGTATCACAACACCCTCTCTCTGACTAGTGAGTATTACGGCTCCCCGCAGTATCACAACACTCTCTCTCCGATTAGTGAGTACTACGGCTCCCCGCAGTATCACAACACTCTCTCTCTGACTAGTGAGTACTACGGCTCCCCGCAGCACCACAACACCCTCTGACTAGTGAATACTACAGCTCCCCGTAGTATCACGACTCCCTCTCTCTGACTTGTGAGTACTACGACTCCTCGTAGCATCACAACACCCTCTCTCATCACCCCATAATCTCACTTTCATTACAACACCGCACTACGTCCTCTAACCCATGCTCCGCAGACCATCGTAGATAGCTACACACACTTGTCCCAGATATACATCACATAATATGACGACAACCCCCATAACAAGGTACCTTCTCTGCTGAAATCCACATTCTAACTAATCCCTCCCAACGAAGATACCCGGAGGCTTCCACTGGAACCATAGGTATTTGATACACCACTAGTCGTCTCCAACTCAAGATTTACAATAACTCCGGAATCAGGATATCGCACCCGGATACCTCAGAACACAATTACAGAAAGTCACAATGTCCTACCTCAACCACTGATCTCCTACTTCCAGCATCAAACCGATGCAACAATACTTTCCCTCTAAATCTCATAATTAATTCTTCTCTTCACCCAATGCGCAACTTCGGTGTATCCACTCACTCGATTGGAACACAGAGAAGCGTTAACGCTTCAAAACACGTTGATGACCTCCCGAAACTTCTTCCTTTGTTGCTCAAAATCCAAGCAAGAATACATATATCGGCCCCGGAGTTGGCTGCTCGATCATCTTCTATTTACCTCAAAGGGCATACACCATCGATACTTTGGCGCTGAAGTTATCAACTGCCAATACCATCCTTACGAGCCTTCCACTTGGAACGGCCCGGTCCACCACCGGTTCCTGACCATTGGCCACCTGTCGTGGAGACACTCATCCTTTCTTAGACGCGTATCACATGCATCCTCTTGCCCTGCACTTTTCTTAGATCACCAATAACTCTGGTCTCATGAATTCATATCGCAGATCTCCATATCCTACTTTATAACCGCCCTTGAACAAATCTCTGCCTCCTTTACTATGATACCCGGTTCTCCCCCACTTAGGGTTCGAACAATTACCAATTAGCGCACAAACAATCCCATACACTGTTTCCACTAACATCATCGCACCTGACCTTGGAAGGTGCTATGCAACGCCCGATAATCTCTTTTTAAAGAGATCAAGCAACCTCAAATACTTTGAATTTCAGATGACCTCCTCAGGAACTTCTCATCACGACAGCCTATAATCCTTCAAAGTCTAATACCATCCCAATACCGAACATCTCAACTGTCCAGTACTACCACTGACTATTATACTGAAACATTAAATCATCATACTCCTCAACCTCGGCTTCTCAGCCCGCGCCCCAACTCATGAATCATCACAAGAACAGGGACTCCACTCCCATACTCAATACCCATCATAGACAGGGCCACCGCCCTGATATACTCGTCTGGATCACCCGCTGATACCGCTACCACACGCCCTACTATACTCAATTAGGGTGTAACTGTTGGGTTTTGAGCATTCTAACACTCCTAAGTGTACATGCAACCCTAAATACCTTGGATCTATGTTTTCTCTATTATACATACAAATATGAACATCCAAGGTATTATCCTAATCTAGCATACAAAACAATGAATATAACAAGATAGAATACATACCTCTTTGATGTAGAATGTCTTCATGAAACTTGAGTGCCTAGTGCCTCAAGTGTGACACCTCAAATGGTTCACACAACACCAAGTACACTTGGAATAACTTGAGAGAAACTTGAACACTCTTAAAATCGGCTAGCCCTTTTTTATTCTTCATTATGGACGATTTTCCCAAGAATATGATAGTTATATAGTGCGTTACAATTAGGGTAAACCCTAATTGTCATGGCTTTCCATTTCCTTGGATCCATGGGTTCAAATACACCATGGAGCATCCATGGACCATCCTATGGGTTCTAGCCCAACTTGATTATCCATGGAGCATTAGCCCACTATACAGGTATGGATGATTTACACAATCAACCCATATATTTAATTAGTCTTCTTTTGATCACTTAATTAATTCTAGATTAATTCTGGATCAATACTAATTAAATAATCTTATTAATATATTAGAACTTATAATATATTAATAATCCTTAAGTGTTATTTACTCTCATTTTAGTCTATCGAAGTGCATGATGCCATGCAACCCAAATGGACCATGCCGGGTCGGGTCAGTCTTACCAATTATAGTTATGGACTTAGACATTAATCCAACAGTCTCCCACTTGGATAAGTCTAAAACTATTATTGCGAATGACTTCAAGAACCGACCAGCAATCGTAGCTCTCAAAACCTTCCGTCGAACTCTGACCTTGCCGATGAACTCTGACCTATGTCAATGACTTGTCCATTAGATAAGTGATCATATATTCCTCCATTATAGATATCATATGGACTGAGACATGGATTATAAATCATTCTCTCTGTCCATCTGTTGTTTCCTGATTTCTGATTTACGACGACTGACTAATTGAACAAATCAAATCAGTCCTGGCCCGGCCGAGCACTTACAGTTGTCATCACCAAATCATCGAGGGGCCCACAGATATCAATTTTATCCCGAAGGTAAAACGAATGGATAAACTTCGACTCATGTGGCTTGTTCTACTACTTGTTGAATCATACACAAAGGTACCTTTTATAACATCGAGTTACCAATGCGTTTTCGTGCAATCAATGTATAACCAACTCATAGTAACAACTCATATCTCTAGGTTTGAAGAATATACGATATTATTGTCTCATGATTACTTTCACACCCTAAAACCACGAACGGCGGAAACGTTCAGGGGTGGAGGACGTCATGTACAGTATCACAACAATGTAAAATAGTAAACAAGCAACAACATCATCCATTGCATTATAAGTAAAGTTTTAGTACATATGTGTTCTTTCATTGTAATAAGACACCAAAAATATATAATCAAAATAAAAGACGAGACTTGTCTGCTCCGTCTTCTCAAAACCTGGCCACCGTACCTGTTTACTGATGACCTGAGAATACAAGTTATTTTGACAAAGAGTATCAGCTTTAAAGCTGGTGAATTCATAAGTATTTAGGTGTCATTGTCTTGCTTTGAAAAGCTGTTTTAATAGTTATGTAAACCTTTAAATGAAAATGTTAATATAAGTATGAATAGCCCTAGAAAATCCCTTATTTTCTATTATTATGAAATGTAGTCTTCAAACAAGACCCGAATGTTTTGTAAGTAAAATGATAGTTTTTCCTTCTATTGACTAGTACTAAAGTACTTAGTCTAACTCATCGTTTATGTGAAAGTATCACAAAATAAGGTAAATAGGAAAATGTACTAATGAAAGTGTTGTCACTGGGCACTAGGACTAACACAACATCGCAATAAGCGAAAAAGATAACCTAATGAACATCCGAAGATTGTTTAGAAAAAGTATTAATGTAAGTGTTATCGATGGGTACTAGAAGTAACACAACATCGCAATAAGCGAAAAGTATAACCTAATGAACATCCGAAGATTGTACAATTGTCCTCTGTAGCAGCAGTAGGTGGGTGGAAGGGTTAGTCCCGATATCGATCTATCTAATATAAATAGTAACCTTAGACCTCCATAGATGGTCATCGACCACAGGTGCTAATCAGTGGGATTCGGAATGGTTAGTCCTGCCTAGATATCCCATTGAACCGGGATAGAAAATATAATTTACACAGAAAGTACTAATAAATCATCCTCATAGTTCTAAGTACAAGTATCCAGGTAAGTGAATACAGGATAATGCATCTATGTAGCAGTACTCATGTATATTATTCATGTAAGTGTGTTCATGTATCATGTAAGCATATGTAAACGTACTCATGTATCAAGTAAGTATATGTATATGTACTCATGTATCAGGTAATGTACTGGTGTAGACTCATGAATGAACTGACTCTTGTGTGATTCCTTGTAATAGGAATAATGTTTGATATCTTCAAATTATCCCTATGATAATTTACTGAAAGGTAATTGGTTGTTCTAGTAGGTTTATACACCCTTACTACACATGGGTGTGGGAAACTAAATGAAAGATGAAAACTATGACATCCATACATATATAAGAATATAAGTGCATATGCATAGTTTAGTTCAAGAATGTAAAATGGTTTTGTAAGACATCTAAGGGGTTTGAACAATAATAAAGGTGACTTGATGTCATTTTAATAAACATTTCAAAACTAATACATTTGATAACAAAGTATTTTTAAGATATAAAACCATTTCATGCATCACATTTTGTAGTATGTGAAATCTGTTGAATGAAAAACACAGTTATAAAATACATATAAATGATTTAATAACATGTTGTTTTCTACTTGTATCCCCCCCCCCCCCCCATTAAAGCATTTAAAATCATTTAAAACATTGATTAGGGGTATGAACTCACCTATAGATGGTGGTTTGGATGAACTGGACGGTGTAGGATTGTTAGGTGTCAAGTGAGGACTTGTACACACACTACGATCCTAATGAACATATAATCACACATATATGCACTCAATTAGTCTTAAATTACTAATTGATAATGTTAAGACATCCTAGAACATAATAAACACTTTATATAAGTGGTATAAGCCCTAAGGATTGCATCTAAGCTATTGTGGGACAAGGAACTTGGGTTTAGGGTTCCAAAGGACCCTATATTTGAGTTTACTCTCCATATAACCTCACACATGGAGTTTACTCTCCATATAACCTCACACATGGAGTTTACGGTTGTAGACTCTTGAGTTTACGGCCATAAACTCCAAGGCTTAATGTCTTTGGTTGTTTTAAGGTGTTAAATAATCCCTAGAAGCACTCCAACCTTGTGGGTTAATTCTTGGAAGTGTTTATGGCTTAATTTCACTCCTTTGAGGATTTTACGGCCCTAAGGCCATTTCCTTCATAAACTCCCTTGGAATGGTGTTTTTGATGCTTTCAAGTCTCTTGTACATGTAGTATAGGTCTTAGACTTTTATCCCAAGCATATGAAGGCCTTTGGCACACTTTGGTGCCTTTGTATGATGTTCACGGCCCAAGAACCTTATTAGGGCCGTGAACTCACTTTGAAAGGCGTTTTTGATGTGTTTTAGTCCATGATTTAAGTGGGAACAATTCTAAGTAAATGTCTAAGGCCTTAGGTGCCTTAAGAGCACCCTTTGATCCAAGATTTTGGAGTTCACGGTCCAAGATCATCTTGGGCCGTGAACACCCATGCTTTTGTGTTTCTTGATTGTTTTCTTGTCCCAAACACACATATGTATGAGTCTAAGGTAGTAGCATAACACGAGGGAAGGTCTAGGCATTGTGTCGGGAGTTTACCGCTAAAGAACACCTTGGGGAGTAAACTCCTAAATCTAGTTATTTAGCTATCTAAATCATGTTATAAACACATTAAAAGCTTTATAACACTACTAGAGAGAGTTACTCACGTTTTGGTATAAAAACCCGAAGATCCATGAGAGAGAAAATGGCTTTTCTCTAGTTGGAAATGCGAATAATGAATGAATTTGGTTTAGAATTCTATTTATAGTCCTAAGATATTTTCTCTAGAAAATATTTTTATTCCTGAAATGATTTCTAATATAACAGAGTGTTGGAATAACAGTGTTGCATGAAACCCTAGTGCATCCACTCTCCTAATATTTCCTGAAGTGTAAACCCTGAATTACTCAAACTTACATGAAAAGTCTGAAAATTTACTGTGACTGTTATAACTTCTATTGAAGTGATATTGTTTGTACAGAATGGAAATTTCGGGTTGTCACATCATCCCCCCGTTAGAAGGAATTTCGTCCCGAAATTAGAATTTAAGCTATTAAGAAGTTACAAATAACTAAGCGAACAGGTGAGGGTATTTCAGTTTCATCTGATCTTCCCGTTCCCAAGTGAATTCAGGTCCACGCTTTGCGTTCCAGCGAACCTTCACTATCTGGATACGGCTCTGCTTTGTTTGCTTAACCTTTCGTTCCATGATCTCTACTGGTTCCTCCACGAAGTTGAGGCTCTCGTTGATCTCGATCTCGTTGAGTGGAATAACAAGAGTCTCGTTGGACAGACACTTTTTCAAGTTCGAGACGTGGAAGGCAGGATGTACGTTACTGAGTTCTTGCGGTAGATTGAGTTTGTAAGCCACAGGGCCGATTCTCGCGAGAATCTCGAAAGGCCCTATGTATCTTGGGTTGAGCTTCCCACGCTTTCCAAAGCGTATCAAGCCCTTCCATGGTGAGACCTTCAGTAGGACTTGGTCGCCCACCTGAAATTCCAACGGTTTCCTTCGCTTGTCCGCGTAGCTTTTCTGTCGGTCTCTAGAGGCTTTCAATCGTACACGAATTTGAACGATCTTCTCTGTCGTTTCCCGAATGATATCCGTACCCGTGAGAGTGCTTTCGGGAACTCGTCCCTTAGCTAACTGGGTATCACCCACATCAGCCCAGCACAGCGGGGATCTGCACTTTCGGCCATAGAGGGGCTCGAATGGAGCTGCTTTTATGCTCGTGTGATAGCTGTTGTTGTAGGAAAATTTAACGAGGGGTAAATGGGTATCCCAAGCTTTCCCAAAGTCAATCACACAGGCACGCAACATATCTTCTAAGTTTTAGATAGTTCTCTCACTTTTCCCGTCGGTCTGTGGATGGTAGGCTGTACTCATGTCCAGTCGAGTTCCTAGGGAACTTTGTAATGACTTCTAGAACCTCGAAGTGAATCGACTATCTCTGTCCGAGATAATAGATAAAGGAACACCGTGCAGCCTTACAATTTCCCTAATGTACGTTCTGGTAAGTTTCTCCATCTTGTCTGTTTCTTTGATCGGCAGGAAGTGTGCAGACTTGGTCAGTCCATCGACGATGACCCATATGGAATCAAGTCCACCCGTCGTCTTGGGCAACTTGGTTATGAAGTCCATAGTGATCCACTCCCACTTCCATTCTGGTATCTCCGGTTGATGTAGGAGACCGGAGGGTTTCTGGTATTCGACCTTGACCTTTGCGCAAGTAAGGCATTTACTCACGAAGGTAGCAATATCTGCTTTCATGTTAGGCCACCAGTATAACTTTTTAAGATCCAGATACATCTTATCTGAACCCGGGTGGACGGAATAACGTGTGTTGTGAGCTTCCGTCATGACCAAGTCTCTGAAGCCACCGTGTTTCGGTGTCCAGATCCGATTCATGAGGTACAAGGCTCCGCCACCCTTGACTTCCAAGTTCTTATCCATCCCTCTAAGGGATTCACCAACCACGTTTTCAGGATTCAAAGCGTCGAGCTGAGCCTCCTTAATTTGCGTGGACAAGTGTGAATGGATTGTTAGAGTCAAAGATTTGACCCTACGACCAGAATATTCTTTCCAACTAAGGGCGTCGGCTACTACATTGGCTTTACCCGGGTGATAACAAATATCGCACTCGTAATCACCGAGTAGCTCGACCCACCGTCGTTGTCTCATGTTGAGCTCCTTCTGGTCGAAAATTTGATGTAGACTCTTATGGTCTGTAAAGATCGTGCTTTTTGTACCATACAGGTAGTGTCGCCAGATCTTCAGAGCAAACACAACTGCTCCTAGCTCAAGATCGTGGGTGGTGTAGTTAACCTCATGTGTCTTCAGCTGTCTCCAGGCATAGGCTATGACTTTACCTCGCTGCATCAGAACACATCCGAGCCCTTGATTTGATGCGTCGCAATAGACAACGAAGTCTTCTATCCCTTCGGGGAGGGATAGTATTGGTGCGGTGCACAAGGCTCGCTTGAGCGTTTGGAACGCTCTTTCTTGTTTCTCTTCCCAGTCAAAGGCTACGCCCTTCTGGGTCAGTGTTGTAAGAGGTTTTGCTATGCGGGAGTAGTTCTGAATGAACCTGCGATAGTAGCCAGCCAGACCTAGAAATTGACGAATTTCTGTAGGTGTCTTCGGTGCTGACCAGTTCTCGATGGACTTGATTTTGGAAGGATCCACGTGTATTCCCTCTTCGCTAACAACATGGCCCAAAAATTCGACTCACCGAATCCAAAATTCGCACTTGGAGAACTTCGCATAGAGCTTCTCCGACCGCAATGTTTCTAAGATTTTACGGAGATGTTGGCTATGTTCCTCCTTACTTCGAGAGTAGATGAGTATGTCATCAATGAAGACGATGACGAACTGATCCAAGTAAGGACGACACACCCTATTCATCAGATCCATGAATACTGCGGGCGCGTTAGTTAATCCGAATGGCATCACTACAAACTCGTAGTGCCCATAATGAGTTCGGAAGGCTGTCTTGGGAACATCCTCTGCTAACACTCGTAGTTGGTGATATCCGGATCGTAGATCTATCTTCGAGAAGTAGTTGGCTCCTTGAAGTTGATCGAATAAATCGTTAATGCGGGGAAAAGGATAACGATTTTTAATGGTAAACTTTTTGAGTTCTCTATAGTCGATGCACATGAGAAATGATCCATCTTTCTTCTTGACGAACAAGACTGGTGCTCCCCATGGTGAGAAGCTTGGTCGAATGAATCCCTTCTTGAAAAGTTCGTTAAGTTGACGGGAAAGTTCCTGCATCTCGGCCGGTGCCAGATGATAAGGAGATTTGGCTACAGGAGTAGCTCCTGGCACTAAGTCGATTCTGAACTCAACTTGCCGTTGTGGTGGTAAACCGGGAAGTTCTTCTGGGAAGATGTCGGGAAAGTCGCGTACCTCGGGGATTTTCTGAATGTCTTTCACCTCTTGACTTGTATCGACGACACGTGCGAGGAATGCATGGTATTCCTTTCATAAGCACTTCTGGGCTTGAATGCACAAAATGATACGAATGCTCGTACTGGGTTTGTCGCCGTATATAACTAATGTTTCGTTGTTAGGAAGGTTAAGACGAATTTCTTTTTCAAAGCACAAGATGTCGGCGCGAAGAAGACTCAACCAATCCATACCGATGATAACGTCGAAACATTTAATTGGGACCGGCATGAGATCTATCTTGAAAGTATGGCTATCTAAAGTTAAGGTACAACCTACGTATATGCAGTTTATACTCTCTGTTTTCCCGTTAGCCATTTCTACCGTGAATGAATTATCTAATGCGCATGGTTTTTGTTTAAGCAGGTGTGCAAATTTGTGACTTACGAACCTTCTCACTGCTTCACTGTCGAAAAGTATGCAAGCATATGAGTTATCGAGGAGGAACGTACCAGTAACTATCGTAGGATCAACTACTGCTTCCTCGTGGCCTAGGGCCATAACTCTTCCTACTCCTCCAGCCATCCCCGCTTTAGGGCAGTTCCTTTTGTAGTGGCCCACCTCGCCACAACCGTAGCAAGTTTGGCCCATACCGGCATTAGGAACCTGGGCGGCCTGAGCTGTTGGAGCCTGGCAGAAACGGGCTGTGTGCCCCTTCCTATGGCAATTAGTGCATTGCATCTCCCTGCAAGGTCCGCGGTGGTGGAAGCTGCATTTGTTGCACTTCGGGAGAGATCCAGCATAAGTTTTTGCTGGTAAGGGGTTCGCAGGGACAACAGGAGTTACTGCGGCAGCATTGATTGCCACAAGTTGTTGTCTCTTGGAGGATTCTTGCGAAGCCCCTCTTTTCCTCTTAGACCACCCTTTCTTGTTGTTATTGGCCTTTGGAGGTACATATGAAGGGATTGTTGGGTTCTGAGGTTTCCAGTGATCTATGAGAGATTGTGTCAGTTCCTTGGCGCTATCGAAGGTAATAGGCCTGGAAGCTGACACACCTGACTGGATCTGGGGCGACAGTCCCCAGATATATCTCTCTATGTTTTTGCTCTCGAGAGCAACCATATCAGGGCATAAGTTTGCCAGATCACAGAACCTATTTGTGTAGGTCGTGATGTCGGATCCAACCATTTGAAGACCCCAGAATTCTTGCTCGAGTTTTTGTACTTCACCTCGAGGGCAGTATTCTTTCATCAGCATGTCCTTCAACTTTTCCCAGCTGATGGAATACGCCACCACCAAAGTCAGATACTTAACATGGCCGTTCCACCATGATAGTGCTCTGTCAGAGAAGGTACAAGTTGCGAACTTGACCTTGTTGCCTTCTCAGCAAGCGCAGATTTCGAAGACAGATTCCATCTTTTCAATCCATTGCCTTAACACCATAACCCCACCAGTACCATTGAAGCTGCGGGGCTTAGCGTTCATGAAGTCCTTATATGTGCATTCACGATTGTGTCCATGGCTTTCGCCGTGGTTTGAGGGAGGTGCACCTGATCCCGATCCACTAGGGACAAGAGCGTTGATTACAGACACAGCAGCTGCACCTGCTGCTGTGAAAGCTGGCTGGAACATGTTGGCATCGAAAGGAGTAGGTGGTTGAAGAGTTTCAGGTGGTGGTGGAGGTGGTGGTATCGGTGCTTCATTGTTCGGGTTACGTCTGGGATTTCTGCGTGGCGGCATCTTTAACTATACGTTTAAAAGATGACGACATGGATAAGAATAAATGAATAATGAATGTGTTTCATGGACTAACTCCCCATAGCCCAACAACAGAATGAATAGAATGGCTAAATGAAGATGACAGCATTTGGATAATAATTTCCATAAGATTAGATATCTGTCAATAATACTGGAATTACAGATGTAACAAGTTCGGGAAAAATGGCCTAGAAGTAGGCCTTACATCAACCAAGATGGAAAATTTTGACAGAATTAAGACTAGATCAAGACCTAACAGGTCTAATATTTATAAAGACAGGAAATTAGACCAAAGTTTTACATAAACTAGGTTATATCCAAAAGATGAGTTGACGAGATTCTATCGGCGACGAGAACTGCTAGCATGGGTCCTCGATCCCGACAGTAGACATTCTATGTCCCTCATACGCCTGTCAGCTCTTGCTTACTGAGCTTGAAGTTCCCTAACTTCAGCTCGAGTTTCAGGAAGTTCCCTCTACAGAGCTGCATTGTGGACCAGAGTCCTTTCATGAGCAGACTTTAGTTGGCGGATATGGACGGTGTTAACTCCAGAGTTGGCGTCAACCTCCAAGACTTGATTGATAGCTGCTTGAGCCATTATTGTGTTCCGAGAAATCCTACGAACCATGATGGGTAGGACTCTGTCAGCAGAACCTCCTTCAGTGAGGTTGTAGAAACTTCGGTCTCCATTGTAGGGAATGGGCTGACCTTGTTAACGACTCCACGTATTCAATTTTATGGCCCACAGAGGTGTGGGTCCTTGAAATACGGGGCAGGGGTTCATGTTTGGGTTTTGAGCATCTGGGGGTAGGTTGTTGACTTCGGGCAACGAGTCAAACAAATCGGAAAAACCCTCAGCATGGTGATCATCCAAAGGGATTTGGTGATCATCTTCTGGTTCTGCCTCTAGCCAACCAGCATTGCCTTGGTTTGGGAAGTACGGATCGCCATGGTGAAATCCAGCCATTTTAATCTACGCGAGAAAAGGGATATAAGATATAGCTAAATAGGCGAACTGACTAAGATACTTACAGTAAATACAAATACCCCTATGGTATTTCTTTATGGTTGTGTTGGTAAGTTTTTAGACTTGTTGCCATATCACAGCCATTCTTGGGCATATGCTAATCACTCCTCGGACCATCATAGTTGATCAGGCTATGCCATTCCCAAGACTGACCATATATCCCCAGGCTTACTTGTGATATTCAACAATCGTAATACGTTTGTTCTTGTCATTGTGACACTGATTTTAGTATGAATGCAGGCACGTATACTTTGTTAAATATTTTATTATTAAAAGGCATAAACTCTTAGACAGAGTGTTTTAATCCCAATGTATTTATAGTTAGTACATCTTTTATGGGTTGATATACTTTATTCACTATAAACAATGCTCTGATACCAATCTGTCACACCCCAAAACCACGAACGACGGAAACGTTCAGGGGTAAAGGACGTCATGTACATTATCACAACAATGTAAAATAGTAAACAAGCAACAACATCATCCATTAAATTATAAGTAAAGTTTTAGTACATATGTGTTCTTTCATTGTAATAAGACACCAAAAATATATAATCAAAATAAAAGACGAGACTTGTCTGCTCCGTCTTCTCAAAACCTGGCCACCGTACCTGTTTACTGATGACCTGAGAATACAAGTTATTTTGACAGAGAGTATCAGCTTTAAAGCTGGTGAATTCATAAGTATTTAGGTGTCATTGTCTTGCTTTGAAAAGCTGTTTTAATAGTTATGTAAACCTTTAAATGAAAATGTTGATATAAGTATGAAAAGCCCTAGAAAATCCCTTATTTTCTATTATTATGAAATGTAGTCTTCAAACAAGACCCGAATGTTTTGTAAGTAAAATGATAGTTTTTCCTTCTATTGACTAGTACTAAAGTACTTAGTCTAACTCATCGTTTATGTGAAAGTATCACAAAATAAGGTAAATAGGAAAATGTACTAATGTAAGTGTTGTAACTGGGTACTAGGACAAACACAACATCGCAATAAGCGAAAAAGATAACCTAATGAACATCCGAAGATTGACTAGAAAGAGTATTAATGTAAGTGTTATCGATGGGTACTAGAAGTAACACAACATCGCAATAAGCGAAAAGTATAACCTAATGAACATCCGAAGATTGTCCAATTGTCCTCTGTAGCAGCAGTAGGTGGGTGGAAGGGTTAGTCCCGATATCGATCTATCTAATATAAATAGTAACCTTAGACCTCCGTAGATGGTCATCGACCACAGGTGCTAATCAGTGGGATTCGGAATGGTTAGTCCCGCCTAGATATCCCATTGAACCGGGATAGGAAAGATAATTTACACAGAAAGTACTAATAAATCATCCTCGTAGTTCTAAGTACAAGTATCCAGGTAAGTGAATACAGGATAATGCATCTATGTAACAGTACTCATGTATGGTATTCATGTAAGTTTGTTCATGTATCATGTAAGCATATGTAAACGTACTCATGTATTAGGTAACTATATGTATATGTACTCATGTATCAGGTAATGTACTGGTGTAGACTCATGAATGAACTGACTCTTATGTGATTCCTTGTAATAGGAATAATGTTTCATATCTTCAAATTATCCCTATGATAATTTACTGAAAGGTAATTGGTTGTTCTAGTAGGTTTATACACCCTTACTACACAAGGGTGTGGGAAACTAAATGAAAGATGAAAACTATGACATCCATACATATATAAGAATATAAGTGCATATGCATAGTTTAGTTCAAGAATGTAAAATGGTTTTGTAAGACATCTAAGGGGTTTGAACAATAATAAAGGTGACTTGATGTCATTTTAATAAACATTTCAAAACTAATACATTTGATAACAAAGTATTTTTAAGATATAAAACCATTTCATGCATCACATTTTGTAGTATGTGAAATCTGTTGAATGAAAAACACAGTTATAAAATACATATAAATGATTTAATAACATGTTGTTTTCTACTTGTATCCCCCCCCCCATTAAAGCATTTAAAATCATTTAAAACATTGATTAGGGGTATGAACTCACCTATAGATGGTGGTTTGGATGTACTGGACGGTGTAGGATTGTTAGGTGTCTAGTGAGGACTTGTACACACACTACGATCCTAATGAACATATAATCACACATATATGCACTCAATTAGTCTTAAATTACTAATTGATAATGTTAAGACATCCTAGAACATAATAAACACTTTATATAAGTGGTATAAGCCCTAAGGATTGCATCTAAGCTATTGTGGGACAAGGCACTTGGGTTTAGGGTTCCAAAGGACCCTATATTTGAGTTTACTCTCCATATAACCTCACACATGGAGTTTACTCTCCATATAACCTCACACATGGAGTTTACGGTTGTAGACTCTTGAGTTTACGGCCATAAACTCCAAGGCTTAATGTTTTTGGTTGTTTTAAGGTGTTAAATAATCCCTAGAAGCACTCCAACCTTGTGGGTTAATTCTTGGAAGTGTTTATGGCTTAATTTCACTCCTTTGAGGATTTTACGGCCCTAAGGCCATATCCTTCATAAACTCCCTTGGAATGGTGTTTTTGATGCTTTCAAGTCTCTTGTACATGTAGTATAGGTCTTAGACTTTTATCCCAAGCATATGAAGGCCTTTGGCACACTTTGGTGCCTTTGTATGATGTTCACGGCCCAAGAACCTTATTAGGGCCGTGAACTCACTTTGAAAGGCGTTTTTGATGTGTTTTAGTCCATGATTTAAGTGGGAACAATTCCAAGTAAATGTCCAAGGCTTTAGGTGCCTTAAAAGCACCCTTTGATCCAAGATTTTGGAGTTCACGGTCCAAGATCATCTTGGGCCGTGAACACCCATGCTTTTGTGTTTCTTGATTGTTTTCTTGTCCCAAACACACATATGTATGAGTCTAAGGTAGTAGCATAACACGAGGGAAGGTCTATGCATTGTTTCAGAAGTTTACCGCCCAAGACCACCTTGGGGAGTAAACTACTAAATCTAGTTATTTAGCTATCTAAATAATGTTATAAACACATTAAAAGCTTTATAACACTACTAGAGAGTGTTACTGACGTTTTGGTATAAAAACCCGAAGATCTGTGAGAGAGAAAATGGCTTTTCTCTAATTGGAAATGCGAATAATGAATGAATTTGGTTCAGAATTCTATTTATAGTCCTGAGATCTTTTTGGCAAAAAATATTTTTATTCCTGAGATGATTTCTAATAGAAAAGAGTGTTGGAATAACAGTGTTGCACGAAACCCTAGTGCATCCACTCTCCTGATATTTCCTGAAGTGTAAACCCTGAATTACTCAAACTTACACGAAAAGTCTGAAAATTTACTGTGACTGTTATAACTTCTATTGAAGTGATATTATTTGTACAGAATGGAAATTTCAGGTTGTCACAATTACTCGTGATAAAATCCATGAAGTGATTCCAATGAGCACGGGTTGAATCCAATACTCAGAACTTATGAGCACTCATGAGCGTTGTTGCCCTTTGTCCAACATCTTAGACCTCTACAAGCCAACCCATGATAGTCTTGATTCATATATATTTCCAAAATATGACCGACTGTGGATGGTTTGAATAACTTAGCCAATCAGAACAATGACATAGTTATTCTGGAAGTCAAAACATGCAAAGTGAAACACAATAATAATCAAATCCAATATGGTCTCAGAACTTATGAATATAAATAAAACACCTTTTATTTATCACCATATGATTACACACTATTCATTGTATAATGTTTCAGCTATCAACTTTATTCTTGAATTAAAAACACTAGTTGTCCCATGCTCCAAGCATGTACACTATGTTTTCTAAACACCAGTCATGCCATACACCAAGTATGCATACTATGTTTGTCTATGATCTTTGCTTTGCGAAATAGATCAATTGAACATAACTCCAATGATTCTCATTTCACATTCCCAAATCCTTACTTCAGATGCAAGAATTCCAAATTCATGTCATTTACTGAAATCTGTTAGATTATAAACTTATATGCACTGATTCTCTTGTAATGATTATGCACAAAGTCACAAGGAATTGACAATAAACTTTACAGAGCATTCTAAAGGAGATCAACTCCTTGGAAATATCCTTCTTGCATTAAGTTTCCTAATCTTACAGAGATTTATTGGACAATGTCTAACTTTGAAACATTTCCATATTCCATTTTGACTATTACTTCTGAACAAGAGTTGCCTCCTTACAGATTATGTGAATATGGTCCTTCCAAGATTAACTTTATACTTCTAACTGTCCTTAAGCAAGCAATCTTTGGTAAACCTTAGATTTTCCTCAACAATTGCTTAATCACTTTAGCCATATCCAGTTCTAGACCTTTTCCCTTCTTAATGCCCCGGGCATTTGGAAAATTTTAGAAATGATGAATATAGCACATGTAGTCGATCCTATATCTGAAGCATATGGGACACGATTCATGATGTCTCACATAAAGACTAAACTAGTCTTTTGCTATAATATTTCCATTTCAAATTTGCCAAGTTCTCATAATTCAGACTATGAAAAGGGATGTCGTAATCATAATCGAATTTTTGAACGCAAATAATGGACCCATATATAGAATTTCCTTATGTTGAGTCATTCCAACATGAAATTCATATATATATATATATATATATATATATATATATATATATATATATATATATATATATATATCCTTGACTAAATACGATTAAAATCTCAATCTAAGCTTTTAGAATTGAAATGAAGTATAATTTCATCTCCCTTAATTATAGCAAAACAACTTTTTCAACCCCTGCAACCTCACGAATTGAAACTTTTGTTTTCTATAATTAACATTGCTAACTTGCAATACTTATCATAATTATCATGCTCCCACTAACATGATTCTTATTAGCATAACACTTATGCTCCCACTAGCTTTGACATGTACTCAGAAATCAGCTGACTTTCTTACCAAAGTTCAGATTTTTGTTACTAGATTGTTTTGATAAGTCTTCATCAAAATCATACACCTCTTTTAGATAGCTCACAGGTGTGTCTAAACAACTATGAAAAGGGATGCCGTAATCATAGTCTCAATTGTTTAGACCTTTGCCACTTCTCACAAGTGCATGTTAGTGTGCCGGTAAACCACACACGCTCCACTAACGACTTTGAGAATGCAAATATCATAAAGCAAAACAACTTTTTCAACCCCTGCAACCTCACGAATTGAAACTTTTGTTTTCTATAATTAACATTGCTAACTTGCAATACTTATCATAATTATCATGCTCCCACTAACATGATTCTTATTAGCATAACACTTATGCTCCCACTAGCTTTGACATGTACTCAGAAATCAGCTGACTTTCTTACCAAAGTTCAGATTTCTGTTACTAGATTGTTTTGATAAGTCTTCATCAAAATCATACACCTCTTTTAGATAGCTCACAGGTGTGTCTAAACAATTTTAGAACTATGAAAAGGGATGCCGTAATCATAGTCTCAATTGTTTAGACCTTTGCCACTTCTCACAAGTGCATGTTAGTGTGCCGGTAAACCACACACGCTCCACTAACGACTTTGAGAATGCAAATATCACAAATTCTATCTAGCTAAAATCTACTTAGTGAAAGTGTTTCCTCACCATCATTTTCATGAATTGGAGAGAAACCTTATGACACTTAGATTAATGGTGTATGTGTTCTTATCCATGTGAATTGTCAAAATCATAGTCACAAGACAAGGATAATGAAAAAATCAAACTCATATGGATTGAACTTGTGCAATCTTAAATTCTTGCCATTTGGCAGCACAAGGGCCTACCATTGCTTCCAAGTTGTTATGCGGCCAATTGAGAACTCTAAGAACTCATATGCAAAGCCAACTTTAATTGGAATGGGCACAGAATATGTCAACATGATAGATTATAAACCTCAAGTCGTGTGCTAGTGAAGATCCTCAGGTTTTTATTCTTGATTAGTTCTTGAGACTTTCAAGACCTTTAAGACTCCCACTGTCCTCTTGACATATAAGACTTCCTTGTCAAACATCCAAGAGATAGTGCGGATTCTAATCAAGACAAACACTTCACACATTTGGCCTAAGTTGGTCTTTGTTATATCCAAAACATCTCAACTTACCAATTTCAAAATTACAAGAGTAGAAAGCTTTTATTCTTACATTTGACAAGTGTTTTAAACCCTCTTTAAGACATGTCCCTCAAATTATAATTTTAGAGTATGACTCTAAGAATTGTTTTGGAATGAAATATGACTCATCTTCTTGATTTAACCCTTTCAACAATTCATAACCCCTCTTGCAACTATCAGAATGCACTTAGAGGATGAATTATGATAAGGTCTCTTAATCATTAAGATGATCATATAACATGATACTAAAGTACTCTCCCATCTTTTCAGATTTGAAAAAATTTTATATTTCTGCCATAATTTGATTTTTCTTATTCGCTCTCCCATACATTGAATCTTTTTCAATGCTATAGACTTATACTTCAACTTATAATCATAACCATATTTACTAAACTTTAGTAAATCATGACGAATAATCTTATCGATCTTTTGTGGTGGACTTAATCGGTGCACAAGAATGTGTACTCGATCCCTTAGTCCTTTACTTGACTCACACATCCATGTGAACAAGTAGTTAGTCTTAATTTTTCCAATGCTTGAAAGTTCTCATCCATCATGCTATACAACTTGCATGATTCCAAGTTTCGGTCCAATTGAAACCTGGGTGATGAGGATCTTTCCTTATTTGGTAAATTTAGACACTACCACAAATGAAAGAATCAAATTCATATTTCCACTCTTGCTCTTAATGGAATCTTATAAGCAACAAAAAAATTCCACAGATGCCATTGTAAGGATATTTTAAAATAAATAAAATCAAAAAATTTCATTTTATTTTAAAACTTTGCGGAAAAACTATCCTTACAATGCAAAAGCACATGAAAACTTTGTTGTTATCTATCCCTAAGCAATATATCATAAGTCCTAAGAAGTAGCTCAAGAATCCGATCTTCAAACTATATGATAGAACTCCATCTATGCAATCAGATTCAACATATTCTTTCTTTAAGTTTCTTCACTTTTCTTTGATTCTTAAAACACCAACTTGTGACCCATGTATCAAGAATCTCATAATAGAAGCTTAACAGAGTTAGATAGTGGACTTTACCAGAAGTAGAGTCAAGCTTATTGACTTTAACATCCTTAGGTAAATCTGGCAACTTCGCAACTTATGCCCCTTCCTTTGGCAATTTAACATGAGGAATCTTTGGTAATGGTACATGGGACTATCACAGACTTAGCATTTGTCTTTACCATTTGGTCAACTGAGTTGACTATGGCCGATCCCTTTCCATTGGGAAGAGAATGATCTTTCTAGATATCCAGTGTCACCATTGTCACTGTCCATAAAGTTTTAGGAAGTTGATCTTAGCAAATAAATAAGATCATTAAGTGTGACAACCCGATATTTCAACTCTATGTAATGACCTAAAAAGTCAATTAGTGTAACCACTTTTGTGATAATGAAATTAACTTCGAAAATAAAATGTCCAAAAAGTTTCTAATTAATTACCTACTGTGATAGATGCCTTTAAACCGTGATCATACGTAAAAAGAACGCCCAAATCCGACTTTGTATATTGAAGTTATGATTTTTCCAAGTTCGGCTTAGCAGCAGACAGCAAAAAACTCGAATCGGAGATCGAGCGACTTTTGGCCGGAATGACCTAAACGAGAATCGAAGGTCTCGACAATGGTAATTCAGCGGTAAAAAGTCTGGCAAAAACCGACGTCAGAGAAAGAAGTTATGAATTTCTAAAGAAATTCCTTAAACACGACCCTTTTAAAAATAAATAATAAAAACAATTTCGGAATTTGCCGCCGGAATCTAAACGAAAGTTGTAGATCTTAGTCTCACCTACGCGTGGATATAAAGAACGTCGAAAACGGAGTTCGTATGAAGGAGATATGAATTTCAGAAGTTTATTAATTAAAATAAATATAAATTTAATTATAAACTCTTGGTAATATCCGAAGAGGAGTCAACAGATAGGACCGAGGTATGCCCTGCGTACCCTCGTACGCCCCACGTACTCAAATCAAGGGCCCCGGTTCGTCCACGTCGCCCCCTATGCGAGCTACGCCCCGTCCCGTCCGAACTCCGGGGCAGTCGAGGACTCGGTCATGCATGACGCACGGGTACGCCCCACGTACGCCCATACGCCCCGCGTACCGAGGCCTCTCAGCCCCTATAAAAGGGATGCGAGGGTTCCGGGAAAACTTGCTCATTTCCTCTCGTTTCTCTTGCGTTTTGCCTCGTTTTCCGTGCCCGTGCTAACCCGAAGCCCTGGTCTTTTTGCCCAAGTCCCGAAGATCGTTTTTACTCCCGAGAATCCCGAGAAAAATCCGTTTCCCGAGACGAAATTCTGCCCGGTTTCCATCTCGCTTTCTTCAAACCTTCAGGTGAGTTCATACCCCTACAACCACACTTTAAATGCTTTTTAAATGCTTTTTAAACACTTTTAAGGGGGGGAATACAAGTAAACACACGACTAAAATCATGTGAAACATCGATCTTTTGCTATACTTTTCATACTGTTGTTTTAACTATCTTATGAAGTCATCATCATGCAAAACACCTCACAACACAGCTTTACCCTCTTGGGATACAATATGTTTTATAAATAGAAATAATGTTTTATTTATACGTTTACATACAAATACATCATATAGAGGGTAACATTCTTTAATAAATCATTTTATGCATTCAAAGAACTTATGATTTATGCTTTGTCAAACATTGTGAAAAAGGATAAACTTTGCATACAAAACTACTACTTTAATACAGACTTAGTTGAGAATCCGTGAGACGTGTATATCTTCAAATAATACCTTTTTGCTAAAAGGTACCGCTACAAGTCCTGTCTATAACCAGAGTCTCCCGTTTGGAGAACGTGTCAAATATGTATAGATCTATACGGGAAGTCATGATCCTGCACCCTGACTGTTAGCTACAGTCCGTCCGTTGGGATGACAGTTTGTCATAACGCTACGACGCCTAAAGAACGTCGCTACAGGCATATTATGTTTAGTATGGTTATAAAACTCATCGGATATACAATTATTATAGTACTTCTGATTGATGAATGAGTAGCTATTAAAACTATTCTTCATCTAGCAAACTGAAATCTTCTAATAGGTTTTATTATATAAATCTATGCTTCAACCTTCTAAAGCATGTCATTTGCTTTCGGTTTTTAGTCTGGGACATTAGGCTAACTATTACTTTAGGAAAATATGGGATTTTCCTGTATACAAAACAAACAACTAATAGGAAAATAAGGGATTTTCTTGATTCAACTATCTACATTATTCAATACAAATATTCTCATGCATTTCACACTTTTATAAGAAAATAAGGGATTTTCTTGGAAAACATACTCCCAATTTGGAATGGCATACAAATTTTCTAAACCACTTATGAACTCACCAACTTAATTGTTGACACTTTCTCTTTAAAATAACTTGTATTCTCAGGGAACCGCTAAGCAGGTTTGGAAATCAACTTTTGGGGATTAACGCGCTGGCGTTAATTACTTCTTTTGAAAGGTGTTTATGTATTTATCTTTTGAACATGTAATGAATACAATTATGTAAACATTTTTAAAACCTTTATATATGCATGGTGGTGTGTACTTCCCTTTCTATGAACTGTTATGATACTGAATATGACGTCCTTCGCCCCCGAACGTTTCTGCCGTTCTAGTTTGGGGGTGTGACAGATTGGTATCAGAGCATTGTTTATAGTGAATTAAGTATATCAAAACCATTTTTGGTATACAACCATAAACTCAACTGGGCAAAAACACTTTGAGAAGAGTCATACTTTTGAAATTAAATTTATTTAGTTTTTGTAAAGTAAGCATGCACTCATTTCATACTAATAACAGTTTCACATCGGACCATTTTAGAAGTATTATAAATAAGTTGTGCAGTGCAGGTACGCCTTGGGACATGTAATCGGAACTGGGAAGAATATAGCCTGATCAACTATATTTGTCCGAGAGCCGACTAACATGTGCCGAGGAGTGTCTGCAGTGGACAACAAATTTAAAACTTACCAAATACATATCGTTAAATAATACTAAGGGAGTTTTTGAGTATACACAACCATTAAACTTAAGGGTAAATTTAATGTAATCTAGCTTATAGTAAATTCTTTACCCTATTCTCGTACAGACTCAATGGCTGGATTCCACCACCCCAATGACCCCTACTACCCCAACCAAGGTAATGGAGGATGGATCGAAGAAGATCCCGAAGAAGACGAAGAACCTATAGAGTTGGATGAAGGAGATGACTCTGGTACAGATTCAGAGCCAGATGTTATCAATCCACCGGCCCCACAACCTCCCGTCCATGTGAGGAACTTCCAAGGACCCACTCCTGTATGGGGGAGTCACCTCCACCATTGGAGCCAACAACAAAACCTACGCCCTCCCTACGGCATGTGCCGTGACTTCTACGATGTCTGCGGCGGAGGTTCAGCTGATCGGGCACTACCAGTAATGGTGGACAAGCTAGCCAATCAGTCCTACCAATCCGGAGATCAAGCTAGCCAGATTCGGGATGTCAACGTAGAAGTACAGGTTCACACTTCTGACATCCGTAGGTTGGATAGAATTCAGGACAATGCCCAACTCCAAACCGAGGCATTCCAAGCACAAATGATTGCAGCCCTAGCCGAATTAAGGGAACAACAAGCCGCTTTTGATAGGCGTCTAATGGAATCGAAGCAATCGGATGCGGAGTCAAGCTCCAAGCGCAACCTACGTCGCAAGTAGTGCTTGCCAAAATTCCGAATTTTGTTATAAATTAGGACTTCGGATAAGAGTATTATTTTCTTTAAACTTTCTGTAATCGGAGACCTTTAGAAAGGTCAAAAATTTTTGTCTAAACTCGGATGTAACACAACTATATGTTTAATATATATAGGACATATCTCTTTCGTGTGATAAGTATGTGCAGTTCATTCAATTCGTAAATATATCTATTTAAACTCCATTTGTAAATCAAACTCAAGACCCTGTGTTGGTCAAACCAATTTCTTGAACTATTAAAGAAAGTTAACTCAATATCATTCAACTCTCAACCACCAAAACTTATAACCTCTCATTTTCTTTTGGTAGCGCGATGCCCCCTCGTCCAAACCTAAGGCCCAGGCCGGGCACGGCGCCACCACCACCTCCACCACCAACGTATGATCCGGCCATGGTCCAGGCTGCTATCACAGTAGCAGTAATAGCAACTCTCTCGCAAATAAACTCCAATGGAAATGGTGGTACAGGGAGCAACACGAATCATTCCAATCGTCGCACTAGTCATGGTCAAGTAAGAGAATGTACTTACAAGGAATTCTCTAACTCAAAGCCAAAAACTTTTAATGGCATTGGGGGAGTCATTACACTAATGCAATGGTTCGAAAAGACCGAAACAATCTTCGAGATCTGCTCATGCCAAGAAACAAGCAAGGTTAAGTTCGCCGCTTGCACCTTCATAGATCGAGCCCTCACTTGGTGGAAAATCCATGTGAATTCTGTAACTCTCACTGTCGCCAACGCCATGAGTTGGGAGGATCTAAAGGTTCTACTAATGGAAGAATACTACCCAAGGGGCGAAGTGCAAAAGCTTGAGCAAGAGCTCTGGAATCTGAGGATGACTGGGTCTGATCTAGTCGCCTACACAGCTAGGTTCAACGACCTCGCTGCATTGTGCCCTACCATGGTCAACCCAGAATCAAAGAAAGTTGAAAGGTACATTTGGGGGGTTGTCACCCCAGATTCAAGGGCATGTCCTAGCTTCCAACCCTATTACCTACAACAGCGCTAAACGCCTGGCTCAGCGACTCATCGACCACGGGGTAAAACAAGGTACCAATGCAGCTACCGCCATTCCATCTAAGGAGGCACAGGGCCAGAGTAGGCCTTGGAACAAGAGAAGGGGACAAACCCTACAGGAGAACCCCAAGAAACAACAAGTAGTAGCGACCCACGCTATTATAGTACCTACCAACACTGCCCCCACAAGCTCATACAATGGGAAACTTCCGAAATGCAACCAATGCAACTTCCACCACCATGGTCTCTGCCGTGACCTCCAATGCACTAGGTGCAATAAGAAGGGGCATACAGCACGCT
Source organism: Lactuca sativa (assembly GCF_002870075.4). Taxonomy (NCBI): domain Eukaryota; kingdom Viridiplantae; phylum Streptophyta; class Magnoliopsida; order Asterales; family Asteraceae; genus Lactuca; species Lactuca sativa. The sequence goes on along the minus strand of NC_056623.2, from coordinate 163,492,230 downwards.
ACTGCAAGGAACCGAGACAACAATCCGCCCCCGCTGCTAATACCGGAGTAAGTCGCGCCTGCTTTGAGTGCGGAGACACGGGGCACTACCGCAGGGACTGCCCGAAGGCAAACAACAGGAATACCGGCGGAAGGGGCCGAGTATTCGCAATGGGACAAGACGAAGCCGTTGTGGACCCCACTGTTGTTACGGGTACGTTTCTTCTCGATAACTCGTATGCATGCATTTTGTTCGATAGTGGAGCGGAGAGAAGTTTTGTGAGTCACGATTTTAAAGGCCTGCTAAAGCCATTACCACAATCATTAAGTGAACCGTTTATAGTAGAAATGGCTAATGGTAAAACCAAAGGCACTAAGGAGATATACTTAAACTGTACCCTAACTCTAAATGATAATCCCTTTCCAATCAACCTCATGCCAGTCTCGATTAAGAGTTTCGATGTCATCATTGGCATGGATTGGCTGAGTTTTCATCATGCTGACATTTTATGTTACAATAAGGCCGTTCGCCTTAATCTGCCAACCGGCGAAACTTTCCTTGTCTTGGGCGACAAACCTAGTACCACTCTTCGTATCATCTCAAACATCCAAGCTCAGAAGTGCCTACGCAAGGAGTATCACGCGTTTCTGGCACATGTCATGGATGTGAAACGCGAAGTCCAGGACGTCAAGAATGTGCCTGACGTATGCGATTTTCCCGACGTTTTTCCCGAGGACCTTCCAGGAATACCACCCGCGAGACAAGTCGAGTTCAGAATCGACCTGGTTCCCGAAGCTACCCCAGTAGCCAAAGCGCCCTATCGGTTAGCCCTGGCGGAGATGCAAGAGCTATCCAGCCAACTGAATGAGCTACTCGGAAAAGGATTCATCAGGCCGAGCTTCTCGCCTTGGGGAGCACCCGTATTATTCGTGAAAAAGAAGGGTGGATCATTCCGGATGTGCATCGACTACTGAGGACTTAACAAATTTACCATCAAGAACCGTTATCCCCTACCCCAAATCGACGACTTATTCGACCAACTCCAAGGAGCCAACCACTTCTCCAAGATTGATCTGAGGTCAGGATATCACCAGCTGCGAGTCCTAGAGAGTGATGTTCCCAAGACGGCCTTCCGAACGAGATACGGACATTACGAGTTCGTAGTGATGCCGTTCGGACTAACCAATTCCCCGGCCGTATTCATGGACCTAACGAATCGGGTATGTCGTCCATTCTTGGATAAATTTGTGATAGTATTCATAGACGACATACTCATTTATTCAAAGAATAAAGAAGAGCATAGTCAACATCTGAGACAAGTCTTAGAGACGTTACGAACTGAGAGACTCCATGCAAAGTTCTCGAAATGCGAGTTTTGGATTAGAAGGGTGGACTTCCTCGGTCACGTGGTCAGCAAGCAAGGAATCCACGTGGACCCATAAAAAATCAAGGCTATCAAAAATTGGTCTGCACCAACTACACCAACAGAGATTCACCAGTTTCTAGCTCTTGCTGGTTATTATCGAAGGTTCATTCAGAACTTCTCCAGCATCGCAAAGCCTCTTACCGCCTTAACTCAGAAAGGGGTGACCTACAACTGGGGAGAAAAACAAGATGCTGCATTTCAAACTTTGAAACATGCCCTTTGTAGTGCGCCCATTCTTTCTCTTCCAGAGGGGACCGAAGATTTTGTGGTGTATTGCGATGCTTCGAAGCAAGGGCTGGGCTGTGTACTAATGTAGAGAGGAAAGGTTATTGCATATGCCTCGCGACAACTGAAAACGCATGAAGTCAAATACACCACTCATGACCTAGAACTTGGAGCAGTGGTCTTCGCTCTAAAAATCTAGAGGCACTACCTATACGGGACCAAGTGCACCATCTTTACAGACCACAAGAGCCTTCAACACATCTTCGACCAGAAGCAGTTAAACATGAGACAGCGACGTTGGTTTGAATTGCTCAACGACTACGAATGTGAGATTCGCTATCATCCCGGAAAGGCAAACGTCGTGGCCAATGCCCTTAGTCGTAAGGAGTACTCTGGTCGAAGAGTGAAGTCATTAACCATGTCGATCCATTCGCACCTGTCAGCACAAGTCAAGGAGGCTCAAATAGAGGCCTTGAAACCCCAAAACGTGACAGGTGAGACCCTTAGGGGGATGGACAGGAACCTAGAAATCAAGAGTGACGGAGTATGCTACTTCATGGACCGAATCTGGACACCCAAGTTTGGTGGGTTCAGAGAGGTAGTTATGAGCGAAGCACACAAGACTCCGTACTCCGTACACCCAGGGTCAGATAAGATGTATCTAGATCTCAAGCAACTCTACTGGTGGCCAAACTTGAAAGCAGAGATTGCTACCTATGTGAGCAAGTGTTTGACTTGCGCCAAGATAAAAATAGAACACCAAAAACCCTCAGGTCTACTCCATCAACCTGAAATACCTGAGTGGAAATGGGAACAGATTTCCATGGACTTCATAACGAAACTGCCCAAAACTCAGGGTGGCCAAGATACTATTTGGGTGATCGTCGACAGACTAACCAAGTCCGCTCATTTCTTACCGATCAAGGAAACTGATAAGATGGAAAAACTATCGAGAACCTACATCCGGGAGATCGTACGACTTCATGGAGTGCCGATATCTATCATCTCAGATAGGGACAGCAGATTCACTTCCAGATTCTGGAAATCATTGCAAAAATCCATGGGAACAAGGTTGGATATGAGTACAGCATACCACCCACAAACTGATGGACAGAGTGAGAGGACGATCCAAACCTTGGAAGACATGTTGCGAGCATGTGTAATCGACTTTGGTAAAGCGTGGGATGTTCACTTACCTTTAGTCGAGTTCTCTTATAACAATAGTTATCATACTAGTATCAAGACTGCTCCATTTGAAGCCCTTTACGGCCGTAAGTGCAGGTCACCTCTATGCTAGACGGAAGTAGGCGACACGCAGTTGGCAAAAGGTCTAGTCCCTGATAGCACCCTCACTGGTCCGGAGATCATCAGAGAAACGACTGAAAAGATCGTTCAAATACGAGAACGACTGAAATCCTCAAGGGATAGGCAAAAGAGTTATGCCGACAAAAGACGAAAACCCTTGGAATTTCAGATTGGAGACCGTGTACTGCTAAAGGTCTCACCCTGGAAGGGCATGATATGCTTTGGAAAGCGTGGGAAACTAAATCCTCGGTACATTGGACCCTTCGAAATCATTTCAAAAATTGGTCCAGTGGCTTACAAACTCCAACTTCCAATCGAGCTTAACAAAGTACATCCAGTATTCCACGTATCGAACCTGAAAAAGTGTTTGTCCGATGAAACACTAGTAATTCCACTCGAAGAAATCGAACTTAACGAAAACCTTAACTTTGTGGAAGAACCCGTCGAGATCATGGATAGAGAAATTAAACGAACTAAGCTGAGTCGAATACCAATAGTAAAGGTTCGCTGGAACGCTAAGCGAGGACCTGAATTCACATGGGAACGAGAAGATCAGATGCAACAGAAGTATCCGCATCTTTTCCTCAGCCCCTAAAACTTTTCTTTTGTATTTAATTTCGGGACGAAATTCCCTCTAACGGGGGGATGATGTGACAACCCGATATTTCAACTCTATGTAATGACCTGAAAAGTCAATTATTGTAACCACTTTTGTGATAATGAAATTAACTTCGAAAATAAAATGTCCAAAAAGTTTCTATTTAATTACCTACTGTGATAGATGCCTTTAAACCGTGCTCGTACGTAAAAAGAACGCCCAAATCCGACTTCGTATATTGAAGTTATGATTTTTCCAAGTTCGGCTTAGCAGCAGACAGCTAAAAACTCGAATCGGAGATCGAGCGACTTTTGGCTGGAATGACCTAAACGAGAATCAAAGGTCTCGACAATTGTAATTCAGCGGTAAAAAGTATGGCAAAAACCGACGTCAGAGAAAGAAGTTATGAATTTCTAAAGAAATTCCTTAAACACGACCCTTTTAAAAATAAATAATAAAAATAATTTCGGAATTTGTTGACAGAAACTAAACGAAAGTTGTAGATCTTAGTCTCACCTACGCGTGGATATAAAGAACGTCGAAAACGGAGTTCGTATGAAGAAGATATGAATTTTAGAAGTTTATTAATTAAAATAAATATAAATTTAATTATAAACTCTTGGTAATATCCGAAGAGGAGTCAGCAGATAGGACCGAGGTACGCCCTGCGTACCCTTGTACGCCCCACGTACTCAAATCAAGGGCCCCGGTTCGTCCACGTCGCCCCCTATGCGAGCTACGCCCCGTCCCGTCCGAACTCCGGGGCAGTCGAGGACTCGGTCATGCATGACGCACGGGTACGCCCCACGTACGCCCATACGCCCCGCGTACTGAGGCCTCTCAGCCCCTATAAAAGGGATGCGAGGGTTCCGGGAAAACTTGCTCATTTCCTCTCGTTTCTCTTGCGTTTTGCCTCATTTTCCGTGCCCGTGCTAACCCGAAGCCCTGGTCTTTTTGCCCAAGTCCCGAAGATCGTTTTTACTCCCGAGAATCCCGAGAAAAATCCGTTTCCCGAGACGAAATTCTGCCCGGTTTCCATCTCGCTTTCTTCAAACCTTCAGGTGAGTTCATACCCCTACAACCACACTTTAAATGCTTTTTAAATGCTTTTTAAACACTTTTAAGGGGGGGAATACAAGTAAACACACGACTAAAATCATGTGAAACATCGATCTTTTGCTATACTTTTCATACTGTTGTTTTAACTATCTTATGAAGTCATCATCATGCAAAACACCTCACAACACAGCTTTACCCTCTTGGGATACAATATGTTTTATAAATAGAAATAATGTTTTATTTATACGTTTACATACAAATACATCATATAGAGGGTAACATTCTTTAATAAATCATTTTATGCATTCAAAGAACTTATGATTTATGCTTTGTCAAACATTGTGAAAAAGGATAAACTTTGCATACAAAACTACTACTTTAATACAGACTTAGTTGAGAATCCGTGAGACGTGTATATCTTCAAATAATACCTTTTTGCTAAAAGGTACCGCTACAAGTCCTGTCTATAACCAGAGTCTCCCGTTTGGAGAACGTGTCAAATATGTATAGATCTATACGGGAAGTCATGATCCTGCACCCTGACTGTTAGCTACAGTCCGTCCGTTGGGATGACAGTTTGTCATAACGCTACGACGCCTAAAGAACGTCGCTACAGGCATATTATGTTTAGTATGGTTATAAAACTCATCGGATATACAATTATTATAGTACTTCTGATTGATGAATGAGTAGCTATTAAAACTATTCTTCATCTAGCAAACTGAAATCTTCTAATAGGTTTTATTATATAAATCTATGCTTCAACCTTCTAAAGCATGTCATTTGCTTTCGGTTTTTAGTCTGGGACATTAGGCTAACTATTACTTTAGGAAAATATGGGACTTTCCTGTATACAAAACAAACAACTAATAGGAAAATAAGGGATTTTCTTGATTCAACTATCTACATTATTCAATACAAATAATCTCATGCATTTCACACTTTTATAAGAAAATAAGGGATTTTCTTGGAAAACATACTCCCAATTTGGAATGGCATACAAATTTTCTAAACCACTTATGAACTCACCAACTTAATTGTTGACACTTTCTCTTTCAAATAACTTGTATTCTCAGGGAACCGCTAAGCAGGTTTGGAAATCAACTTTTGGGGATTAACGCGCTGGCGTTAATTACTTCTTTTGAAAGATGTTTATGTATTTATCTTTTGAACATGTAATGAATACAATTATGTAAACATTTTTAAAACCTTTATATATGTATGGTCGTGTGTACTTTCCTTTCTATGAACTGTTATGATACTGAATATGACGTCCTCCGCCCCCGAACGTTTCCGCCGTTCTGGTTTGGGGGTGTGACATTAAGGGTCTTTTCATAGTCTATTTCATAGGAATCCCAAAGGACCTCACTATGTGACTTAGAAAGTGATTGAACCACCAACTTTCTCAAGACTTTGACACCTAACTCTCCCGCCTTGTCACTATGTGACTACATCTCCAAGATGTGATCACACCTAGACCTTCCCTTGTCAATAGGGCTTGAGTGACCTTAAATTTTTCAGGAACTTGTGGGATAGGGAGAATAATTGGAGGAGGTGAAAGAAGTATGATATCCATGGGACACCATCTTCATTTAGGAAAGCTTGTTTCAAGAGATTTGGGAAGATCATAAATGTCTAAACCAGACCTCTTTTGGGAGATATTCAAGATAGTTGATTTAAAGTCCTTAATATGACACCCAATATGAAATATTAAGGCTAGGATCCAACAAACTATTTTATAACTTAGAAGAGGGATGCCGTAATCCAAGCTATAAAATATTTGAAGGTAGGTGAATGATGATTCACCAATTTCCACCAAGATAAACAAAATATATTATTAGGTTTTAATTGGATTTGAAACTCCTAGATATTTTGAGATTCATTGAACTGTTCAATGGCATGTTTCAATCTCGAGTGTGCCCTTTAGTTTTTGTGAATGGGATGCCGAGGATCACAAAACAAGGTGTGAAGTAACCATGCAAATTACTTGGTACCCTTAAGTGTTTACCCCTCAATCGATGTGCCGGTTAACCACACACGCTCCATCGATACTATGATAAACATTAAGTTACCCTTTGCCTACCTTGTTAAATACGAGTTAGTGTGCTGGTTAACCACACACGCTCCACTAACCGACTTAAACAAAGTGCAAAGTGTAATTTCATGGATTAGCACATTATTCACATTTTCCTAAGTAACTACGATTGGTATTTATAAAAGGTTTAGTTACTTAGTATTTATCATTAATACTTTTAATGAAGGGAGAATTCTAGTCCTTGTCCTACCCGTTCGGCTAACGACCCTCCACCGGTCAAGGAAGCGGTGGGTGAGAGTGGACACCCATTAAACTGCCATTTTATAGGCAGTAACCTTATACCCCCCCCCCTATACACCGGCTTCGTGAATGAGGCCTACTAACAGTAAGACTGACTTGCTCTTATACATATATATATATATATATATATATATATATATATATATATATATATATATATATATATATATAAATATTATTAACTTATAATATTATAAAGTATAAGGGTTGAATTTTAACTTTTAAAATTCTAAGGGCTAACTTGGAATTAAAGTATTCATAAGTGAAAACTTTTCAAATTCCAAAACTTGAGGGCTAGTTTTGAAACTATTCAAAACTAATTAATTCCATAACTTATGAGTTTAAAGTAGTTTTAATTAAAAAAAACTCTTCAAGTTTCATAACTTGAGGACAAGTTATGGAAGACTTTTAACTAATTAATAAAAAAAATAACTTTTTTTATTGTAACTTATGGAACTAATTAAGGTTACACTTTTTATTTATTTATTATTTAATGAAGAGGCTCTTGAACCTCCATAACTTGAGGACAAGTTATGGAGTCATAAAACCATTTAATTAGAACTAGACTCTTCATTTTTGTAACCTTTGCCAACTTTTATGAGTTTTATGATTCTTAAATGTGACTTTTCATATAACTTGAGGACAAGTTACAAAAACACACTTTGGAATCAGTTCTTAGATTAAAATGGATTGAAAACAACTATTTCACAAAACTTTTCTATTAATCTAAGAACCTCATAAGAACTAGATAATTCAAATCATCAATCTTCAAGAAATTAGCATGAACATACAAACTAATACAAATCTTAATATTATGACAATTATCTTAGAAATTGGATTAGCATGAACATTACCACATCAAAAATAAGTTTATAAGTCCAAAAACATCTTAGGGTAATGTTCCTAGTCCAATTCCAGCCAAAACAATCAAATATATGCTGTCAGGGGGTCCAACTCGTCGAGTGCACAAACCAACTCGGCGAGTTGGATGCATTTTGCCTTGGACTCGTCGAGTCCATTCATGGACTCGGCGAGACTGCTGTGCAGACAGCATCAAAACTCGATTTTTTCAGCTACTTTTGCAAGTATAACAAGAAAACAAGCCTAGGCTTTGATACCACTGTTGGGTTTTGAGCATTCTAACACTCCTAAGTGTACATGCAACCCTAAATACCTTGGATCTATGTTTTCTCTATTATACATACAAATACGAACATCCAAGGTATTATCCTAATCTAGCGTACAAAACAATGAATATAAGCAAGATAGAATACATACCTCTTTGATGTAGAATGTCTTCATGAAGCTTGAGTGCCTAGTGCCTCAAGTTTGACACCTAAAATGGTTCACACAACACCAAATACACTTGGAATAACTTGAGAGAAACTTGAACACTCTTAAAATCGGCTAGCCCTTTCTTATTCTTCATTGTGGCCGATTTTCCCTAGAATATGATCTTTATATAGTGCGTTACAATTAGGGTAAACCCTAATTGTCATGGCTTTCCATTTCCTTGGATCCATGGGTTCAAATAAACCATGGAGCATCCATGGACCATCCTATGGGTTTTAGCCCAACTTGATTATCCATGGAGCATTAGCCCCACTATACAAGTAAGGATGATTTACACAATCAACCCATATATTTAATTAGTCTTCTTTTGATCACCTAATTAATTCTAGATTAATTCTTGATCAATAATAATTAAATAATCTTATTAATATATTAGAACTTATAATATATATTAATAATCCTTAAGTGTTATTTTCTCTCATTTTAGTCTATCCAAGTGCATGATGCCATCCAACCCAAATGGACCATGTCGGGTCGGGTCAAGTCTTACCAATTATAGTTATGTAGTTAGACATTAATCCAACAGTAACGTGGTCCTTGACCATCTCAGTCTCAACTGACTACCTGCTCATGGTAAATCATTTCCTCGCGGAAGACATGCTGCCTGATACTCTGGTGGAAAATCGTCATCAATGTCAACCCTCAGGGTTTACTCCTAAACCCAAAACTGAAATCTCACTCCTCTCCTTTTTCCCACAAGAAACATATATAGCACCACCCAGGTCACAGAAGGTGACATCTCCTCTATTGGCTGATTGCTCAACTCAGACCGTAATCCCCCATAAACTCCATCTCTACATATCCTTGAGTATCATGACTACATCTGACATCTTACCCAGAATACTCTGGAATGCTCTCGAACTCCCTCTCAAGGGATGCCTCTTCAGACTTACCCATGGCCCTCAGGCCTAAGACCCCATCGTGTCCAATTTCCGCCTACTCAACCATGACCGGATAATCGGAGAACCACAAGCGTCACTCGCTACAAACCATGGTGCTCAGCCCATGACTTCTCTTCTCAATCTCTTCTCAATCTGTTAAAGTGTATGGTACCCGAACCATGACATCACTCCTCAATCTGTTACGATGCATGATACTCGAACCATGAAATCACTCCTCGATCTACTCCGATGTATGGTACTCGAACCACAACATCACTCCTCCTTCTGCTCCGATGTATGGTACTCGAACCATAACATCACTCATCTTTCTGCTACAACGTATGGTACTCGAACCATAACATCACTCCTCTATGTGCTCCGACGTATGGTACTCGAACCATAACATCACTCCTCAGTCGGCTCCGATGTATGGTACTCGAACCATAATATCACTCCTCCATATGCTCCAATGTATGGTACTCGAACCATAACATCACTCCTTAGTCTGCTCCGATGTATGGTACTCGAACCATAACATCACTCCTCCATCTGCTCCGACGTATGGTACCCGAACCATAACATCACCTCTTAATGGTCACGGCCACCTCATCACGAATCATCTTGCGAATCTCATCCTCGTCAACCCCACTGCTCTCTGGTGTGTGACGTGAACCCACCATGATGTCACTGAAACACAACACAAAGATACCAGAGACTCGATCGGTTATACTCGAGCTCGATCACTCCACCCTACTTGCTCCCTAGTACCCCTAAGGATTCTTACTTGGACAGCACACTGATCTGGTGCCTTCAGTAGTACGGACCCAATACTACCGCCCACACCACATCAACATTCATTCCAAGTCCTCCTCTTAGGATTCCAGCTCGCAAGTACTCTACTGCTCACTAGCATAGGCTACCCTCCAGTAGGCCCCTTATAAGCTCCTCACTGCTACCTACTCACTCTCAAGCATCTCATAGTAGCAGAAATCTCCTAGGCTAAGGCATGACAAATCAGGTCACTCTAGTCCTATCATGAATACCTAGCCTACTCTAGCATGCATAACATAACTCATCAGATATCATCACATAGCACATCTCATAACTCTTAATGTAAGGGTATTTTGGGAAATCACCGTTCGGGCGCTGGCTGATCGTACACACGGCTCTACTCTGTTTGTCTCAAAACTCTTTTTACTCTTTAAAAAAATTTGTTTTATTATCAAAATTTTCCTCAAATCCTCAGTTTGAGTTCAGATACGCCTGAAGGTGCATCTGAATCCCTCAAACCAAGGCTCTAATACCAACTTGTAACGCCGTAAGAATTAAAACAATTTTTCACATTTCCAAAACACATTTTTCATTCATAATTATCAATAAAATCACAATGTATCATATCTCTGTTTCACAAAACATTTCCCAAGATCAAAATACACAAAACTCCACGTGTGTGTACGAATCATGCTGGCACCTTCCCGCGATCATCACTAGTACCTAAAACGCATAACACATAACACTGTAAGCATAAATTCTTAGTGAGTTCCCCAATATACCACATACAACACATACACCACTCGAGGCTACAGAACGACCATCCGTTCGATGTGTCTCAACGGGACCCTCTAGTCCCGTAGCTTGTTGGAGCCTCTAGTCCGGTCATAGCTCGTTGGGCACTCTGGCCCGGTCTGTATCGTTGGACCCTTCGGTCTGGTCTGTATCGTTGGACCCTCCGGCCCGGTCTATATAACATACATATATCACATAGCACATAAACTCATTCATAGCACATAATCTCATACATAGCACATAAGCCCCTTCGGTAAACTCATAATACCACTCTAGGTAACATATAGTGAGAAGACTCACCTAACAAGCAGAAAGCAGTTATCTTTACACCTGACTCTCAGACTCATCACCACCTAACACATAAGGCAAATATCTCTAATAAACTCTTGAATTCTCAATTCTGAATAAACTGGAAATTTCTCTTTCCCTCTCTAATCGGATAGTGGGTAAAAGACCATTTTACCCCTCCATGGACTCTATTACTTATGTTGACAAAAACCCCCAAAGTCAACAGAAGTCAACTCAAGTCAACGGTCAACTCTGACCAGACTCGTCGAGTTTACATGGGTGACTCGGCGAGTCCTCACTGGTTTTCTGGATCCTTCTCAGCCTCACATGCACGACGAGTCCCCCTCTTCACTCGCCGAGTTACTCAGCAACGAATCGCGGGGCAACCCCGACTCGACTCGTCGAGTCCTCTCATGAACTCGGCGAGTTGCTCCCATGACAACACTCATCTGACCTTCTGAGGTCAGATCTGTTCCTCTAATTCATAGATCTGGATTCCCTACGACCAATAACCACATAAAGGTCGAGGCTTGACATACATGCAAAGCTCACAAGGCTTTCCTTTTAGAAATGGCCCCTAAAATGGCATCAAAGTTTCATTCCCTCAATGATCCAACATAAAGCATACAGGATAAGGCTCTATGGACCTCTATGGGTCCAGATATGGGATCTCTCACACGAAGGGACCCTATACTCATCACTACAAGCCATAGAAGGGTGTAGAAAACCCTAAAATCACCCATTTAATCCAAAACAGAAAAGGAATTCGATTTGTTACCTCCATAGAGAAGATATGAGCTCAGGAACTCTGGATCAACAACCCCCTTGACCTCCCTTTGCTGGAAATGACTTCTCCTTTGCAAAAATCATACCAAGAATGCTCCAAATGGCTTTATCTCTTTCACTCTTCGCTCAAGCCCTCTAGGGTATCTCTCTCTGGTCTGGTAGCCACACAAGGGGACCATAAGATCCTTTAAATAGGTCCCAAACCCAAGAAATTAGGGTTTCATTTAACAGCGCGGACTCGCCGAGTCCACGAGTCGACTCGTCGAGTCTGGTCGTTAAACCCGGATAATAACCCGTGATCCTACTCGGCGAGTCTAAGCCCCTCCACAATCTCCAAAATAAATGAATAAAATAATATACCTGGGAATCCGGATGTTACATCAAGGGTTAAATCTCCTAACCAACATTACCTCCTTCCACAAGGACTAAACTTTGCCTTCTCAAGGCCCAAATCTTTACACAATCGACTTCTGGCCCACATCCTAGAACTGACAGGAAATAGGATGTTACACATATTGTTACAATAAGATATATTTATCTCTTCCATTCATGTGCACCTATCGTGAGTGCTAATGAGGGAGGAAGAGAATTATATATAAGAGAGGGTGAGATGGGATGAGAAGTTGCTTGTAACACCGTGAATTTCAAAATAATTTTTCGCATAATATAAAAACATAATTCATTTACTACTTATAAAAAAACATCATTTGTTTCAAATTCAAATTCATAGCACATAACAATCCCAAGATCTCATAACATAAAATCCCGTGTGTGTACTGATCAGACCGGCGCCTTCCTGCGATCCTCACTGGTACCTGAACCAAATAACACCAAACACTGTAAGCACAAAGCTTAGTGAGTTTCCCAAAATACCACATATACACATATTATCCACTCGAGGCTATAACTCTGTGGGTCCGTGCACCCAAACTCTGTGAACCCTCAAGTTCTAACTATGATAACATGCATAGCATAAATCACATAGAAATAATGCAGTGCAACATATAACACACAAATGGCATACAACACAGTATCACACAACTCTAGTTACCTACTCAGGGTAAAGTATAGTGAGAAGACTCACCTCGCGTATCTCGGTAACTCGCAAATCCCTGAAATCACTTGTGTTCGAGCCCCCGAGCTATAGTCCTCCTATAACACAATATATCTCTAATTAACACTTTAACAACTAAGGTTGACTAACCCTATCAAGTCAACACAGGTCAACTCTGGTCAATGGTCAACGGTCAACTTTGACCGGACTCGGCGAGTGCACTATAGCGACTCGGCGAGTCTACACGTGTCCACTGACCCCCCCCCCCTTGGATCCTCTCTCGACACGTCGAGTATTTTTCCTAACTCGACGAGTTCCACCTGGCATGAGTTGCGGTGCCACCACGACTCAACTCGCCGAGTATCAAGAACAACTCGGCGAGTTTCGGCTTGACTCAGTCCACCCCTTGACTCTCCCTGACTCTCACTGACTCACTGATTCATCCCTCAACCCGACGAGTCTACTCGCTGAACAACTTACGTGAAAACCCAACCCTACTCGCCGAGTCTCAAGAACAACTCGGCGAGTTCATGCCATGCATAAACTCTATTGACCTCCTGAGGTCATATCTGTTTCCCTAAACCATAGATCTGGCCTTCCCAAGTATGAATGTCACGTAAAGTTCGAAACTTGATGCTTGTATAACCCCTCACAAGGCATAAAAAGGAGATTTGGTCCCAAAATGACAACCTAAGTCCAATAACTCTATACTAACCCAAAAAGCTCCAAGGGTTAAGGTCTCTGGACCTCTTTGAGTCCAGATCCAAGGCACAAACTCGAAGAGGGACTATTTGCGTCACATAATCACTCTCCAAAAGGGTTAGAAAACCCTAACTCTAAAGATAAGCCCTAAAACTGAAGGGGGTTCGAACTATTACCTCAAAATGAAGCCTCTGGTCTCTGGATCTACTTGAATCTCACCTTCTCCTTGCTCTTGTCACCCTCTTCTTGCTAAACAAAAGATATAAAGATCCAAAAGTGACTTCTTCTCTCTCAAGGCGATTTAGCTCTCTCTTAGGGTTCTCTCAAGGGACTGGTAGCCGCAATGGGGGGCTATAAGTGCCCTTAAATAGGCTCCAAACCCGGGGAATTAGGGTTTCATTAAACAGCGTGGACTCGCCGAGTCCACTTTTGGACTCACCGAGTCCGGACGCGAACCCGCGCCCATAACCGTGATCATACTCGGCGAGTTTGGGCTCCAACTCGCCGAGTCTCCTCACAAATCTCCAAAAATACAAGAATACATAATACCTGGGAATTCGGGCTGTTACATTGCTAGTTAATGAATGCATGATCTTTGTGCACATGGTATTTGATCTTACAAAATCTGATGGTACTTGGAGATTTTTATGTACATTTATTTGGCATTTAAAATACATAATACATAAATGTTTGAGTAATTTTAATTATAAATAATATACATATATATATATATATATATATATATATATATATATATATATATATATATATATATATATATATATATACACTTTGATTTTGTATTAGTATTTGAGTATTTATAAGAATGCATAACTTATAAATACTTGGGTTTTTTTAGTCATACATAACATATATTCACATTTTATTTTTATGATAAATTTATGAGTTGGAAGTTTAATATATAATCATGTGCATGCAAATTTTTTATAATAATGTTATTTATTTTCCATCGTCTTAGCTCATTAATAAGAGATTTAATTCTTGAAAATATTTCATATGTGTACATCGATTTTGGTGGACGTGGTGAATTCAAAAAGGTAAATGGAAATAAATTTCGATACACGGAACTCTGTGAAATGGCGTTTAAAGTTTCACGTTTTAATGTTTTCGATTCAATTGTTTCTTCGTGTTTGATTTCACTTTATGTTAAATTTTTCAAAAAAATGGAAATCAATATTAGGTATAAGCCTGAGTTCAAAATGGATTAATTTGCAAGCAATTTAGGATATCACGTCTTCAACTGTTTATATAAAAAAAATATAGTTCGATGTATAATAGGTCTAGTTGTAACAGGGTTTATGGTGGTTAACCAACAAACTTTGACCTATTTTGCCAATTGTTATAGAGTGGTGGTGTGCATACTATGCTGTCACATCATTTTATGCATGCTAAATAAGCACAACATGATGTTAAAGAGTGGTGGTATGCTAAGAATGAAGAAACACAATTATAAAAAAACAGCCAATCACAACTTACACACACACATTCTTTCCTCTCCCCTCCTCCACATGCACATTCTCTCTCTCTCTCTCTCTATCTATCTCTCTCTCTCTATCTATCTATCTATCTATTGTTGGATAAGGTGTCTAAGTCCATAACTTATTTGGTATATACTTGACCCGACCGGCATGGTCCATTTGGGTTGCATCTCACCCGAACTATTTATGGATAATTTTATGAGAGTTATACACATATGTTTATTAATATATTATAAGTTATAATATATTAATATGAAGTTATGTTATTTAATTAGTATTAGTCTTAAATTAATTATGAATTAATTTAGAGATTAAAAGGAAGACTAATTAGATTGTGGGCTATTGTTATTATATAGTGTGGGCTAACACTCATTTGTTAATGGGCTAGGCTTATATGGAAGTCCATGGATGATCCATGGAGCTTTTAACCCATGGATCCTTGGAAAGGAAAAGACATGGGTTATTAGGGTTTCACCCTAATCATGTACACTATATAAGCATGCTTATGTTGCATGAAATGGCCCCTAAGGGGTAACTAGTGAACTAGTGTGTGTGTGCTTGTGTGTGGCTAAAAATACAAGTGTGTATTCTCTCTCAAAGTTTTCCAAGAGTTTGTGGTGTTTTGTGATTCCATTTGAGGCATTCACACTATTGGTGCTTGGCCCTCAAACTCCTTAGGAATTGAACTCATCATCAAAAATGTATGTAATCTCTTCTAACTCTTTTATGTTGAAATGTTCCCCATGCCATGTTAGATAGGTTATGAACCTTGGAAAATTATTATTTTGCATGTATTTAGACAAAAATAGATCCAAGGTTTACTAGGGTTGCATGCACACTTAGGAAGTGTTAGATTGCTCAAAACCCAACAGTGGTATCAGAGCCAGGTTTGCTTGCTTGTTTGATACTTGATGCAAAATAGTGAAAAAGGTTGAAATTGTTGTTGTCTGGCTGATGGACTCGTCGAGTCCATGGGGGGACTCGCCGAGTTCAAGGCAAAATTCATCCTACTCGGCGAGTAGGTTCGTGCACTCGGCGAGTAGAATGATCAGAATGCAGAATTTCGACTTTTGCTGCTGGAAATGGACTAGAAACATTACCCTAAACTGTTTTGGTGTTTTAAAACTTGTTTTAGTTGGTGTAATGGTTGTTCTAATCCATTTACAATAGCATATATCAAAATTCCATGATTTTTATGTGTTCATATAATTCTTGAAATTTTGATGATCATGTTCATGTTCTTATGAATTTAGAAGATGATAGGAATTATTTGCTGAATTGTTTAGAATTAATTCTTGATCATTTATGTGTTTTAATGGAGTCCATAATTTTTCCTCAAGTTATTGATATCCAAAGGTCACTTTTATTTAACACACACTTAAAACACATAAGTTACATGAAAATGAAGAGTCTTCATTTTTATGAACCTTTAATTCATAAGTTATGAAATGAAAAGTCTTGGATGGTTACAAAAGATGAAGAGTCTTGTCCTTAAGTTATGGAGGTTCAAGAGTCACTTCATTAATAAATATATAAATAAAGTGTAACCTTAATTAATTCCATAAGTTATAAAATAAAGAAAAGTAATTCTTTTATTAGTTTAAAGTCTTCCATAACTTGTCCTCAAGTTATGGAACTTGAAGAGTTTTTTGGATTAAAACTACTTTAAACACATAAATCATGGAATTAATTAGTTTTGAATAGTTTCAAAACTTGCCCTCAAGTTTTGGAATTTGGAAAAGTTTCACACACTTTAATAAACTTTAATTCCAACACTTAGAATTTTAAAAGTTAAAATTCAACCCTTATACTATTTATAACATTAATGGTTAATTATATATATATATATATATATATATATATATATATATATATATATATATATATATATATGTATAAGAACAAGTCGTTTTACCGTTAGTAGGCCTCATTCACGAAGCCGTTCTATAAGGTGGGTATAAGGTTGTTGCCTATAAAATGGCGACTTAATGGGTGTCCACTCTCACCCACCGCTTGCTTGATCGGTGGAGGGTCGTTAGCCGAACGGGTAGGACAATGACTTTAAATTCTCATTAAAAGTATAATGATTATTATAAAGTAACTAAATATTTTATATTTAATTCCCAATCTTAGGTACTTTAGGAAAAATGTGAATTTGGTGCTAGCCCATGGAATTCACACTTTATACCTTACCAAGTCGTTGGTGGAGCGTGTGTGGTTAACCGGCACACTAACTTGGACTAGTAAGGATCACGAAGGGTGACTTAATGTTTGTCATGGATCAATGGAGCGTTTGTGGTTAACCGGCACATTGATTAGGTGATAATATTAAGGGTACCAAGTGAATTGGTATGGTTATTCACACCTTGTTTTGTGATCCTCGGCATCCCAGTCACAAAATTTGAGAGGGCACACTCGAGATTGAAACATGCCATTGAAAAGTTCAATGAATCTCAAAAGATCTAGGAATTTCAAATCCAATTAAAACCTAATAAATTATTTCGTTTTTCATGGTGGAAATTGGTGAATCATCATTCGCCTACCTTCAAATATTTTATAGCTTGGATTACGGCATCTCTCTTCCAAATTATAAAATATTGTGTTGGGTCCTAGCCTTAATATTTCATATTGGGTATTATATTAAGGACTTTGAATCAACTAACTTGATTTTCTCCCATTATAGATGTTTGGTTCAGACAACTATGATCTTCCCAAATCTCTTGAAGATGGTGTCCTTCAACATCATGCTTCACTTCCTCCACCTCCTCCAATTATTCTCCCTCACCCACAAGTTCTTGAAAAGTTTAAAGTCACTCAATCCCTATTGGTAAGCATAGTCTATGTGTGCTCACATCTTGGAGATAAAGTCACATATTGACAAGCCGGGAGAGTTAGGTGTCAAAGTCTCGTGAAAGTTGGATGTTCAATCACTTTCTTAGTAAACATAGTGAGTCTCTTTGGGACTACTCTGAGGCAGACTATGGCATGACCCTTAATGATGTTATCTTTTTGCTTGGTGTTGTGGAATCAGCAATGATTCGGAACACCAGTAAAGCAAATTTGATTAAAAGAACAACTTCCCAAGTCTTAAATGGACATTGACAATGGTAGCATTGGATATCTAGAAAAAGATTTCTCTTCCCAATGGAAAGGGATCGGGTATAGTCAACTCGGTTGACTAAATGGTAAAGAGAAAGGCTAAGTCTGAGATAGTCTCATGTGCCATTACCAAAGGGTCCATGTGTTTTGTTGCCAAAGGAAGGGGCATTGGTTGCGAAGCTGCCCTATTCACCTGAAATGTCATAAGGTTGATCAAGTCAAGAGGTTTGACTCTACTTCGGGTAAAATCCACTGTCTAACTCTATTAAGTTCCTATTTGGAGATTCTTATTACATAATGTGAATGGGTCACATGCTGATGTTTTAAGAATCAAAGAAAAGATAGGAAGCTTAAAGTAAGTATATGTTGATTCTGATTGCGAAGGTGGGTTTCGATCGCATGGTTCGGTAATTAGAATTTTGAGCTGTTGCTTAAGAGTTATAACATATTGCTTATGAATAGATAACAACAAGGTTTTCATGTGGATTGTAAGGATAAGTTTTTCCGCAATGTTTTAAAATAAAAGAAAAAAGGGTTTTAATTTTATTTATTTTAAAAATATCCTTACAATGGCATCTGTGGAAAATTGTTGCTTATATGTTTCCAGTAATAGCAATATTGGAAAGTGGATTTGATTCTTTCATTTGTGGTAGTGTCTGAATTTACCAACTGAAGAAAGTTTTTCATCACCCAAGTTTTAATTGGACAGAAACTTGGAATCATACAAGTTGTATTGTATGATGAATGAGAATTTTCATCTTTGAAAATTAAGACTAATTCTTTGATCACATGTATATGTGAGTCAGTTGAAGGACTAAGGAATTAGGTACACTGGGTGTGCGCTGGTCAAGGTCCACCATAAAGATTGATTTGTCATGATTTACTAAAGATTAGTAAATATGATTATACTTATGAGATTAAGTATAATTCTGTAACATTGGAAAGGTTACAATGTATGACAAAACAAATGAGAAGAATCAAATTAGGCAGAAAGATAAAAGTTTCTCAAATCGAAAAGGATGGGAGAGTACTTTAGTATCGTATTTCATTATCATCTTAATGATTATGAAACCATATCACAAATTCATATTCTAAGGACGTCTTAGTGCATTGTTATGGCTAAGAAGAGAGGTCATGAATTGTTGGATTGGTTAAAATCAAGAAGATGAGTCATACTTCGTTCCAAAACAATTCTTAGAGTCATACTCCAAGATTGTAACCTTGAGTGACATAAAGGAAAATTTATTAACACTAGTCAAATGTAAGAGTAAAATGTTTTCTACTCTTGTACATTTGAGATTGGTAAGTTGTGATGTCTTGGATGAGACAAAGACCAACTAAGACCAATTGTGTTAAGTGTTAGTCTTGATAAGAGTCCACACTATCCCTTGAATATTTGTTTTGTCAAGGAACGGTTCTTGACTGGGGAAACTTATATGTCAAGGGGACAGTGGGAGCCTTAAAGATCCTGAAAGAGTTTCAAGATTTAATCAAGAGTAAAACCTGTAATTTATCACTAGCACACGACTTAAGGTTTGCAACCTATCATGTTGACATAATTCTTATTTCTGTACCTACTTCAAATAAGTTGAATTTGCATGTGAGTTATCAGAGTTCAACTTGGAAGCATTGGTGGGCCTTGTGCTACCAAGGTGACAAGAAACTAAGATTGAACAAGTTTAATCCATGTAAGGCTGAATTTGTCACTAACCTTATCTAGTGATTATAGTTTTGACAAATTCACATGGATAGGAACTCATACACTATAAAATCTAAGTTTCATAAGGTTTCTCTCCGATTCATGAAAATGATGGTGAGGAAACGCTTTCACTAAATAGATTTTACGTAGATATCAATTGTGTTATTTGCATTTTCAAAAGTCGTTAGTGGAGCGCGTGTGGTTAACCGGCACACTAACATGGACTTATGAGAAATGGAAAATGCCTAAGCAATTGAGGCTATGATTACGACATCCCTTTTCATAGTCCTGAAAATTGTTTAGACACACATGTGAGCTATCTAAGAAAGGGTGTATAAATCTAAATTTCAGAAGTCCAGCAGATTTCTGGAAATATGTCAGGGCTAGTGGGAGCATAAGTGTTATGTTGATAATCATCATGTTAGTGGGAGCATGATTATTACATTTAGTGTTGCAAGTTAGCAATGTTAATTATAGAAAACAAAGTTTCAATTCGTGAAGTTGCAGGGGTTGAAAAGTTGTTTTGCTATAATTAAGGGAGAGGAAATTATACTTCATTTCAATTCTAAAGCTTAGATTGAGATTTTAATCATCTTTAGTCAAGGACATATATATGAGTTTTATGTTGGAATGGTTCAACTTGAAGAAATTCTATATATATTGCGTTTTCAAAATTTGATTATGATTACGGCATCCCTCTTCATAGTTAAATTTTGAAAACATGGCAAATAAAAAAAATATATTGTAGCAAAAGACTTGTCTAGTATCATGTCTTTATGTCAAACATCATGAATCGTGTCCCATATGCTTCGGATATAGGATCGATTGCATGTGCTATAATATTCATCTTTTCTAAATTTTCCAAATGCTTAAGGCATTGAGAAGGGAAAAGTCTATAACTGGATATGACTAAAGTGATTAAGCAATTGTCGAGGACAAATCTGAGGTTCGCCAAAGATTGGTTGCTCAGGGACAGTTGGAAGTATGATGTAAGTTGTCGGAAAGGACCATATTGACATATTCTGAAAAGAAGTAACTCTTGTTCGGAAGTGATAGTCAAAATGGGACTATGGAAAAGTCTCCATAGGTGGAAGTTATTCAATCTATGTAAGATTAGAAAACCTTAATGCAAGAAGGATGTTCAAAGCAATGCACTTTGAATATGAGACTTCCGTTCCATAGAAGTTGACCTTCTTTGGAATACTCTGTAATGACTGGTGACAAGGTTTTGGTGACTTTGTGCATAATCATTACAAGAGGAACATTGCATAAAAGTTTAAAATCTAACAGATTTTTTGGTAAATGATAGGAATCGGGGATTCTCACATTTACAATAAGGATTTGGGATTGTGAAATGAGTATCATTGGAATCATGTTCAATTGATCTACATCACAATGTAAGGATCATAGACAAACATAGTGTGCATACTTGGAGTATGGCATAACTATTGTTTAGAAAAACAAAGTGTACATGCTAGGAGCATGGGACGACTGTTGTTTTTTATTCAAGTCTTAAGTTGATTGTTTGAAACATTATACAATGAATAATGTGTAATCAATATGGTGATAAATAAAAGGTGGTTCTATTTATATTCAAAAGGGTTCTGAGACCATATTGGATTCGATTATTATTGTGTTTCACTTTGCATGTTTTGACTTCCAAAATAGCTAGGTTATTCTTTCCGAATGACTAAGTTATTTAAACACTCCACAGTCGTTCATATGTTGGAAGTAGGTATGAATCAAGACTGTCATGAATCGAGTTTGTAGATGGCTAAATGGCTTTAGTCATAGCAATGGTTGCTACAACATTCATGAGTGCTCATAAGTTATGAGTATTGGAATAAACCCACGCTCACTTGTATCACTTCATGGAATTTATCTCGAGTGATCGTGAGACGGTAATATCATATAAATCTTCAAACCTAGAGATATGAGTTGTTACCTATGAGTTGGTTGTGCATTGATTGCACGTAAACGCATCAGTAACTTGATGTTATAAAACGTGCCTTTGTGTACAATTCAACAAGTAGTAGAACAAGCATATGAGTCGAACTTTATCTGTTCCTTCTAGAAATAGAAGCGATATCCGGGCCCCTCGATGATTTTGTTGTGACCTATGTACCGGCCGGTCAGAACTAAATTGATGTGTTCGATTAAGTTCTTTGTCAAACAAATCGAAAATCGGGAAACAAACTGCTGGACAATAAGTACGACGTTCTTCCATGTATTTGTCCGGCTGATATCATGAGAACAGAGGATTTTATGATCACTTATCTAAAATGGCGCTTCATAGTTCAACGGAGTTTTCGAGAGCTACGATTGTTGGTTGGTTCCTGAAGTAACATACGCAAATATAGTTATTAGACTTATCCAAGTGGGAGTCTGTTGGATAAGGTGTCTAAGTCCATATCTTATTTGGTATATACTTGACCCGACCGGCATGGTCCATTTGGGTTGCATCTCACCCGAACTATTTATGGATAATTTTATGAGAGTTATACACATATGTTTATTAATATATTATAAGTTATAATATATTAATATGAAGTTATGTTATTTAATTAGTATTAGTCTTAAATTAATTATGAATTAATTTAGAGATTAAAAGGAAGACTAATTAGATTGTGGGCTATTGTTATTATAGAGTGTGGGCTAACACTCATTTGTTAATGGGCTAGGCTTATATGGAAGTCCTTGGATGATCCATGGAGCTTTTAACCCATGGATCCTTGGAAAGGAAAATACATGGGTTATTAGGGTTTCACCATAATCATGTACACTATATAAGCATGCTTATGTTGCATGAAATGGCCCCTAAGGGGTAAGTAGTGAACTAGTGTGTGTGTGCTTGTGTGTGGCCGAAAATACAAGTGTGTATTCTCTCTCAAAGTTTTCCAAGAGTTTGTGGTGTTTTGTGATTCCATTTGAGGCATTCACACTATTGGTGCTTGGCCCTCAAACTCCTTAGGAATTGAACTCATCATCAAAAAGGTATGTAATCTCTTCTAACTCTTTTATGTTGAAATGTTCCCCATGCCATGTTAGATAGGTTATGAAGCTTGGAAAATTATTATTTTGCATGTATTTAGACAAACATGGATCCAAGGTTTATTAGGGTTGCATGCACACTTAGGAAGTGTTAGATTGCTCAAAACCCAACATCTATCTCTCTCTTTTCTCTCTCATCTCACTAGTCTGCTGGGAACATGGATTGGCGCACCCCCTTAGTGTACGCTAGGGGGAGGTGTTAAGTGAATGTCATGGGCTTGACCGCCCACTCTTTATAGTCTTAAGGCCTTCTAAATACGTCCGAAGCTAGGAACCGATTCTAACTTCCCAATCAGTGTGTTTGTTTTGGTTGTTTACCTTCTTATTTGGTCCATACTTTGGACCGATTCCTTCACTTTCCTTTGACCGAATCTTCAGTTCAAAGCCATCAGACCCAATGACATCGTCTTCTTCTCCAAAACACCCCCATTGTGATCGAAGTCTCTCTTCCTTCTCCATCCCATGTCAACACCCCTCTCCTTTCTAGTTCCATAGTGGATTGAGACGTAGTAGAGGTTTATACTAAAAGACAATACCTCTTCTTATTAGGTTAGCTTCTTGTTGCAATTTAGTAAGAAATTCCATGACTCTCCGCTTTAATTTAGTTTCATCTCTTGCCCAGTTAACTTGTTCGATGTGTCAGAATCATTTTCTAATGAAAACAATATAAATGTGTTCTATTGACAACTTGATAAACACAGAACCCAATTTAGTTTCATCTCTTGCTCAATTTGTTTCTTTAAACATGATGTAGCAACTAACATGGCAATTGTTCGATTTTTGTGTCATTGGGGTAAGTATATGAGGTTATATTCTTTGTTTGTGGATGTTATTGACAATAACCATGAGGAACTTTGTAATTGATGTCATGGGACATGCTAGAGAATCTTGTATACTTCCTTTTTTAATTAGAGCTTTCCATGTGTGTGTATGTTATGGTGTCCCTACATGTATTACAAACAAGGATTTGTGAGCCTTTCATTTCATTAGCTGTTTTATAATGTAGTCTAAATATGAGAAAAACAATAAAATGTAGAGTGAAATCTTTATGTATATATGAATGTACATGAATCAAGTACAATGAAAAAAGTATATCATTGTTGGTTACCATTTTTATGTTTCCAAATGATCGGTTAAAGTCTTGAAGATGTATTTTCAATTGGTAAGTAGAAATCAGTGCAGAATAAGGTTTAAAAACATGTTGAAATTCAATTGGTCAATGTTGTTAATCATAAGACACGAGCAATGATGTTGCCATTTGACTTTAGGCTAAATAGCTTAAGAAGTTATGATGATTCTTTCTTAATTTTCTTTTGATTTTACATAACTATGTCTTGAGTTTTTACTTTTTAGGCAATAGTAGTACAAGGTTGGAATTACTTTGTTCCACGAACACTACTAGAAAAAAGGCCTTTTATGACGCTCATTGCGCGTCGTAAAACGCTCAGACGACACGCAAATGCGCGTCAAGGAAGGCCCTGTCATAACGAGAGACGACGCGCATTTATGACACGCAATTACGACGCTCATTTACGACACGCAATGTGTATCAAGGAAGGCCATGTCATAAAGGAAGACGACACGCATTCGCGTGTCGTAACCTTACGACGCGCGTGTTAATGACACGCAATGCGTATCATTAAACCCGCTGTCAAGAAAGACCATGTCATAAATGAAGATGACACACATTTTTGCGTATCATAATTGTAAATTTAAAAAAATATTATAGATTTACTAATTTTCAAATTAAATTTGCATTTCATGTCTCATAATAGAAAATAAAATATCATATACAAAAAATACAATCCATTGCACAAAAGTTAATGTCATACAAATACTCATTCTAATATTAGACAAATGTAATACATCAAATGTGAAAGAGATGAAAGTCTTCAACAAATAAAAGTTGAGCTAAAAAAACTTGTTGCCCACCTTCACAACATCTCGAGCTACTTTGCTTGTCACTATGCACATCAACAAGACCTACAAATTTGAATAATGCAACCATTAGATTCACATAAACCAACAAATCCCAATATGTAAGCATGAAATTTATGCATCTATGTTAAAGGGGTAAAATGGTCATTTACAGTTCATTCAGAGCAAAAAAGGAACAACTTTTTTCATTTACTACATGCTTCACCATACAGACCTCATTTATCTCAACAAATGCATCATACTAATTATGGCATCGTTAGATAAGTTAAGTGACTAAGTTAGGTAGGTAACTAATGAGACATAAAACTGATGAAATGACTAAAATGCCCTTATAGTAAGCATCAGAAGAAGATTAAGTATGACTTTATAAATTGGACCAATATCAATACTTGAACATTGATCAAAAACTTACATGAGAGCAAGTCCCATTTTCTCCACAACACCTCTGAGATTTTTCACCATTTTCAAGCTCAATTGGATAGTGTTTCAAGGATCCCGAGCCTCCTACTTTTTGCTCAAAGTTTCCAAGATTCTTAGCAAATGTTGGACCTAAAATGAAAGAAAAAATGGTTTTCTGAATATATACTTCAATTACTAAGAAAATAGTAAGTCAAAAAACTACAGATGTTCAAAATAAGATGCTAGTAAAGCTTTGCCATAATGGTAAGATGTTATGATATACAGAGCAAATGTAAAATTCAATAAGATGCACATAATAATATTCTTATGATCTTATAAGATTTCCAAATAAGATACTAGTAAAGCTTTTGCACAATGATATAAGATGTCATGACATACAGATCAACTTTCAAGATTCAATAAAATGCACATAATAATATGTTTTAGGGTAAATTATAAAAAAATGGTCCCTGAGCTTTCTGATTTTCCCATTTTTAGATCAAAATTGAAACATTTGTCAGCTTTTGTTCTTATTTTTGTTCCAATTTCAGATTCTTTTCTCTTTCTAATTCATATTTGTGTTTCCATTCTATAGCCTCAGGTTGAGCAGCAGCTTTAGCTTCTGCTGCTTCTCTTAAAACCTTACCAACTGCTTATGAGTGACATAAACCACAAGGATCAGACACAAACCTTATTATTAACAAAAGCATCCTACTATTATTTCACCCGAATGAAAGCAATCATACTTCTCATGGCTATCGAAAACTCCACAAGTTGATCATCAATCCCATCAACAAGTGGAAGTGGCTGATCATCAATTTCTTTTACAACTTTCTCTAAGTTTCCAAGAGGAAGGAAATCATTTACAAAATTCTCCTATGCAAGATTATGTGCATTCACCTGTTCAAAATCGAATGAAAATTCGAAAGAGAGTAAGAATAAAATAGAGAGAAGGGCTCTACAAATGTTAAAAGGCAACACAGATACTTGAGCCTATCATAGCATTACAGAAATATTCAGCCATATTTTGAACTTAATGGTTCAAGACATATTATTGAAACATTCAGCCATCTTTTGAACTTAATACTCAACTTCTATTTATAGCATTTCATGTTACTTTTCTCCTTCTAGAGACATCAGACATGTCGTTCTGCTTAACTCTAGTATTGTCATTTGCACTTTCATGTTGATGTTAAAGCGAGTCACAGATACTTGAGCCTATCATAGCATTACATAAATAATTACCTCAACCCTAAGTCTATCATCGGAGCATAGAGATCCTGTAGCACCGGATCTCCCATCCTTGCCTTGTGGCTAATCACCATCTTCGGCTAAATAGCATATATACAATTTATTAACACGAATTCAGCGATGAAATAGACATTGCATACACAACAATCAATTCTGGAAAACCATCACTAATGCAACAAATAAGTTATAAATCAAAAACATTAAGTCGTTCTGAGTTACGATTGCGTAATTCACTGTGACAAGAGCAATTAAGTCAAACTGCATACTGACCTGAACAATTGATTAATAAAGAATTAGAAACTTGGCAGTACCTTTTTGTGGTTATTGTGGGATTTCTTACCTGTACCCATCTTGTAAGGTCTATGACACAGGGCCAATAACCAATTCAAACTTTTCCTTTGTTAAAACTACACAAACTACATCACCTAAAGCAACAATATGTAAAGAATCAACGTATTCACCAAGAAGTGTCCATTCTCCAAAATACCCCCCTTCACTGAACTTTGCTATGTCATAACCACAGCATGAGAAGCACCATCTGTCATAACCACACAAATATTTTCAACTGGGAATCCAATCAAAAAACCCCTGCACATATACAATTAAAAGAAGTTGAGTTTTTTTTATAAAAAGATATAAAGGTAATAAAACAAACAGAAGTATGATTAATAATAATAATAATAATAATAATAATAATAATAATAATAATAATAATAATAATAATAATAATAATAATAATAATAATAACACTTACGAATTGGTTGCTTCCATGAAACATTTCTCAATGTGAGGGATAAAATTGGAGGGTATCGCCTGTCCTATTATCATGTTCTCAATTTCAAATTTCTTCTCTGATTCAGCTGGCAGTGGCTTTTTATACCTATCATTTTTTAAAGCAAAATATTAAGAAAAAACAGATCAAGGATTGATGATGCTACATAGATTTTTAAGTCGTTAATTGTTGATGCGATAACGGATTGTAATTTCAGATTTTTTTTTTGTCATTGCATCCAAAAGAAAAGTAATCAGAAAGAAATTGCATTAGACATATGTAGAGGTAAGCAATCAGAAAGAAAAGTATAATTGAGTTGCTTTTAACAGTGTAGACAAATTACTTTGAAAGCTATTCACATGAAATACATCAGCGTCTTTCTAATGATCTGATGTAAAAAATTACTTATTGTGAGCAACTATATCTTTTATACATATCACATATCAGATGCAATTTTTTTAAGGAGAGATCTTAATTTCATTAGGCTTACTTGTTGAACATGGAAATGAAAGAGATGAAGAATACGGGGGCAAAATGGTCATGTTCAGAAATTTAACATATTTGTTGCTATTTTTTTTTAAAGAGAATTTGTTGCTAAAGTTGACAATTTATGGACTAAAAACGTTATGAAACCATGAAATGAGTACCAAAATATATACATACATATGGTGTCATAAATATAATGGGTTTGGTATATGGGTCGCAAAGCCCATATGTTAAACTTGTGAAAATGACCATTTTGCCAATTGCTAAATGGGAATAAAGAAATATTTAACTGTAGCAAAAAACTCCCTGACTCCAAGAAGAGGGAGTAAGCAGATTACATTTCAAAAACCATGAATACATCCACATATCAATCGTCAACACATAACCATTACAAAAAGTAGCTAATTAGAAAGAGAAATGTCATCATAAACTTAGACTAATGAAACAGGAAAGGGTCAAGGGAGGCAAACGAAATATGAAAATTATTTAGAGAAATATTTCACTTAAAAGATGGGAGACAAAATTCACATCTAGAGAACAACTAGAATCAAGTCCTAGTTTACTTGTTGTTGTGCATAGTGCTTAACCTCATGGATTGTAAGCCAAGCAAATAATATTCACTTGAAGAATGAAGTAAATTATAAGATACTGGTCATCCTGGTCAACTTGAGATATAATGGCATGCTTAAATATATTTAAATATATTTATGAAGCCTTCAGTATTCTATCTGGTAAAGAAAAAAGATCAACATATGACCATAAGAAAAATGACGAGCCAGCTCAGCCTTTCTGAAGGACTAACACGTCAAGGGAGTGGAATCATTGGCTCATTTGGCCAACCTGAATAGCTTCGTTATGTAATTGCTATAGTTCGTTGATAAGATTTACAACCTTATTTTTGTTTTATAAATTAGGGAAAATTTCAAGAGATAGAAATATACTTCACTTGTTTGTAGTGGTGATAGAACTCCAAAGCAAAAGGTGAAGTTAAAGGACTTGTTAGATGCAACACGTAATTTGTGTATCATATTAGTTTTGACCTTGTATTTTTCAAGCATCCACTGCAAGGTTATAACTCATTTCCAAGGTTATAACTCCTTTTATTTGGTTGCTTGATTTCCGCATTGTCAATGATCACATCTAAACAGGTGACTCTTCAGAGGCTAACTCATGTCTCATATGTGATTCTTCAGGTGCAGGAGCTTGTTTGCTTATCCAGACAAAAATAGTCTCTCCCTTTTCTCTGTAGTGGATATTTGAACATGTAATTCTTCAGGAGCAGGAACTTGCTTGCTTTCTGCATAGTCAATGATCACATCTAACAAGTTCAACAACTGAAACACAACAAATCAAACAACAATCAGGGAAGAAGAAAAAAATACATTTAAGATTTTACCAAAAGAAACGAATGTGCAAATTCTACCTGCTCAAGATGCGCAATACTTCTCAAATAAAGGGGTTGATTCAAGAGGCTCAACAACATTGTTATGTCCAAGAAAACACAAGAGTCACTCATTGGGGCATTTTATCAAACAGTTGGTGTTCACCAAAAAATATCCCTAAACAGGCAGTGATTAATTATTCAAATATTACCAGGTTATTGTCTTATGTAGTAACAAAGCAACCAAAAATAACAAGCGGTAGCCTGGGTTGTAGGAGCGTAGAGAAATACAACATCAATTGTGTTTAGAAGATTTAAAAGATTTACAAACAGCGTAAAAGATTTACTGATGACTATACTAAGATTTGATTACTCACCTGCGTATATAAATGCATCATGGTTCCATCATTGGCAGTGGATAACAAGTTCACGACCTCAACCACTCTGTAGTCACGAAACCTTGTGGTGAGATTCTTGAGGGTTTCAACGACCCTTGTAGGCTCGAGAGTAAGCAATTCGCAGGGTTGTGATGCCATACCGGGAATCCATAGCCAAGCTGGGTGAAGGAACAAGACGATATAAAAAGATAGCTCTAAAATAGGAGATAGAAACCTAAATTTCCTTTTAGGTTTTGAAAACATGAATTCAAGGAGAGGAGCAAACCTTGTTGGGCTTAGAATCCCTAGTTCTTCATCATAGAGCCCTCAATTGTAATGATTTTGTAAGGTCTATTTTCGGGAGCAAAAAAACCTCAATCTCAATAGAAAAAATGAGAGAATCGGGATTTTAGAAGAAAATAAAAGACCTCCCGCTAACTACAAAGAAGGAAGACGCACGTTAGGGTTCTTCGTCTGTGTGTTGTTTTGATTTATCTATGGGAAATTAGAAACAAACGAGAATCAAGCTTTGCATTCCATACTTCATAACGATAACTCATGGAATTCACAGAGCTTCATTAAGCTAAACCATGGAAAAGAGAAAAGTAGAAACGAAGGAAGATGAGAAAAAGGCGGAGTTTTCTAATTTTTGAGGATTTCGTTCCCGCTTAGCTATCAAAGGTTGGAAAACGCGCGTTCCATTAAAATTTATAAAGCGACATCCTTAGACAACACACATTTTAGTATAGGTGCCCTCCGTGCTTTTTAGTTAGACACTAATTTAAGGGCACGCAATAATGCGCGACCTAAATCCTTAAATTTTTTTAAGAGATGACACTCTTTTAATGTCACACGCTTTTGCGTAACATAAATCAAGGAGTGTCGTGGTTTGCACGTCGTAATAGGGTCTTTTTCTTGTAGTGGAACTTCACATATGCCAAGTATTTTGTATTCATGAGAAACATTTATAATTAATTTTTTAATCCTCTATCTTAATTTTACATAATGGGGGTGTGTGTGCACTAATCGAAATTCATAAATAAATTATTATAAAAAATATTGTTTTAGGGTAATACAATCATTGTGTCTGGTCAATCACAAGCAAAATCAAACAACAAGTTTCAATAGAAATTAACCCAGTCAGAATTTCTAATACAATCAGCTTCTAATCTAGCTTCTAATATAGTCAGGTTTAATTAAGCTAACAACTATCTAACTCTTAATATTTGTCGGATGTTAGAAGAATGTATAAATGCCGGTGAGGAATGTGCCGACCATATTCCATTTTTGCCCACTCGCTTGTGCGGTAAGAGAAAAGATTTTCCAGATGTGTAGTTTACCTCATCAAGTGTTCAACAATGTTGGGGACTTGCTCACTTTCATCGCTAACCGAGGTCGAGGCACAAGATGGATATAACGACTACTAAGGATTTGCTATGGGTTATCATGGAGCTTATGG
Organism: Lactuca sativa; assembly: GCF_002870075.4. Lineage (NCBI taxonomy): Eukaryota > Viridiplantae > Streptophyta > Magnoliopsida > Asterales > Asteraceae > Lactuca > Lactuca sativa. The sequence continues at coordinate 163,461,262 of NC_056623.2, read as the reverse complement.
AAGTACCGAAACGATCGAATTTTCAAACAAGTTTTCATTTGTCCCAACAAAGGAGTGGATTACACTTTTGGATCAGAAGCAAGGGTAACAGTGGTTTAGGTGGGATGAATGGATCTCCTCTTCATTTTATGGTATTTGAAATTGTAATCGTAATAGTACTTTAAAGCTTTTATGTTTTCTATTGTTTGTTGGTTCCCTTTCTAGTCATTTTTCAGTTGGGTTCCTATGGTTCCCTTTCTAGTCACTTTATGGTTGGTTCCTCTTTAGTAATTTGCCGTTAAAAAAATACTGAGCCGAATATCCATTATTATTTCAGTAAAATAATGATTAATTTTTGTTAAAGGAAAGACACGGACTCGTTATAATTTTGCCAAATGTCAATCTCTAATATGTTTTGACACTTGTTATTTGTGATATTTTTTAAACAAATAATATTCACATGTCAATTTATGTTTTTTTTTTTAATTTTTAAAATTAAAAAGTCATATTAATACTTATACTTTTATATATATATATATATATATATATATATATATATATATATATATAAACTATTAAATGAAATAAATATTACACTAAGTCGCAATTAATATATTTCTTATTTTTAAATTTCATTCCTTATCTCAAAAATTTATTTTAAAAAATAATTATTATTTTATATTTTAATATATATTTTTTTTAATAATTCCGTATAATATATAAGTTTTACACCTAATTTAAAATAATATAAAAATAATATTTAAAAAGAATAATAAAATTAGTAACTGAGGCGTGTTACTTGTATTAGCTTAAGATGCAGCAAGCGTGTAGACCAAAATCCAATCCCACGAGGCCACGTGACCATAATTAGTAGCCAGCAGAATGAGCCCGTGCCGGTCTACACATCACCGACACGACACCAACATCTTTCCTTTTTTAATTTCATTAAATAATTAACCTATAACATTTAATTTAAAAAACCAATAATTTACACATTACATACCGCCTTACTAATTTCTCAAATAATTTTCTAAAAATATGTTTATTAATTATATAAATATAAATTAAGCAAAAACAATTGTTCTTGTCGGTCAGTCGGTCCCCTCTAGCTTTTGTTACTTGTAATCGATCCATTATCCATAGCGAGATGTCACAAATTATATAAAAGATTAACATATAGTATTTACCTAAATGTCGGATCCTCCATCAAGTGAGGAAATGTATTTCTTTTTGGAAACAAACTTCATGAGACTTATACTTTCCTTAAATTATACTATATATTTTCTAATGATGCATTTGAACTTTGAACAGAATAAGATATTGACTATTGAATTATATTTCATTATGGTTTTTATCAAGATTATAAAAATCGTTCGACGATAGCTCAACAGTCGAATGGTGCTAAGGGATTAATCGGTATTGATGGGGATTAATCGAGAATCATAGATTATTAATAAAATATTAAACTTAATCGAAGATTGATATATTTTAAGAAAAATAAGTACTTCAAAATTAGAAAATAAAAGAATTTGTAAGTTTTAAAATTTGAAAATACGAAAATATGAATATTTTGGTATAATACTTGAAATTTTGGAGTAAAACAAAACAATTTTATGAATCTTTTTTGATTTTTTTTTACTTTTGTTGACCAATTAATTCCACAAACACCGATTAATCCTTAATTTTCGTCAAACACACTAATCCTAATTGGTTGGAGAACATTAAAAGATTAATCCACGATTAATCTACAATTAATTCCAATTTCTGTAACCAAGATTTTTATTTAATGTTGGTTGATTTAGAAGAAGTCTTTTTTGTTTTGAACCATTTTACAAAACAAAATCTTATTTTTATTCTAAAATTTCCGTCATCTTAGAGCTAGTCTTATTACAGGAAAGAAAATGTGGTCATAAAATTCAATCATTTTTCAATCTTATGGGAAAAATTAGTAGGGTGATTCCCTAAAGAAAATTATTTATTTGTTGTCTTTTCGTTACATGTTTTAGGGGATGTTTGGATAGGAAAAAAGAGGTACTTATTGTTTATTCCTACAATAAGCTAATTTTAGTGTTTGTATAAAATCCAGCTTATTAAACTAAATAAGCTAATTTTAATAAACATCTATTCTCATGCTTATTGCTTATTGTTTATTCCCACCACAAATAAGTTATAAGCAATAAGCTAAAAGCTAATCAAAACACCCCCTTAGTACTATCTTCAACCCACCCCCATACTCCATTTCTTCCTCCATTCTTCGCCAATTCTACCCCATTTCCACCTCCATTTTTGGAGATATGAATAGTATTCCCCCATATATGGGGATGGGGGAATACTATTCATATCTCCAAAATTGAAGGTGAAGTTTGGTTGTCAATTTTAGTCCTTCTCATTTTTATTTTATATATTTTTAGGTTATTTTATCTACTAATTATAATTTAAATGCAATATTTAATATTTATAATATCATATTGTATACTAATTTATATTAATTAATTATAAATATAAAGTTTAATTAATAGAGGTGTGTATTTGATAATATATATAAGTTATAAAAATGAAATAATTCAAAAATATATTTTTTGGGGTAAAAAATGGGGTAGAAAATAGAGAAGGGTTGGAGATGAAACACTGTTTATTCTATTTTTTACTTCATTTATAAGAGAAAAAATAAAGATGGGTTGGAAATGGTCTAAAAGAAAGGATTGTTACTCTCAAAGATATAATTGGTGTACGCTGTTCAAAGTACATTACCGAAAACAAAATAATATAAAATGTTATCTTAAAGTGTCTAAGGAAAAAAGAGGGGGAAAGAACGAAATTGTCAAAATGATTAAAGTGTCTTTCAAACAACGACAAAACGCATATATGTATGTGGCGGTGTGTATATTATTTTTAATATTATTTTTAAAATGTGAAACTGACATTTTGTTGTAAAATGATTTGTTCATATTTTTAAGCGATATTCTTTCATGCAATACAAAATGTATTAATACAATTTATTATTATATAAACTAATAAAAGTGATAATTATTATATGAAGGAATTGAAAAGTTATTCCTAAATTTAGACCTACACAAAAAGACCGGTCTAGGACCGGACCCAAAAAAGACCGATACCGTACTGTTCTAAAACGAGACCGGACAGGAATAAAACCGATCTTAAAAAAAACTAGACCAAAAAAAGACTGGTCCGAGACCGTCCCGGACCGTTCGAAAAAAGACGGGACCATTCCAAGATCGGTTCTAAAAAAGACCGTACCGGTCTGAGACCAAACGAGACCGGTCTGGAAAAAAATATCGGTAACCAAATTTTATAAATATATAGTTTTTGTGTTAATTATACAATTTTTAATCATAAACTATCTAATTTTTTTCATTTTTTTCTTTTATTAAATTTAAATTATCATTTTTAATAAATCTTAATTTATCATTTTGACGATAATCTCATATTTGTTGATAGAAAAAACTCGAAACCAAAACAAAAGAATCGAAAAATGCCGGAATCAAACAAACAAAAAAAACCCGTCAAACCGAAAAGGATGCACAGAAAGACTAAGAGACGAGACCGAAAATGACCGGTCCGAAAAAAGACCGGATCGTTCCAAAACCGACCTTAGAAACACCAGAACGTTTCAAGACCAAGCTAAGACTGGTCTGGAACCACCAACGTACATCTCTACCTAAAATAATAATATTTGAAGATGATATGCATGATGCACCTGCATAACCATAATTTTATTTTGAGATAACGATAATTTGGTGTTTTTAGGATAATAATAATAAATCATGTGTTGTGTATGTATTTTGTATTTTTTTAAACGGTAAACTAACATACTCTTAATTTACTCATAAAACTGTGTATGTCTTTATGTGAGACTTGAACCTATGATGATAGAATCACTTCTTTATATTTGGTTTTGTGTTGTTTTTGTGCCACTGATTATTAATTTCATTTGTAGTCTCTAAAATTTAAAATTTTAATTCATAGTAGACAGTTTAGTCGGCTTTTCGTTACTCTTTTGATAGGTTAAAAAATTATAAAGTAACATATTATGTTCTTTAGGGTAGTCGATATGGGCTGTAACACGGCGTTGAAAGACCTATGTGGCATGTCGTAACAACGTTAAGGTCAAAGAAGCACCGTCTCGACCTCATTTTATGTTAAAAGGCGTTACAGTCTCAAGGTCCTTCAACGACGTGGTCGTGGAGCATCATCATCCCCTCTAGGAACGATGGAGAGAACGAAATAATGATGTTAATGTTACACCTTAATGGATTAATGGATGGGTACCATACCCAACACTTTCATATGTATTTAGTAGTTGATTTTTTTTACACAGTTAATATTAAAATGGCATTCCTATTCAAAAAACATTGTTAAATGTTTTTATAATTTTTTTATTCTCAAATACCTTTTACAACCTGTTCAACACTTGTTTTAAAAATTTTATTGCTTTCTAACAACCATTTAAACTTTTTTGACAATTTTCTTTTAAACCTTGTTACGTCTTCTTTTCAACAATTGCTTATACTTTTCGACGTTAAATTATTTATTTGGGTAAAATAAATGTAAAAATTTATTAAAAAATATTTCAAAAGTTGTAAAACAAATAAAAACTAGTTTCGAGACAAATTCATAAAAAAGAAAATTTAGATCAAATCTAAAACAAGATTTAAAATTTAGACTAAAAATGTAAATTTAAAATAAATTTTAAAAGTTAACGGTTGAAAGTATAAATAGGAAAAAGGATCGTAATAGGGATGTCAACGGGAGCAAACAGGACGGAGATCGCATCCCCCGCCCCCAAAATTTTCCTGTTCCTTAGCCTCTGCCCACTCCCCCGAAATCTCCATCCTTCACCCCCCCCCCCCCCCCCCCCCCCCCCCCCGCGCGAATTCCCCTTCTTACTCCCGCCCTCGCCCCGGATTGATTTTGAGCTATCTTATTTAGGCTAAAAAGAAGTTCTTGTTTAGGCTAAAAGAAACTATTTTTTGGATAACAAATAGTTAATTTTGTATGTTACAAACAACTTAAAGTCATGTTTTTTGTTGAATTTTAGTTGGTAAAAATCATTCTATTGTATATTATATTTATATAATTAATATATGTAAATATATATAATTTATTAACGGCGCCTCTGTAACGCCCCATTTATGGTATGTAAATTAAATATAGTATTTTCCCTTTCTTAAGAGGAACTCGACGAGTCAGTAGCCCGACTCGTCGAGTAGAGACTGGATTTGCACATGTCTTTAGTGGGCGACTCGACTAGTCCGTATCCCGAACTCGGCGAGTCCGCCAGGACGAAACCCTAAATCTAAGGGTTTGTGCCATATTTAAACGTCATTATAGCCTCCCACCCCAGCCTCCAGCACCTCTAGAGCATTTCTCTGTAAACCCTAGTCCTCATTGTTGAGCTTGAGTGTTTTGTGCTAGCTTGGAAGTTGTAGAAGAGAAGGAAGGAAAGAAGACCAATAGAAGAGAAAGGAGATCCATAATCTAGCTTCCATTTGCTACACATTCTGGTAATAAAGTTATTACCTTGCTTATTCTTCCATTAAACCCTCTTTTATGCTTGTTTATGGTTCTCTTGGAACTTTATATGATTCAGACTCGAGAATTGAACTCTCTTTAGGATGGAGACCATATATTTGGATGTTATTGAGCTCTAAGAGCTCAATGTAGCTACCTTTATGTAAATATAGCCTCGTTCCAAACCCTAAGTGCTTATTATTGGATGATTTTGGTATTTTAGCCCGATTCTCGTGTGCATGCACGCAAAGTTGGAAACTTTACGTGTAAAACCAGCCCTAGAAGCCCAGATCTATGAAGTGGATGCAATGAAATTGACTAGAATCAACTGTATAGTAATGGCATGCATGGAACTCGACGAGTTGTTCATACAACTCGTCGAGTCACAATCTGGACGTGTTCATATGATGAAGGAGAACTCGACGAGTTTTTCATACAACTCGGCAAGTCGGATGAAGTTAGATTCGATGTTAGTATGGAAGAAGAACTGGTCGAGTTGTTGCCAAACTCGACGAGTTGAAGCGGGTAAAGGATTAGAAAAGGATGTTAGGGACTCGACGAGTTAGCGGCCCAACTCAGCGAGTCCGGTCAACTGAAAGTTGACTTTGACCAGGGGTAAAATAGTCATTTTACCCTGAGAACAGTTATCAGTATCTGATTTAGTGTTTATGGGATTTGTAGTCGGGGAGTTCCGGAGCAACAGTCAGCTAGTTTCAGATTTAGCATCTTGGCAGCCAGCATTATGAGGTGAGTTTCCTTCCAGTAGGAACGGGTCTGCGACCACAATGCTGGCCTGTTTAGTTAGCAGTAGTTCCGGTCTTCGTTTGGATGCAGTAGTTTAGTGTGCTTGATGTCTTTGTGATTCAAGATTATGCTATGCTATGTTCAGTCAGTTTCCGGACTTTGATCCGATGCAGTTTTCGGACTACGGTCCGATGAAGAGGGCAAGGCCCTGATTAGTTCTGGACTTTGGTCCGATGCAGTTTCTGGACTTCAGCCCGATGCAGAGGGCAAGGCCCTGGTTAGTTCCGGATTTCGGTCCGATGCAATTTCCAGACTCCGATCTGATGCAGTGGGCAAGGCCCAGTATGTGTTTTATATGATATTGTATGGTATGTGGTAGTTTGGGGGGCTCACGAAGCTTTGTACTTATAGTTTCGATTTTTGGTATTAGCTACTTCCGCTAGTAAGGGGAAGAGATCGGGATGATGGCATGGCACACACCACAGCTTCAGTTTATCCTGGGAGTTTATTTTGATATTTTTGATATGTTTGACATCAGTTGAATTGATACATTCGCTTTTACATTTTGAGATATGTGATTCGTGGTTTTATTAAAGTTGGTATCAGAGCCTTGGTTTGAGGGATTCATGAACACTTTCGGGTGTGACTGGACTCAAACTAAGGAAATGGTAAAGTGATATTCAAAATAAAAATGTTTTCGAAAGAATTTTTGAAAAAGAAACTTAAAAAGAAAAGGGTTTTTTTTTTTGAAAAAAGAGAAAAAAGTGTGGTGCATGCAATCAACCGAGCTCAAGTAAGTACTCCCAAATTACCCATACAAGTTTATGTTATGATTATCAGTTTCAGTAGAACACCATGCTAGAATAGGACTAAGGATCTAGCAGGATGCCTTATGTGCCTGCTATATGTGTTCCAGCTTTATGAGAATTTCATGCTAGCATTGAGTAGACAGTAGTAGGATAGCATGTTTAGGTTATGCTTGATAGTATGAGCTTAACATTGTATGCTAGTACAGTTTCTTGTTATAAGGATAGATTTGCTTGAGTAGTTTCCTGTGTCTGAATGTTGCTTGCTTTGTGCTTTGTGGGACTCGAAGTGATAGGGGTTAGCTATTAGGTGGATACGTTAAGTCACATGAAATAAGGGTTGAATAATCCCAGAGTGTTGGATTTGACCCTATTGCGCAACTCTTATTTGAGTCCTAACCGTTATAGGGATGAGTCCCTTACTCAAAGGATTATCTGAGCCTCGTTGCATGTGATGGTATCCATGTAGTGGCTAATTGGCATTAAAACGAGGCCTTCAGCAGCTGAGGACTGGTTTTTGGGAGAGTCAGGGATTTCCCTAGAGCAAGCCTAAGATGAGAGTAGCAGAGATCAGGAGCAATAGAAGTGACTTGGTGGAGTCAATGCAGTTCTTGAGGAAAGTACAGATATATGTGGAAGGTAGTATGGGCACGTACTACTGAAAGTAGAGGATCCGTACTTGAACCAAGGAAGGATGAGATGAGACCAAGAAATTTATAGTAGTAGTGATCCCTTGAGATATATCAGTTTTTCTGACGTTTATCATGATGCGTTTTCAGAATGGTGGTGTTACGCCCTAGGCCAACAGTCGGCAGTTCAGGAGCCGACGAGGGATCAGGATCAGGCTCGGGGGCCAATGTAACAACCCAAAATACGACCCAAATTTTTTTGTTTAAATAATACTAAAGTTATCAATCATTTATAATATATAATGAAACCGTACGTAATAAATCCCCAAAAGTTATAATAGATGTGTCATAACAAAAGAACTATATCAACATAACATAGTATCTGAAATAAACTCCCAGCACAAAGGTTGAAGCTGTGGTGTGTGCAATGCCATCATCCCGAGCTCTTCCTTTTGCTTGTGGAAGTACCTGAAACCAAAACTAAAAATGTAAGCACAAAGCTTAGTGAGCTCCCCCAAACTCCAACATACCATACAATAACATATAGAGCACATACTGGGCCTTGCCCACTGTCTTGGACCGAAGTCCGGAAACTGCATCGGACCAAAGTCCGGAAACTAACCAGGGCCTTGCCCTCTGCATTGGACCAAAGTCCGGAAACTGCATCGGACCAAAGTCCGGAACTAACTGGGACCTTGTCCCCTGCATCGGACCGAAGTCCGGAACTAACTGCATCGGACCAAAGTCCGGAACTGACTGGGACCTTGTCCCCTGCATCGGACCGAAGTTTGGAACTGACTGAACATAGCATAGTATAAACACATATCAATTAGCATAAACACGTATACTGCATACTGCATCGGACCGAAATCCGGAACACATAACACAAAGACATGCTTGAATCACAAAGACATCAAGCAATCTAACTACTGCATCGGACCGGGGTCCGGAACTATTGCTAACTAAACGGGCCGGCATTATGGCCGTAGACCCGTTCCTACTAGAAGGAAACTCACCTCGTAATGCTGGCTGCTGAGATGCTAACTCTAAAAGTGGCTGACTGCTGCTTCGGAACTGTCCGACTACAAATTCCAAAAACAATAGATCAGTTACTTGTAAGTTCTCTCAGGGTAAAATGACTATTTTACCCCTAGTCAAAGTCAACTCCCTGGTCAAAGTAAACTTCCAGTTGACCGGACTCGCCGAGTCAGGGCACAGACTCGCCGAGTCCCTTCTTTACTAACTCTGACTTTAACTCACCAAGTCCCTTTCTCACTCACTGACTCACCCTGAACTCACAAGTCGAAGAAAAACGGGGACTCGCGACTCGACTCGTCGAGTCCGAAGAACAACTCGCCGAGTCCTGTCGTGCAGATTCCATACAATCGAATTCTAAACCATTCCAGAGCATCTAACTTGTAGATCTGAGCCCCTGGAACCATCTGAACACGTAAAGTTGCTAACTTTACGTGTAACTAAGAAGGAATGAATCTTTTTCACTCAAACACTAATTTTCTCGGGAAAACTCATCGGACTCGCCGAGTTGTTCAAACAACTCGTCGAGTCTAAGGCAATCTTCATCGGACTCGCCGAGTTGCTCATCCAACTCGTTGAGTCCAGGGAAATCTTCATATGACTCGCCGAGTCAAGCTTGCGACTCACTGAGTCTATTCAGTTCCTTTTCCATACAGACCTGATCTGAGCCATGCAGCGGTTCCAAATCACAGATCCAAGCTTATAGGGCATGCTTGTCATGTAAAGTTGCAAACTTTACATGCATTCATGGCTTTAAAGGCTTCAAATGTCAAAACTAAGCTTTTAATGGGGTTCTAAGCTCAATAGGGACCTCAATCACGATTATGACTGAAACTTTACACTTCTAGAATGCAATGAGGGTCCAGATCTAAGGTTTCCATCAAAAGGGGAATCCATATCTCAAGCTTGAATCATAAGAGGCTCCAAAGAAGGCATAACAAACATTTTAATGGAGGAATAAACAAGGTCAAATATTCATTACCTGAATGAGAAACATATGGAAGCTAACTCCTGGATCTCCCTTCTCTTCTATGGACCTTCTTTCCTTCTTTCTCTTCCCAAAGCTTCCAAGCTAGCACAAACACACTTAAACTCAACAAAGGGGCTAGGGTTTACAAGGGAAATGTTCTGAGGGTGATAGAGGCGAGGTTGGGGGCGTATAAGTGTGTTTAAATATGGTGCAAACCCTTAAAATTAGGGCTTCATCCAGACAGGCGGACTCGCCGAGTCCCAGCGTATGGACTCATCGAGTAGCCAACTTAAATTACGTGATCATCCCATCTCTACTCGACGATTCAGGCTACAGACTCGTCGAGTACCCCTCAAGAAATGAAAATACTTTATTTAAATCGCATACCCGAAATGGGGCGTTACAGCCGAGCATCTAGATGAGCAGACCAGGGAGTTCCTTTCCTTAGAGGTTACTCGCAGAATACTCGAGCAGACTCCTGTGATCTTCGGTTCGATCAAGGAGGGTATTTTGGAGCTGATGTACGAGAGGTTGAGCACATTATGTGCTGAGGTGGTAGCCATGATGGGATCGTGCACAATCACCTTCAGGGAGTTCCGAGCTTGTGGAGCTCCAGTTTACCATGGGGCGCGGGACCCCATAGCGAGTACTAGGTGGTTGGCAAATGTCGCCAACACATTCTGCACTAGAAGATGTCCCGAGGGGGACAAGGTCAGACTAGCATCCTGTCTTCTAAAGGACATGGCACGAGATTGGTGGGAGGAGATCGGGCATGTCGTTGGAGATGACGTAGCTCTTGATGCGATAACCTGTACTGATTTTACTATAGGGTCAAAGCCGAGTTTGCACCGGTTATTGAGGTGCAGCAGTTACCTAGGGAATCCAGGATCTCAGTCAGACTACAGAGACAGTGGCATAGATTACCGCCAAGTTCAGGGAGAGGACTCTTCTTGTTCCTCAGTACGCAACTGATGAGGAAATGAAGAAGCCCATTATCATGAGATGTTGTGGAGTGATATAAGCCAGTTTGTGAGCCGGTCCAGCTGTAAAACGCTGGATGATATGATTACGAGGGCTCGTGAGAGAGAGAGAGAGAGATAGATTTGGAGATGGAGAAAAAGAGGAAGAGGAAGCCAGAGGCGGCATCTGGCACAGGGAGTTCGGGCAAAAAGCCCAAGGTATCGGATCATAAATCTAGATGATAGTAGAGCCACAGTCGGTGTGGCAAGTGTGGGAGATTGCATGATGGGGCGTGCAAGACAGGGAGTCCCAGTTGCTACAAGTGCGACTGGACCAGGCTTATGAGCAGAGATTGTACAGATACTACTACCATCACCGCCGCATCTGATCTGATTTGCTTCCATTGCAATCATAGGGGACATGAAAAGTCCCAGTGCCAGGTTTGGCAGCAGCAGGGAAGGTGGCGACACCTACTTCTACTACATTGAGGAATTACAGATGGCCGTCAGGGCCGGGGTGAGGCGCCAGTGGCGAAGAGTAGAGCTTTCCAGATGACAGCAGAGGAGGCGCCAATGAATCCTGATGTGGTGAGGGGTATGTATTTTCCTCTTATCTCTTATTTGATATTGGTTGTTTCTCATGGTTATATGTTTTCGTATAGGGTCGTTCTTAGTGAATGGCATATCAGCTACAATATTGTTTGACTCGGGGGCTACCCGATCATTTGTTTCCCTTGCGCTTAGCAAGAGGATTAGCGGAGCTCCAGGGAAGCTGGATATTCCACTTAAGGTTGAGATAGTGGATGACAGGACCGTCAGGGTCGCGAGAGTACATAAAGGGTGTTCGCTGCAGTTATTTGAAGAGTAGTTTTTAGTGGACTTGGTTCCTATTTCCCTGCGAGGGAATAAGGTTATAGTGGGTATGGATTGGCTGAGCCCCAATGGGGCAGTGATTGATTGTGAGCTGCAGTTAGTGAGGGTTCGCACTCCTAGTAGGGGAGAGTTAGTGATTCAGGGCGAGAGGCCATAACATGGACCAGTCCTCTGTTCAGCAGCGAGAGCGAGACGCTACGTTCAGCAGGCTTGCGCAGGGTACATCACCTATGTGATAGATTCCCGGGAGAAGGGTAAGGGGACAGTTGACGATGTACCAGTAGTGCGAGAGTATCCGAACGTATCTGTTGGCTCCTCCAGGGATGCAGGAGTTGTCTACGCAGCTACAGGAGCTGATAAACAAGGGTTTCATCAGGTCGAGTAGTTCACCATGGGGAGCCCCGATCTTGTTCATGAGGAAGAAGGATGGGTTGCACCGTATGTGCATAGATTACCGGGAGCTGAACAAGGTAACGGTGAAGAACCGTTACCCACTCCCGAGGATAGACGACTTGTTTGACCAGCTTCAGGGAGCATCTTGGTTCTCCAAGATTGATCTACGGTCAGGTTATCACCAGATGCGGGCCAGGGATGAGGATGTGTAGAAGACCGCTTTTAGGACCCGCTATGGTCATTATGAGTTTGTGGTGATGTCGTTCGGGCTCACCAATGCTCTAGCCGTGTTCATGGATCTCATGAACCGCGTATGCAGATCGATGTTGGATCGGTCTGTGATAGTGTTCATTGATGGAATCTTGGTTTATTCCAAGACTCAGGAGCAGCACGAGGAGCACCTGAGAGAGGTGCTAGAGACGCTGAGGAGGGAGAGACTATTCGCGATGTTCTCCAAGTGTGAGTTTTGGTTGCGCGAGGTGCAGTTCCCTGGGCACCTCGTCAACCAGAAGGGTATACTAGTAGATCCAGCTAAGATAGAGGCTATGATGCACTGGGAGGTCCTGAGGTCTCCAGCTGAGATTCAGAGCTTCCTAGGACTGGCAGGGTACTATAGGAAATTCATCCAGGATTTCTCCAAGATAGCAGTTCCGCTCACCAGACTAACCAAGAAGTCGGTGGTGTTTCGCTAGAGGCCTGAGCAGCAGGCAGCATTTGAGACCCTCAAACAGAGATTGTGCGAGGCGCCGATTCTTAACCTGCCAGAGGGAGTAGAGGATTTTGTAGTCTACTGTGACGCTTCGATCATCAGAATGGGAGCGGTTTTGATGCAGCGAGGCCATGTGATAGATTACGCCTCTAGACAGTCGAAGCCTCACGAAGCTAACTATCTGGCACATGACTTAGAGTTAGGGGCAGTAGTGTTTTCCCTCAAGATTTGGCGGCATTACCTCTATGGGGTCCGTTGTACCATTTACACGGATCAAAGGAGTTTGAGGTACCACATGGATCAACCAAATCTGAACATGAGGCAGTGCCGATGGTTAGACGTGGTAAAGGATTATGTCTGTGAGATCCTTTATCATTCGGGCAAGGCCAACATAGTGGCCGACACCCTGAGCCACAAGGCGATAGCAGCCCCGATCAGGGATATATGTCTGAGGATGACAGTGATTACTGTTGGATTAATGTCTAAGTCCATAACTATATTTGGTATGTACTTGAACCGACCCGGCATGGTCCATTTGGGTTGCACTTCACCGACACAATTTATATGGATAATCTTTTGAGAATAGTATGTTTATGATTAATATTAATATATTATAAGTTCTAATATATTAATATGGAATCATATTCTTTAATTAGTATTGATCAAGAATTAATTTATAATTAATTAAGTGATCAAAAGGAACTAATTAAATATGGACTCTTATATATATGGAATGGGCCAAGTTCATTTAGGTTGGGCTAAGCTTTCATGGATAGTCCATGGAGTGTTTAACCCATGGATCCTAGGAAATGAAAGGCCATGGGTATTAGGGTTTAACCCTAATCCTCCACACTATATAAAGATGTCCTTGGTTGGTGAAATTGGGCACTAGTGTGGATACACTAAGAGGGCTAGCCGATTTCACTAAGAGAAAACCAAGTATATATATTCTCTAAAGTCTTCCAAGGTGTCTTGGTGATTTGTGATTCCACTTGAGGCTTCCACACTATTGGGGCTAAGCTCTTAAAGCTTGAAGACATCAAGCTACATCAAAAGGTATGTCCTCTAACTAGTACTTTGTAGATTAAGAACATCATAATATGCTAGTTAGGATTAAAGCCTTGGAAAGTTCTTATTTGCATGTATAATAGAGAAAACATAGATCCAAGGTTTATAGGGTTGCATGTACACCATAGGAGTGTTAGAATGCTCAAGACCCAACAGTGGTATCAGAGACTAGGCTTGTTTTCTTGTTATACTTGCAAAAGAAGCTGGAAAATCGAGTTTTGATGTTGTCTGCCCAGTAGACTCGCCGAGTCCAAGGCAAAAAGCATCCAACTCGCCGAGTTGGTTCGTGCACTCGACGAGTTGGACCCCCAGACAGCATAAACTCGACTTTTTTGGCTGGAATTGGACTAGGAACATTACCCAAAGATGTTTTGGACTTATAAACTTGTTTTTGATGTGGTAATGTTCATGCTAATCCAATTTTAAAGATAATTGTCAATAGATTCATGTTTTTTATTAGTTTAAAGTGTTACTCTAATTACATGGAAAAGTTTGATTTTAATTATCTTGTTTATATGAGTTGCTTAGATTAATAGAAGTTATGTGAAATTGTTGTTTTCAATCCAAATTAATCTAAGAGTTGATTTTAAAATGTGTTTTTGTAACTTGTCCTCAAGTTATATGAAAAGTCACATTTAAGTTTCATAAAACTCATAAAAGTTGGCAATGGTTACAAAAGATGAAGAGTCTTGTCCTTAAGTTATGGAGGTTCAAGAGTCACTTCATTAATAAATAAATAAATAAAGTGTAACATTAATTAATTTCATAAGTTATAAAATAAAGAAAAGTTAATTCTTTTATTAGTTTAAAGTCTTCCATAACTTGTCCTCAAGTTATGGAACTTGAAGAGTTTTTGGATTAAAACTACTTTAAACACATAAGTTATGGAATTAATTAGTTTGGAATAGTTTCAAAACTTGCCCTCAAGTTTTGGAATTTGAAAAGTTTTCACTTATGAATACTTTAATTCCAAGTTAGCCCTTAGAATTTTAAAGAGTTAAAATTCAACACTTATACTTTATAATATTATAAGTTAATAATATATATATATATATATATATATATATATATATATATATATATATATATATATATATGTATGTATGTATAAGAGTAAAGTCAGTCTTACCGCTAGTACGCCTCATTCACGAAGCCAGTCTATAAGGTGGGTATAAGGTTGTTGCCTATAAAATGGCAACTTAATGGGTGTCCACTCTCACCCACCGCTTGCTTGACTGGTGGAGGGTCGTTAGCCGAACGGGTTTGACAGGACTATAATTCTCCCTTCATTAAAAGTATTATTGATAAATACTAAGTAACTAAACTCTTAATAATACCCAATCTTAGTTACTTAGGAAAATGTGAATAAGGTGATAATCCATGAAATTACACTTTACACTTTGTCTAAGTCGTTAGTGGAGCGTGTGTGGTTAACCGGCACACTAACCTGGACTTAACAAGGTAGGTAAAGGGTGACTTAATATTTATCATAGTATCGATGGAGCGTGTGTGGTTTATCGGCACATCGATTGAGGGGTAAACACTTAAGGGTACCAAGTAATTTGCATGGTTACTTCACACCTTGTTTTGTGATCCTCGGCATCCCAGTCACAAAAACTAAAGGGCACACTCGAGATTGAAACATGCCATTGAACAGTTCAATGAATCTCAAAGATCTAGGAGTTTCAAAACCAATTAAAACCGAATAATACATTTCGTTTATCTTGGTGGAATTGGTGAATCGTCATTCACCTACCTTCAAATATTTTATAGCTTGGATTACGACATCCCTCTTCTAAGTTATAAAATAGTTTGTTGGGTCCTAGCCTTAATATTTCATATTCGGTGTCATATTAAGGACTTTAAAATCAACTATCTTGAATATCTCCCAAAAGATGTCTGGTTTAGACATATATGATCTTCCCAAATCTCTTGAAACAGGCTTTCCTAAATGAAGATGATTTCCTATGGAAATAAAACTTCATTCACCTCCTCCAATTATTCTCCCTAACCCACAAGTTCTTGGAAAAGTTTAAGGTCACTCAGGCCCTATAAGCAAGGCAAGGTCTAGGTGTGGTCACATCTTGGAGATGTAGTCACATATTGACAAGCCGGGAGAGTTGGGTGTCAAAGTCTTGAGAAAGTTGGTGGTTCAATCACTTTCTAAGTCACATAGTGAGTTCCTTTGGGACACCTATGAAACAGGATATGACAAGACCCTTAATGATCTTATCTATTTGTTAAGATCAACTTCCTTAAAACTTGATGGACATTGACAATAGTGACACAGGAAATCCCGAAAAGCATTCTCTTCCCAATGGAAAGGGATCGGCCATAGTCAACTCGGTTGACCAAATGGTAAAGAGAAAAGCTAAGTCCGTGATAGTCTCGTGTACCATTATCAAAGGGTCCATATGTTTGTATTGCCAAGAAAGGGGCATTGGTTGCGAAGCTGCCAAATTTACCTAAGGATGTTAAAATCAATAAGTTTGACTCTACTTCAGGTAAAATCCACTATCTAACTCTATTAAGTTTCTATTATGAGATTCTTGATACTTGGTCTGACTAGGTCACATGGTGATGTTTTAAGAATCAAAGAAAAGTGAAGAAACTTAAAGAAAGAATATGCTGAATCTGATCGCGTAGATGGATTTCTATCGTATAGTTTGAAGATCGGATTCTTGAGCTACTTCTTAGGAGTTATGAGATATTGCTTAGGAATAGATAACAACAAGTTTTCATATGGATTGTAAGGATAAGTTTTTCCGCAAAGTTCTTTAAAATAAAAGGAAAATTTTGATTTTATTTATTTTAAAATTATCCTTACAATGGCATCTGTGGAAATTTTTGTTGCTTATAAGATTCCATTAATAGCAAGAGTGGAAATATGAAATTGATTCTTTCATTTGTGGTAATGTCTAAATTTACCAAATAAGGAAAGATTCTCATCACCCAAGTTGCAATTGGACCGGAACCTGAAATCATGCAAGTTGTATAGCATGATGAATGAGAACTTTCAAGTACTGGAAAATTAAGACTAATTACTTGTTCACATGGATGTGTGAGTCAAGTGAAGGACTAAGGGATCGAGTACACATTCTTGTGCACTGATTAAGTCCACCACAAAAGATTGAGAAAACTATTCGTCATAGTTTACAAAAGCTTAGTAAATATGATTATACTTACAAGCTTAAGTGTAACTCTGAGACATTGGAAAAAGGTTCCAATGTATGACAGAGCGAATAAGAAGAATCAAATTAGGCAGAAGGATAAAAGTTTCTCAAATCTGAAAAGATGGGAGAGTACTTTAGTATCAGTTTTGTGATCATCTTAATGATTAAGAAACCATAGCATAATTAGTTCTCTAAGGAAATCTTAGTGCATTCTTATGACTAAGAAGAGGGATCTTGAATTGTTGAAATGGTTAAATCAAGAAGATGAGTCATACTTCGTTCCAATACAATTCTTAGAGTCATACTCCAAGATTGTAACTTGAGTGACATGTCTTAAAGAAGGTTTAAAACACTTGTCAAATGTAAGAGTAAAAGTTTTCTACTCTTGTACATTTGAAATTGGTAAGTTGTGATGTTTTGGATAAAACAAAGACCAACTAAGGCCAATTATGTGAAGTGTTTGTCTTGATTAGAATCCACACTATCTCTTGGATGTTTGACAAGGGTGTCTTATAGGTCAAGAGGACAGTGGGAGTCTTAAAGGTCTTGAAAGTCTCAAGAACTAAACAAAAAATAGAACCTGAAGTTCTTCACTAGCACACGACTTGAGGTTTATAACCTATCGTGATGACATATTTTGTGCCCATTCCAGTTAAAGTTGGCGTTGCATATGAGTTCTTAGAGTTCTCAATGTGTTGCACAACAACTTGGAAGCAATGGTAGGCCCTTGAGCTGCCAGGTGGCAAGAAGTTAAGATTGAGTTCAGTCCATATGAGTTTGGATTTGTCATTATCCCTGTCTTGTGACTATGGTTTTGACAATTCACATGGATAAGAACACATACACCAGTAAATCTAAGTGTCATAAGGTTTCTCTCCGATTCATGAAAATGATGGTGAAGAAACACTTACACTAAGTAGATTTTAGCTAGATAGCAATTGTGATATTTGCATTCTCAAAGTCGTTAGTGGAGCGTGTGTGGTTTACCGACACACTAAGCTGGACTTGTGAGAAGTGGCAAAAAGGTCTAACCATTATGATTACGGCATCCCTCTTCATAATTGTTTAGACACACAAGTGTGCTATCTAAGGGAAGGTGTATGCTTTTGATTAAGTTTTATCAAAACAATCTAGTATCAGAAATCTGAACTTTGGTAAGAAAGTTAGCTGATTTTTGAGTACATGTCAAAGCTAGTGGGAGCATAAGTGTTATGCTAATAATCATCATGTTAGTGGGAGCATGATAATTATGATAAGTATTGCAAGTTAGCAATGTTAATTATAGAAAACAAAAGTTTCAATTGGGAAAAAGGTTGTTTTGCTATAATTAAGGGAGAGGAAATTATACTTCATCTCAAATCTATAAGCTTAGATCGTGAGGTTTTAATCATTTAGTCAAGGATATATATGAATTTCATGTTGGAATGGCTCAACATAAGGAAATTTTGTATATGAGTCCATTATTTGCGTTCTAAAATTCGATTATGATTACGGCATCCCTTTTCATAATCTGAATTATGAGAACTTGGCAAATTGAAATGGAAATGTTATAGAAAAAGACTGGTTTAGTCTTTATGTGAGACATCATGAATCGATTCCCATATACTTCGGATATAGGATCGATTACATGTGCTATATTCATCCTTTCTAAAATTTTCCAAATGCCTAGGGCATTAAGAAGGGAAAAGGTTTAGAACTGGATATGACTAAAAGGATTAAACAATTGTCGAGGACAATCTAAGGTTTACCAAAGATTGGGTGCTCAAGGACAGTTGGAAGTATAGTGATAATTCTAGAAGGACCATATTGACATAGTCTGTAAGGAGGCAACTCTTGTTCAAAAGGGATAAGTCAAAATGGAATCTGGAAATGTTTCAAAGTTAGAATCTTCAATCTGTGTAAGATTAAGGAAACTTAATGCAAGAAGGATGTTTCCAAGGAGCTGATCTCCTTTGGAATACTCTGTAATGATTGTTGTCAAGTCTTTCTGACTTTGTGCATAATCATTACAAGGGGATCAATGCATATAAGTTTAGAATCTAACAGATTTCAGTAAATGACATGAATTTGGAATTCTTGTATTTGCAGTAAGGATTTGGGAGTGTGAAAAGAGAATCATTGAAGTTATGTTCAATGGATCTAGTTCACAAAGTAAAGATCATAGACAAACATAATATGCATACTTGGTGTATGGCATGACTAGTGTTTAGAAAAAACATAGTGTACATGCATGGAGCATGGGACAACTATTGTTTTAAATTCAAGAATAAAGTTGATAGCTGAAATAGTATATAATGAATAATGTGTAATCATATGGTGATAAATAAAAGGTGTTTTATTTATGTTCATAGGGTTTGATACCATATTGGATTCAATTATTATTGTGTTTCACTTTGCATGTTTTGACTTCCCGAATAAACTAGGTTATTCTTCCGGAATGACTAAGTTATTCAAACCATCCACAGTCGGTCATATGTAGGAAGTAGATATGAATTAAGACTGTCATGGGTTGGCTTGTAGAGGTCTAAGGTGTTGGACAAAGGGCTACAACACTCATGAGTGCTCATAAGTTCTGAGTATTGGATTCAACCCGTGCTCATTGGAATCACTTCATGGATTTTATCACGAGTGATCATGAGACGATAATATCTTATATTCTTCAAACCTAGAGATATGAGTTGTTACTATGAGTTGGTTGTACATTGATTGCACGAAAATGCATTTGGTAACTCGGTGCTATAAAACGTGCCTTTGTGTATGATTCAACAAGTAGTAGAACAAGCCATATGAGTCGAAGTTTATCCATTCCTTTTACCTTCGGGATAAAAGCGATATCTGTGGGCCCCTCGATGATTTGATGATGACAAATGGAAGTGCTCGGCCGGTCCAGGACTGATTTGATTTGTTCAATTGGTCAGTCATCATAAATCGAAAATCGGGAAACAACAAATGGACAGAGAGAATGATTATAATCCATGTCTCAGTCCATATGATATCTAGAATGGAGGAATATATGATCTCTTATCTAATGGACAAGTTCGTTGACAAGATCAGAGTTCGACAATGGCTTTAAGAGCTACGATTGCCAATTTGGTTTGAAGTCATACGCAATAATAGTTTTAGACTTATCCAAGTGGGAGACTGTTGGATTAATGTCTAAGTCCATAACTATATTTGGTATGTACTTGACCCGACCCGGCATGGTCCATTTGGGTTGCACTTCACCGACACAATTTATATGGATAATCTTTTGAGAATAGTATGTTTATGATTAATATTAATATATTATAAGTTCTAATATATTAATATGGAATCATATTCTTTAATTAGTATTGATCAAGAATTAATTTATAATTAATTAAGTGATCAAAAGGAACTAATTAAATATGAACTCTTATATATATATGGAATGGGCCAAGTTCATTTAGGTTGGGCTAAGCTTTCATGGATAGTCCATGGAGTGTTTAACCCATGGATCCTAGGAAATGAAAGGCCATGGGTATTAGGGTTTAACCCTAATCCTCCACACTATATAAAGATGTCCTTGGTTGGTGAAATTGGGCACTAGTGTGGATACACTAAGAGGGCTAGCCGATTTCACTACGAGAGAACCAAGTATCCATATTCTCTAAAGTCTTCCAAGATGTCTTGGTGATTTGTGATTCCACTTGAGGCTTCCACACTATTGGGGCTAAGCTCTTAAATCTTGAAGACATCAAGCTACATCAAAAGGTATGTCCTCTAACTAGTACTTTGTAGATTAAGAACATCATAATATGCTAGTTAGGATTAAAGCCTTGGAAAGTTCTTATTTGCATGTATAATAGAGAAAACATAGATCCAAGGTTTATAGGGTTGCATGTACACCATAGGAGTGTTAGAATGCTCAAGACCCAACAGTTACTCCGTTGTTGGAGTAGATTAGAGAGGCATAGGTTGAGGGCCTGAAGGAGGAGAGGCAGAAGTGTGAGAGGATTGTGGGCCGAGTAGCTTCCTTTGACTATGAAAGTCAAGGATTGTTGGCCGTTCATGGAAGAGTTTGGGTACCGTACTGGGGTGGAGTATAGCATGTGTTGATGGATGAGGCTCGGTTCTCCATCCACCCAGGGGCGACGAAG
Source organism: Lactuca sativa (assembly GCF_002870075.4). Lineage (NCBI taxonomy): Eukaryota > Viridiplantae > Streptophyta > Magnoliopsida > Asterales > Asteraceae > Lactuca > Lactuca sativa. The sequence goes on along the minus strand of NC_056623.2, from coordinate 163,440,274 downwards.
ATGTACAGAGATCTTTGAATCGAGTATTGGTGGCCCTGCATGAAGCGGGACGTAGCTTGGTACGTGTAGAGATGCCCGACTTGCAGGAAGGTCAAGGCGGAGCATCAGAGACCCCACGGCAAGATGCAACCGTTAGACATTCCCGTGTGGAAATGGGAGGATATCACTATGGATTTCATCACTAAGCTTCCCAGGAACGCACGTGGAGTTGATTCGATTTGTGTCATAGTGGATCGATTGACCAAGAGCACGCATTTCATACCAATTCAGGAGAGCATATCGGCCGAGAAGTTAGCTGATATTTATGTGCGCGAGGTAGTGGCACGACATGGAGTGCCTATATCGGTAGTATCAGATCAAGACGTCCGGTTTACTTCCAGGTTTTGGAAGCGGTTTCATGACGAGATGGGGACTCGTCTTCACTTCAGCACCGCCTTCCACCCTCAGACGAACGTGCAGAGCAAGAGGAAGATTTAGACTCTTGAGGACATGCTTCGAGCATGCGTCCTAGACTTCGGTGGCATTTGGGATACGTATCTTCCGTTAGCGGAATTTTCGTATAACAACAACTACCACGACAACATTTACCGCCCTCCCTTCAAGATGCTCTATGAGAGGAAGTGTAGGACCCCGATTTGTTGGTTCGAGGTCGGCCAGAGATTCATCGGCGGTACTGAGGTTGTGCTCATGACCACATAGTTGATCCAGCAGGTCCGTAGCAGACTGCAGACTGTGCAGAGTCGGCAGAAGAGTTATGCCGACAGGAGGCGTTCAGACTTGGAGTTTCAGGTGGGCGATATGGTCCTTTTGAAAGTGTCACCTTGAAAGGGTGTCATCAGGTTCCGGAAGAGGGGCAACTGGGCCCCAGGTTCATTGGTCCCTTTAGGGTTTTGGCCCGGGTGGGTCGGGTTGCCTACTGTTTGGATCTTCCATCAGAGCTTAGCCATATCCACAACACTTTCCACGTTTCTCAGTTATGGAAGTGTTTGGTGGATGAGTCAGTAGTGGTACCATTGGAGGATATTCATGTTGATAGCAACCTGAATTATATCGAGAGACCAGTTGCGATCTTAGATCGGAAGACGAAGACCTTGAGGACCAAGGTGGCACACACCATAACTTCAGTTTATCCTAGGAGTTTATTTTGATATTTTTGATATGTTTGACATCAGTTGAATTGATACATCCGCTTTTACATTTTGAGATATGCGATTCATGGTTTTATTAAATGTTATATGATATTATGGTTTGGTAATGTTTAAAAAAAAACAAAAACAAAATTTTTTTTGGGTTGTATTTTTGGGACGTTTCAGCCCCCACGGGGGGTTTGGGTCGGGACTGCCACCCCGGCTCCCACCCCCAAAATTAAAACGGGGGTTAATCTTGCCCCCGACCCCGCTCTCGTCCCTGATTTTTTTAGCAAATACCCCCATACGGGACGGTGCCCCCATGAGATCGGGGTCCCACATGACTTTTTGACATCCCTAGATCGTAACATGTTTTATCTTGTATTGAAGGTAATGAGTAGCATCTAATAGTTTATTACTACGATACCTCCGATTTAGGGGGGTCATATCCAACTTTTCCGATTTAGGGGGGGGGGTCATATCTAACTTTTTCTTGTCATATGCTCATAGATATAAGGGTTAATGATGTAAAACCATATATTAGGTTTTTTTATTTGATATTTCGGTAATCATGTTTTTTTGAAAAATATTTGACATATAAACTAGTCTGATCTATTCAAAATAAGATAATATTTCTACTAATTATCGGTGATATTGCCTTATTATGAACATTTCAAACATATATTTTATTGGTCAAACAAACACGAAAAAAACATGGTTACTAAAATGTGGACAAAAATAAACTTCGTTGTCCATTTTGGTTATATTGGGTTGTTTATGTTAAGTGCAAGTAGTCATAAGACTTTTTTTATAATGGTTTCTAAGACCCACTGATGAGACATGGAATCAAGTCATCGTGTCTTGATGTCGGATTTGGATAGTAGATTTAGAGTAGGCTTTGTTAGCGAGTTCCTTATTTGATTCATATTTGCAATTAGAGAACATAATAGTTAGATGTGCACCATAGATTGTACTCCGGGTGTTCTCTTGGATGGAGAGAACCATCTTGGTGGGAAGAGTGTATGTATACATTGGAGGATCATGTTTGAGAATAAGATATTGTAACGTCCAAAATTTCCAACCAAAATTTCATTTTAAGAATGGAATATCATATTAAATTGTGTTTCCAAAAGTAATATAAAAACCCCCTTTTGATTAATCATTTTAAAACACAACTTTTCAAAAACAGAGTAGTATCATATAATCAATGAAAGTCTAATTCATAAAAACAACAACACTATGTGTGTGGTACAGTCAAGTTTGGTCTCTCCTTCTGACAACAGTACATCCTGAAAAAAATATAATCCAAAATTGTAAGCACAAAGCTTAGTGAGTTCCTTAAAATATCACATACACCACATTAATAACTATACATAACTATATTGGGCCTATTTAGCTCACGACCTACTCCAGTCTTATTAATCGCAACCAGGCATGTTCAACTCAAAGCCTGTTCCGATCTTGTAATCATCCAAACCATTCCTTGTAACACCCAATCCAAGTAGGCATTTCCTTAGATTTTTAATCAAATCCTTTTTGGGTTTTAACCTTGGTCACGACGTGGGCACTTGCATATCACGACGTGACCATGCTCTTTGAAACTTACATTTCCTTTAGGTGTCACACCATTACCACGTGAGGTTCACGACGTTACAGCTTTTGCGAGACAAACCCTAATTTCAGGGATTTTTCTCATGTTTAAGGGAAGTGGGAGCTAGGGTTAGCCTACCCTCAGCCTTCATCACCTCCCTACTCACCCCGTTGAAACCCTAATCCTCCATAGTTGATTTTGAGCTCCATCTGGGTGTTTTATAGCAAAGAATAAGTAGATATAAAGTTTGGTGCATCAACTCAACATGCAAGCTTCACCATTATCCATTCTCACACATTATGGACCCTTTGTGAGTTTTCAAGTTCAACGCTTTATAAGTCCATGTGCTTAGATCTAGGTTTTTATGTGTTTTCTTTCATGTTTAGGCTTGGTAAAGTGTTGAGAGTCCATAAAGTTGTCAGCTTTATGGATCACCAGAGTTCCTTTGCAAAGATAAGTTTTGGATCTGAAGTGTGGTAGAGTTTTGGGACTCTTGCATGAGATCTTAACCCCATTTTTACATTTTTTTTGTCCTAGATTGTGTTTGGCATATGCATTGGATTTTCATGTCCAAAAATCTATGATTTTATGGTGTTCTAGAATAGTGAAAGCCTTCAGGAAGGTCTGGATTGCAAGGCTTAAAGGATTAAGAGCTTAAAGCTTGAGTCTATCCAGAACGTCGTCACGCTGTGACACTTTGGGTTGTTACGATGTGACGAGGGTTGATCAGTGGTTATTTTGATTAATTATGCCACAAAGTGACCAGTAGATGGTCATGATGTGGGAATTGGCTGAGTGACCTTAAAGTATTGACTTTGACGTAGTTTGACTTTAGGTCAAATTTAGGGTTTTAGGTTGTAGTATGAGAATTAGCCCATGTTTGTTGTATAAGTGACCTATAGAGCTGGTTGTTGGATCTGTGTGTGGTGCTTCTATCTTCCAGTCTACGAGGTGAGGTTTCATCATTGTACTCGTGGATCGAAGGCACCAATACTAGCCCACCAGATTATGTTAAGTATCTTTGAGCTGCTACGATGTAGTGATCTGTAGATTGGTAGATCTGTATGATTACTTGTATTTTCTAGTTATCATATATTTGTTGCGTATGTAGACATACTGCGGTTGGGTTAAGGCAGTACTGCTTTGTGTTGTAAGTCAACAAACTCAGGAGCAATCCAGCCATGAGTTGTTGGCCGGGAGGGCAGTCTAGTCTCATGATGTAGGCTCGTGAGCAAGCTAGTCATGAGATGTGGGCGGAGGTAGGCAATCTAGTCTCATGTTGTAGATTCAGGAGCAATCCAATCTGATTTTGTGGGCCCAGTGTGCATGATTTATATGTATTGTATGTGTGGTATTTTGGGGGGAACTCACAAAGCTTTGGCTTACAGTTGTTGATTTCAATGTTTTAGGTACTCATGATGATAGGGGAAATGCCAAGGCATGATTGCACACATCCTCCTGTTATCCTATGTTTTGAGTGATGATTTATACTATAATATTTTATGGATTTGGTTTGTGAAAAATGATTGTCTAGCTTGTGTTTTTATGAAAATGTTTCATAAAAAATGAAAAAAAAATCCGCATGATTTTTGGGATGTTGCAGACTCACGGCTTGTTTTGGTCTTGTCATCAGCCAAACAAAGCATACAAACATACAAGAATACAAAGCAAGACCCTACTAGTCTAGTTAAGCATATAATCATATCGTAGTATTACATAGATAGTCTAATCTCGACATACGTAATTTAGTGATAAGACTTATCTGAATACGAAGGAGCTGAAATCCCATCTACTTGAAGTCGCGTAGTATCAGCTGCAAGAACCACCTAAACCAAATAAAAGTTAAACCTCAGTTTATAGCCTTAACCCATCAAGTTTGACTAAAAGTGAAACTAGTCAAAAAGTCAACAATCAATAGTTAATGGCTAACGGTCCACAGTCTTGCGTCGCGACTTCTGTGTTGGTCACGTCATGATTGTTAAGTGAAAAAATAGGCACAAATCGCATCGCCACACCCTCATCAGTCGCATTGCGACTCTCAGTAAGCAAGCAAATCTGCTTGAGGTCTTAATCTACTAAGACCAAGGCTCCAAACTTCCAAAATCCGTCGAAAGAAGGACTTAATGGATATGTTGGAAACTTTATCTATTTTCATAAATCAAACAATCCTAAGTGTAATCCTAGATCTAGAATAAGCTCAAAATGCACCCAAAGCCTTGCATGACACAAAATAGAAGATAATAACCATTCATCGGTGCTACAAAGGGTCCATAATACATAAAGATTCAACCTTTGGACATGGATTTCTCCAAACTCCATAGAAATTATGACAAAAGGGACCAAAAGTACTTCAAATCTCAACAAGCATAAAGTTTGTAACTTGAATAATTACGAGCATAAAGATGACGTCAACAAACTTGTAATCCATGGATCTAGCCTTTTATGCACTAAAACCTTCCTTGTTTCAACTTCAAGCTTCACCAAAAGAACCAAGATGCCAAAAGAGATGAAAGGGGATAGGGTTTCGAGGTTGTATAGTTTATAGAGATGGAGTTTGAGGAAAATGACTAACCCTAAACTTCTCATTCCTTAGATACAACTCAAAACCCGAGACCTAGGATTTTCGGTTGTGGCGGTAACTGTGTCGCGACCAAACAACCAACCGCGCCACAACTTAATGAAGATCAAGAGCTAGATTACACACCAAAAATCAGGTTTTATAGAGATCCTCCTCATGGAGGAGTAAGTGTTTTATCTATAGAGCTAGGTTAAGGGACAATTAGGTTAGGCCTTGGGCCATCCCAGTTCAGCCTCAACTAGTTAGGGTTAGGTTACACTCTCAAGCAATGTTGTTGAGTAGTGTTGTCATGTCGTACTCTAGATCTACTATCCAGATCCGACACCAAGACCCGGTGGCCCAATTCCATGTCATATTAGTGGACCTGATGACTACTTACACTTAACATAAATAACCCAATATTACCAAAATGGGTCACATACTTTGGTTTTTATCTATATTTAGGTAACCATGTTTTTTCATACAAATTTGACCAATAGACTTGTTTAACCACACAAAACCTATCGGATATACCAATCCAAGATTTATCTAGTATATCACATAATCATATACTAATAAAACATAGACATCATATCATACATTGGATATATAATGTCACACATAGTATAACGAGAAAACTCATCTGATGCCAGCAACCACAATCTTCCAAGTAGTCGCCTCAATGAATCAACTTGTGCGAACTACCTAGGTATGTTGGATTAACATTTTATAAACAGTTTTACAAACATTTACAACAGACAATTTACTACTAGCAAACATTTACAACATTACTACAAACTTCTACAAGCCTTTACATTCGAACACTTACAAACATTTTCATACAAATAATGACACTAAAATACTTATGAACTCACCAACTTTAATGCTGATAAACTATTTCAAAATGACTTGTATACTCCGGTCATCAATAGACAGGTACCGAGGCCAGCTTTTGAGAAGATGGAGCTCATACAAGACTCATCTTTTATTTTGATTCATATTTTGGTGTCTTATAAACCACAGAACACACTTGTATTAAAATTATATTATTAATGCAATGGATGATGTTGTTTACTTGTTTACTATTATCCTGTGTTGTGATACTATACATGACGTCCTCCGCCCCATAACGTTTCCGCCGTTCTTGGTTTTGGGGTGTGACAGATTGGTATCAGAGCATTATTTATAGTGAATTGAGTATATCAACCCATAAAAGATATACATACTATAAATATAATGGGATTAAAATACTCTGACCAAGAGTTTATACTTTTAAAAAATAAAATATTTAACTAAGTATACATACCTGCATTCATACTAAAATCAGTGTCACAATGACAAAAACAAAAGTATTATGATTGTTGAATATCACAAGTAAGCTCGGGGATGTATGGTCAGTCCTGGGAATGGCATAGCCTGATCAACTATGCTGATCTGAGGAGTGATTAACATATGCCCAAGAATGGTTGTGATATGGCAACAAGTCTAAAAACTTACCAACAATACTACAATGAAAACATTAGAACAAAACATAAAATCTAAAATACTATAAGAGTATTTTGTGTTGCTATAAATACTTATTTGAGAACTAAAAAGGTCTTTATTAAGTAGGTCAATAGTTGCTATGTGGATACACTAAGGTTATATGAAATCAAGGTGACATAGACTTAGAATTTGTGATCTTTTCTTCACTTCATGTTCCTTGTTTGGTTGTGGAGTTGAAGTTAGAGTCACTTATTCGAAGGTCTATCCTGCTTTGATTTCATATAACTGGTATGCACTATGCAAGTATTGAGGTACTGGTAAGGATCATTCTATAATTATCTAGTTAGTACGTCTAATAATTATTTCCTCATCCCTTTTCTCGCATAGATATCATGGCCGGATTCCATCCCCACGGCGACCCGTACTTCCCGAACGAAGGCAATGCTGGATGGTTTGGAGAAGAGCCAGAAGATGATCATCCAATCCCTTTGGATGATCACCATGCTGAAGGCCTTTCGGATGGTTCTAACTCTGAGCCTGAGGTTGATAAACTATCCCCGGTAGCTCCCGTTCCAAATCCTAACCCTCTCCGGCTTTTCAAGGCCCGACACCTCCTTGGGTAGAATGCCTGGAGACATGGAGCGAAGAGCAAGATCAAACTATGTCGTTTAATGGAGACCGAAGCTTCTACAACATAAGCGAAGGGGGCTCAGCAGACAGAGTTCTGTCAATCCTGGTCCGTAGAGTTGCCCGAAACGAAATTCAGGGCATGAAAGCTCTCCATCGTATCGCATAGGTTGATGCCAATGCAGGAATGCATACCATCCGCACCAGTCGCCTTGAAAATGCTCGTGAGAGATCTGAAAGAGACCACGAGACTCTGCTGCAAGCACTAGCTGAAACTGGAGCCGAAGTCATAGAGCTCCGAGTACGCCAGAGTGTGTACGAAAGACACCTGCTAGATATGGAACGTCAACTGGCTGAATTAAGGGTTCACCAGAGGGATGACCATCACCAGTAGGAGATGCTTTACTTTCCTTCCTTGTTTTAAGGAATCGTTTTTCTTGTCTATGTCCTATGTAGCACTTTTTTATGTAACTATCTTGTACTGTAAGTACTTTTAGTTAGGCCTTTACGCTGTCAAAACTTTTCTACTCCGGATATGATGTAAGACCTACTACAAGGTCAATTTTCCCAAACTTATTGCATCGTAAATATCAATGATATTGACAGTCGGCTAATTTATGTGTCAATTTGTGTTCAAATACTTTCATCATACTATCGTTAGAATTCTATCTGAAACTCACTCTAGTCAAGTGATTGAACTATGGTAATTTAGCTCATGGATCATTTCCAATTCTCTTTCAAAAGTTGGATCATGTTATCCACCAACCAATCATAACTTGACTCAGAAATCAATCGTCTTGTAACCCTTCTATAAACTTACATTTACATGAATGATCAGAATACATCTAGGTTCAACCAAAATCACTCACAAACTCATTTTCTTATTGTATAACAGAATCATGTCGTCATCCAAAAATAGTCAGCCAAACAATGAAACTCCGATTTTGCAGATCGATGCGGCTACCTTCCAAGCTGTAGTCTCAGCTGCCGTGACAGCTGTCATGACTCACCTTAACACTAACAACGCAAATGTTAGCGGGATTGTTATCAATAATTCCAATCAAAGTAACAAACAAGTACATCAACGAGTATCAAACTACCACGATGCTCCGACTCTCAAACCCAAGAGTAATAAACGGAAGTTCTGGGATAGATTTAAAGGCAAATCACCCCAAGTGATAAACAAAAGACAACAACATGTAGCATCCTTTGCAGCCACGACGTATGTAATTCCTACTACCATCCCTACTAGTATCCCAGCTATCCCTAACCCAGCCAGGCAGTATGCCAGAAATCTACCGAAGTGCGATAAATACAGTTTCCATCATCAAGGTAGTTGTTGTCAGTTACACTGCAAGAACTGCAAAAAGAACGGGCACACCACCCATTATTGCAGAACACGGATCCAACACATTACTTCGACCACCAATGCCGAAATTTCTCGGATATGCCATCTATACGGCGTAATGGGAAATTTCAAGAGAGACTGCCCAACAGTGAAGAACGAAGGGGGAACGAGAGGAGTTTGACCCTAGAATAACAAAAGGCATCGAAGGATCCTACTATAAAATGGGTACACTTCCAAACTGCAGTAATTATTTACACTTATAACTACACCCACGATCAAATCAAATCTTAACATTGGTATAAAACTAGTGCAACTCGAGTCATGTCTTTCTGCGAGATCCCATCAGTTCAAGGGACTCTCATGCTACATATACTTACTTTTTGCAGTATACCTTATTCGTAGCAGTAGCACCAAAGATAAAACTAAAGTACTGAAACTCTTTCATAGATTGCGCCGTATTGTTTTTGTAACACCTTTTGATCTAGTCTAACACCAATTTTCCGAGTAGTTCGACATCGTCATTTGACTTGAGTCGATTTGATCCTCACAGTGCCAGTTTCATGCGAAAAATTCTTTTTCTCATAACCAACTTTCTAGCGAAGCCGTCGTCCTAGAATCCGAGGTGCTCATGCGCAGAGTACCTTATGATTCGTAGTCTTCCCGAAGTAATTTCACCAAACCTCTCCGAAATACCACTCGTACAGTACGTCAAGTTCAATCCGAAGGCCATTAGGTTAATCTATCACGGAGGAATGTATACACAAGGGTGGTACATAATCAAGGTTCTACAGGCTTAGAATTGATGATTCCGCTTTAACTTCTTTTCTAGTTTGGATGTGAGCTTAGAGAAGAATCATTTATTCGACTGCCTTTTCAATCTTAATTAGATACGAATCGTATCCGTGAGGCTGTGATTGATGAACCATGTATGAGTTCTAATATGAATTTTAGGACGGAGACTACTCAAGACTATGAGTGATTGTGCTGCCATGCTAATAAACTTAGAATCCAATCAAATGCCTTCTCGCCGAGCGGGGACAAGAGATACAGATAGAATAGAAGTACCTATCCTATTCCTTACTTCATGAGTAATCGTACTTTCTTTTGGATCTTCCTGATACCTTCTCAAAAGAAACCCCAGGATTACCTCAACAACCTCAAGGTCGACTTCAGAGTCGAATTAGTTGCAGGGGCTACCCCTGTAACCACAACACCCTATAGTCTAGCACCTACAAAGATACAAGAACTGTCTGGTCAACTTAACGAACTGCTCAGCAAGGGCTTTTTAAGACCAAGCTTCTCTCCTTGGGGAGCTCCGGTCTGGTTCGTCAAGAAGAAAGACGGATTGTTTCGTGTGTGCATCAACTAAAAGTGCTTAGTAAGATTACCATTAGGAATCATCGCCCTCTGCCTCGCATAGATGAATTGTTTAAACAACAACAAGGAACGAATTACTTTTCGAAGATGGATCTGAGATCCGAGTATCACCAGTTACGAGTGTTAAAGGAGGATGTCCCCGAACGGACGTTCTTCCGAACTCGTTACGGACACTAAGAGTCCGTAGTGATACCTCTCGAATAAGACCAATGCGCCCGCAGTATTCATGAACTTAATGAATACGGTATGTCGTCCTTACTTGGATCAGTTCGTCATTGTCTTCATAGATGACGTACTTATCTATTCTTATAGTAAGGGAGAGCATAGTAAACATCCGCGACAGACTGTAGAAACTTCACGATCAGAGAAGCTCTACGCAAAGTTCTCTAAATGCGAGTTTTAGATTCGAAGAGTCAAATTCCTAAGGCACATTGTTAGTGAAGTGGGAATTCATGTGGACCCTTCCAAAATCAAAACCATTGAGAGCTGGTCATCACCAAAGACGCCTATGGAAATTCGCCAACTTCTAGGTCTCGCTGACTACTGTCGTAGGTTCGTTTAGAACTTCTCGCGAATTACGAAACCTCTTACGACTTTGACCTAGAAGGGAGTATCCTTTGACTGGGAAGAGAAGCAAGAGAAAGAAACCTTTGGAATTCCAAGTGAGAGACCACTTTCTTATGAAAGTCTGACCCTAGAAGGGGCTTGATACGCTTCGGAAAGCATGAAAAGCTAAATCCAAGGTACATAGGGCCTTTCGAGATTCTTTCCAGAATCAAACCTGTAACCTACAAATTCAACCTACCCGCAAACTCAGTAACCTACATTCTACTTCCCACGTCTTGAACTTGAAAAAGTGCCATTCCATCAGGACTCTTGTAATCCCACTCGACGAGATCGAGATCAACGAGAGCCTCAACTTCATGGAAGAACCGTAGTGACCATGGACCGAGAGGTCAAGCAGACGAAGCAAAGCCGCATCCCATTAGTGAAGGTTCACTGGAACGCCATGCGAGGACCTGAATTCACTTGGGAGCGCGAGGATCAATCGAATCGGAAGTATCCTTATCTCTTTACTTGTGTATTCATTCCCACTTCTTTGCCTAAACTCTAATTTCAGGACGAAATTCCCTCTAGGGGGATGATGTGACAACCCGAAATTTTCAATTGTACGAACTCTACAGTTAAACACTTCAATTAAAAGTCAAATTCATTTTTGCTAATTTTTAGCTCGGTTTAAAGTCCGTTGGGTATTTTTAAATATTTATTCTTCGAAAGAATAAACGAAAATAAGTTTACTTTAGGATTAATTGTGCAACATTTAATTCACAAAAATCCAAGGGTTCGGAGTTTTCGGGCCAAATAGTGTTTGGAACAAAAACCCTAAAGGGTATATAAATGACACTTAGTCATTTTTACCATTCTTTTTCCATTTCCAACTCAAGAACAATTCTCTCTCAAGTATCATCCAAAGATTTTTCGAGATCTTAAAGATTGTAAGTGTTTCCTTCCTTGTTTAGTCGATCTCTTCCATTTTATAGTGATCTTACATGATTTCATCCGTGAAATCATTCCATTTTCTTAGATCTTCAAGTGTTCTTCAAGAACACCAAAAACATCAAGAACACCAAGAACACACACTAGTGTTTTGGGCCGAAAACACCTTTCTTTACTTCCATATTGTAAGTATCTATCTCGTATAATTGTTATCTAGTAAGGATACTTGTTATAGAGCCTTGAAACCGTCATTTTTCCAAGAACAAAAGGGGTTTTTGGTTAGTGCATCTCCATAAACCGAAAACCCTAAAGAAAGGTGCCTTTAAGACCTTAAGCCTTTCCCAATGCTTGGTATTGAGTCTAGAACAGTTCTTTGCTTGTTGAAAGCCCTTGGAAATCACCTTATGCATCAAAGATCATGGGTTTTCAGCCAACCATTTGGACCGAAAACCTCTTGGACCGAAAACCATATGTACCGAAAGCCATATGGACCGAAAACCACAAGAAACAAACCACTTAGACCGAAAACTCCCTTAAGTGGCTATACAACCCTTAGATGCAACCCTTGGTACTTCTAGCACTTGAATCAAAGTGTTTTACATGTCTTAGGGTGTCTTAACTTGGTCAATTAGTTTTTAAATGACTAATTGGATACATATATGTGTTATTATATGATAAATAGGATCCGTGTGTGTGTGCTCAAGTCTTCACTTGACACTTAGCATCCTATACCATTCGTTCATCCAAACCACTCACTACAGGTGAGTTCATACCCCCTTAATTAACCTTTTAAATGTTTTTAAATGCTTTTATGGGGGGATACAAGTTGAATCATACTGGTTATTATATCAATCACATGTGATTAATAACTAGTACACAAATGGATTTACTATGCTTTAAACTGTCTTGTCAACAAAACTATTTTAAAATGACTTCCAAACACTTTTACATTTTAAACTCTTTATAAAACTTAGTTTTAGTTTCCAAATCTTTACTTTCAATTCTTTAAACTTATATGTTGTCAAAACCATGTCTAATGCCCATATAGTTATATAAGTAAGGTTTGAAGGACTTAGGACTAATAATACACTCTATATTCTGTTCCTTGTTTGGTTGTGGACTTAGAGTACCCTATTGCTTGTCCGAGTGTCGTTTGATCCTTAGTTATATATTATTTATATAGGTATAAGACATAATAGCTTTTATCTCAGTTCAATACATTTAGTTATGCAAAAAATCTACTATTAAACTATAATAGGTATAGTTTAGGAAGATACTACTCAGTAATTCTAAATACTATGAAACTTACAAAGATTTAGTTCATACATGAGTCAGAATATACTATTGAGAAGAATGAACATGAACATATACATATACATATACATATATATATATATATATATATATATATATATACATATACATATACAAATAATAGAACATATACATATACATTTACAAGTAAACAGAAGGAACATACACGAACATAACATTAGAATATGAGATTTACTTCTACATGACGCAGATTCCACCGTTGTCATGTTGGTAACCAGAGTCTCCTGGAGGGAGAGCGGACATTGTGTGTATAGATCTATACGGGACAGACTATCCCGCACCCTGACTGTTAGCTACAGTCCGAGGCCGACCAAGCCGATAGGGTGACAAATGTCACATTTATTTTCGATGTCTTTCATCGTCGTGTTTATTAAGCCGTCAATCAGTATGGTTACAAATCTCACCTTACCTTATAATTCACTGGCTTTAAGGTAAGTGGTACTAAAGTAGTTTACAGATACAAAACTACAATTCTATAATATTATCCCTAATACATTTGCATTGAAACGTTTTCTAGATAAACGATAATGTACAAACTATATTTTGATAATGATAGTTAAATTTGGGAAATATACATATTTTTACAAACAAACAAACCAAATATTGGGTCTTGGTAGAAGACTACAGTTTAGTAGAAAATATGGAATTTTCTTGGGAGATATGAACATTTTACAAACAGTTTTACAAACATTTACAACGAACATTTTACTACTAGCAAACATTTACAACTTTACTACAAACTTCTACAAGCCTTTACATTCAAACACTTACAAACATTTTCAAAAAAATAATGACACTAAAATACTTATGAACTCACCAGCTTTAATGTTGATAAACTCTTTCAAAATAACTTGTATTCTCATGTCATCAGTAGACAGGTACCGATGCCAGCTTTTGAGAAGACGGAGCTCATACAAGACTCATCTTTAATTTTGATTCATATTTTGGTGTCTTATAAACCACAGAACACACTTGTATTAAAACTATATTATTAATGAAATGGATGATGTTGTTTACTTGTTTACTATTATCCTGTGTTGTGATACTATACATGACGTCCTCCGCCCCAGAACGTTTCCGCCGTTCTTGTTTTTGGGGTGTGACAATCAATTTAAAGGTTATATATAAAAAGTTAGTTTTTATATAATTTAACACAAAATAACCTGTATTAATTTTAGTGCATTTGAACCTTTTTATATCTTTGATAAAACATCATTTTATTACTTATATATTTGGAGTTTGTAAAAATCACCATTTTAAAACTTATATTTGAGTATTTCAAAATTTGACATTATTAACATTTTAATAAAACCATATTTTATTTTAAAACAAAAACTTGTTACATCTTGTGTCCACATTATAAATTTTGAAAACCAAACTCCATGTGATGTTTATTATGTCCAAAATTATTTTAGCATGTGAAAAAATAATTTATCAACCACACATAAAAATTGCATAAAATAAACAACACAAACATGCTTAAAAATATATGTGCATAAACATAACCAAGTAGTGATATTATTTGTGAGCCAACACAAACAAATGCCAAGTCCATTCCTAAGGGACTTTTAAGGGACCAAAAATCTTCTTGTAATGTTGTTGTAGAAGCTCCCACTTGAGAAAACACCCATTACTTTCAAAAGATTGGAAAAACTTCTTTAAAGCAATATTTCAGCAATATGCAACACTTTTCAGAAAAGGTTGCATTAGGTCCAATAGCTCCAAGGGAAGCTGTCAACAACAACACTTTTTGCAACAGATTGCTGAAAAGCTTGCCTTTGTCCCAACACACCTCTAAACCTCAAAAATTGCGTTCTTGTCTCATTTCTTGTTACATTTTTGTACAAATAACTTTTTTCTAACAACTAATCTATTATTTACATAAATAAACCAAGAAAACTAACCAATTTAATTTATTACATACCATATGAATGAATAAATTATTACAATCATTCTATAATAAAAAATAACCAACACAACAAACACAATGGTCCTTGGCTAGTTTATGCACATCATACATATCAACATAGACATTAAACAACCTTTGTTTTTCTAAGACAACTTTAAATGACAAAAGATGCATGAAAAACTTTTTTCACAAAAGATAACAGTTATAAAGTTGTCATAGAAAATATATATGAACATGTTTTTATACAAAACCAGGTTATCCATATTCTCCAAAGACTAAGATTTCTTAAAATCAAAAAATATAACCAAACTTGCAAGGTGGCTCTTAATACCAATTGTTTCATTTTTATCCAACAACTAGTTTAAAAAACAAGAAATTTAGCAATGGAAGACTTGATCATTTTTGTATAACATAAACAGGTTAAAACCCACCAAGGATCTTCTTGTAAAGTTTGGAAAGAAAACAAACACAACTAAAGAAGAAGAAGAAAAAACAACCTTTGTGGCTCTTTGGATCCTCTTGGGAGGCTAGGAAGTTGATGAAAAATAATAAACTTTAGAGACACCAACAAGAAGCCAACCTGATATAGATGCTAGTCTAAAACTCTTAATCTCTTAAGCTTGAAGTTCATAACCAAAGTATGAACTTCAAGATATTATAAAAGCAAGTAATATTTTCAACAGATAATTAGAAGTAAGAGAACGTGCATCATAAGGTGCATGTTACGGTTTTAAGGGGAGAAAAGAAGCAAACATAAGTGAAAGTCTTTCTCGCTCTCTCTCTCTCATACACACACAAACACACACACACACACACACACACACACACACACACACACATATATATATATATATATATATATATATATATATATATATATATATAACATGGACAATACTCATGGGTCTTTAACCATTAAGCACCCATTCTTCTACTAGCTAGAATGTCTCCCATGCTTCTTATTACTTTTGATTAAATAAGTCAAAAACCCATTCCTTTGTCTCCTTGTCAATTTCCGGCCACACCTCAAAAAGTAAGAATAATGGTTTAAATTTTATAAACTCTAAGTTTATAAAATATAAACTTTTTCTTTAGGAAAAAGACAAAAAGTTTCAACTAGTCCAAAAAGTTATACATAACTTATTAATTCATGCAATATGGAATACTGTGCTACTTTCTAATGAAAATTATTATTTCTTAAAAATAAATAATTTTGAATTAATTATAAGAGTTTATTGATATTTATTAAAATCCATTTCTAATAAATAATCAATTATATCAAGTTATTGTTAGTGTGACCCTTTAGTATCATATGTTAATTAACAATATCAGTCTTAAAGGTTGTAAACTTTTTAGTTCATATGGTTGTGTTTTAATCTTCCTAAGCTTTGTAAAATGATCCTGGGTGGGTAAAATGATTTTACTTTATTCAAACATAAATGTTTTTATTGCTAATTATGCCTATATAATTGGATTATTTTTAAATAAAATTCTAACAATACGTTGGCGGACGACTTCGTGCTTGTCGTGATCTTCATTAGATTGTGGTCGTGCTATGTGAGAAGATCAGTCATTGTGGGTACAAGCAATGATCTACGTAGGAAATGTTATAGTCATAGATATGAAAATTAGGAGTTTCTTCCAAGAAGGAAGAGAGCTAAAAATCACATATGCAGAGCCACTTTGGGCTTTAATCGGTTGTGAGTAGCAACATGTAAGAGTTGGAACCCAAGTAGGAGAGAACCAACCGTTAAGACAAAAGTGTGAAAGGTAAATTGAATTTGTTTTGATGTTAATATCCAGGAGAGTTGCAACACAAGAAGCTAAGTGAGAGTCAGTAGCTTCAATAATTATAATGTAGATAATAGATCGAGTGTTTTGGTAGGCAAGTGAGAAAATGAAATCAGATGTCCTATGGGAACTTGAAACCTTTACATGTATCTATATGTAAAAGGGACGATCTTATATTAGATCTTATCATCAAGTGTACCAAGATTGTGTAGAATCACGGTGTCTCATGAATTATAGTTGACCAAGTGATGAAGGAATACCTTTCTGAGTACCGTATGTGTAAAGGATTGGTCCATAGAGAATGCTTTCATTGAGTCATAAGTAAATATTTTTGAATTAAGATTATACTCTGATTCTCTAATATATATATATATATATATATATATATATATATATATATATATACATATATATATACATATATATACATATATATATATATATATATATATATATATATATATATATATATATATATAGACATACACACTCATACACACAGACACACTTATGTTAGTGATGGAATGAAAACACTTGTAGCTAACAAAGTTGAAACCTGAAGCAGACACAGATTAGTAAAGTTTGTGAAGTTTGTCATTGAATCCTTAGTGATAAGTGGAATGGTTGTGTGGGGAATTAAGCATAATAAGGTCTCTGATTTTGAGTGAAATTTTAAATTAACAAAGCATATGTTTCAATAATGAAACTAGGTTAACAAGTTGATAAGTTGTCATAAAAGAATCTAGAATATTATATTGAGTAAAAGTCAATAGAGTGGGTTGATTTTGTACTGTAGGACACAATACATAAACAATTCTTACTTGGGAGAACTAAAAGCAAGTGGCAGGGATCACACTTATCCATTGAGTTTGTTCCGGAGAGGAAATCATCCTAAGTAGGGAGCATTGTAACGCTCTTAATTTAGGGCTAGACATTTAAAGTGATTTTAGTTATAATTATTCATGTTATTGAATAATTAAAATCCTTATATGGGATAATTGTTCTTCGTAAACGTTACGAACAATATAAATACTTATTTATTATATACATGTTATGTCAATACTATAGTAAATATTTGTAGAAAATCTTATTAAATTTTTTACGTTGAAGCGATAAAATAAAGTATAAAAATAAAATATTATTTATGATAAATAATCTTAACAAAACTTGTGATGGTCGTAATGATGATTTTGTGAGTATAGAGAACGCCTAAATCTGATTTCGTATGAAGAAGTTATGATTTTTTGAAGTTTCAGGTTCAACCCAACACAACAATTTATGTATCAATAAATGAGATAGAGATCAGTTGCTGTTTAGCCAAAGCAATGTAAAGAAAAACTGAAGTACTGATAAATATGAATCGGTTAATATACATAATGTCGAGAACAAGTTCGTATGAAAAATTATGATTTATAATAGAATATTTATGCAATAAAATAAAGTATAAATCATATATATATATATATATATATATATATATATATATACACACACACACACACACATATATGTCATTAGGAAGGTATGGACGATGCGGTTGATATAACACTAATATTGAACACTTCTGCCATTAGTTTAGTAGAAATATCATTATTTCTATTTAAAATAGTATTAGTTAGGGTCGTTTAGTCATTTAAGTAATTATAAGGGTGCTTTATGAAAATTCGTTTACTCAAAATAAGAGGCTCTAGGTTCTCAAAATTCTTGCACCAGGTCTCTTTCAAGAGTCTTTCTCTTCGTACCCTCGAGCATGTCGGTCCCTCGTGATTCGACATCTCTTTCTATAGTTTGGGAATAGTAAGCTGAGCGTTGGAAGAATCTTTCAAAAGAAAGATTCAATGATAAAGTTCTTACCGCAAATTTCTAAGTTTTCGCTAGACGATCTTGTAAGCTTGTTTAAAAGGGCTAGCTGAATTATTAGTCAACGAGCTAACTTTCCCGTTGATCTTCCAACTCAATCAAGTGAGTGCATAGTTACTTTCATGATCATGCTTTAAAATAAGTATTAAATACCTTAAGGATTAACTATATGCTGAAAGTTTGTTGAGTTGTATTCTATGCTTCTAGTATACTTTATATGTGAATTAAATGCCTATTGTCTATAATACGTGTTAGTTGTATATTTGATAATACTACGTAACACTATGTATGAGCCAAATATAATTATATAAGTGCTAAAAGTATTATTGGATATACCACATGATAATTTGAATACAAGTATTATTTCTTAGAAAGATTTAAGTGTTCGATTAGGTGTCTAAGCCCATAACTATAAGTGGTATGAACTTTAATTGATAGTAGCACAATCCTTTTGGGTTGCCCTCAAACCTAGCAATTGGACATGATTATTTTGGAGAGAGAGAGAGAGGGGTTAATTTATGATTTGAATAATAAATTGAAATAATTGATTTTTTTAATATGTTATGAAAACAATATATTAATTAGAAATCATATTATTTAAACTAATATTTAATTAGAAATTAATTAGAATTAATTTGGTGATTAAAAGAATTAACTGAAAGTGCAGGGACTGAAGTGAAATTGTTCAATAGTTGAGCAAGAGGCATTCTAGAACCTACATGAAGTTATGGACGGTTTTAAGGAGCCTTAGGGTTTCTAGAATTATCTTTGGTGGAAAATTAGGAAGTTGGATAATTACCTGGTTTAAGATAAGATTATATTGGGTTTGAGCTTATCTAGGGTTTCTTGATTGAGCGATAAATAGGCCCTTAGGGCTATGAATTTCAACATTCATAAACCTAGAAAAGATCTGGCCAAAATTCTCCTCCTCCTTCTCCATAATCCTCAGTTGATAGTATTGGGTGTGAACCATCAGAGGCACAACGTTTATGGTGCTAGCTGCCAAAAGATTTGAAGAAGGATTCCAGGTTTTTTGCAAAAAATCTTCAAAGTAAGTTTTTTATCCTATTAAATTCGTTTTTCATTAGAAAAGTTTTGTAGGATGATTGTTCATAGTATATCTATATATGAAAGACATAGATCCTCAATAGGTTGCATGTACCCTAATCATTTGAATTGTTTGAATGTTTTTCCACTAAGTGCATAGAAGTTTTGTTACCTACATTTTCCATCAGTGGTATAAGAGCCTTATGGCTATCTTTCATGTATTTGCATATTGGTGAATTGATCAATCAAAAGAAACAAATTTTTTCGAAAAAATTTGTGCTCACGACGTGAGCTCGGTCAGATCCGTAAAATCTGATGCTTATCTGCCTAATCTGATTTCATATGATAATTATCATCTATATTTACATGCCAAATCCGATTTTACTTAGGGGTCGTTTGATAGTTGCTGACTGGGTTAGAGCTGACTGGGTTAGAAATGCTGACTGATTCCATATATGACTGAGTTTATGCTGTTTGATTATTTATCTGAATGGTTGTGCTGAATGAAAAAATGACCATATTACCCTTGTGTCGTCTCTTGTGCTGGATAAAAAAATTATAAAACCACAAATTAACATATAAAATCCAAATTAAACATACATCAATTAAAATCCAAATACAAAGTGTAATACAAAATCCAAATACAAATTGTCATACATAATAAAAAAGTACACCGTTTAACGTGAACCATTTGAAAATAACTGATTAGCAATCTGGTCACGCAAATTAGTCATATAGTTAACGGCTTCGAAACCCCATTCTATGCCTTCAATGTTTTGACCCTCATTTCCTCCACCACCCACATTATGAGTAACCATAGTGTTTTGTTCAAAGTTCGTAAATAATTCATCTTCAATATCGTATTTCCTTATAAAATTATGGACCACAACACAAGAAATGACTATGTCTCTTTGCACTGGAAAAGGATAAGGAGCCATTTGTTTTAAAATTGTAAATCTCGCCTTCAATACACCATAAGCACGTTCAATGTAATTTCTAAGTTGTGCATGAGCACGATTGAACATTTCTTCCTTAGTCAAATCTCTGTTTCTTTGAAAATCGGCTAACCAATACCTAGTATTGCGGTAGGGAGCCATAAATCCACAGGTATTGGTGTATGCGGCATCACAAAGGTAATATTTATCTGTAGATGTATGACAAATTTATCATATAAATAATATAGATAATAAAACGTATAGTAAAGTTACAAACCTGGTGGAGGGAATGGAAATCCGGAAGTTGGGTTAAATGCAACTTCTTTCAAAACTTTAGAATCATGTGCTATGCCCTCCCATCCAGCCCATACAAAGGTGAATATCATATCAAAACTACAAATTCCAGTTACATTTTGATAACATTCACCTTTTCCTCTTCCCCTATAACGAGTTTGTTGATCAACAGGCACAACTGCATGTACAAGTGTTCCATCTAGTGCACCTATTGCTCCGGGAAATATCTGCATTAGCCGTCTATGTCGTTCTGAGGTATTTCTTGTTGAATTAGATGAGGTTGGTACTATAATTTCTCGTGCAAAACACATCATTGCACGTAAGACCTCATGAAAACATTGATGAATCATTTGTGTGGAGTGATGAAATCTTTCTTTAACGGCTCGAACACGTTCATTATGTCCTATAACATGTAAAAACATAGCCATCTTCTCTTCAACGCTTATCGTCCTACTAGATTGCAACCAATTTCTTTGTGTAAAGTGATTGCATAATAGTACAAATGCATCTTGTGAAAGACGTATCATATCGTAACATTGTATAGGACATCCGTGTATCAAATCTTGCGTATACACATATCCCTTTGCTACCTGTTCGCTAGCTCTTATTCTTTTAATTATTCTTTGCCTTTGTCGGACCAACATCAACCAATACCACGAGAATATAAGAAAATATAAAAAGTCACCTTCTTTATCCATGTGTCCTGTTAGATGTCAAATACAGATTACATTTTAATCAATAACATAACAATCCATAACATAAATTCATATAACATAACATTTCATAACATAACCGCACCTAAGAAAAACATAACATTTCATAACATATAAATTCATATAACATAACCGCACCTAAGAAAAACAATCCATAACATAACTAAACCATGGAATACTAATGTCTAACAATGAACCATAACATACTAAAGTTAAACAATGAACCATAACATACTAAAGTCAAACGTAACATGTTAATACTAAAGTCAACCAACTAATCCAAACTTTTTTCCCGCATTTGTTACCCACGACTCACAAGTTGACAAGTTAAGGCGCAACCAAATTTTCCTATTACCAGCACCTTCAGCAAATAACATAAGAGCAGTGGTGTGTTTCGGATCATATTCTCCCCACTCCAAGCTTGTCAATTTCGCCATACAAGCATCCATCTCCTTGTCAAGATTATTTGCTTCGGTGAATGCTTGTGCAGCCTTGATAATCTCTTTTCCAACTTCTTTCAACTCATAATCAAGTGTGGTTTCTTTAGGACCATTTCGTTTGCCCCCCTTTTTTTTTGTCCGCCCAGATGATTCCTCACTAGTAGGTTGAGGTACTGTTGAGCTTGGGGTATCTGCATGAGGTGCTAGCTCATCCATCTCTGTATCCTCAAAATCATGTGTACTAAAGGTTTCATTGGGATGAGGTAATGTGGAAGATGGCCCCCAACTGTGAACACCGGTCGAGGTCGCCCCGTCGAATAGTTGGGTACAAAGTTCAGGGCAAGGGAGGGGTGCATTTCTCAGCTTATCTACATACTTGTTCAACTGTTTGACAAATTTAATAAATATTATTAAAGTAATAATCTACTTTAAAAATATGTATATATGTACCTTCGCTTCCGCTTCCCATTCTTCATTAGTCATGTTAAAAGAATTTGTAACGAGATTATAAATATTTCCTGTTTTGTTTTTAAGTTTTAACCACACTGCATACTTTGCTTTTAAATAGTCGTATCGGTTTCTCATTTGTTTTTTGTCGACAATAAAATTATGATCTGTTTTCAATTTCTCCACAACCACAACCCATGAGCTTGCTTTTAGTCCGCTACCCTCCCGGCCATTGCTTGTTAATTCTTGTATACATGCTTCGAAAAAAGTTTTGTCCACCAATTCCGACTTCCAACTAACCCTAATTCTTTTATCTGTCATGTCTATTGTAAAAAGAAAAAAAAATCTAATCATCCAACATATATTTTTTTGTTTAAGATAAAACATATATTTTTTTTTGTTTAACCTAAAGATTATATAACTTGAAGACAATACTTTGGAGATATCATATACACACAGTACATAACTTGAAGACAAGATCTCATATATCAGTTTGGTAATACACATATACCTAAAGATAATACAACTTGAAGACAATACTTGGGAGATATCATATACACACAATACATAACTTGAAGACAAGATCTCAAATTCTAATCATTGTCTTGACCATTTTGATCTTACACACATATGCACATAAACATATCATATATACATACATTACACAATTCATTCAATTTAACAATTATATAAGGGCTTGAAGACAAGATCTCAAATTCTAATCATTGTCTTGACCATTTTGATCTTACACACATATGCACATAAACATATCATATATACATACATTACACAATTCATTCAATTTAACAATTATATAAGGGGCTGTGATTTCACACATTAGTTGCTGAAGATTTCATACAAAAACAATTAATTCCTTCATATAGATAAAATCAGATTTCATCAAAAACACATTATAAATTGATTTCATGCTAACCCTTTGTTCTAATTGAATCCAAGAATAATGAAAAAAGTAATTTCAAATCCTAATTTCAGAATGAAATTATCAATTTGACAGCAAACATTGAAGGGTTTGTGATTTCAGAAAAAAAAAACAAAAAAAAAAAGACGAAGAAATGTACCTGCAGTCGGGCACTTGTGGCTTGGTCGGGGCTATGGCTTCGTCGCCGGAGCTGAGTCCTAGCCGGCGCAGGAGGTGAAGTGGCCAGAAACTGCAGCTTTCAATTCTTGTAAACATTGAAGGGTTTTGGGATTTCAGAAAAAAAAAACAAAAAAAGAAAAGAAAAGACGTACCTGCAGTCGAGCAGTGCCTTCGTCGCCGGTGCTGAGTCCTAGTCGGCGCAGGAGATGAAGTGGTCGGAAGCTGCAACTTTCAATTCTTGTGTCGCGCTGAATATCGAAGGAAGAAGAATGAATGAGCGGCGATTTGAGCGGCGATTTGTGTTAGGGTAATCGGTCAGCATGTTTTTTTTGGGACCGAGTCATCCCTTTGGTCGGGGAGTGCTTACCGAGTCAGCCACAATGGAGGCCCATCAAACAGTCTGACTACTGACCGGGTCAGCAGTCAGCTCTGACCAGACTGGGTAAGTGCAAATCAAACGACCCCTTAATATATCAGGATAATATGAAATCCTAGAAGTTAGGAGATAAGTATTTGACTTGATTAATTATTTGTTGATTAATATGATTGATTTTTTAAGTGTATGAATAATTAATTTGGATATTAACTTAACTTAATAATTAATATCAAAAAATATTTTGTTTAATTTTAAATTTAAATCAATTGTTTAATTTTTGAAATTTAAAATATAAACTAGTATTTTTTTGAAAAGTTTTAAAAAGTACATCTTATACTATATGTAGAATTAAATGTTTAACTATTATTATACGTATAAGACTAAGTCAATCGAACCGCTAGTATGCCTCATTCACGAAGCCGATCTATAAGGGGGGTATAAGGAATTGCCTATAAAATGGTAATTGAATTGGTGTCCACTCTCTCCTACTGATTCCTTGATTGGTGGAGGATCGTTAGCCGAAGAGGTTTGATTGGACAACTAATTCTCATTAATATGTAAATGCGATTAAAAGTAACTAAACAATTTTATTTTTAAATTTCAATCTTAGTTACTTTAGGAAAATGTGAATTTTTATGCTAACCCATGAAATTCCACATTGCACTTTATAAGTCGTTATTAGAGCGTGTGTGGTTAACACTAATAAGGACTAACAAAGAGTGACAATGGGTGTCTCGAAAATTATCATTGATTAATGGAGCGCGTGTGGTTAACCGACACATTAAAATGAGATGAAAAATGACATCGAGAGTACCAAGCTAATTTGCATGGTTATTCACATCTTGTTTGTGATCCTCGATATCTCAGTCACAAAATGTAAGAGAATAATTGAGATTAAACATGTCATTGAAGAGTTTTAATGAATCTCAAAATATCTAGGAATTTCATTAGAATAACCTAATTCGTTCAAATTTCGTTTTCTTGTGGTGAAACTGGTAAATTGTCATTTACCTACCTTTATATAATATGCAAGTAGATTATGACATCTCTTTGCTAAGTTGTGAATTATCTAGTTGGATCCTAGCCTTAATATTTCATTTTGGGTGTTATATTGAGGATTATTCTTATCAAACTAAAAACTATCTTTCTTTTATAGATGTCTACTCCAACCGATATTTTTGGTTCCTCCTCCTCCAACAAAAACAAATTCTCCTTGTTGAACATCTACTCCAACGTGAAATTGGATGTCACCATTTACAATGATTGGAAGCGCAATATAAAAATCGCCCTTCGTTTCGAGGACAAGGAGTATTTCCTTGAGAGGCCATTGGATGCGATTGACGAAGAAAAGGCCACTCTTGAAGAAATGGTCGCCTACAAAAAACACTACAATGATGCAACAAAAGTTGTTTACATCATGGTAGCTACAATGACTCCAGAATTACAAAGACACTATGAGGATTACTGGTCGTACTAGATGAACAAGGACCTTATGGAGAAATACAATAAGCAAGCTCGTCAGGAAAAGTACGAGGTGGTAAAGTCCTTCATTGCTAACAAGATGGAGGAGGGAGAGTCTGTTAGTAGCCACGTTCAAGGAATGCAATGATACGTAGATAAGCTTCTCAGGCTGAATGTGAATTTTTATGAAGAGTTGGCAATCGACGTAGTGTTGAACTCTTTGCCATGTTGTTATGATTAGTTCATATTGAGATATCATTTGAACAACATTGAAACTACTTTGTCTCAATTGCACAACCTCCTACGAACTACTGAGGTACGAATGAAGGAAAAAGGTGTTGCCTCTACTTTTTCTAGTGCTCTTGTTCTGGCTAAACTGGGTCGTCAAGCAATGGACCCAAAGGAAAATCCAGTTCTGATGCTCCCCCTGTCTCTATTCCCAAACATGCCACTTGCTTCTACTACAATGAAAAGGGGCTTTAGAAACGAAGCTGCCTAAAGTACTTGCAAGATATCAAGGATGGCAAGGTAAAGCCAACCTCGGAAGGTATTTACACTATCTTATCTAACAAATCATCATATTCTCATTCTTGGGTCCTTGATACATGATGTGGATTTCACATTTGTTACAATTTACAGGGGATAAGAAGAAGTGAGGATGTGGAGCATGGAAGGGTGAACCTAATCATGGGGAATAGACAATCTTCACCTATCACCATGATTGGAGTTTATGGTTTAGTGCTTAGTAGTGGGTTGGTATTAGATTTAGTAAATCGTTGCTACTCATCAGAAATGACACACATCATTATTTCATTTAATGCATTGTTTAAACAAGGTTTTAGATATTCTTTTAATGATGATAATGGTTCTATTTCTGCTTACAAAAATGGTATTTTTTATTTTGAAGCTTTACCTTGTGATGGTGTGTATGAAAATGTGATGATTGATTACAATTTAGGTAATAATGTTTTTCAAATTGAATTGTCTAATGGTATAGACAAAGCATGCTTGTGGCATTGTCATCTTGGACACGTTAACAAGAAACGTATTGCCTAACTCCAAAAGGACAGAGTGTTGGAATCATTTGACTTAAGGTTAGATGATACATGCAAATATTTTCTATTGGGTAAGATGACAAAATCACCTTTCTTTGGATCTTGTGAAAGAAGTGAAAGATTGTTGAATATCACACACACAGATGTGTGCGGACCCTTCAGATCTACCACAAGGGATGCAAGTCGATTCTATGTGACTTTTACTTATGATTATAGAAGATATGGCTATATATACTTAATCAAGCATAAGTCAAAAACCTTTAAAATTTCAAAGATTTTAAACAAGAAGTCGAGAATCAATTGGACAAGAAGATCAAGATGCTTAGATCCGATAGAGGCGGTAAGTATCTTAGTATCGAGTTTCACGACTACCCCAAGGAATGTGGAATAGTTTCACAATTGGAACCTCCTAGGACACCACAACTTAATGGTGTGGCTAAGAGACGCAATCGAACCTTGTTGGACATGGTTCGTTCCATGATGAGTCGAGCTTCTCTTCCAATTTCATTATGGGGGTATGCCTTAGGGACTTCCACCCATATTCTGAATCTTGTCCCAACTAAGAAGGTTGCCAAAACACCTCATGAAATGTGGAAAAGTAAGGTTCCCTCGTTAGCACATATCAATGTTTGGGGTTGTAAAGCTTTCGTTAGACAAGAGACTCACGACAAGCTTGAACCTCGAAGTGAGGGATGTATTTTCAGTGGTTATCCATAGAATTCCTTTGGATATTTGTTCTACAGACCTAGTGAGAATGTGGTCTTTGTACCACGAAGGGGAGTCTTTTGCGAGAGAGAGAGAGAGAGAGAAGGAGAGAGAGCTCATATGCAAAGAGGACAGTGGAAGTACAATTGGTCTTGAAGAAATTTAGGTATCACACGATGGAGGACAACAGAGTTAGAATATCAACTGAGTCTATGGTTTCCATATTACTATAGATGGTGATACATTTATCAGTGATAGTATATTGGTAAATTTGGATGAACCTTCTAACTACAAGGAAGCAATGGCAGGCCCTGAGGCAGCCAAATGGCAAGAGGTAATAAACAGCGAAATCAAGTCCATGTATGACAACCAAGTTTGGAATTTGGTTGAAAATGAACCAGGTCGTAAAACAGTTGGGTGCAAATGGATCTTCAAAAAGAAGAACAACATGGATGGAAAGGTACACACTTTCTAGGCTCGAATGGTTGCGAAGGGCTTTACTCAAACCCTAGGGGTTGATTATGATGAAACCTTCTCACTAGTAGCTAAGATTCAATCTATTAGGATAATGCTCGCCATAACTGCATTTCATGATTGTGAGATTTCGCAGATGGATGTAAAAACCGCTTACCTTAATGGGAAGTTGGTTGAGGATGTTTACATGAGTCAGCTAGAGGGTTTTGTGGATGCAAAGTATCCAAATAGACTGTGTAATCTTGAGAAATCAATCTATGGATTGAAACACGCTTCTCATAGATGGAATCTTTGCTTTGACAAGAAGGTCAAAGAGTTTGGCTTCTCTAGAAGCGAAGATGAATCTTATGTATATGTCAAAGCTAGTGGGAGTATTGTGACCTTCTTGGTATTTTATGTTGATGACATACGTCTTATAGGCAATGACATTCAAACTTTGCAAGAGGTTAAGTCTTGGCTTGGAAAGTGTTTCGCTATGAAGGATATGGGGGTGGCTACTTATATTCTGGGGATAAGGATTTTGAGAGACAGGAGTAAAAGACTAATTGGACTTAGTCAAAATACATACTTGGAAAAGATGATAAAACATTTTAGCATTGAGAATTCCAAGAAAGTATAACCGCCTATACAGAGTAATACCAAACTAAGTAAGACTTAGATCCTGAGTACTGATGCAAAGATAACAGAAATGAGTAGAGTTCCATATGCTTCTATCATTAGATCTATTATGTATGCTATGATGTGTACTCATCTTGACATTTCTTTTGCTTTAAGCATGGTCAATCATTATCAGATAAATCTAGGTAGAGCTCATTGGATAGCACTTAAAAATATTCTCAAGTATCTACGAAGAACTAAGGATTGGGTCCTTATGCTTGGTGGCAGTGATACTTTGAGAGTAACTAGGTATAGTGATGCTAGCTTTCAAACAGATAGAGACAACTTCCATTCATAATCTGGCTGGGTGTTTACCCTAAATGGAGGAGCGTTAACCTAGAAAAGTTCTAAACAGGAGACTGTGGCTGATTTTACTTGTGAATCAGAGTATATATCGGCGAGTGAAGCATCAAAGGAGGAAATTTGGTTTAAGAACTTCATCGAATACCTTGGAGTTGTTCCAACTATCAAGGAGCCAATGGAGATTTTCTATGATAATGAAGGGGCGATTGACTTAACAAAGGAACCAAGAGAATATGACAGATCAATACATATCGACAAAATATACCATTTCATCAAACATAGGATAAAAGAAGGTCACCTCGTCATGAAGTGGGTATCATCAGAAGAGAATCCTACACATTCCATCATAAAGGGTGTGAGTAGGGTCAAACACATTCAACATGCTAGAAGCATTGGTCTGAAAGATGATATTAGTTTTAGTAGTTAGATAGTTAGTTGAAACTTGTAACAAAGTAAATGTAATTGAATTTTGGTGATTAAATAATAGGGAATTATTTATGAGTATGTTTACTACCTTTTTTCAATTGTGTATTATTATGTTTAATTTTTTCATGTTTTACTTCCCAGATAACTCGATTATTCAAAACTCCACAGTCGTTCGTACTTATCGAAGTACGTAGTGAACTAAGATTGACATGAATTGAATTGTAGGTTGTCTGAAGAGTTTTAGACATATCAATGGTATTGCTACAATATCCATGAGTACTTAGAAATGGAGATTTAAGTATTAGATTAACCCAAGCTCAGAGAATTACTTCATGGAATTTATCGCGAGCAATTCTGAGACAATAATATCTTATAATCTTGAAATAGAGATATATGAGTTGTAGTTTACAAATCAGTTGTGCGTTGATGATACAAAAATGCATCAGTAACTTAATGGTATAAAACGTATTGTTGTGCATGATTTGATAAGTAAATGGTGCAAGCATATATGTTAAAGTTTATCTATTCCTTTTGCCTTAACGGGAAAAGCGATATCTTTGGGCCCCTCGATGATTTGGTGTTGACTTATAGTGTCGGGCCCAGCCAGGACTTGATTGATGTGTTCGATTAGAAGTTATTTGTCATTACAAATCAGAAATAAGGAAACAAAGTATTGGACAATGAGATTGACTCTATTCCATGTCTCATGTCCGATTGATATCTTGCAGAATAGAGGATTATATGCTCACTTATCTTAGGACGCGTAATTGACTGGGTCAGAGTTCGAAAATTGCTTTTCACAACTACAATTTGCTGATCAATTTGGAAGTTATACTGGCAGTTATAGTTACAGACTTATCCAAGTGGGAGACTGTTGGATTAGGTGTCTAAGTCCATAACTATAATTGGAATGAACTTAAATTGATGGTAACATAGTCATTTTGGGTTGCCCTCAAACCTAGCAATTGGACATAATTATTTTGGGTAGAGAGGTTAATTTATTATTTGAATAATAAATTGAAATAATCGATTTATTAATATTTATGAAAATAATATATTAATTAGAAATCATATTATTTAAATTAATATTTAATCAGAAATTAATTAGAATTAATTTGGTGATTAAAAGAATTAACTGAAAATGCAGGGACTGAAGTGCAATTGTTCAATAGTTGAGAAATAGGCATTCTAGAACCCTCCCTGAAGTTATGGACAGTTTTAAGGAGCTTTAGGGTTTCTATAATTATCCTTGGTGGATAATTAAGAAGTTGGATAATTACCCGGTTCAGGATAATATTATTATATTAGGTTTGGACTTATCTAGGGTTTCTTGACTGCACTATAAATAGGCCTCTAGGGCTATGAATTTTGACACTCATAACCCTAGAAGAGATCTAGCCTAAATTCTCATCTTCACTATCCATAATCCTTAGTTTCTAGTCTTAGGTGTGAACCATCAGAGGCACGACGCTTGTGGTGCCAGCAGCCAAAATATTTGAAGAAAGATTCAAGGTTGTTTTCAACAATAATCTTCAAATTAAGTTTTCATTTTTCATTAGAAAAGTTTTTTAAGATGATAGTTCATAGTATGTTGCCTATATGTTAAAGATATTGATCCTCAATAGGTTGCATGTGCCCTAATCATTTGAATTGTTTGAATGCTTTTCCACGTAGTGATAGAAATTTTGTTACCTACGTTTTCCATCATTAAGGTATACCGAATACTTACCGGTTGAATTATGTGATATATATATATATATATATATATATATATATATATATATATATATATATACTGGTAAGATGAAAAGTATTTCGTAAATAAGGAAAAAGGTTTTGGAAATTAATTACATGCATCATTGTGTTGTCTAGTGATAAATTAAGACTTGTAAAAGATGCTTAATTCAAAGTAAGTTGAATAAGTGCTTAGTTATACCGTGTGTTACAATGATATTACATTTACGGAAAATTCGTATTAAGAGTTGACTATTCATATTATAGCATGGCCTAGTTACAAACTTAGACTTACAAGGGATGTTGAATCCGAAGTAAGTTGAATAAATAGGTAGTAATCATACAAGGGATGTATGCGAGATTGGAACGGAGAGTAGTGCTCTATTCTATGACATTATTACATGTCAAAGTACTGATCACATACCAGAGTTATTTGGTAAGTTGGATATTGGGTAGACTCATTCTTGGTGTATGTGAGATTGGAACTGAGAGGATATTTTTTTTCCTTGCCACTATCACAAGACCGGGTGAGACTTTTGTACAAGTCATCTTCCAGAGTGTGATGATGACCATTGGCTATTCTAGATTGTCCAGTGGAGCACTAGCAGACTTATTAATTGTAGGTGTTAATGAATCTTATTATCCGAGAATAAGGATTGTGTGTTCATTTGAGTACTTCATCTTTTCCAGGGTTGCATTTAATGACTTACACCGGCCAAGGAATCCCCTAGCCATGTAGTAAAATGGTTGTTTTAAAAGATTCATCAAGAAAAGTGATTCTTCCAGATGATTGTTGATTAGGATTCATGAGGATCGACCGGGCGAGGTATGTGTGGGTACGTTGTTTTATAGATATCCTCGTTAGAATTATATATCCATAAAATATGGTAATATTTGGGTCTGCATGTTTACTGAATATGAATTATTATCATAATTACATTGCGGGATTAAAAACCTATGTATCTCACTAGGATCCCCAACCCGACCCACTCAATTTATATGGATCACAATTAGTGGTGTTAAGACTACTGGAGACTTGAATAGGATACCGAGTGATTAAATATAATACATGTAATAGTGTTCGGGACCGTTAGATATTTACATTGTATCATATGTTGTATATTAATTATGACATCTTTAGGATTTTTGAATTTCGAAACAATATATGTATTGAAGATATTTTAATAGAATGAGATAGTTTCCACAAATTGTTTTATGATATTGGGATATTCCGCAAACAAAGATATTATGATTATAAAGAGAAAATAAAAGATTTTTTTTTGGTTCTGGAAAATTGGGGATGTCACATACCTCCACATGGATTTAACACCTCTTTAGCTACCAACCTTGTTAGTAAGGGTGCCATAGATGGTAGTGGTACCTGTTGAGTAGTGAAATATTGAAACTTAGTTGGCATTTGTTAAGGCTATTTTGAAGACATTTCATGAGGCATCTTATATATTGGTGGTTCCTTTTATTATTTGGCATGTGATGTATTTAAGCACTATATACAGCCTCATAACTTAACTTGTTAGGTAAGATTCCCAAAACTCCCTTTCTGTATCAATATCAGTTTGGTTGAGCAAACCCGAAGTCTCTTTGTATGTTTCATTCCAGTCAATAATATATAGGAGATTTGAACATATTACTTGCATTTGTGTGTTTGATTCATGGTTTTGATCCTTATTCCACACATGTATTTTGTCTTTTAGTTCACACTTGGTATCAAAGCTTAATCTTGTAGATCTAAGAAATGATTGCAAGAAACGATCTAAAATGGCGAAATTAGTTCATGAATCTTACTCAGTTCTTAAAGTTTTGAATCTTACTCAGTTCTAAAGTGTTTGATTCGAAGTTTATTTTCAGATTTGTTATTCTCTACGCATTCTATCTTTTGATTCATTCTTGATTCGTGTTTGAGAAGTTAAATAGAAGAAGTTTTCGAGTTTTATTCTTAGATTTGTGCTCAGATCCTTTTCTACCTCTAGAAATCTATTCAAATCTATTTTCTTTCTCTTTAAGTCTACTTATCATTTAAGATCTAATGGATGAATCAGATTTGTTGTTATCCTCCATTAAAGCACTAGGATTAAAGGTTACAGATCATGTTTATGATTTTAATAGGGTAAGTATGTGGAAAGTTCCTGATATATCTTATATGAAAGATGCTACTCAGATGTATAATCTCTATGTTGACGAGAATATGTGTGATTATACATGGTGCAGATATGATGGAGGATGGAATGATTGTTATGTAAATAATGATAAGATTCTATTAGAGCAATTTGTGTTATCATAAGACATTTAGATTGGGAATATGAACAACAGTTTTCAAGGATGGAGAGAATAGAAAACGAAAAAGAATATGTTATGAGAAAAGATGTTTGTGTTTTTGGAAATTCATGCGTTCTTATTGTTCATGAAGATGTTCTTGATGTTCTTGGTGTTCATGATGATGTACATGATATTCTTCATGTCTCTAAGAAGAATGTGACCCCATATGATTTTGTTGAGGGGAAATCAAGTGTTTTAGAAAAGTCTTGTGATTCATCAGTTTTACACCCCAAATCTAGTGTTTCATTTGATGAATCACAAAGTGAATCTCCTACAACTGTGAAAGTGAAGTTGGTATGCTATATTGGAACACAAATTGATGATTCTTCATGTTCTTGTACTTCATTTGAAGGAATTGTGCCTTACAAGAAGCCTATCATTCAAGATGTTCAAATGTACCAAACTCAAAATGTTTGGGGTACCAAAGGTTGATGCTAATATTACAAAATGTGATATACATCTTCACATCAGAAATTTAATTGTTAACTGCTCAAACAAGAGCTGGAGGAAAGCGAAAAGTTAATGTTACTAATGATGATGTTCCTATGAAATCCAAGGCTTTAAATAAACAAAAGAAAAGGCAAAAGGTTTTTGTAGTTGATGAAGATGAAGATGATGATAACACCATAATGATGTTCGAATTGGTGATGATGTCAATGCAGACGACACTTCTTGATTATTAAATCTTAAAAATATGGAACAACACTTAACTTTTGGTGTACAAACTCAAACTGCGAATGTTGAGTCTTTACGGGTTGTACATATATCTGTTCCAAACACTACTATCCCAATACCTGTTCAGACTGAAAATCATATTTTTCTGAATATCATGAATAAACCAATAGTTAAGCTTTTTCAAACCTATTCACCACATGTTACACCAGTCTCACCACTACGTAGTTGATTCATGTACCAACATCAAAATTAAACGTTTGTTTGATGCTAAGGGGAAACTGATTTCCTAATCAACTACAAAATTTCAAATAACTCTTTCCACTACAAATGAAGCTTTATCTATAGTTGATTATATTATTTTTGAAGTGTAGACTCTTAAAGCTTCCATCATATCTGAGAATTCAAATCATCATCAAACTGTTACTATTGCTATCAATAATCTTGTTGGAAATTATTATACAAAAGCTAAAATGGCTGATATTCTTGCTGAAAAGGTGAAAAAATTCGGTCTCTTAAAGAGGAATTAAGAACAGTCAATAAGGATTTTGAAAAGAATGATGAAGAATTATTGCTTGTGAAAAGGAGGAATTTTGAGATAAATAAAAGGCTTATTCGCATTTTGGAAAAGATGCTTCACATCTTCATTATATGTCTTAAATGTTTGACGCAAAACTCGATCCAATCTATTCACAATTGATTGCGTTGAATTATGTTACAAGTAGTGGGGCTACATCGGAACAAAGGGAGGGGAGGTTGTTAAGGAAGATGCTCCTCAAACTAATCTTACAAATCCATATGTTGTTCCTATTATGGTCAAGAAGCTTGATGCTTCAAAAATTAACATTGCAGATAGAACACTCAAAAGGAGATTATATGATATTGCTCATGAAATTCCAATTAAGTTGGAAACTGCTGTGGGAACAAGTTCAGTAAAAATTGTTTCTTTCAAGGATGTTGATCCTAATGATAATGATGCAGAAAAAGAAGCAAAGTTAAAAAAAGAAATGAAACTAGAAGGAACGAGGCAATTGCAAATTGAGTTAGATCGTCAAGATGCAGAGAAAAGAGACAAAGAAGAAACACAAGCTACTCTAAAAGCCTTATGGCCAAAATGAACCATAGAAAGAATTCAGAATGAAGCTATTTAGAAAGATGAAAAATATTGGTTTGAACCTCATTCATCATATTTGATTAATAACACAAGTGGCTGTCAATTGGATGTCCTAATGATATCAAAAGCATTTTTCTTTAGGTTTTTTCAAATACTATTGTGACTGCTCTATTCAACAGTGCTAGGAACAATAAGCTCTTTAAATTCTACACTACTTATTTAAAGTTGCAATATGAAGTATGGACTCTTAAGAAGATTAGTACTATGAAAAGGATTGAGGAAATGAGATTGGAAGAATTCACCAACTACACACTCACTATTATGAGAGGCTCAAAAAATAAACAATCAATATTTACCATTGTGGATATTCCTACTGTGAATCCATATGACTAAATTGTTTGGTTCAAAACATTAAAGAAGCATGAGTCTAAGTTTGGATCTTAACTCTAATACTTAAAGCGAATGATAATATCTTACTATATGGAGTTATGTAAGATGGATGTCAAAATTTCTAAGGTCTTACAAAAAAGCACAAGTTTAAAACCTTGTGCTCAACCAAAAGATATTGATAGAATGCGAGATGGTTATATCTAAAAAGAACCACGGGGAATAATTTACAAAGTTCATGAATATCGAAGAGTTTAGAACAAGATGATGTTTCTTCAAGATAAACATTGTTATAATTTGGATATAATCAACGAAATTCTTACTAGGGTTGAGATATGCAAGATGAACTCAAAATAAAATATTAAATGTGTCTCAGATTTGCTTAGATGGTGGTTGAGAAATTGCATTGTTATTCCTGGTGTTATCCTTGAAGTTTTTGATGATATCAAGTGAAGACTGGTTTGCCAACTCAATACAAAGGGGGAGCTTGTTGGTGCTCAAAATTATTTATATTGTGTTTGAGTTTTGATGCAAAAGGGAGTTGGAAGTCTTATGTAATAGGTCTTCACTTGTAGATGGGAACTGATAGTCCGTGTTCGTATTTTTTATAACCTAGATTTCGCATTTATGTTAGCTTATTTTTACACCATATATAGTATATGTCTAGGTGTCTTGATTTTATTGGTCAGAACCAAACTGACTCCTTTGTATGCACTATATAAAATGATGTTTGGTTGGACGTAGAGAGTATATTTTGAAGGTGTCTTACGTCTTTGTAATATCATACCTTTACTCTCTAAATGAAATATCATATCTTATTTACATTATCGAGTTCATTTGTTTACATAATTGAATATTGATTTCCATCTTATAGAATCTAAATGATCCTACAACACCTCCCAGGGATGGATGTAGAATGTTAATGATTTCACTCCCATACATGTTTATTTAACTTATGGTATATCCATAGATTATAATTAAATACTATGGAACCCTACATCCACTTATCATAGATGTCGTTGGTACTGCACATGACAATGACTTATGAGACCATGGATATGGGTCAGGTACACCGTTACATCTGTTGAATGACAAAATTGAGTAGATGTATACATATAATTACTCGTCGGATATAAAAGCGATTCCTCAGGAAGAATACAAAAAGCCAACTCTACCTTTTAGGCGTTCTCATATAGCAAAACATGTATCTGCATGGTATAAGTCCCCATGGATACATATAAAAAAGAAAGGCGTTGCACACAAACACCCAACACTGTTGTAAAATTCTTTAGACCCTAATATTTGCACTCTCTATGAACAACGAGATGCTTCGTTTGATTTGGCCTACCGTTTAATCACTTATATACTAATAATGGAGTTTTTAACGTGCTTATATGGGGATCATGACTTGGGCTGGTTGGAATATAATGTAAGTTGTATATGTATGTGATCATTACATAGTACACATTTAGTAAGATTACTAACTTTATTGTATACATGTGATGATTGACAACATCATGATCTAGATTTCGTTGATGATAGAGTGTAGACCGAATGATGCCCACTGGATATTTGTAGCGACAACTTTCAACACAGATGTAGAGGAGTGATGTAATATGGCTAAAAATCCATTTACCCAACTTAGTATGAGTCTGATACGATATACTTATGTTTCAATTACATTACCGGAGCAATAGCCACTTATAAAAAAAATGTTATTTGATGATTGCTTAATTCCAACAATTTGTGTAACTTTCCATCCCTATCGATATACCAATTGCCCATTAGGTTTTGGGAGTTTTGGAATTCAAGACATTCAAAATGACCATATACGATAGTCACTAGAAGGGTGACTATTTTTCAGAAAAAAACATCTTGATTTATAGATATACGAGCTCGTATCCATAAACTTCTGGTGAGTATCAACTATTATGATACAAAACCAATTGATGCAATCCCTCTTGAGAGTTTCAAAATCACCTTTGCAAAGGGCATATACGTACCAATAATCTTGCGGTAAAGGGGATTGTAGAGTGCTCTTATGCTGGTTCATAGATATGTTGCTCGCTAGGAAATCTGTGAGGATAGAGAGATCAACCAAAACCTGAGCTATTTCA
The DNA here is from genome assembly GCF_002870075.4 of Lactuca sativa. Lineage (NCBI taxonomy): Eukaryota > Viridiplantae > Streptophyta > Magnoliopsida > Asterales > Asteraceae > Lactuca > Lactuca sativa. Next base: position 163,402,980 of record NC_056623.2, on the reverse strand, counting down.
TATCGCAAGCGAATCACAGTGTATGAGGTACGAATAAAAAGTATGGGTCCATTTTAGTTTATGTAATCAATACCATTTTGCATTAACTTTAAGGGTTTCAAACATTATTTATCTATTTTTTTATTTTTGCAATACATACAATTTATTTTTTCAAAAACCATAAATAAACACAAAAATGTACACAAAAGAAATTATTTAATATTATTTGCAATAAATATAATGGTTTCAAACATTATTATTTTTTGCAATATGTAAGTTATTTTTAAAATGCCATTTAAAAACACAAAAATGAGAATGATCTTAACTTTTTTTTTAATTTCATGCTACTTCGGTATTCACGACGTCACTCCAAAAACATTTAAAATTGACACTCCGAAATACATTGTTCAGTTATTTTTCCAAAAACATTTGGGATAATGACTTGAGAGGATAACAAACTTTTAACTTTGTTCATATTTAGTCATTGAATTTTTTTCGTGCTTGATTTACGTCCGAATTATTTGAAAATTTTCACATTTTACCCTTAAGACCGACTATAAGGGTAAAATGTATACAATTTCATATAGTTAAGGGGTAAATCAAACATGAAAAATTTTAATGACTAAATATGAACAAAATTGAATGTTTGTTACCTACTTAAGCCATTATTCCGTAAATGGTTCTAAATGTTATTAAGAATGAGTACAAGCTGAATATGAAGGTTAAAAAAGTGAGGATGTTGCCGTAATCGTGCGATATACATCTTTTGTGTAAGGTACTAGAAAGAACACTTAGAAATACAATAAAAGCGACTTTAATCACATAGAAATTGAAGAAACAAAGATTGTAGTGGTTTAAAACATATACCTAGGACATATGCAACGATTTTCACTCCAGAGCGTGGAGACGGTCATTCTAGATCGGGAAAGGATGAGATAACATATGATAATGTCACACCCCAAAACCGAGAACGACGGAATCGTTCTGGGGCGGAGGATGTCATGTAAAGTATCACAACAATGCAAAGTAGTAAACAAGCAACAACATCATCTGTTGCATTAATAGTATAAATGTAATTACAGTGTTTTCTTTCATAGTAATAAACAACATAATGAATAATCAAAATAAAAGACGAGTCCTGACTGCTCCGTCTTCACAAAATTTGGTCATCGTACCTGTCTATTTGTGACCTGAGAATACAAGTTATTTTAAAAGCGAGTATCAACAATAAAGCTGGTGAATTCATAAGTATTTTAGTGTCATTGATTTGTAAGACTTGTAATGAAAGACTTGTAAAACTTGTAATGAAAGACTTGTAATTGTTTTGAAGTAAAGTTTGTATAAGTATGAAACTATTTGTAAGTAATTGTAAACGTTTGAAAACCCTAGAAAATCCCATATTTCTTACTAGTATAAAAAGTAGTCTTCTACCAAGACCCGACTGTTTTGAAAGTATGAACCTATACTTAAGTGAAGGTTTTTCCTTGTACAACTATTATTATCCAAACCTAATCTACCTCATCGATTATGTGAATGTGACACAAAGTAAATGTAATAAGGAAATTAATATAATAACTGAAATTGTATTCTTTTGTTTTAGTCGTATGTAAAGTGTAAGTACTGTAGTATTTGTAATATGTGACTACTATTGTACTAATTGCCTTAAAATGTGTATTAAGGTATAATGTGATGGCTAGTTCTCATACTAAACGCTCTCCTTGTCAGAAGATTTTGGGAACCACACGCGACCTCAGCAATAATTTGCAAGCCGTGAACATCCACATTATTATGATCATGTATACCCAATATAACTATCACCTTTTGTTTAGAACAATGCGTTAGTGATTCATTGGTATAATTAGATCCTGTACTTGTTCCATGCTATAGAACATTATTATGTTTGTTCTGTTATTGTGTATTGTATCTTCCTCCCTATTTCTCTTTATTGTGTGTTCTCTTGTGTTATCATGTATTGTATCTATGAAATAGTATCTCTGTAATTGTATGTAATGTATTAGTATTTTTGTATTTGTATCTCTTCATATAGTATGTAATGTATTAGTATAGACTCATGAATGAACCGACTCTGGTGTGATTCCTTGTACTTGGAATAGTAAGTAGTATCTCCTAACTATACCTATTATAGTTACTAGTAATGTACGTGTATAATCGGAAGTATGCCTTTGCTACCCAAAGGTACTGAACCGACTGATGGAAATTTTATGTCTTTATATGTATACATGATATATAACTAATATTTAGATGAAATTTGGACAATTAACCGATGCCCTAAGGCCACATCCAAACGAGGAAAAGGAAATAAAGAGAGCTAGTCGTCCTAAGTCCTTTAAACATTACTTATATAACTATACATATATAGGCATGCATTTGACAATATAAAAGTATAAAATAAGTTTTGTAAAACCATTGAAAAGTTTAATAACTAAGAAATGATGACTTGATGTCAGTTTATAAAATGATTTGAAAGCAGTTTGTTTAATATGTAAAAACGTTTGAGAAAATCATTTGAAGTAATATGTTTGGTAAAACAGCTAAAAGTGTAGTAAATCCATTTGTATGCTTGTTATTAATCACATGTGATTGATATAATAATAAACTTGATTCAACTTGTATCCCCCCCCCCCCTATAAAAGCATTTATAAACATTTAAAAACATTTAAAAGTTTAATTAAGGGGTATGAACTCACCTGAAGTAAGTGGATCGTATGGAAGTGTCGGAAAAGGGCTAGGTGTCAAGTGAAGACTTGAACACACACAACGATCCTAATAACATATAAATACATATGTATTTATACAGTGAGTGTTTGTAACAACTAATTATTGAATTAGGACCACCTTAGGGAGTAGTAAAAACTTATATTGAAGTGTTACAACCATATATGATCGAATACAAGGGGTGTATGGTTATACAAGGGAGTGTATGGTCAAAACACACCATTTTGGTGTGTGTGCGGCCAGGGTGTGTGGGCAGAGTGTGTCAAAATGTATTTTTATGCCTTAGAAATCATCTAGAGAGGTTTCCTACTTCATGTTCTAGCCTTATGTTGAGTTTATTGCCATTTTAGGGACTAAAAAGGGGTGTATATGGTAGCATATGGTGTGTGCGGCTGCACAATCGGGTGTGTGGCCGCACACTCCTGAAGATCATAAGAAATGACATTTTTTCTAGAAGATCTTCAAGTGTTCTTGGCATATAACAAGCTATGATAAGTGTTTATACAATCTAGAGGCTTAGAAGTATGGTTAAAATCCAAAAAGTTTAGTGTGTGTTCTTGGTGTTCTTGAAGATCTAACACCAAAAACGTGTTATTCATGGATCAAAGTAGGGAAGAAGGCTAGTTAAGCTCAAGAATCAACAAATCAAAGGAAGTATTACTTACTTTTATGAAGAACAATATGAAGATCTGGATGATACTTGAGAGAAAAACGTGTTCCAGCTTTGAAGATGAGAGAAAATTGTGCAAAAGTGACTAAGGATGGGTGTGTGGCCGCACACTCGGGTGTGTGGCCGCACACTTGGGTGTATGGAGGCACACTAAGGTGTGCGGCTGCACACTCCACATGTTGGAGTGTGTCACACCCCAAAAACCGGAACGGCGGAAATGTTCTGGGGCGGATGACGTCATGTCAAGTATCACAACATATGTAGTATAGTAATCAAGTACAACAACCATTGCACTAATAGTAATAGTTTTACATGGTTTACATTACAATACATCATCAAAGTAATACAAGTAATAATATAGGTGCAGCTTGGTACTAAACTGACTTCATCAAAAGCTCCGGGGATGTACCTGTCTATTGCTGACCTGAGAATACAAGTTATTTGAAAAGAGAGTATAATCATTTTTACAAATGCTGGTGAGTTCATAAGTATTTAGTGTCATTTTATTCAAATAACTTTATATAAGTAGTAGTTTAGAATCAACGGCGTATTAGAGTTGTAATACCGAAAATTTCAAACAAAATTTTCATTTAAAATAAACGTTTTAATTCTTAGAAACACTTGTTTAAAAATCTTATTTACAAAACATAACTCCATTTTCGCTTGTATAGAAAACCAGGATCCTCCAAAACATGACTCTTTCTCTGGTGTGTACAATCAAGCCGGTGCCGTCCCGTGATATTGAAAGAAACCTGCAAAACATCACACAAAACATTGTAAGCACGAAGCTTAGTGAGTTCCCCAAAATACCACACACATAACACATATAAGCCACTCAAGGCTATAACTCTATGGGTCCGTGCACCCAAACTCTGTGAACCCTCAGGTTCTAACTCTGTGAACCTTCCGGTTCTAACTCTAGGAACCCTTCGGTTCCAACTCTGCAACATGCACAACATAAATCACATAGAAATAATGCAGTACAACACATAGCATACATAGCATACAAATACTCTGTCACATAACTCTGGTTACCTACTCAAGGTAAAGTATAGTGAGGAGACTCACCTGGCAAGCAGAAAGCAGATATCCCCACACTTAAATCTCGAACTCGCCACCGCCTAACACGTAAGGCCAATACTCTCATGAATATAACTCTCGAGACAAGAATCAATCCTCTCATGGAACCCTCTTAAGGGTAAAAGACTATTTTACCCCTCTCTTGGCCCAAAGGCCACATCGCCGACCAAACCCTAAAAGTCAACGGTCAACCCTTGGTCAAAATCAAGTCCTCAGTCAAAGTCAACCCCTGACTGACCCTACTCGCCGAGTCAACTCTATGACTCACCGAGTTCCCATAATCAGAACTTCACTCAATCCGCGACCTAACTCGCCGAGTCACCCCGAGACTCGCCGAGTCCAACAACTCTAAGTCCACTCGCACACAACTCATCGAGTCATCCCTTGACTCGCCGATTCTCAACTCGACCAGAACATATTGGGACTCTTCGACAAGACTCGCCGAGTCCAACAACAGACTCGCCGAGTTTAAGGCTATCTTCAACCTACTCGCAGAGTTGTTCATACAACTCGCCGAGTTCCAGGCCATCTTCATCCAACTCGCCGAGTTGTTCTTCCAACTCGTCGAGTTCCAGCTCATCTTCAAGCAACTCATCGAGTCCACCCATGTGACTCGCCGAGTACCACCGGTCTGAATCCATACAGAAGCACTCCAGGCCATGCAATTGATCCAAAACATAGATCTAGCCTCCTACAACCCATCCATCACGTAAAGTGGCAAACTTTACGTGAATCTAAAGAGATCTATGCATTTTCACTCTAGGGTTTGGGTTTGGGACAAAATAGCTACATCAATCACTCACAAACAGGGACTTTCATGCTCTCTGATCCTTCTCCCTTCCAGATCTGAGGTAGCAACCTCAGATCTAACCTCTAGACTCTAATACTTCCAAGGATATGGTCTCTAACACCCCCAGAATGATGCATTAAAGAAATAGCAGCTCAAAAACGAGATATTACCTCCAAGAGGACGCCCCAACTACAATGAAACTCAATTCCAAGCAAAGCCCCTTGCTCCAAGCTTCTTCTTTTCTAGGATCTCTTCAACAATCACCTCTCCAAGCTCCAATTTGCTCAACCATGGTGTTTCTCCTCGAAATTAGGGTTTCTGGGACTCAAGGGGTGATAATGAGGCTGAAAAGGAGACATAATGTTCTTTATATAGGGCTCAACCCCGAGAATTAGGGTTTTCTCCACTCAGCGCCTACTCGCCGAGTCCTCCTCACTGACTCGCCGATTCGGCTACTTAGCACGCGACCCAGTCGCGACTCCACTCGCCGAGTCCATCCATGGACTCGCCGAGTCACTCTTTCCCAATTTACTCTTTTAGCCCTTCAACTCTACTCTTGATATTTCGGGATGTTACAATTCTCCCCCACTTAAATTAGGCTTCGTCCTCGAAGCCTACAGCAACTCAACTCTAAAATATTCCAACAACACGCTACCTGGCCCTATCCCGACCAGGTTCCTCAAAGCATCACCATAGAACTCGAATTCACTTCCCCTTTCCTTGCGGTGTCCTAACCACCGTCTCAAACCGGGCACCGACTGTACCCTCTGAAATCACACTCAACAATCGAGAATTACCCGAGATGCATCACCGCTCCAAATCTCAACAATCGCCTGACCCATAAGGGCTAGAAAGCCATGAACCATCGGATCCCCAATCTGAATCCCACTCTATCCATTCCGCTGACAGAAAGACCCACTCTTCAATCTCAGAACAACTCCCACGAGTTCCCCTCTTGCAATCACACATACATGTTGCACCAACCTTCGCACACTCGGGTTAGGAAACTCGTCACACTGACGACATCTCTAACATCCCCAGGAGGAACCACCACTACGCACACAACCCTTGATCATAATCAAGCTGGGAGTCCCAGACTCCATCCCTACATTCATCCTGAGACTCGTGGCTCTACACCCGCGGAATCCCTTCCGCGTCCTCAGCAGACATCCCATCATGATGTCATCCCATACCACTGTCACAGATACGGTGTTCAACCACCATACTCCAAATCATCCATTCTCACTACTACTTTCACTTCCGTGAACCAACACTTCCCCCCCCCCCCCCCGGGGGGGTTACATACCTTTCTCTTCCCTTACCCAGGGAAATCCACTGGCCAACCTTGCCACTACTCCATGTATCACTCATGCTCTGGATCTGCTCGCAAGGGCCCGCGGGTCCATGCGCTACCTCTCCCAAACAAATGAGGGTCTGACACCTCCTCCCACACAACAGCTCAAAGGGTGGCATACTAGTGCACTAATGATGGTTGTTGATATAGGATAACTCAACCAAAGATAAATACGTGCCGCAACTCCCTCCGAGATCTAATACACATGCCCGAAGCATGTCTTCGAGTGTCTGAATCGCTCGCTCGCTCTAAAGTGTCCTCCGACATCATCATGATAAGCTCTAGCTCATTTCTCATATCTCTCCTCGAGACTGAGCACCAGGTCAGCTTTTGACTCCACAGCTGAGCCTCCAAAGGTCACCCATATCATGATCCAAATATCCCGCTAACTTCCTCCCCGTGACCACTATCCCGGCCCAGGGGCACGCAAGTCACAAAATTCTCTTTTCCTCATGCGAGAAAATACAATCCAACCGAGGATCGTCTCAACTCTGATCTCTGGTTTCTGTTGCGCATATCCCTTGCGCATCTCGCCGCATCTCCCGACAGAGACGGAGACCCTAGTCTCGCCCCCGGCTCAACCCCCAGACTCCAGAACTCAATACTAGGGCTACTCAAGCCCAAAACTCTTCCACATCATACACTGATCGGAGATCATTCCATCATCACATTCTCTTGCCATCTAGTGAGTACTACGGCTCCCCGCAGTATCACAACACCCTCTAACTAGTGAGTACTACGGTTCCCCGCAGTATCACAACACCCTCTGACTAGTGAGTACTACGGCTCCCCGTAGTATCACAACACCCTCTGACTAGTGAGTACTACGGCTCCCCGTAGTATCACAACACCCTCTGACTAGTGAGTACTACGGCTCCCCGCAGTATCACGACACTCTCTAACTCCACTAGCTCATGCTCCGCAGACTATCACAGGCAGCTACCCATACTCGACTCGAATACACATTCCAGACTCTGGAAGCAATCGACATATCAAAATGCCCACCCTTGCGAAGATCCACTCTCTTAATAATCTCCCTGGATGCCCATACTCGAAGGGCTCCCACTAGATCCGTAGATACCTGATACACCACAATTCGTTTCAACTCAAGATTCACGAGTAACTCCGAAATAAAGGTATCATACCCGGATACCTCGGAATATCCCAACAGAACATCACAAGATCCTGCCACAACCACTGATTCCCTTACTCCCAATACCATACACTCACGACAATACATTTCCTCTGAATCCCATAATAATTTCTGATATCACACGATGCGCAACTTCAGTGCATCCAAACACTCAATTGGAATACAAGGAAGGTGCTAACCCTTCAGAACACACTGATGATCCTCCGAAACCCTTTCCACTACTGCTAAAAAAAATTCAAGCAAGAATACACATCCTAGCCCGGGAATTGGCTACTCGATAATCGGCTACCCATATCTCAACCCAGAAGTTCTCAACTGCCCATACCATCATTACGAGCCTTCCACTCGAGACGACTCTGACCACCATCAGATTCCTGATCATTGACCACCCGCCGCGGAGACACCCATCCTCCTCTTAGACATATATCACATGCATTATCTCGCCCTGCACCTTTCCTTAATCACCAATGACCCTGATCTCATGAATTCAAGCCGCAGGTTCTGCATCCAACCCCTAACCGCTCTTGCACAAATCTCTGGTTCTCTCAATAAACCACCCGGTTCTCCCCCACTTAGGGTTCGAACCATCACTATCTGACACATCAACAACCTGACGAACTATTTCCACCAGCAATAACGCACCTGCCCCTGGAAAGTGCTACGCAACATCCGATAATCCCCTTTAAGGAAATTAATCGATCTCATAACTCTGATCCTCAGATGAACTCCTCAAGAACTTCTCGCCACGACTGCCTCTAGTCGTTCCAAATCTCGTACCAATCTAGTACCAAACAACTCAACTACTCAATAACATCCCTGGCTCATAGACCGAACCACAAACTCATCGTACCCCTCACCTCAACTCATCAAACATCGCTCCAACACCGGGGTCATCCCAAGAACAGGGACCCACTCCCATATTCAACACCCAACATAGATAGAAAACTCTCTGCACTGCTAAAATCGACTGAACTCCCCACTGATACCACTACAATACTGATGGGTTTTGAGCATTCTAACACTTCCTAAGTGTACATGCAACCCTAATAACCTTGGATCTATGTTTGTCTAATTATCATGCAAAGTTGAATTCCAAGGTTATATTCCTATCTAGCATACATGGGGAACAATTTTAACTTTTATCATAGATAGAATAACTTACCTTGTTGTTGCTTGTGTTCCTTGAAACCTTGTGAGCCTAGCACCCCAAGTGTGATGCCTCAAATGCTTCACACAACACCAAATGCTCTTGGAAAGACTCTTGAGATAACACACACTTCTCAAAATCGGCCAAGCCCTCTAGTTCCTTAGTAGTGCCGATTTTTGGTGGAGAATATGCTTCTTCTATAGTGTTGACACATCTAGGGTTACACCATGTAAACCCTAATGTGTCATGACTCTTCATTTCCATGACCCATGGGTTTGTAACTCCCATGGAGCATCCATGGAGTATCCTATGGGTAGAGCCCAACTTGATAATCCATGGAGCCTCTTAGCCCACTATACAAGATATGGATGATTTACATAATCAACCCATATATTTAATTAGTTATCCTTTGATCACTTAATTAATTCCAAATTAATTCTTTGATCAACTAATCAAATAATATTATTAATATATTAGAACTTATAATATATTAATAATCTCCAAGTGTTATTTCTCTCATTTAGTCTATCCAATTGCATGGTGCCATGCAACCCAAATGGACCATGCCGGGTCGGGTCAAGTACAAGCCCGAAATAGTTATGGACTTAGACACCTTATCCAACAGTCTCCCAATTGGATAAGTCTAATAACTATATCTCTAGTACTTCAGGAACCGACCGGCAATCGTAGCTCTTTCAAGGTTTCTCGGAACTGAGAAGATGATAGTACGCCATTTAAGATAAGTGATCATATAATCCTCCGTTCTAGATATCAGCCGGACAAATACATGGAACATTGTCTTGCTTATTGTCCAGCATTTGTTTCCCGATTTCCGATTTGTTTGACATAGAACTTAATTGAACACATCAACTTAGTTCTGACCGGGCCCGGTACATGGGTCAAAACAAAATCATCAAGGGGCCCAGATATCAGCTTCTAATCCAAGAAGGAACAGATAAACTTCGACTCGTATGTTTGTTCTACCACTTATTGAATTACACACAAAAGTACGTTTTATAACATCGAGTTACCAATGCGGTTTCGTACAGTCAATGCATAACCAACTTGTAAGTAACAAATCATATCTCTAGGTTTGAAGACTTATATGATATTACCGTCTCACGATCACTCGAGATAGAATTCCATGAAGTGATTCCAGTGAGCGTGGGTTGAGTCCAATGCTCAGAACTTATGAGCACTCATGATTGTTGTAGCCTTGTCCAAGACCTCTACAACCAAACATGACAGTCTTGATTCATATCTACTTCCAACATATGACCAACTGTGGAGGTTTGAATAATATGTTATACCAAACAAAATTATTCTGGAAGTCAAAACATGCAAAAGAAATATAGTAAACGATCGACAAGAGATAGCAACACTTTACTCATAAATAAAACTCCTTTTATTCATCATCAAATGTCAATTACACTTTACAAATTTCTGGGTTATCTAACTACTAAAACTTATATCATCCTTCAGCCCTATGCTTCGAGCATGCTGAAGATGCTTAACCCTACTCAGTCCCTTCGTGAGGGGATCTGCTGGGTTCTCATCCGATGATACCCTCTTTGCCACGAGGAGTCCTTCTTCGATCCGGTGTCTGATGAAATGGTATTTTCTGTCGATGTGTCTGGATCTCCCGTGATCCCTTGGTTCCTTAGCTAAGGCAACAGCACTTTCACTATCACAGAAAATTTCCATTGGCTCTTTAATAGCTGGTACAACTCCAAGGTCTCCAATGAAGTTCTTCAGCCATATCGCTTCCTTTGCTGCTTCGCTAGCTGCAATATACTCTGATTCACAAGTAGAATCTGCCACTGTCTCTTGCTTGGAACTCTTCCAAGAAATTGCTCCTCCGTTTAGGGTAAAGACCCAGCCCGACTGAGAGCGGAAATTATCCCTATCAGTCTGAAAGCTAGCATCACTATACCCTACAACTCTCAAGTCATCACTCCCACCAAGAGTAAGGACCCAGTCCTTAGTCCTCCGTAGGTACTTGAGGATATTCTTTACCGCAGTCCAGTGTGCCTTGCCAGGGTTCGCCTGATACCTGCTAACCATGTTCAAGGCAAAAGCTACATCGGGTCGAGTACACGTCATAGCATACATGATCGATCCTACAGCCGAAGCGTAAGGTGTTCGACTCATTTCTGCTATCTCAGCCTCAGTGCTAGGGCTTTGTGTCTTACTCAATCTGGTGTTACTCTGGATGGGTAACTCTCCTTTCTTGGAATCCTGCATGCTGAATCGCTTCAGCACTTTATCCAAGTAGGTACTCTGACTAAGTCCAATTAGTCTTTTACTCCGATCTCTCAAGATCCTTATCCCTAAAATATAGGCAGCTTCACCAAGGTCCTTCATAGCGAAACACTTCCCAAGCCAGGACTTTACTTCCTGCAGAGTTGGAATGTCGTTTCCTATGAGTAGTATGTCATCCACATACAGTACCAAAAAGCTGACTATGCTCCCACTAACCTTGATATAGACACAAGACTCATCTTCACTCCTCGAAAAACCAAATTCCTTGACTTTCTCATCAAAGCAAAGATTCCATCTGTGAGGTGTCTGTTTCAATCCATAAATGGATTTCTCGAGTTTACACACTCTGTTGGGGTACTTTGTACCGACAAAACCCTCTGGCTGAACCATGTAAACATCTTCAGCCAACTTTCCATTAAGGAAAGCGGTTTTGACATCCATTTGCCATATTTCATAGTCATGAAATGCAGCAATGGCTAACAGAACCCTAATAGACTTTATCTTGGCCACTGGTGAAAAAGTTTCATCATAATCAACTCCCGGAGTTTGAGAATAACCTTTTGCAACCAGTCGTGCCTTATAAGTGTGTACATTACCATCCATGTCAGTATTCTTCTTGAAGATCCATTTGCACCCAACTACCTTACGATCAGGTACATTGTCAACCAAGTTCCAAACTTGATTGTCATACATGGACTGTATCTCGCTATCCATAGCCTCTTTCCATTTAGCAGCCTCAGGGCCTGTCATGGCTTCCGTGTAGCTGTTAGGCTCATCCAGACCTACTAGTGTCTCATCACTAATAAGTGTCTCACCTTCTGTAGTAATATGGAAACCATAGTAATGCTCAGGTGCATTCCTAACTCTTGTCGAACGCCTCAGAGGTGCAGATTCGTTAATTGTCTCAACAGGAGTTTCCTCCTCAAGCTGAGGGCTAGGGTTTGAAGTTCCTTCACCACTTGACTCTTGAATTTCTTCAAGATCAATTTGCCTCCCACTATCTCCTTGGCTTATAAACTCTCTCTCTCTCTCGAAAGACTCCTCTTCTTGCTACAAAGACCATATAATCACTAGGTCTGTAGAAGAGGTAACCAAAGGATCTTTGTGGGTAGCCGATGAAAATACACCTCTCGCTTCGGGGTTCTAGCTTGTCATGAGTCTCACGCCTCACAAAAGCCTCGCAACGCCAAATCTTGATGTGGTCTAGGTTGGGTACTTTACCAGTCCACATCTCGTGAGGAGTTTTGACAACTTTCTTTGTAGGGACTAGATTAAGAATATGGGCGGCAGTCTCTAAGGCATACCCCCAGAATGAGATTGGTAGCGAAGCTCGACTCATCATGGAACGAACCATATCCAACAAGGTTCGATTACGCCTCTCGGCTACACCATTCAACTGTGGTGTCCTGGGAGGTGTCAATTGTGAGACAATCCCACATTCCCTAACTATACTCCCACTAGCCTTGACATACACACAAGATTCATCTTCACTCCTAGAAAAGCCAAATTCCTTGACCTTTTCATCAAAGCAAAGATTCCATCTGCGAGGTGCTTGCTTCAATCCATAAATGGATTTCTCAAGCTTACACACTCTATTAGGGTACTCGTTGCTGACAAAACCCTCTGGCTGACTCATGTAAACATCTTCAGCCAACTTTCCATTAAGGAAAGCGGTTTTGACATCCATCTGCCATATTTCATAGTCATGAAATGCAGCTATGGCTAACAGAACCCGAATAGACTTAATCTTGGCTACCGGAGAAAAGGTCTCATCATAATCCACTCTAGGAATTTGAGAGAAGCCCTTTGCAACCAGTCTAGCCTTATAAGTGTGTACTTTACCATCCATGTCAGTCTTCTTCTTGAAGACCCATTTGCACCCTACTGTCTTACGACCTGGTACATTTTCAACCAAGTTCCAAACTTGATTGTCATACATGGATTGTATCTCGCTATCCATAGCCTCTTTCCATTTAGCAGACTCGGGGCCTGCCATGGCTTCCTCGTAGCTGTTAGGGTCATCTTGACTTACTAGTGTTTCATCACTAATAAGTGTCTCACCTTCTGCAGTAATATGGAATCCATAGTAATGCTCAGGTGCACTCCTAACTCTCGTGGAACGTCTCAGAGGTACAGATTTGTCAATTGGCTCAACAGGAGTTTCCTCCTCAAGTTGAGGGCTAGAGTTTGAAGTTCCTTCACCGCTTGATTCTTGAATTTCTTCAAGATCAATTTGCCTCCCACTGTCTCCTTGGCTTATAAACTCTCTTTCTCGAAAGACTCCTCTTCTTGCTACAAAGACCACATTGTCACTAGGTCTGTAGAAGAGGTAACCAAAGGATCGCTGTGGGTAACCGATGAAAATACACCTCTCGCTTCGAGGTTCGAGCTTATCATGAGTCTCGCGTCTCACGAAAGCCTCGCAACCCCAAATCTTGATGTGGTCTAGTTTAGGTACTTTACCAGTCCACATCTCGTGAGGAGTTTTGGCAACTTTCTTTGTAGGGACTAGATTAAGAATATGGGCGGCAGTCTCTAAGGCATACCCCCAGAATGAGATTGGTAGCGAAGCTCGACTCATCATGGAACGAACCATATCCAACAAGGTTCGATTACGCCTCTCAGCCACACCATTCAACTGTGGTGTCCTGGGAGGTGTCAATTGTGAGACTATCCCACATTCCCTTAGATAGTCGAGGAACTCTGAACTAAGATACTCACCACCACGATCGGATCGAAGCATCTTAATATTCCTGCCTAATTGATTCTCGACTTCCTGTTTAAATTCCTTAAACCTCTCGAAAGTCTCTGACTTATGCTTGATCAAGTAGACATATCCATATCTACTATAATCATCAGTAAAAGTCAAATAATAACGATTAGCATCCCTTGTGGCATGTTTGAATGGTCCACACACATCCGTGTGTATAAGGTCCAACAAACCTTCACCCCTCTCACATGAACCTGTGAAGGGTGACTTTGTCATTTTTCCAAGTAAGCATGATTCGCAACTATCATCTGACTTTAGGTCAAACGACTCCAAGACTCCATCCTTTTGGAGTTGGCCTATGCGTTTCTTGCTTATATGTCCAAGACGACAATGCCATAAAGATGCTTTATCCAAGTTATTATTAGTAGAATCAATACACAAAACATTATTTCCCAAGTTATCTACAACAGATACAGCTTCATACACACCATCACAAGGTAATGCTTTAAAATAAAAGACATTATTATAGAAAACATCTATAGAACCAACTTCATTATTAAATGAAAAGGTAAACCCTTGTTTGTACAAAGCATGAAAGGAAATAATATTTCTTGCCATTCCTGGCGAATAACAACACTTATTCAAATCTAAACTAAACCCACTACTTAGCGATAAAGTATAAACTCCAATCTTGGTAACAGGTATAGCTTTCCTATTCCCCATGATCAAGTTTATCCTTCTGCGGTCTTGAGAAGTCCCTGAAGTTTGCTGAGGGTGACTTCTTCCTTGTTCATGTGATATGTCATGCGGAATTGATCATAGCACGATGGTAAGGAATGCAAAATAATATCTATTGCAAGATCCTCCGGGAAGTTCACATTAAGCTTCAGCAAACGATCCACATACCTTTGCATTTTCTGCATGTGGCTCATGACAGATTCCCCGTCCTTCATCATGGTTGTTATCATGGAGCAGATGATTTCATACCTCTCTTGTCGTGCACTTTGATGGTATCTTTCCATCAAATCTTGGTGCATTTCATAAGGGTAGAAATCCTCATAAGACTTTTGGAGTTCCGCTGTCATCGTGGCCATCATGATGCAAGCCACTTTCGTAGCATCCCTTTCATGTGCCCGAAATTCAGCGATCTCCTGAGAAGTTGCAGTGGACTCATCAATCTCCTTAAGCTCCTTGTCAAGGACATATTCTTTGTCCTCGTAGCGGGTAATCATCCTGATGTTTCTGATCCACTCATTGAAGTTGGATCCATCAAAGGTGACTTTCCCACACAAGTTCATAAGGGTAAAGGAGCCATTAGGATTAGAGCCAGAAGCATTGTTGGAAGACATCTGAAGAGAAGAGAACAAGATTAGTTTAGATATAAGAGAGTCCTTAATAAAACACCCAAATGTAATATTAAGGCTAGGATCCAATCACAATATAATATAACTTAGAAGAGGTATGCCGTAATCTAAGCTATATCATATTTGAAAGGTAGGTGAATGACGATTCACCAATTTCCACCACGAAAACCGCAATATTTTAGTATTAGGTTTTTTTTTTTGAATGGTTCTTAGAAATTCCTAGATTCTTTGAGATTCAATGAACTTTTCAAAGGCATGTTTCAATCTCGAGTGTGCCCTCCAAGTTTTGTGACTGGGATACCGAGGATCACAAAACGAGGTGTGAAGTAACCATGCAAATCACTTGGTACCCTTAAAGTTTATCACTCAATCGATGTGCCGGTTAACCACACACGCTCCATCGATACTATAATAAACCCTAAGTCACCCTTTACCTACCTTGTTAAGTCCAAGTTAGTGTGCCGGTTAACCACACACGCTCCACCAACGACTTAATCAAAGTGTAAAGTGTAATTTCATGGAATAGCACCTTATTCACATTTTTCCTAAAGTAACTAAGATTGGGAATTTAATAAAACATTTAGTTAATTTATAATATTCATCATACTTTGAATGAGAATTAATAAGTCCTTGTCTTACCCGTTCGGCTAACGACCCTCCACCGATCAAGCAAGCGGTGGGTGAGAGTGGACACCCATTAAGTCACCATTTTATAGGCAACAACCTTATACCCACCTTATAGACCGGCTTCGTGAATGAGGCGTACTAGCGGTAAGACGACTTTGTTCTTATACATATATATATATATATATATATATATATATATATATAATTATTAAATCATAATAATATAAGTATAAGGGTTGAATTTTAACTTTTAAAATTCTAGGGGTTGGAACTAAAGTTTTAACTTAACTTTACTTGTTCCAAAACTTGAGGGCAAGTTTTGTAAACTTTCAAAACTTTTCATTTCTTGTAACTTATGAGTTTAATAGAGTAATAAAATGAAGACTCTTCATTTTTCTAACTCTTATGTTCTTTTAATGGTTTTTAATCCAAGAGACTTTTGGTTTTCCATAACTTGAGGACAAGTTATGGACTCCATTAAAACACATTATGATCAAGAATTAAATTACCACATAGGGTACAAATAATTCCTATGATCATCTAAACATCATAAGAACAAGAATATGAATATGAACACTTTCAAGAATCAAAATCACATAAAACTTTATAATTTTGATAACTAGTTGTTGTAAATGAATTAGCAAAAACATTACTCCATCTAAAACAAGTTTTCAAGTACCAAAACAGTTTAGAATAATGTTTCCAATCCATTTTCCAGCAACGAAAGTCGAAATTCCGTTTTTTTATTTTTATAATTATTTTCGACTTTCTTCAACTTTTAAGCACAAATAACAAACAAACGAGCCTAGGCTCTGATACCACTGATGGGTTTTGAGCATTCTAACACTTCCTAAGTGTACATGCAACCCTAATAACCTTGGATCTATGTTTGTCTAATTATCATGCAAAGTTGAATTCCAAGGTTATATTCCTATCTAGCATACATGGGGAACAATTTTAACTTTTATCATAGATAGAATAACTTACCTTGTTGTTGCTTGTGTTCCTTGAAACCTTGTGAGCCTAGCACCCCAAGTGTGATGCCTCAAATGCTTCACACAACACCAAATGCTCTTGGAAAGACTCTTGAGATAACACACACTTCTCAAAATCGGCCAAGCCCTCTAGTTCCTTAGTAGTGCCGATTTTTGGTGGAGAATATGCTTCTTATATAGTGTTGACACATCTAGGGTTACACCATGTAAACCCTAATGTGTCATGACTCTTCATTTCCATGACCCATGGGTTTGTAACTCCCATGGAGCATCCATGGAGTATCCTATGGGTAGAGCCCAACTTGATAATCCATGGAGCCTCTTAGCCCACTATACAAGATATGGATGATTTACATAATCAACCCATATATTTAATTAGTTATCCTTTGATCACTTAATTAATTCCAAATTAATTCTTTGATCAACTAATCAAATAATATTATTAATATATTAGAACTTATAATATATTAATAATCTCCAAGTGTTATTTCTCTCATTTAGTCTATCCAATTGCATGGTGCCATGCAACCCAAATGGACCATGCCGGGTCGGGTCAAGTACAAGCCCGAAATAGTTATGGACTTAGACACCTTATCCAACAAATACATCCTACTATACTCAAATAGGTGTAGTGTGGTCCTTGACTATCTCAGTTCCAACTGACTATCTGCTCATGATAAATCACTGCCTCGCGGCACACGTGCTACCTGATACTCTGGGAGAAATCATCATCAATAACGACCTACAGGGTTTACCCCCAAACCCCAAAACTAAAACATCAGGCCTCTCATGTTCCGCACACGAACATAAATACCACCACTCACATAGAAGGTGACCTCTCCTCTACCGACTGATTGCTCAACTCAGACCGAAATTCTCCTCTCCCTCTAACTCCTTACCAAAATACTCTGATAGGCTCTCGACTTCCCTTTCGAGGGACACCTCTCCAAACTCAATCATGACCTACAGGCCTAAAACCCATAGCGTCCAATCTCTACCTCATCAATCGTGACCGGATAACCGGAGAACCACAAGCATCATTCACTACGAACCATGGTACTCATCCCATGACATCTCTTCTCAATATGCTCCGGTGTATGGTACCCGAACCATAGCATCACTCCTCAATCTACTCCGATGTATGGTACTCAACCATGACATCACTCCTCAATCCGCTCCAATGTATGATACTCGAACCATAACATTACTCCTCAATCTGCTCCGATGTATGGTACTCGAACCATAACATCACTCCTCAATCTGCTCCGATGTATGGTACTCGAACCACACATCACTCCTTAACATGCTCGTTAGAACCTTCAGAATACTCCCTGTATCAAGTATGGGTCCTCTGCTTTCAATAGTATGGGCCCATACTACCTGCCACATCTACCCATACTTTCCACACGGATAATCTCGGAGCTCCTAAGTAGTTGCTCGACCTTCTCGTTCACCAATTCCGTCGCACGCTCGCTCCCCAGCGAAATTCTCTACCCTGCCAGTGCACTCATCTGGCTAAGGTTACCCCCTAGGCTCATCTCAGATTCCCACACTCCTCTGCCATCAGCTGCTGAAGAGCTCCTAATGATGCCAGCCATCTACCTCCTGGATATCGTCATATTCGCTTGGTAGCTGACTCCCCTCATCGAGAGTTCCACAAAGCATGAAGCAAGCAACATTCGAGCATCGAAGAATATATATGACTTACTCTGGGTGATAACTCCGCTTGCTCTGCTCATCCTCGGAAGTACCACCGAACTCTGCAACTCTTCCCCTCGCGGGCTCTAACTATTCTTTCTCCAAGTACCACAGTACTCATCTAGGTATCTCCCCTAGATTACTCCTCTACTCAAATCCCCTAAAGGATTCCAATCAAATATTCTCACTCATCACATACTCAAAAGCACATCGCATATCACAGCAATTCCTAGGCTAAGGCATCACAAATCAGGCCACTCTAGTCCTAATATATGAAATACCTAGCCTGTCTCTAGCATGCAATAATATCTCATAAAGTGCATCATAATATCTCATAACACAAAAGTAAGGGTATTTTGGGAAATCACCGTTTGGGCTCTAGCTGATTGTACACACTGCTCTTTCTTGTTTTCTCTTTAAACTCTTATTCGCTTTGGAAAATTATTTCTTTGAAAACTTTTCTTACTTCCTCAGTTTGAGTCCAGAATTACCCGAAGGCGCATCCGAATCCCTCAAACCACGACTCAGATACCAACTTGTAACACCGAAAATTTCAAACAAAATTTTCATTTAAAATAAACGTTTTAATTCTTAGAAACACTTGTTTAAAAATCTTATTTACAAAACATAACTCCATTTTCGCTTGTATAGAAAACCAGGATCCTCCAAAACATGACACTTTCTCTGGTGTGTACAATCAAGCCGGTGCCGTCCCGTGATACTGAAAGAAACATGCAAAACATCACACAAAACACTGTAAGCACGAAGCTTAGTGAGTTCCCCAAAATACCACACACATAACACATATAAGCCACTCGAGGCTATAACTCTATGGGTCCGTGCACCCAAACTCTGTGAACCCTCAGGTTCTAACTCTGTGAACCTTCCGGTTCTAACTCTAGGACCCCTTCGGTTCCAACTCTGCAACATGCACAACATAAATCACATAGAAATAATGCAGTACAACACATAGCATACATAGCATACAAATACTCTGTCACATAACTCTGGTTACCTACTCAAGGTAAAGTATAGTGAGGAGACTCACCTGGCAAGTAGAAAGCAGATATCCCCACACTTAAATCTCGAACTCGCCACCGCCTAACACGTATGGCCAATACTCTCATGAATATAACTCTCGAGACTAGAATCAATCCTCTAATGGCACCCTCTTAAGGGTAAAAGACAATTTTACCCCTCTCTTGGCCCAAAGGCCACATCGCCGACCAAACCCTAAAAGTCAACGGTCAACCCTTGGTCAAAATCAAGTCCTCAGTCAAAGTCAACCCCTGACTGACCCTACTCGCCGAGTCAACTCTATGACTCGCTGAGTTCCCATAATCAGAACTTCACTCAATCCGCGACCTAACTCACCGAGTCACCCCGAGACTCGCCGAGTCCAACAACTCTAAGTCCACTCGCACACAACTCACCGAGTCATCCCTTGACTCGCTGATTCTCAACTCGACCAGAAGATATTGGGACTCTTCGACAAGACTCGCCGAGTCCAACAACAGACTCGCCGAGTTTAAGGCTATCTTCAACCTACTCGCCGAGTTCCAGGCCATCTTCATCCAACTCGCCGAGTTGTTCTTCCAACTCGTTGAGCTCCAGCTTATCTTCAAGCAACTCGTCGAGTCCACCCATGTGACTAGCCGAGTACCACCGGTCTGAATCCATACAGAAGCACTCCAGGCCATGCAATTGATCCAAAACATAGATCTAGCCTCCTACAACCCATCCATCACGTAAAGTGGCAAACTTTACGTGAATCCAAAGAGATCTATGCATTTTCACTCTAGGGTTTGGGTTTGGGACAAAATAGCTACATCAATCACTCACAAATAGGGACTTTCATGCTCTCTGATCCTTCTCCCTTCCAGATATGAGGTAGAAACCTCAGATCTAACCTCTTGACTCTAATACTTCCAAGGATATGGTCTCTAACACCCCCAAAATGATGCATTAAAGAAATAGCAGCTCAAAAACGAGATATTACCTCCAAGAGGACGCCCCAACTGCAATGAAACTCAATTCCAAGCAAAGCCCCTTGCTCCAAGCCTCTTCTTTTCTAGGATCTCTTCAACAATCACCTCTCCAAGCTCCAATTTGCTCAACCATGGTGTTTCTCCTCGAAATTAGGGTTTCTGGGACTCAAGGGGTGATAAGGAGGCTGAAAAGGAGACATAATGTTCTTTATATAGGGCTCAACCCCGAGAATTAGGGTTTTCTCCACTCAGCGCCTACTCGCCGAGTCCTCCTCACTGACTCGCCGAGTCGGCTACTTAGCACGCGACCCAGTCGCGACTCCACTCGCCGAATCCATCCATGGACTCGCCGAGTCACTCTTTCCCAATTTACTCTTTTATCCCTTCAACTCTACTCTTGATATTTCGGGATGTTACAAGAGTCCTTTCCAGAAAATCTTATATTTTCTTTATGAAAAGCAGTCTTCTACCAAGACTGGACGGAGTTATGTTATAAAAAGTAATTTTTCCCTTAACACTATCATTATCAAAGTGTGGCATTTGATTTTTAAAGAAAGTAGGAGATTATCAGGGAAAATAACATATGCCTCAATAGTGAAGACTGCTGACTAAGGCAAAAGGAATCATAGACTCTAGGAGAGTATCGACTGAACGACACGCCTAGCTCAGTCTAACAAAAGGAGACACAAATCCCAGACGGTATCAAATGAAAGATACAGCTAGAAAGGTCTAAAACAGTGAATGCAGACCCTAGATAGTATCAAATGAAAGATACAGCTAGCACGGTCTAAAATAGTGAATACAGACCCTACTCAATATCAAATAAAAGATACAGCTGACAAGGTCTAAAACAGTGTAATTCTAAGATTGTGTTTCCAGCATACAGTGTTAAATACAGTTACCTTAAGACCATGAATTATAAGGTAACTTGGGGATACTCGTAACCATACTAATCGACACTAGAGTACTTGACGCCCTACAAGCGTCGATGTAAGTATGACATTTATCACCCCTTAGCTTGGTAGGCCATGGACGGTAGCTAGCAGTCAGGGTGCGGGGGTGTCAATCCCGTATAGATCTACACACACAATGTCCGCTCTCCCTACAAGAGACTCTGGTTACCAACTAGACAACGGAGAAGGCCGCGTCCTGAAGATGTATCCCAAACAGTGAATTCGGATGAAAGTGTTGGACTAGTAGTAGAGACTCATAACTAAACCGACCGATGTAAACCTTCATGTCTATACATGTATATATGATATATAATAAATGATTAAACGACCTTCGGATGGATATCCGATCCCACCAGACCACATCCAAACGAGGAAAAGGAAATAGGGTGACTAGCCTTCCTAAGTCCTTTAAACATCACTTATATAACCATACAAGTATAGGCATGCTTTTAACGATGTGGAAGCATTTAACTAAGTAGAAGTGTTAACAAAGTAGAAGTTTTTCAAGAAGTAGAAGCGTTTCTCGAAGTAAGTGTCAATAAAGTATAAGCGTTTACGAAGTAGTAGGATAAATGAAGTAGGAACGGTTCGTGAAATAGAAGCGGTAATGAAGTAGGAACGCTTACGACGTAGTAGTATTTCTCGAAGTAGAAGCGTTTAAAAAGTATAAGTGTATTACTAAGTAAAAGCATAACGAAGCAGTGGTATCTAACAAGTAGGAGTATCAAATCATGGAAGAAAACCTTGATGAAAACTTTGGAAAACCTTTATACTAAAGAAAATCACGACTTGGTATTCTTTTGTAAAATAAGTTTGAAAACCTTTAGAAATCCTTTGGAAACCTTTCATAAAAAAGTTTTAATGAAACATTGATAAAACAATATAAGTAAGAGATTTGAACAAGTGAATACATTTTAGAAAACCATTTATAGTATCATACTTGGTAAAACAGTTGACAGTGTAATAAATCCTTGTGCATGCGGGTTATCAGTCACATGTGATTGATATGATAACTGGCATGTTTAACTTGTATTCCCCCCCCCATAAAACATGTAAAAACATTTAAAAAGGTTAATTCAGGGGTATGAACTCACCTGTTGTAAGTGGATCGAACGAAGGTGCCGATTGGGTGCTCGGTGTCAAGTAAAGACTTGAACACACTTAGTGACCTATTAACATATGATAACATATGTTTTCATACAATTAGTACATATAATACTAATTAAACAATTATACGCATCCTAAAGTGCGAAAAACACTTTGATTAAGTGTTAGGGGTGTCCCGGGTAACATTTAAGGGTGTGTATGGCTTAGATAGGGAGTTTACTCTCCTAAAACTCACTTTAAGTGAGTTCACGATTGGGAGGCCACATCCCCCATGAATTTACTGCCGTAAACTCATGGGAGGAGTATTTTTGAATGATTTCAAGTCTCATGTGGTTTGATATTGCCATATTTATACTTATTTTTAGGCAATATTTAAGTACATTTTTATTAAAAAGTCGGTAATTTGTTTAGAATAATGGTACTTATGAGCTTAAATGTTATTTACAGCCAAAAAGAAGACATTTTGAAGAAAAGGGGACTGAAAGCGTTAAAGAAAGAAACTTTGGGAATTAAAAGAGTAAAAGTGAAGTAAATCTGGAAAAAGATTATTCACGACATGAGACTTAAAGGATTCAGGACATGAGTCGTTGGTTCTAGAAGATATGTATGCGGGTGAAGGAATCCTTGACGGGCACGGTTATCTACAACTCACGACGTGAATTTCTTACTATTCACGACGTGAATTTATGGATATCAGCAACTATATAAATCCTTGACCATTACGAATAGAGGCACCCTTGGGCAGAAGGAAGGAGTTCCAGAAGACGATGTGGAGCGAAAGAAAGGTTCTGGAAGAAGGTTTTCAACACCAAAAGGAGTAAAGGTTTATATTTTAGTTAAATAAGAACATGTCTTTCATTATTTTTAGCTGTGTTGCTATGATGAGCAGCTGAATCTAGCTACTCTTGTTTAGCTAGATGAAGCTTTAAACTTATGAATAGTTATACATTTATGGATTAAGTTTAGTTGGTAAAAATTGCTTGTGTTTGATTTGAATAGCCTAGCATGCTATTATTTGTTTATCTAATTGCTTGATTGCATGTTCTGTGTAGCTTAGTGACTATTAAACTGCATGAACTTGTTTACCTAATGATTTAGTGAACATTGAATTGTTAGAGATAGGATTGACCAATCTTAGTTAGTAATTAGAATAAATAAAGCTTAGCTGTGCTAGAGAACGTGTATTGTGATCATAATTGCGTTTATACAACAAATATTACATAGCATATTTACATTCATAATTAGTTATGTGTTTAATTATGTGTGAACATACATGGTTTGACATGAATTAGTTAATTATTGGTAAAGTTAGAACTAAATTACTAATACAACTAAAAACCAACTTAATAATCCGTAATCATTAGCTAGCCATAAGGGAGAAGTGGATTCAAACTAAACAAGAGTGTGTGTTTTTAATTACTGAATTTGAATTTAAGTTCATCTGATCTTGTAAAACCAGATAAAACCCCTTTTAAACTTGTTAATAAATTAGGTTAGTTTAACAGTAAGTAAATTAATTAAAACACCGTTCCCTGTGATCGACACCCGACTTACCCAAGCTATATTGTAATCTGACTAGGTACACTGCCTATAAGTGAATAGTTAGTTAAGTTTGTTAGGTTATAAATATTAAAATTAGTGAGTACTTTTGTGCACATCAAGTTTTTGGCGCCGTTGCCGGGGAACGGCTTAGATTATTAGTTTATTTAGTTGCATTAGATTAATCGCCCCTTTTGTGGAATAAAATCTGCAAAAAGGTTAATTGGTTATTTATTTTTGCTAGCTTAGCTTAGTTTATTTTTTTTTATGTTTCTGTCACAGAGTTCACGACGTGAGTTTTAATAAACTCACGGCGTGAAAGCTGAGATTTCAGTTTTTAGTTTTTCTTATTTTAGTCCAGTTTTACGTTTTTAGTTTAGCAAGTTGTAGGAGTTCATGACCAGAGGCTTAAACACACCCTTGGTGCCACCACTTGAAGATCCCGAGTCTGCAATTCACAAGAAAAAGACGCCCTTGTAAGAATTGAAGTCAGCTTTTTCAAGGAAGTCAGGAAAGAAGACAGGAGAGTCAAGTTCATCCGCGAGGCACAAGAGCAATATTGAGCACTTGGATCAGACACCCGTCCAAACCGAGTCCGAATACGATACCGAGCCGGAATTTGAAGAACACACGAGCGAACCCGAGAACGAGCCAAGGAACGAGATGGCAGCAATTGAAGAAATGTCCATGGGAGCTTACAAGAAGCGGATCCGAGAAGATGTGGGTCCCGGTTTAGTCCAACCCGCAATACCTGCCACTGTCACATTCGAGCTGAAGGGACACATATTGACTACCCTGAAGGAAA
The DNA here is from genome assembly GCF_002870075.4 of Lactuca sativa. Taxonomy (NCBI): domain Eukaryota; kingdom Viridiplantae; phylum Streptophyta; class Magnoliopsida; order Asterales; family Asteraceae; genus Lactuca; species Lactuca sativa. The sequence continues at coordinate 163,378,023 of NC_056623.2, read as the reverse complement.
TCCCATTTTTCGGGAAAGATCATGAGGATGCTTTTAAGCATCTTGATGAAGTCAATGACATTGCGGACTACTTCAATGTCCTAAATGTCAACAGAAAAACAGTCTTGCTTAGGATGCTTCCCATCACTTTCAAAGGAGCTGCTAAGGAGTGGTTAAAAGCACTCCCACCGGGTACAATCACCACTTGGGCTCAAATGCGTGATAAATTCTTGGACCAGTTTTGCCCGCCATCCAAGATAGCCAAACTCAAGAAGGCAATATCCAACTTTGAGCAACAGCCGGGGGAGTCACTATACGAAGCATGGGAGCGGTACAAGGGCTTGCTCAGAAATTGCCCTCAACATGACCTAAATGTGCAGCAAGAGATGTCAATCTTTTATGATGGGGTCAATGTGATGACAAGACAACTCCTTGATTCTCAAGGACCGTTGACAAAGAAAAATCCAAGGGAGGTCAAGGAGCTAATTGAAGAATTCGTGAATCATTCTCACGAATACCACAACCCGAGGCAAGAAGGAATCCTTGACGGGCATGGTTATCTACAACTCACGACGTGAATTTCTTACTATTCACTACGTGAATTTATGGATATCAGCAACTATATAAATCCTTAACCATTACGAATAGAGGCACCCTTGGGCAGAAGGAAGGAGTTCTAGAAGACGATTTGGTGCGAAAGAAAGGTACTGGAAGAAGGTTTTCAACATCAAAAAGCATAAAGGTTTATATTTTGGTTAAATAAGAACATGTCTTTCATTATTTTTAGCCGTGTTGGTTTAGTTGCTATGATGAGCAGCTGAATCTAGCTACTCCTGTTTAGCTAGATGAAGCTTTAAACTTATGAATAGTTATATGTTGATGGATTAAGTTTAGTTGGTAAAAATTGCTTGTGTTTGATTTGTATAACCTAGCATGCTACTGTTTGTTTATCTAATTGCTTGATTGCATGTTCTGTGTAGCTTAGTGACCATTAAACTGCATGAACCTGTTTACCTAATGATTTAGTGAACATTGAATTGTTAGAGCAAGGATTGACCAATCTTAGTTAGTAATTAGAATAAATAAAGCTTAGTTGTGCTAGAGAACGTGTATTGTGATCATAATTGCGTTTATATAACAAATCTTACATAGCATATTTACATTCATAATTAGTTTTGTGTTAATTATGTGTGAACACACATGGTTTGACATGAATTAGTTAATTATTGGTAAAGTTAGAACTAAATTACTAATACAACTAAAAACCAACTTAATAATCCGTAATCATTAGTTAGCCATAAGGGAGAAGTGGATTCAAACTAAACAAGAGTGTGTGTTTTTAATTATTGAATTTGAATTTAAGTTCATCTGATCTTGTAAAATCAGGTAAAACCCCCTTTCAACTTGTTAAAAATTAGGTTAATTTAATAGTAAGTAAATTAATTAGTAACACCGTTCCCTGTGATCGACACCCGACTGACCCAAGCTATACTGTAATCTGACTAGGTACACTACCTATAAGTGCATAGTTAGTTAATTTTGTTAGGTTATAAATATTAAAATTAGTGAGTACTTTTGTGCACATCAAGGCAAGATGGAATCCAAGGCGGAGGAGGGGCCCAAACTGAAGAAATAGCAGCGGTCATGGCCATGCTGAATAATATGGACCGCAGGATAACACAGATGGACCAGTCGATATATGCCATAAGAGTGGGTTGTGAGAGATGCAATGGTCCACACTTTACAAAGGACTGCAATGTAGATGAATATGGGAACAGAAAGGTTCAAGTGTGCTACTCTAGTGGGGATAAGTTTGATGAGGACTGGAGGAAACCGAAGAAGGAGTGGCTGCCATATGAGGAGTATAAGAAGCAAAAAGAAGAGAAGTATAGGAAGACAGGTCGAGGCCTTTATCAAAAGGAGCAGCCACCAGCCGAGAAGAAACCCGACCTAGAGACCATTTTAATGAAATTTATGGAAGCTTCGGAAAAGAGACACGATGCCACTAATTCTGCCATTCTAGAACAACAAACTTTGATAAAGAATCAGCAAGCCTCCATCCATAACCTTGAAGTACAATTTGGTCAACTAGCCACTCTAGTTCATGAGAAGTTATTCCCGAAAAATACCGAAACGAAGACCCAATCTCATGTAATGGCCATAGACACCGAAGAAGAAGCCATCTCGGAGTTCCTGGAAGCATTGGAAGAAGAACCACAGAAGCCCGATCAAAAGATGAAGAAGATCAAGCTCGAAAATCATGAAGCTGCTGAGTTCTAGAATTCACGACGTGAACCTTATATGTTCACGACGTGGGCCCGTCATGAACAACAAAATTCTACAGTTAGTTCGGTTTATCAGCCGCCTTTGCCTTTTCCTTCCCAAGCTACCCTTAGTCCACTGGAGTGAGAGCATAGAGAGTTTGTCAATCATGTGAAGGGGATCCCGATTAATACTCCCTTTGTCGAGTCCTTATCCAAAACACCCGAGCATAAAAAATTACTGCAAGATTTGATAGACACTCGCAAGCAATTAAGGAAGCAGTCTAAGGTGGTTTTAAGTGAACAAAGCTCAAAAGCTGTGCTGGGGAGACACCAGAGAAGATGGGGGATCCTGGACGTCTCACTCTTCCGTGTGAGTTTGGTAATAAATTGAAGGTTAATACTTTAGCTGATTCTGGGGCTAGCATTAATTTGATGCCTTTTTCATTTTATAAAAAGTTGGAAATTCAGAAGATGAAGGCTACAAAAATGATGATTCACATGGCGAACCGTTCAGTGACACAACCCCGGGGCACAGTGGAGGATATTTTGGTAAAAATTGGAAAATTTGTTTTTCCAATAGATTTTGTAGTAATGGATATGAAGGAAGATCCCGATGTTCCAATTATCCTTGGCCGGCCATTGCTTAACACTGCTGGAGCTCTTGTTGATATTCGCGAGTCTAAGCTCACCTTGAGAGTTGGAGATGAAAAAGAAGTTTTTGGGATAGAAGATGGCTTCCCAAAGGAACATGTTCAAGAAGAGGTGTTCACAATTAACAAAGACAATGAACTAGAAGAATTGGAGAAGCTTATGGAAGAAGAGATCAAGGCAGTTCATCAAGTCAAAAGAACAAAACCTAGAGCATCTGTTCCATTTTTGGTCGAAGTCATAGCTTACAAAAGTCCACCTTCTTGGGTGAGCAAAGAGGATGAGGAGATGACAAGTGATGAAGAGGAGGTCACTTCAAGAGTGACAAAGCCGGTGGTGAAAGTGGAGGAGGATGCGATGAGGTGCAAGGAAGAAACTAAGGGCACAAAACGCAAGCTTGAAGAAGAGGAGAAAGTTAAAAAGAAAATTCAAAGAAGGCATATAAAAGGCGAGTTCAAGCTTACAAGAGGCGATTCAAGGAACAAAAGATCCTAGTGGTGGATTCTTCCGAGGACTCAACGTAGGAGGCACGGAGTCCAGCTCAAGACTCCAAAAAAAAGAAGCGCTTCTCGGGAGGCAACCCGAGTTTGGTTTGAAAAAAAAATTCTTTTTCTTTTTGCATTTTAGTTTTAAAAACTTAGATCAAGTCATCCAACTCTATTAGAACAAAATGTAGGGACCTTAAAACGGAAGTAGTAATAATTGAGAACTTAGTTCAAAGTCAAAAGTTGATTTTCCAGACATAATTCACGACGTGAATAGTTAGCCGTTCACGATGTGAATTGTGAATGAACCGGACACATAATCCATGATATGGCTTAACCCATTAGACTGGCAAGCCCAAGATCAGTCCGTGAGTACATGGCCCAAACTTAAGCCCAGACACTATTCACGACGTGAATCTTACATAATTCACGACGTGAATTTTTAAAAGTACGGGACCACATAATAAGTCCCTGGAAACCAGTAAACCCTTTCAATTGTTTATTGTTCACGAAGTGGAAGCAGAAATTGGTCCCCCCCCCTTGGTCCCCATTGCTGCGATTTTAGCCGACAAATCCACTAATCTTCCTTGTGCTTACGTAATACTTCCAACAAAGGTACTAATTATTGATTATTAAGTTTAATTTTTGCTCTAGTAGAGGAACTTAGGGTTAGGGTTTGTTAAATGAAGAAATTAATTCTTTACAGTTCGTAATAACCTTTGAATGTTCATGCTAAGTGTTTGGAAGTAGTATAGGAGTAAAACCCAAGGATATTTTGACTGGATTTCTCCCCGATGGGTACGATTCTGCCTTCTACGGTTGCGAACTCACGACGTGAATCTTACATGATTCACGACGTGAATTCTGGGGCTGAACAAAATTCATTTTTCTTCTATGTTTAATTTGTGGATATTTGTTTTGGCTGTTTTTCCGTGTTTTTGCAGGAATGGCTCCAAGAAGAGAGGTTCCAGCTGGGGTTGCGGGTTTGCACCCTTTTTACAATTTTCCCGCAACAACGGCCCGTGATGTTTTGACCCGTTGGAACAACAGATTGGGGTGGCTTTACAACAGGGAAATTGCAGTTGCTCCAACAGTCAATTGGACAAGATTGAAGGAAGTAGGGCTCGTAGACCGGGTGGGCCCGTTCTTGACAAAGATATTCATTAGAGATGGGTATTTGTTTACCTGTTCTGGTTGGCAGAATCTGTTCCGAGTGCAAGAGCGGGTCTACAAGGAGTTTTGTGTCGAGTTTTTCACAACGGTGACATTTCAGGAAATGGTCCAAGATCCACATTGGCCACAGGCATTGGTATTTCGATTGGGGGGGGGAGAGAGTACCGGGAGTGCAGCCTGGTTGAGTTTGCTTGGAGAGTAGGACTGTATGATCGACAGGAGGCTATGACTCCCGAGTTTGGCATGTTTTTGAGTGGGGCTGCTAGACGATATGCGGAGGGTGTCACGGGGTATTCTTTTTGGCATAACATTGCCTCCGGGATGTTTAATTCCGTAGTATCTCCCAAGAGCAGTATTCAGTCCCCGATCCATCATTTACTCCACCTGTTCATTACCTTTTCCATCAACCATAAGAGGCATGGCGACAAAGTGACTAAGCAGAACTTATTTTTCTTATGGTGCATCTTACAGACTGGTGTCTGTTGCAACATCCCGTATTTTCTAGCCCGTTTTCTGGTCGGGTCTGCCGCGAGTTCGCGCCCTGGGAGCCCCATTTGTGGGGGGCATTTTGTTACTCGTTTGGCCCGTTCTTATCATTTAGTTGTTCCCGATATTACTAGATCCATGACGTGTGTGGACGAGCATGACTTTGGTATGGGATTTTTGGAAACTATGTGGGTGGTCAAAAATTTTGGATCGCATTGGGGCATAGTTCCATCAGATGTTGAGGGTGATGATGAGGATGATCAGCCAGCCGATCAACCTGCTAGAGCCGAGACCGAGGCGCAGGAACGTGAGAGGAAGGGGAGACTGCGGGCAGCCGATACACCCACCTGCTTCCATGGTTGGTGCGCCTTTTGGGGGTGATATGGTTGGTTACTTTGACCAGTTATCGTTGAGTGTGAATTAGATAGGCGGCACGATGTAGAATGTTGTTCGGCATCTTGGGGTGGAGCACCGCCTCATTTAGGGTATCATTACCCGATTTGCCCACGATGGTCGGAGTATGGTGGTCGTGGAGGTGATGGAGCTGGTACCAGTGGAGCGCATGAAAATGAGGAGGATGATTGATCGTTATTTATTTTGTTTGATTGGTTTTTAGTTTGTTTTTAGTTTGTTTTTATGGGATTGTAAGAACTACTTTGAATATTATGTTACTTTTATTCTTCGTTGTTGATTGTTTCTCAGAAATTGCTAAGGAGCGCCTAGGAGGGATAGCGAGTTATGAATGCGTACGTTTTTAGCCGGGAGTGTTTAATGCCGAGAGTCGAGACCCATATTTTGAAAATAAGTGTGGGGTGAGTTAAGAGAGTGGAGTGTCAGCGAAAGAGTCATAAACTGATGACTTTGGAAGAGTCTTAATACAATAAGACATTAGAAGAAGAATTGAGCAATGTTTTCTGCTTGTCCAGTTTTCATGACGTGAACGTTTATTATTCACATCGTGAGTCAGTTATCAAGAGGTTTTCAGAATACGCTCAGTTTCGATCTCACGTCGTGAATTGTTTCGAACTCACGTCGTGAATATTAGATTTTTACAAGATTCAAGGCCCTTGACATTTTAGTCTTCTATGGGTTGATGCTATTCTTCTTGTCAATATATTCAACATTATTTTGACTCCTTATTTTTTGAGTTCAAGAACCAAGTTTCTATTTTTGGAGTCCATATTCAAGATGCACGTTTTCCAAACTTTTGGAGATGTTCACGCCACTATCCCAGGGGAGTTTGTTCCTTTTTCTCCATTTTCTTTAAGTTTCTTTAAACTTGATGCATACAATGAGGGCATTGTATGAAATAAGTGTGGGGTAGGGGTAGAAAAAGTAAATTGCTAGATAACCATCGAATTTGATAGTCAAAACTGAAAATTTTGAAAATTTTGAATTTTTAATAATTGAATCTAGTAATAATAATTTGAGCTATAATTGCTAGTATTATGTGGGATGATCCGATGAAAGTTCAAATGTTTAATTGAGCCAATATACGTTATAGTGCATTTGTGGCCTCCCTTATTTTACTGAAATCATGGAACAAAAAAATAACCCCGCTTGGTTTGAGGGATGCAATATGTTTAGCAGCCTAAACCTGAAATGTATCCAGGAAAATTATTATCATTAACCAATAAAGGTTGAGGTTGAGCGCCTCTGCTTAAGCATGTAGGTTTTGAGTGGAAAAAGAGAGGTACATGTTAAAAAAAATAAAAAAAAATACAAGAAAATTGTGAAGAATTTTGGAGCAAATAAAGTGAAGATCAAAAGATCAAAATTCCAAGAAATTCAAAAGTTGAAGATACCATAAATCAAATAAGGTGGTGAATTCAAAGAAATCAAAGATCAAATGTCAAAGAAGTGAAAAATTCCGAAAGAGCTCCACAGTGGTATCAATGATTGTAATTCTAGATTATGTATGCTTAGGTTGCTCAACTAAAAATACCTTGAGGATAAGGAGGTTTTCTGTGGATGGATTCGGAGGGTTGCATAAAATGAGCATTGTTCGAAAAAAGTGGGCGAGTGTTTATGAAGACTGTGAGTATTTAAAGTATGGGGGGGTACTTTAGGAAAATTTTAGACACAAATGCATGCGTTGAGGTCTTGGCATAATGGCTGAGCTAGAGTCGGATTGTTCCATGTGATGTTAGTAATCAAGGATTAAGTTTAAATTTGCTTGAGGGCAAGCAAAGCCTAAGTGTGCGGTATTTTGATATTGTCATATTTATACTTATTTTTAGGCAATATTTAAGTACATTTTTATTAAAAAGTCAGTAATTTGTTTAGAATAATGGTACTTATGAGCTTAAATGTTATTTACAGCCAAAAAGAAGACATTTTGAAGAAAAGGGGACTGAAAGCGTTAAAGAAAGAAACTTTGGGAATTAAAAGAGTAAAAGTGAAGTAAATCTGGAAAAGGATTATTCACGACGTGAATCGTTGGTTCTAGAAGATATGTACGCGGGTGAAGGAATCCTTGACGGGCACGGTTATCTACAACTGACGACGTGAATTTATGGATATCAGCAACTATATAAATCCTTGACCATTACGAATAGAGGCACCCTTGGGCAGAAGGAAGGAGTTCCAGAAGACGATTTTGAGCGAAAGAAAGGTTCTGGAAGAAGGTTTTCAACACCAAAAGGAGTAAAGGTTTATATTTTAGTTAAATAAGAACATGTCTTTCATTATTTTTAGTTGTGTTGCTATGATGAGCAGCTGAATCTAGCTACTCTTGTTTAGCTAGATGAAGCTTTAAACTTATGAATAGTTATATGTTTATGGATTAAGTTTAGTTGGTAAAAATTGCTTGTGTTTGATTTGAATAACCTAGCATGCTATTATTTGTTTATCTAATTGCTTGATTGCATGTTCTGTATAGCTTAGTGACCATTAAACTGCATGAACCTGTTTACCTAATGATTTAGTGAACATTGAATTGTTAGAGCTAGGATTGACCAATCTTAGTCAGTAATTAGAATAAATAAAGCTTAGCTGTGCTAGAGAATGTGTGTTGTGATCATAATTGCGTTTATACAACAAATCTTACATAGCATATTTACATTCATAATTAATTTCGTGTTTAATTATATGTGAACATACATGGTTTGACATGAATTAGTTAATTATTGGTAAAGTTAGAACTAAATTACTAATACAACTAAAAACCAACTTAACAATCCGTAATCATTGGCTAGCCATAAGGGAGAAGTGTATTCAAACTAAACAAGAGTGTGTGTTTTTAATTACTGAATTTGAATTTAAGTTCATCTGATCTTGTAAAACCAGATAAAACCCCTTTTAAACTTGTTAATAAATTAGGTTAATTTAATAGTAAGTAAATTAATTAGAACATCGTTCCCTATGATCGACACCCGACTTACCCAAGCTATACTATAACCTGACTAGGTACACTGCCTATAAGTGCATAGTTAGTTAAGTTTGTTAGGTTATAAATATTAAAATTAGTAAGTACTTTTGTGCACATCATGGTTCTAGAAATGGTTTTAAGGAATTATACAAGGCTATAGGGGTGTTTAAGGGTCCAAGAGTATACTCCCTTGGAGTTTACGGCCCAAAGACCACTCCTTGGGAGTTTACGGCCGTAATCCCAATGGTTTATGGTAGTAAACTCTCATACACCCCCATTCCTTGATTTCTAAGCCTTTGGTTTAATTCTAACAAATTCTAGTAAGGGTATAGGGCTCTTTAGGGGGCTTAAACTCCCATTTTGCATGATTTAGGGGAGTTTACAGCCTAAGCACATTCTTGGGCCGTGAACTCTATTTCACCCCTCAATGTTTGTGTTTAATTGCTCTAAACCCGAAATAGCAAGTCCCTAAGCCATATCTTAAGTACAAGGGTGGTTTGTTAGTGTTTTGGACTTGATTTTACAAGTTTAGAGGGTGTTTATGGCCTCAGCATGTGCTTGGGCCGTAAACCCTCTTTTATGCCCTAAAAATTGTTGTTTTGAGGTTCAAACACTTCTAGGTTAATTCCAAAACAAATCTCTAAGCTTAATGGGAACAAATTTGGGACTTTTGACCTCATTTTAGGGGTTTGCGGTCTAAGGAGGTTCTTAGGCCGTAAACTCCTCATTAACAACTTTTATGTTCGATTTTTGGGTTAAAAACCACAACCAATGATGTCTAGAACAAGTTAGGGTAGGAGATCTTACGTTTTGGAGGCGGAAACTTGCGGTTTTTGGCGCGAAAATAAGTTGTAGAGAGAGGGTGTAGTGAGAGTGTGAAAAGGGTGGAAATAAGGTCCACTCCCCCTTATATAGGGGTTTGAGTTGAGGCTCAGTGGAAATCTACCCGATACTGCCGTTAAATGGGGCTTTTGGTCGCACCCGATTTAGTGGTCGTATTTTGACTTGGTTGAAACTAAAATTTTTCCAAAGGAATATTGAGGGTGTTTCTAATTTGTTTCAACCATAACAAAGTCATTTAAAAAGTCCCCAAATAAATTAACCAGTCCAAAACTTAACGGACAGTTAAATAAAACGAGGCTTATTAACGGAAAAGGGGTTAAAAATGACGGAATAAATTTTGGGTTGTCACATCATCCCCCCATTAGAGGGAATTTCGTCCCGAAATTCAGTTTTAGGCAAGGAAGTAGGTATGAATGACCGAGTAGAGGCAGGAGGGTACTTCCTATTCGGTTTTCCTTGCACTTCCAAGTGATCTCTGGCTTGTGTCTGTCATTCCAACAAACCTTCACCTATGGAATGCGGATTCCGTCTCATGTAGTTAACGATTTCCTACAGGTGTGTCTACGAAGTTAGGGTTCTCAATGGTTTCTATCAAGATGAGTGGGATAAAAAGTGTGACATCGGGCAAGCACTTGTCAAGTTTAAGAAGTGGATTGACCTGGGGTGAAGCTTGTGGAATATCTGAAAGTAGTAGTGGTCTGAAGAGGGTTGGACCAATCTCCGTAAAGGATCTCGGATGGTCCTAAGCTCTCGGAAGGGTAGAGCTTTTCAGTACTTGGAACATAGTGTACTTCTATGGCGAGATCATCACTAGCGTGGTCGCCATTCCGAAGTTCCAACCGTTCTCTTATACTGGGAGTGTAGTCCTTCAGGTTGGTTTTTAGGAAGCTCGGGTTGTCCTTGGATTCGCGTTTTCTGTCAATTGGCTTTTAGCGACTTTCTAGATCATCAGATGGGTTGCGTGTCTACGGTATCTTTTTTCTGCGGAGTGTCTATCTCAATCTTGTGCAAAATGAACCTGCACTAGCGAATCTTGAGATATTTCTAACGGAAACCCTCAGGGTCGGGGAGACAGGATTTCACCAGACGAGTGTTGGACTATCTCTAGAGGTGGTTCTACTATTTCTGTGCGAGATAGTATTCGTGGAACACCTAGTAGCCCAATGAATCTCTAAGACATGTTCTAATCTGCAAGGCGTTGGTTTATTCTAGTGCGGAAAGCGCGTGCTCCTGTATAACCCATCGACTAACACCTAGACTGGTGTCAAGTCTATAATCTCTTCGGGATCTGGGTTATAAGGCTTAACGCCACCTACTCTCGCACTTTATTCTATTATTCTTGGCTGCGGAGGTTATCCTGTGGTTCTCGATACCCTAGTGTTCACTTCGGAGAATGAAGTCTATCGTCTACAGGGCGACGGCGATTTCCTCCACGCAAGGGGCGGAGGGTCCTAGGCACTACTCATCGGTAATGGGTGGACGAAGTGCCTGAGTAGTGCGAACATATTCTGCAACTACTCTTCCGAAGGTTCTGAGTTTTCTCGGTCTAGGTCAAATCTAGTGAGTATAGGTTCCCATCACTCGGAACTTTAATCTCCTCATCCACTCTTTTCAGGGTTTAACTTATCGCAGTTTCTGGATTTCCGTGATATCCGCTGAGATGCTTAATTCATGGGATTAAGCGTGAGTGGATGGTCGTAGTCAATATCCTTGACTCTTACGACTTAGATTTCTTTACAAACGGAGGGCGTTAGCTACTATGTTGTCTTAACTGGGATGACAACAAATTTCGGATTTGTGGTCATTATAGTAGCTCAGCCTGCAGTGGTTCCCATGACTCTAGTTCCTATTCTATGGAATAGGATGAAGAGCTTTACTATGAGGTTCGTGGTAGAGCTCATACTTGGCTTAACTACTAATACTTGGTGTATGCAAGTTGTATATAATTGAGGTCGGCAGGATGTTCAGTTGTGCGACTCCACCCCAGACCCACAACCCAACGAGGAACAGGGAGTAGGGAGGAAGCACACATCTTAAATCTTTTTTATCTCAATTATATACCACCTTTATGCATATACCCAGTTATAGTGGTCAGTCCCATGAGTTCTATCCTCTGGGTTCACGAACCTGATTTCGAGGTGTGAAGGGTCTTTCTGGGGATCTACGGAGTATGCTTCGGGTGGTTATCGTCTTCTAGAATACCTGCAATGTCTTTCGCTTTGGTTTCTATCCGTCTAAGAGGGGTTGGTGAACAGCGTGTGGTACCCTTCTCCTGGGTACTTCGGAAGGTTTGAAATAAGAGTGACGACTGACGGATCGCATTAGGTTTTATTATTTTTATTATGTTTAGGTTCGGAAGAACCTTTGTCTGCCGAAATGGCTATGGTGAAAGTTCTTTTTACACAGCACTAAGGAGTTACTCATGGTTGAACGACGTCAAACCATGATTGATAGAGGCGTCGAAGTTGGCATACTTCGACATTTCATAGAATGAGGATCGATGGGGTCATGTGCTGAACGGGCACACAAGTTCTAGGCGTCTCGGGTTTCGTCCTGTGTATCACTGTCGCGGATACTTGGACCAATAGAGTCGACGCGGAACTATAGAGAGTCCTAAGTGTTTCTGAGTAGAGTACCTTTTCAGGAATTAATTCTCACGAGGCATTTCTATAATCGCCTAACATATACTAGTCATGTATAATTAAGGAGGGGATGACTGTTGACTGAGCGACTCCGCCCTAAATCCACAACCAAACGAGGAACAGGAAATGAGGCGGCATTCACTCACTCTAGGTCTATCCATCTTAATTATACATGGTCGTAACGTATATGTTTAGCCATTATAGTTTCACCTGATTAGTTTCAAATTTTTATAACAGTGTTGCGACTTTCTCCTTACTGGGGAAATATTTACTTTTGAATTAGCCTTTTAATGTTTTTGGTTACTTATCTGAGATTGAGAGGCGTACCAAAAATCCACTGGGTTCTTTGATGCTTCTCCCTAAGCAGTAGAGTTAGACTCCTCCTGTGTCTTTGTTGTTTCCTTCGGTTAGGCAGTCCCTTTTGAAGTGCCCAATCTTACCACACAGGTGGCATACTCGATTGATCGTCACATTGGTGGTTGATGTAATGAACTCAACCGGGGCTCTACAGTTACGTGAGGTGTGCCCCTTCCTGTTGCATCTAGTACAAAAGAGTTCCCGACATATACCATGATAATGGTAGCTACACTTGCCGCAGTGGGAAAGGTTTCCTAGGTATGGTCTTCTTGAAGTCGGGAAGGAAGGATTGACAGGGGTATTGACCGTCTCAGCTCGTTGCCCTTTGGAAGGTCCTTGAGCCGAGGTACTTCCTTCCTCGTTTTTGAACTTTCTCTTTAGTGGGGTTGGTTGAGGTTCTTGAATGGCCGGGCATGCAGGTGTTGGTTGCTGCGGTCCAATGTTGGGGTTGGAATTCCCGACAGGGCCCTTGATAACATTAGCGTTGTTAGCATTTAGGTGAGCCATGACAGCTACTACGGCTGCCGAGACTACAGCTTGGAATGTAGCTTCATCGAATAGGAGAGCAGGTTTCTTGCTTGCAAACTCGTTACGCTTCTTCGGAGGCATGGTTTTCCTACATGAAAAGGAACACAAGATAATGAGAGACGATGGCTAACACTGGACATATATGTCCTGACTGTATTAGGCATAAATTTTCCCGTGCCTCGGATGTTGGTTGTCTGAGTGTCGACCTACATCCCTATGATGTAGTCCTGGTATTCAAAGTAGGGGCGTGAGTAGTGTAACCACTAAGTCACTAAATTTTATTATTTTATGGGTGTATTAGCGTGACGCACACGAGGCAAAGACACTTCTCGGGTTCCATGTACTAGCTCCCTCTGTCTGCCTCGTATCTTCGACTGGGATCGGCGTTGATTTCCTTCGCGTAGTTACCTAGGGTTCTTTTCTCGTGAGGACATATTGGATTTCTACTCCGCCTTACTTCCGAATCCGTCTCTGGGTGTCATCACTTCATGATGGATGACTGAAAATCTCGGAAATTTAGGCGAATTTCTCACCGATGTCCCTAAAAAGATATAGGAACTTGGTGATTTCAATAGTCTCGACTCAGTTCATCTATTTCCGAACGGGAAATCTTCTCAATGAACCTCCTCTGGGTCTGAATCAACTCTTCTGCCGAGTACTGAAGTGGATAGGGTTTTCTACAGGGTTCGTGCGAGAATGGAAATGTCTAAAGAATCCTAAGAGATTATTAACATTTCACTGGATGATCCATATCGAGTCCTGCTATGATTACACAGGGTATACAAATCATACATAGCTTAGATCCGATAGGCCTTCAAATATGTGATACTACTCTATATCCACATCCCAACGAGGAAAAGGAAGTAGAGCGAAACCACACATTCTTAGCCTATGGGATCCTTATTATATATAACCTTGGGAGTATACCCTATGTAGTTGTAGGTATATCAATAAGGATCTTTTTAGTTCTTCACACAAGGTTGTCTTTGGATCCTAAAATACCCCTATGGTATTTTAATTTCTTGTTTGCTTCTTATCTTCTGAATATGATTCTGGGATTAGTGTGAGTCTTTTAGTGTTCCAAAATACTCCTATAGTATTTTAAACTTTATGTTTAGCTCTAGCATTCGTAGTTGGTAAGTTTCAGACCTGTTGCAACGCCACTATCACTCCCAAGCACACGTTCATCACATCTCGAATAAATGTAGTTGATCAGGTTACATTTATTCCAACTTACGATTACATAACTGCCCAGGTTTGACGGTAATGTTCAACATCCGAAGACTTTTATTATTGTTCTTCTTGTGATACTTGTGTTCGAGTGTTTAGATTCTGGATGTTCTTATACTTTGGTAAAATATGGTTATATTTTAAAGTATAATTCTTGGTCAGAGTGTTTTATCCCTATGTATTTATAGGCTGTATATCTTTTATGAATTGATATACTTAGCTCACTATAAACAATGCTCTGATACCAATCTGTCACACCCCAAAAACCGGAACGGCGGAAACGTTCTGGGGTGGATGACGTCATGTCAAGTATCACAACGTATGTAGTATAGTAATCAAGTACAACAACCATTGCATTAATAGTAATAGTTTTACATGGTTTACATTACAATACATCATCAAAGTAATACAAGTAATAATATAGGTGCAGCTTGGTACTAAATTGTCTTCATCAAAAGCACCGGGGATGTACCTGTCTATTGCTGACCTGAGAATACAAGTTATTTGAAAAGCGAGTATAAGCATTTTTACAAATGCTGGTGAGTTCATAAGTATTTAGTGTCATTTTATTCAAATAACTTTATATAAGTAGTAGTTTAGAATCGACGGCGTATTAGAGTCCTTTCCAGAAAATCTTATATTTTGTTTATTAAAAGCAGTCTTCTACCAAGACTGGACGGAGTTATGTTGTAAAAACTAATTTTTCCCTTAACACTATCATTATCAAAGTGTGGGATTTGATATTTAAAGAAAGTAGGAGATTATCAGGGAAAATAACATATGCCTCAGCAATGAAGACTGCTGACTAAGGCAAAAGGAATCATAAACTCCAGGAGAGTATCGATTGAACGACACGCCTGGCTCAGTCTAACAAAAGGAGACACAGACCCCAGACGATATCAAATGAAAGATACAGCTAGAAAGGTCTAAAACAATGGATACAGACCCTAGACAGTATCAAATGAAAGATACAGCTAGCACGGTCTAAAACAGTGAATGCAAACCCTAAATAGTATCAAATGAAAGATACAGCTAGCATGGTCTAAAATAGTGAATATAGACCCTAGTCAGTATCAAATGAAAGATACAACTGACAAGGTCTAAAACAGTGTAATTCTAAGATTGTGTTTCCAACATACAGTGTTAAATACCGTTACCTTAAGACCATGAATTATAAGGTAACTTGGAGATACTCGTAACCATACTAATCGACACTAGATTACTTGACGCCCTACAAGCGTCGGTGTAAGTGTGACATTTATCACCCCTTAGCTTGTTAGGCCATGGACTGTAGCTAGCAGTCAGGGTGCGGGGGTGTCAATCCCGTGTAGATCTATACACACAATATCCACTCTCCCTACAAGAGACTCTGGTTACCAACTAGACAACGGAGAAGGCCGCGTCCTGAAGATGTATCCCAAACAGTGAATTCGGATGAAAGTGTTGGACTAGTAGTAGAGACTCATAACTAAACCGACCGATGTAAACCTTCATGTCTATACATGTATATATGATATATAATAAATGATTAAACGACCTTCGGATGGATATCCGATCCCACCAGACCACATCCAAACGAGGAAAAGGAAATAGGGTGACTAGCCTTCCTAAGTCCTTTAAACATCACTTATATAACCATACAAGTATAGGCATGCTTTTAACGATGTGGAATCATTTAACTAAGTAGAAGTTTTAACAAAGTACAAGTGTTTCAAGAAGTAGAAGCATTTCTCGAAGTAAAAGTGTCAATAAAGTATAAGCGTTTACGAAGTAGTAGGATAAATGAAGTAGGAACGGTTCGTGAAATAGAAGCGGTAATGAAGTAGGAACGCTTACGACGTAGTAGTATTTCTCGAAGTAGAAGCGTTTAACAAGTATAAGTGTATTACTAAGTAAAATCATAACGAAGCAGTGGTATCTAACAAGTAGGAGTATCAAATCATGGAAGAAAACCTTGATGAAAACTTTGGAAAACCTTTATACTTAAGAAAATCATGACTTGGTATTATTTTGTAAAATAAGTTTGAAAACCTTTAGAAATCCTTTGGAAACCTTTTATAAACAAGTTTTAAATGAAACTTTGATAAAACAATATAAGTAAGAGATTTGAACAAGTGAATACATTTTAGAAAACCATTTATAGTATCATACTTGGTAAAACAGTTGACAGTGTAATAAATCCTTGTGCATGCGGGTTATCAATCACATGTGATTGATATGATAACTGGCATGTTTAACTTGTATCCCCCCCCCCATAAAACATGTAAAAACATTTAAAAAGGTTAATTCAGGGGTATGAACTCACCTGTTGTAAGTGGATCGAACGAAGGTGCCGGTTGGGTGCTCGGTGTCAAGTAAAGACTTGAACACACTTAGTGACCTATTAACATATGATAACATGTGTTTTCATACAATTAGTACATATAATACTAATTAAACAAGTATACGCATCCTAAAGTGCGAAAAACACTTTGATTAAGTGCTAGGGGTGTCCCAGTTAACATTTAAGGGTGTGTATGGCTTAGATAGGGAGTTTACTCTCCTAAAACTCACTTTAAGTGAGTTCACGGTTGGGAGGCCACATCCCCCATGAGTTTATGGCCATAAACTCATGGGAGGAGTGTTTTTGAATGATTTCAAGTCTCATGTGGTTCTAGAAATGGGTTTAAGGAATTATAGAAGGCTATATGGGTGTTTAAGGGTCCAAGAGTATACTCCCTTGGAGTTTACGACCCAAAGGCCACTCCTTGGGAGTTTACGGCCATAAACCCTATGGTTTATGGTAGTAAACTCTCATACACCCCCATTCCTTGATTTCTAGGCCTTTGGTTTAATTCTAACAAATTCTAGTTAGGGTATAGGGCTCTTTAGGGGGCTTAAACTCCCATTTTGCATGATTTAGGGGAGTTTACGGCCTAAGCACATGCTTGGGCCGTGAACTCTATTTCACCCCACAATGTTTGTGTTTAATTGCTCTAAACCCGAAATAGCAAGTCCCTAAGCCATATCTTAAGTACAAGGGTGGTTTGGAAGTGTTTTGGACTTGATTTAACAAGTTTAGAGGGTGTTTACGGCCTAATCATGTGCTTGGGCTGTAAACCCTCTTTTATGCCCTAAAATTGTTGTTTTGAGGTTCAAACACTTCTAGGTTAATTCCAAAACAAATCTCTAAGCTCAAAGGGAACAAATTTGGGACTTTTGGCCTCATTTTAGGGGTTTACGACCTAAGGAGGTTCTTAGGCTGTAAACTCCTCATTAACAGCTTTTATGTTCGATTTTTGGGTTAAAAACCACAACCAATGATGTCTAAAACAAGTTAGGGTAGGAGATCTTACGTTTTGGAGGCGGAAACTTGCGGTTTTTGGCGCGAAAATAAGTTGTAGAGAGAGGGTGTAGTGAGAGTGTGAAAAGGGTGGAAATGAGGTCCACTCCCCTTTATATAGGGGTTTGAGTTGAGGCTCAGTGGAAATCTACCTGATACTGTCGTTAAACGGGGCTTTTGGTTGCACCCGATTTAGTGGTTGTATTTTTACTTGGTTGAAACTAAAATTTTTCCAAAGGAATATTGAGGGTGTTTCTAATTTGTTTCAACCCTAACAAAGTCATTTAAAAAGTCCCCAAATAAATTAACCAGTCCAAAAGTTAACGGACAGTTAAATAAAACGAGGCTTATTAACGGAAAAGGGGTTAAAAATGACGGAATAAATTTTGGGTTGTCACAGAGTGTTTGGCTCGAATTTGCTTTCTACGACTCGAGTTAACCCATTTCTAGGGTCCTACCTTGATTATAATAGTTTATAATACTGAATTAGACCATAAACTGCGCTAAAACATAGAAAAAAATGGGTCTAACTTTGGTAGATTTGAATAAGTGTACAAGGTAGAAATTTTTGGGTTGTCACATCATCCCCCCGTTAGAGGGAATTTCGTCCCGAAATTAGACTTTAAGCAGATAAATTAGTTATAAAAACTAAGCGAAAAGATGAGGATATTTCGATTTCATCTGATCCTTGCGCTCCCATGTGGATTCCTGTCCTCACTTGGCATTCCAGCGAACCTTCACTATCGGGATGTCGCGTTGCTTCGTCCGCTTGACCTCTCGGTCCATGGTCACTAAGGTTCTTCCATGAAGTTGAGGCTCTTGTTGAACTCAATCTCGTCGAGTGGGATTACAAGAGTCCTATCCGAGGGGTATCACTACGGACTTGTGGCATCCTTCTCTAATACTCGCAACTGGTGATATTCGGATCTCAGGTCCATTTCTGAAAGGTACATCATTCCTTGCGGTTAGTCAACCAATTCATCTATGCGAGGCAGAGGGTAATGATTTCTAATGGAAATCTTGTCGAGGTCTCCGTTAGTCAATGCTCCTACGAAATAATCTGCCTATCTTCTTGAAGAATAAGACCGGAGTTCTCCAGGGTGAGAAGCTTGGTTTTCTAATTCCATTGTTGAGTAGTCGTTAAGCTGTCCGGACGGTTCTTGTATCTCTATAGGTGTTAGACTGTAGGGAGATCTGGTTACAGGAGTCGTATTGGGTTCTAAGTTTGTTCGCATGACGATGCGGTTACTCGTAGTCTTAGGCAGTCTCCGTCCTGAAGTTCATATTAGAAGTCATACATGGTTCATCAATCACAGTCTCGTGTATATGAGTCATTTATAATTAAGATTGAAACGGTAGTCAGATAAATGATTCTTCTTTAAGCTCACATCCCAACGAGGAAAAGAAGTTAAAGTGGAATCATCAATTCTAAACCTGTATAACCTTGATTATAAACCACCCTTGTGTATACATTATTCAGCGATAGATCAACCATATGGGTCTTTGGATTGAACTTGACGTATTGTATGAGTGGTACTCTGGGGAGGTTTGCTAAGGTTTCTTCGGAAAGGATAAGAAATGTGAGGTACTCTACGCATGAGTACTTCAGAGTTCTGAAATGACGGCTTCGCTAGAAAGACGTTTACGGAGAAAGAGATGTACGCACGAAGATGGTATTGTGAGGATCAAATGGACTCTAGTTGTATGATAATGTCGGACTCACTTGGAAATAAAGGAATTAGATTAGAACATAAAGGTGTTACAGACAAAACACAACAGTGCAACTTTTTAACAGAGTTACAGTACTTTAGACTAACTACAAGACTATTGCTTCGAACAAGGTATAATACATAAGGCAAGTATACGCAGCACGAGGGTCCATTTATTGACGGGATCTCGCAAAAGATAAGACTCTAGTTGCACTAGTTTTAAAAAGTTTATGGGTTTGTTACAATGAACGCCTTAAATACTTTAACGTGGGTCCGGGGTAGCCTCTCCTATGGCTGTGATCCTTTTTATCTTCCCGTTTGCACCGAAGTTCCTTGTTATTGGACAATCTTTCTCGAGGTGTCCTATTTCACCACATTGGTGACATATTTGGCTTGCACCAGCATCAGTGGTGGAAGTGATGTGTCGGGTCGGAGTTATGTGGACACGGTTACTTTCGTTGTTCTTCCCTTTGGAACAATTCTTTTTATAGTGTCCTTTTTCATCACAACCATATCATATTGGGCCGACCCCGATGTTAGTGGTCTGGGAGATGGTTCGTGTAGGCGCTCTACAGACACGAGTAGTGTGCCCCATTCGGTTGCAATTTGTGCACTGCAATTCACGGCAAACTCCGTTATGATGAATGCTACACTTGTCACATTTCGGGAGCGCTCTGTGATATGATTTGATCGGTGCTGGAGTGGCAGGGGTTGCCACTTGTTGCTGTTGCATGTCAAGTCTTTGGGATCGCTTGCGCTCCTTTTGGGCTTGACGCCTTTGTTTCCTATTCTCGATTTTACGACTTTGCAACCCTATTTGTTGGTTTCTCGGATCGTTACAACAATCGGAATTGTCAACCCCTTTGCCAGTCTTGTTTGTGTTGCCAGAGCTGAGGTTTGTAAGGACAGCTGTCATGGCAGCTATTACCGCGGCTTGGAATGTAGCGGCGTCGATATGAAGGATATGGGTTTCGTTGTTCGGCTGACTATTTCCGAATGATGACATGATTCTGAAACACGAAAGATATGGAGTTCGTGAGCGATTATGGTTGAACCTAGATGTATTTTGATCGTTCATGTAAAGAATAGAAGTATGTTCTCGAGGGTTTGACCTACATTCCTATGGCAGTCCTATTAAAGAATAGAAGTAAGTTCTTATAATGGTCACAAGATGCTTGTTGTCCAAACCGGGGTACCATTGGTTGGTGAATAGCATGATCCAACCTTTGAAGTAGAATTGGGAATGATCCCTGAGCTAAATTTCTCTAGTCCAATAACTTGACTAGAGTGGGTTTCAGATAGACTCCTATGAAAGTATGATGCAAGTACCTGAACAAAGAGTGACACATAATTTACCCGACTGTCAATATCATTGATGTTTAAGATGTAATAAGTTTGGGAAAATTGACCTTGTAGAAGGTCTTACATCATATCTAGAGTGGAAAAGTTTTGGCCGCATCAAGGCCTAACTAAAAGTACTTACAGTACAAGTTAGTTACATAGAAAAATGCCACAGAGGAAATAGACATGATAAAGATTCCTTAAAACAAATAAGGAAGGTAACGCATCTCCTATTAGTGACGGTCACCCCTATGGTGAATCCTTAGTTCAGCTAGTTGACGTTCCATATCGAGCAGGTATCTTTCGTACACCCTTTGGCGTACTCGGAGCTCTATGACATTGGCTCAAGTTTCAGCTAGTACTTGCAACAGGGTCTCATGGTCTCTCTCAGATCTCTCATGAGCATGTTCAAGGCGATTGGTGCGAATGGTATGCATTCCTGCATTGGCATCAACTTTTGCGATACGATGGAGAGCTGTCCTGCCCTGAATATCGTTTCGGGCAACTCTATGGACCAGGATTGGCAGAACTCTGCCTGCTGAGCTTCCTTCGCTTATGTTGTAGAAGCTTCGGTCTCCATTAAACGGCATAGGTTGATCTTGCTCTTCCCTCCGTGTTTCCAAGCATTCTACCCAAGGGGGCGTCGGACGAGGGTTAGGATTTGGAATGGGAGCTACCGGGGGTAGGTTCTCAACTTCGGGCTAAGAGTTAGAATTGTCTGAAAGGTCTTCAGCACGGAGATCATTCAAAAGGATTGGATGATCATCCTCTGGTTCTTCTCCAAACCATCCAGCATTGCCTCCGGTCGGAAGGTACGGGTCGCCGTGGGGATGGAGTCCAGCCATGTTATCTACGCGAGAATTAGGGTAAGGAAATACTTATTAGACGAACTAACTAGATAATTATAAGATAATCTTCATCAGTTACATCACTATTTGTAAAGTGCATACCAATTATATGTAATCAAAACAGGATAGGCCTTCGAATAAGTGATCTTAACTCCAAATTCACAAGGAACAGGGGTAAAGCAAAATTTCACAAATTCTGAGTCTATATCATCCTAGTTACATATAACCTTAATAAATCCACTTAACAACTATTGACCTAGTAACGGAGATCTTTTTAGTTCTCAAGTAAGAATTTATAGTAACACAAAATACTCCTATAGAATCTTAGACTTATGTTCTTTTCTAGAGTTCTCATTATGGTAGTGTTGGTAAGTTTTTAGACTTGTTGCCAAATCACAACCATTCTTGGGCATATGCTAATCACTCCTCGGATCAACATATTTGATCAGGCTATGCGACTCCCAAGACTGACCATACATCCCCGAGCTTACTTATGATATTCAATAACCGTAATACTTTTGTTCTTGTCATTGTGACACGAATTTTAGAATGAATGCAAGTATGTATACTTAGTTAAATATTTTATTATTTAAAAGTATAAACTCTTGGTCAGAGTATTTTTAATCCCATTTTATTTATAGTTAGTATATCTTTTATGGGTTGATATACTTAATTCACTATAAACAGTGCACTGATATCAATCTGTCACACCCCAAAACCGAGAACGGCGGAAACGTTCTAGGGCGGAGGACGTCATGTATAGTATCACAACAATGCAAAGTAGTAAAGAAGCAACAACATCATCCATTGCATTAATATTATAATTGTAATTACAGTGTGTTCTTTCATAGTAATAAACAACATAATGAATAATCAAAATAAAAGACGAGTCCTGACTGCTCCGTCTTCACAAAATCTGGTTGTCGTACATGTCTATTTGTGACCTGAAAATACAAGTTATTTTGAAAGCGAGTATCAGCAATAAAGCTGGTGAATTCATAAGTATTTTAGTGTCATTGATTTGTAAGAATTGTAATGAAAGACTTGTAAAACTTGTAATGAAAGACTTGTAATTGTTTTGAAGAAAAGTTTGTATAAGTATGAAACTGTTTGTAAGTAATTGTAAATGTTTGAAAACCCTAGAGAATCCCATATTTCCTACTAGTATAAAAAGTAGTCTTCTACTAAGACCTGACTATTTTGAAAGTATGAACCTCTACTTAAGTGAAGGTTTTTCCTTGTACAACTATTATTATTCAAACCTAATCTACCTCATCGATTATGTGAATGTGACACAAAGTAAAGGTAATAAGGAAATTAATATAATAACTGAAATTGTATTCTTTTGTTTTAGTCGTATGTAAAGTGTAAGTACTGTAGTATTTGTAATCAGTGACTACTATTGTACCAATTGCCTTAAAATGTGTATTAAGGTATAATGTGATTGTAACACCCAGAATCAGAAAGACCAAGAAAGGAAAGAAAACCCTAAGTCAAAGGGTCAACACGTCGAGTCTAAGGAGGAACTCGACGAGTCAGAGCGGGATCGGGGGATGGGGTTAATGACCAACTCGGCGAGTCGACCTCATGGACTCGGCGAGTCTGGTCTGAAGAGGGAAACTCTAAATCCGGGACTTTGGGCACTATTTAAGCATCTTATTCTCTCCATTAGGGTTCCATATAGCCTCTCTCATCCAGAACACGAAACCCTAAGCCCCCATTATTTCTCATTCAAGTTTTTTGCCATTGTTGGGTGATTTGAAGGAAGAAGGAAGGAAGGTACCAATGGGGATTGAAGGGTTTGCAGTGGATCCATAGTTTGAGGGCCTTTCCAGAGCATTTGAAGGTAAGGAGTCGTTACATTCCCTCTTTGCATGTAGATCAATATTGATTTTAAGATTTGGGATTCTTATGCCATGTTCTTGAACCATTTCGAGTTAGAGCCCAGATCTGAAGTTGCTACTTCAGATCTAAGTTTACTCTGACCTAGAGAGTCATAAAGTATTAATCGTGGGGGTGTAGGTGAAGCATGGTTGTCTTAAAACCTAGCCCTAGAGTGTTTTGAGCCTAGATCTCCTTAGTTATATGTAAAGTTTGCAACTTTACGTGGGGAATGGACTTTGGAAGTATGGATCTATGATTTGGAGCCCTTACATGGCTCGAAAAGCCACTAAATGGATAAGAACCGAAGCGACTCGGCGAGTCACATGGGTGGACTCGGCGAGTTGGATGAAGATGGGCAGGAACTCGGCGAGTTGGAAGAACAACTCGGCGAGTCTGTTGAACAATGCCTTGGACTCGGTTAGTCTGTTCTTGGACTCGGCGAGTCAAGTCGGGAAACCCCAAACCCTTCAAGTTGAGACTCGGATCAGTGAGTTGAGTGGGGACTCAGTGAGTTGGACAGGACAGGACTCAGAAATTGGTAGACTCGGCGAGTCAGGGGCTGACTCAGCAAGTCGAGTCGCGAATGGAAGGAATCTGAGCGTATGAAATCAACGAGTCAGTAGGCTGACTCGGCGAGTAGGGTTGACCTGGAAGGTTGACTTTGACCAGGACTTTGACTTTGACCAAGAGTTGACCTGTTGAATTCCAGGGGTATTTTGGTAATGAATGATATTTATTGAGTTCAGTTATTTGGTGTTGACCAGTGGAGGAGTTTGCGTCGGTGGTTGGAACCGCATGATCTTATTTCTTCAACCGTCAGTTACAGGTGAGTCTTCTCACCATACCAATGGGTCTAAGGCAGCAAGGCCGACCCATCTTATGTTGTGTGATATGATAGTTAGCTTTATGCTAGGTGGTATGCTGGTAATTATGTGATGTGCTAGTTATCTTTGTGATACTTGCATGGAAGACCATGTGGGGTAGCCCATGGCACAATGGTATAAGACCCTGGGGGTAGCCCACGACATCCTTATAGGTTTATGTACGTGTTATGTGTAGATTTATGTGATGCATGATATGCTATTTGGTTATATATGGTATTCGCAGGGAAGACCCCGAGGGAAGCCCATGGCATTGGATGTAAGACCATGTGGGGTAGCCCATGGCAGTCCTAGGTAAAGACCATGTGGCGTAGCCCATGGCATTGGATGTAAGACCATATGGGGTAGCCAATGGCACTATTACAGGTTTTATGTATGCAGGGCGTATGTGATATATGGTAGCGTTTCTAGCTAACAATATATATGATACGTGTGTAGCTTTTATAGCTAAGAGGATATGTGATATGTGGTTTGTGTGAATGGTATGTTGTGGGAAACTCACTAAGCTTCGTGCTTACAGGTTTGCTTATGGTTTCAGGTATCATCGTTTTGGAAAGGAAGAGCTCGGGTTGATCGCAGTGCACACACCTATGATTTCCGCAATGAATAGTTTTGGGATAAACTCTGATAAATGATTTGATTGACTATGATTTGATTATTTGAATTAAATGGTATCAATGTTTTAGTTATATTAAAAATGAAATTTTTACCCCTGATTTTTGGGACGTTACAAGTTGGTATCAGAGCCTTGATTTGAGGGATTCAGACATACTTTCAGGTGTGTCTGAACTCAGATTGAGGATCTGGAAGGTTTTTTTTTTAAAAAAAAGGAAAATGTTTTCAAGGAAAAGTTTTCTAAGAAAAGAAAGGGTGTGGTGCATGCAATCGGCTGAGCTCAAGTAAGTTTCCCCAGAATACCTACATCTGCTATCTGTTAAGATTTGGTTATGAATCTGAATATCGCATGCTAGTTAGGGCTAGGAGGGATGCCTTTGTATGCTATATGAGCTCTTAGACTTGCATGCTAGTGCTAAGTAGACAACGATAGATTGGCCTAATATTTGATGTTTGTAGCCTTGGGATGTTGGGTTGCATGCTAGAATGAGAATGATTATTGATATTGGTAACTGTTACATGTATGTTTTAAAATTGTATACGGTTAGGATCTCATGGCCATAGAATAATTGGTGCGGCTTGTTTCCTATTCTGTGTACAATTTGCATGCATAAGGCAGCCGTCAACAAGAGTAGATGTGGACAACTTGGGTTGTGGTACATGGGCCGGATATTCCATGATCGTTTGTGGGTCGGAGATTACCCTAGGATGAGCCTAGGATGAGATTAGTGTCAGGAGTGCGTATGCACGAAAGCTGCTTGCTTTGTGCTTTGTGGAACTCTTTAGTGATGGGAGTCAGCTACTAAGTGGATGTGACGATATCCAGGAGGTAGATGGCTGGCATCGTGAGGAGTTCCTCATTAGCTGGTGGCAGGGCGAGGTCGGGAACCTAGGAAAGCCTAGGATATGCTCTAGTGAGTAGTGAGACGGTTCGGTGTGATTGGGAGCCTATGGGGATACCTAGGAGGTGCTTAGGTGGATATTGAGCTGTTGTCTAGCAAACATTTAGTACATCAGGGAAGTAGGTGACTTAGAGGATTTGGGATGATTCTGGAGGAAAGTATGGATAGGTGTGGAAGGTAGTATTGGGCCGGTACTACTGAAAGCATAGGATCCATACTCGAATCGGGGAAAGTCTAGAAGAATCCAAGAAACCTGGGAAAGGAATTCGTGGTTACAAGTAGACTGTAAGGATAGCTGCAGTGTAGAATGCAGATGAGCACGCAAGGGGTAGGACCAGGGTTTGGTCCTGGCTCCGGTAGAGAGCCAGTTAGCAGAAGGACTGCCAGGATTGGGAGTTTGCATTGGATCTCTTGCATCAGGCGGCAAGGATTGATGGTGCGATCTATTACACTTTCGGAGTTAAAGACTTTGTCTTGGGGATAGTTTGTAACTAGTTGGGAGCATAGGTTGCTCCATCTATTGCAGATCGGCCGTGGAAGATTGAGCAGGTGAGTGTGTCAGGGTGCGAGACCCTGAATGTTATGATTTATAGAGTTCGAGAGCAAGGATTGATTAGGGCCACCTTTGGAAAGGGGGACCAGCCCGGGTGCCTATAGTGGAGAATCTCGGGAGGGGGATCCTAGATTTTGGATCAGCTTTTGAGAGGCCAACAGGGCCGGATTTGGTGCAACACTTGCGAAAACTACTCGATGGAGCTCGTTACAAGGGATTGGATTGCCATTGGGATCGGGATGAAGTGTTGCATCATGTTTTCAGGGTGCTCGAGTTAACACAGGAGGAGGTGGTCAGGATTCCTCCAGACGTTTGCGGATATCCTATCTTCGATCATTTCCAAAGGTATCGGTAATTTATATTACTTGGGGAGTGTGATAGTTAGACCTCAGGTCGGATTTCTGCTATTGTTTAAGTTGGCAACAGTATCGGGTGCCAACCAGCACGCCGAGGAATCTTTGGGGAATCTTCAGACGGACGTATCTTGCGGAATGGATTCCGCATATACTGTGATTGCTCCGAGTCATTGTCGGAGGTTGTTCGGTGATCTGGGTAGCTACAGGTGTAGCAGATTTGGGTCACATCAGCAGGGAATGCCCATAGGGGGCAAGTCAGTCA
Source organism: Lactuca sativa (assembly GCF_002870075.4). Classification (NCBI taxonomy): domain Eukaryota; kingdom Viridiplantae; phylum Streptophyta; class Magnoliopsida; order Asterales; family Asteraceae; genus Lactuca; species Lactuca sativa. The sequence goes on along the minus strand of NC_056623.2, from coordinate 163,351,345 downwards.
TATTGTCATTGCGGGCAGATGGGTGATAAGGAAGTCAACTTCTTGACGATCAGGGAGGAGTAGTGAGGGCACCGACTCCAGTTATCTCAGAATTTTCAGTACATGCGCATTATTTTGGGTATGGCCTGGATTAGTTCTAGGGCTTATATGAGGGAATATGACTAGGTTCCAGTAACCTTAGCTATCATGCTTGGAAAGGCTCTTGAGGTTGTCAAGGGAAGAGAGAATTGTTGCTGAAGATTTGATTAGACCATCTGACCTTCGGTCGGCAACGACCAAGTATAACAGTATTTAAAGCATCTAAATTCGTTGATATGGTTGGGATTCAGAGATGTTAGCGGGTTTTCGGAAGTTGTGTTGTTTTGGGAAGGGTTATTCTTGGTGTTCTAGTTTTGATAGGAACCGCCCGTCAGCAAATTGACCATTGGAACGAGAGAGAGAGAGAGAGAGAGGATGTGGGAATCCTTCAATTTTCATGTGTTAAGCGGAATTAGTCGAATCTAAGTGGGGGAGAATTATCTCGATATCTCGGAGAAAAGAGAGTGTAAGACGTGGATGCGTCTCATATTTTCCTTTTGGGGAGGAAAGGCGGCCTTAGGGGCCGGCTGAGTATCGGATATCGTGGGATGGGACTTCGGGAAACTCCCCGGCATTTGGATCGTGCCTTTCTGACGTCATATTGCAGGCTTCGGGGAAGGGAATCAGGTAGTGTTCTAGTCGGTAATCGAGTTCAGTTTGGGAGGATAGAGTATGTGAGTGCTCATCAGTGAGATGTGTTTGGATTGATAGGTGATCAGTAGGGCCATGGGCAGCGATCATGTGGTATGAAGGTGATATAAGACTACGGGGGAGCCGTAGCATTCACTGTGAGAGTGTTGTAAGACTACGGGGGAGCCGTAGCATTCACTGTGAAGGTGTTGTAAGACTACAGGGGGGAGCCATAGCATTCACTAATGGACAGCCAGGGTGGGAGTGTTGTCACACTACGAGGTAGCCGTAGCATTCATGAGTTCTTCGAGCGATTGGGTCTACGGTAGATCAGTTCGCAAAGTCGTGGGAAAGCCACAACTTAGGTAGAATCAGGATCGGAGGGATTATTCATGGGCGAGCCCGAATGGGTATGGGATTTCAGAATGGAGATGGTAGAGACCGTTGAGTCAAGGGTTGGATCTCGAGTTGTAGGATATTGTGGATAAGTGGCACATGATGCATTATGGGTACGGCTGGGTAGTCTTGGTTTTTGATCTTTTGGGAAACCGGGTGGTTGGACCAGATGAGAGACTGGTAGTCTAAGGGATCGGCTAAGGGTGACTATTTATCGGCCATGAAGGGGACGTCAGAAGTTATGGTGTATTATAAATCTCGAGGTAGTAGCGGGGTGTCGACTGGTTTCAGAAAGGATTCCGAATCAGGGTTCGTGCATGTTCAGTACATGATTTTGTTTCAGTAAGATGAGATTGGGAGCATAAGATGCCAAGGGCATCAAATGCAGGATACTAGGGTAATGAATAGGTGTGGTTGATGGTAGCTCAAGCCATCACATTGTGACTCGAATTGGTTCTATCAATAATGGGACCATGACATGTTTAACCAAGGAAAAGACAGATCGAGGGAGGTCGGGTATGACGTAAGACCACAGTTGTTCTTGTGGCATTCATTTTTGCGCCGGAGTTAGTGGCGATGGGTTGTCAGCTGGTCATGATCGGATGGATCAAGGGAGTGAAGGAGTCGAGAGAAGGATATCGCCAGGGCGGTTACTGTTAGAAGAGGTATCCTTCGGAGGTCATGTGGGAATGTGGAGCATGTGTCTCTGGCTCAGCATTCAAGAAGGTGTCTGGTGTTTCGGACAGTTGACAGTCAAGTCGGGACCAGGGAGGTCCCGGTCGTTCTTCAGAAAAGCAGTTTCTAAGTAGTGGAAGGTTGTTAGAGCCACAGTAACAGGATAACTAGTGGAAACTAGTTCCAGAGGAATATTTAGTTCAGAAGTCGTGGGAGAGATTGAGTGAGGAGTCCTTTGACTCCCAGTTGAGTTGGACTCGGTGTTGCAGATAACCGACAGATGATTGGAGACCAGGAAGGTCTCGAGATATTTTGGGAAGCAGCCATATAGCAATTTAGTATTTCAGTCAGTTCAGTGTTTCAGTCAGTTCGTTGTTTCAGGCAGTTCGGTACTACCGGCAGTAGTGACCAGCACCGAGAGTGGCTAGAGTGATGGTCATCGCGAAGGGTACGTTCCTCACAGTGATAACGGAAATGGATAGCTATAGAGGGCAGCCTTGGGGAGGCCAGAAACGCACAAGAAAAAGGAAGTAAACCCCAAGAATGTTTAGCCTAGGTACTCGGGGAGTACCAGACGGATTTCCAGTAGAGCAGGGGGTGTTCTCAGGAAGGTTAAGGATTATATTGTACTCGGGGATTTGACCTATAAGGATTATGCCATCCAGAATGATCGGACAGAAGGCTAATAGGGTTAGAATCACCAGGCAAGGTTTTGGAGGCGGATTGCAGGTCAGTTAGCCATAGTGAACTTCGAGGACGAAGTTTAGTTTAATTGAGGGAGAGTTGTAACACCCAGAATCAGAAAGACCAAGAAAGGAAAGAAAACCCTAAGTCAATGGGTCAACTCGTCGAGTCCAAGGAGGAACTCGACGAGTCGGAGCGGGATCGGGGGATGGGGTAAGTGACCAACTCGGCGCGTCGGCCTCATGGACTCGGCGATTCCGGTCTGAAGAGGGAAAACCCAAAATCCGGGACTTTGGGCACTATTTAAGCATCTTATTCTCTCCATTAGGGTTCCATATATCCTCTCTCATCCAGAACCCTAAACCCTAATCCCCCATTATTGCTCATTCAAGTTTCTTGCCATTTTTGGGTGATTTGAAAGAAGAAGGAAGGAAGGAACCATTGGGGATTGAAGGGTTTGCAGTGGATCCAGAGTTTGAGGGCCTTTCCAGAGCATTTGAAGGTAAGGAGTCGTTACCTTCCCTCTATGCATGTAGATCAATCTTGATTGTAAGATTTGGGACTTTTATTCCATGTTCTTGAACCATTTCGAGTTAGAGCCCAGATCTGAAGTTGCTCCTTCAGATCTAAGTGTATTCTGACCTAGAGAGTCATAAAGTATTAGTCGTGGGGGCGTAGGTGAAGCATGGTTGTCTTAAAACCTTGCCTGAGAGTGTTTTGAGCCTAGATCTCCTTAGTTATACGTAAAGTTTGAAACTTTATGTGGGGAATGGACTTTGGAAGTATGGATCTATGATTTGTAGCCCCTGCATGGCTCGAGAAGCCACTGAATGGATTAAGAACTGAAACGACTCGACAAGTCACATGGGTGGACTCGGCGGGTTGGTTGAAGATGGGCAGGAACTTGGCGAGTTGGAAGAACAACTCGACGAGTCTATTGAAGAATGCCTTGGACTCGGTGCGTCTGTTCTTGGACTCGGCGATTCAAGTCGCGAAACCCCAAACCCTTCAAGTTGAGACTCGGATCAGTGAGTTGAGTGGGGACTCAGTGAGTTGGACAGGACAGGACTCGGAAATCGGTAGACTCAGCGAGTCAGGGGCTAACTCGGCGAGTCGAGTCGCGAATGGAAGGAATCTGAGCGTATGAACTCAGCGAGTCAGTAGGAAAACTCGGCGATTAGGGTTGACCTGGAAGGTTGACTTTGACCAGGACTTTGAATTTGACCAAGAGTTGACCAGTTGAATTTAAGGGGTATTTTGGTAATGAATTATATTTATTGAGTTCATTTATTTGGTGTTGACCAGTGGAGGAGTTCGCGTCGGTGGTTGGAGCCGCGTGATCTTATTTCTTCAACTGTCAGTTGCAGGTGAGTCTTCTCACCATACCAATGGGTCTAAGGCACCAAGGCCAGTCCATCTTATGTTGTGTGATATGATAGTTAGCTTTATGCTAGGTGGTATGCTGGTAATTATGTGATGTGCTAGTTGTCTTTGTGATACTTTCATGGAAGACTATGTAGGGTAGCCCATGGCACAATGGTATAAGACCCTGGGGTAGCCCACGACATCCTTATAGGTTTATGTACGTGTTATGTGTAGATTTATGTGATGCATGATATGCTATTTGGTTATATATGGTATTCGCAGGGAAGACCCCGGGGGAAGCCCATGGCATTGGATGTAAGACCATGTGGGGTAGCCCATGGCAGTCCTAGGTAAAGACCATGTGGGGTAGCCCATGTCATTGGATGTAAGACCATGTGGGGTAGCCCATGGCAGTCCTAGGTAAAGACCATGTGGGGTAGCCCATGACACTGTTACAGGTTTTATGTATGCAGGTCGTATGTGATATATGGTAGCGTTTATAGCTAACAGTATATATGATATGTGTGTAGCTTTTATAGCTAACAGGATATGTGATATGTGGTTTGTGTGAATGGTATGCTCTGGGAAACTCACTAAGCTTCGTGCTTACAGGTTTGCTTATGGTTTCAGGTATCATCGTTTTGGAAAGGAAGAGCTCGAGTTGATCGCAGTGCACACACCTATGATTTCCGCAATGAATGATTTTGGGATAAACTCTGATAAACGATTTCATTGACTATGATTTGATTATTTGAATTAAATGGTATCAATGTTTTAGTTATATTAAAAATGAAATTTTTACCCCTGATTTTTGGGATGTTACAGTGATGGCTAGTTCTCATACTAAACGCTCTCCTTGTCAGAAGATTTTGGGAACCACACGCTTCCTCAACAATAATTTGCAAGCCGTGAACATCCACATTATTATGATCATGTATACCCAATATAACTATCACCTTTTGTTTAGAATAATGCGTTAAGTATTCATTGGTAGAATTAGATCATGTACTTGTTCCATGCTATAGCACCTTATTATGTTTGTTCTGTTATCGTGTATTGTATCTTCCTCCTTGTTTCTCTTTATTGTGTGATCTCTTGTGTTATCATGTATTGTATCTATGAAATAGTATCTATGTAATAGTATCTCTGTAATTGTATGTAATGTATTAGTATTTTTGTATTTGTATCTCTTCATATAGTATGTAATGTATTAGTATTGACTCATGAATGAACTGACTCTGGTGTGATTCCATGTACTTGGAATAGTAAGTAGTATCTCCTAACTATACCTATTATAGTTACTAGTAATGTACTTGTATAACCGAAAGTATGCCTTTGCTACCCAAAGGTACTGAACCGAGTGATGGAACTTTTATGTCTATATATGTATACACGATATATAACTAATATTTGCCCTAAGGCCACATCCAAACGAGGAAAAGGGAATAAAGCGAGCTAGCCGTCCTAAGTCCTTTAAACATTACTTATATAACTATACATATATAGGCATGCATTTAACAATATAAAAGTATAAAATAAGTTTTGTAAAACCTTTGAAAAGTTTAATAACTAAGAAATGATGACTTGATCTCAGTTTATAAAATGATTTGAAAGCAGTTTGTTTGATAAGAACAATTTTAAGTATAAGAAAAACCTTTGTTTGAAACACAAATGTAGTTGAGTTTGAAAGGAAACATACAGTATGTAAGACAGTTTGATAAAGAGTTTTAATATGTAAAAACGTTTGAGAAAATCATTTGAAGTAATATGTTTGGTAAAACAGCTAAAAGTGTAGTAAATCCATTTATATGCTTGTTATTAATCACACGTGATTGATATAATAACTAACATGATTCAACTTGTATTCCCCCCGATAAAAGCATTTATAAACATTTAAAAACATTTAAAAGGTTAATTAAGGGGTATGAACTCACCTGAAGTAAATGGATCGTATGGAAGTGTCGGACAAGGGCTAGGTGTCAAGTGAAGATTTGAACACACACAATGATCCTAATAACATATAAAGACATATGTATTTATACAATTAGTGTTTGTAACAACTAATTATTGAATTGGGACCACCTTAGGGACTAGTAAACACTTATATTGAAGTGTTACAACCATATATGAGTGAATATAAGGGGTGTATGGCTATACAAGGGATTGTATGGTCAAACCACACCATTTTGGTGTGTGCGGCCAGGGTGTGTAGCCAGAGTGTATGTGTGGCCAGGGTGTGTCAAAACGTATTTTTATGCCTTAGAACTCATCTATAGAGGTTTCCTACTTCATGTTCTAGCCTTATATGGAGTTTATTGCCATTTTAGGGACAAAAAAGGGGTGTGTATGGTAGCACATGGTGTGTGCGGCTGCACAATCGGGTTTTTTTTTCCAGAAGATCTTCAAGTGTTCTTGGCATATAACAAGCTATGATAAGTGTTTATACGATCTAGAGGCTTAGAAGTAAGGTTAAACTCCAAAAAGTTTAGTGTGTGTTCTTGGTGTTCTTGAAGATCTAACACCAAAAACGTGTTTTTCATGGAACAAAGTAGGGAAGAAGGCTAGTTAAGTTCAAGAATCAACAAATCAAAGGAAGTATTACTTACTTTTATGAAGAACAATATGAAGATCTGGATGATACTTGAGAGAAAAACGTGTTCCAGCTTTGAAGATGAGAGAAAAGTGTTCAAAAGTGACTAAGGATGGCTTATATAGGCAAGAGTGGGTGACTGGGATGGGTGTGTGGCCGCACACTCGGGTGTGCAGCCGCACACTCCACATGTTGGAGTGTTTGGCCCAAATTTGCTTTCTACGACTCGAGTTAACCCATTTCTAGGGTCCTACCTTAATTATACTAGGTTTAGAATATTGAATTAGACCATAAACCGCGCTAAAATATAGAAAAAAAATGAGTCTAACTTTGGTAGATTTGAATAAGTGTACAAGGTAGAAATTTTTGGGTTGTCACAGATAAATAAGCGTGAAGATAATGTAGTGTTAAATTTGAATGGGGTTTTTCTCTTCAAAAGGACACGAGCTTTGATTAGAGAGTGTTGATGCATAAGATCAAGGTCATAGAGTAGTACATGAGTATTCTAGTTGCTAGTTGCCTTTACATAGTTTGTGCATTTTGCATAGTTTTCACTGTTTTTACATTCAACTTGTTTTGCCGATACTTTTCTTTATAGTTATTACTTGTATCTAACTTTTCTATTTGTATGTTGGTTTTATATGTACCTTCTCACCATGTTCATTTTTATTTTCAATCTAATTTTAATTTTATTGCTCGTATATGTGTCTTTTTGCCTTTGTAAAACTTCATTGATTATTTCTTCTTTGTGTGTTGGCATTTAACTTATATGTGAATAAAGAAACTTTAGTAAAAAGTTTATCTCATTGACTAGGATTAAAGCACTGAACTACAAGTATCTTTTATGTTTATGTTTTTGGTGTTTTGAGAGGGGACTCGGCGAGTTGGAGCTCAGACTCGCCGAGTAGGATCGCGGTTCTGGTCGCGGGTTTGCGCCTGGACTCGGCGAGTCCAGGGTATGGACTCGGCGAGTCTGCGCTGTTTAATGAAACCCTAATTTCTCGGGTTTGGGACCTATTTAAAGGGCCTTATGGACGTCATTTGTGCTCACCAGTCCCTTGAGTGAAACCCTAATCGAGTGTGAGCGTTTGGAGCAAAGTAGGAGGCCATTATTGATCTTGGAGGTGTCATCTTGCAAGGGAAAGGGAGGATCAGCTAAGGGGAAAGCAAGGGGAGCCATTTTCTGAGAGTTTGGAGTCCAGAGCATCACTATTGTGGTAATATCTTCGAGCTATCCTCTTCTATGTTGATGTTTATTTGATTTAGGGTTTATTGAACCCTTTTGTGGCTAGATCTAGAGCCCCCTTGGCCCCTTAAGCGATTTAGACCATAGATCTGGACCCTTGGAGGTCCAGAGTGTCCCTTTGTCCAAGCTTTCTGTGAATCAATGGAGGTTTTGGATTGGAATCCTTATACCTTGGGTCAAAATGCTATTTATGAGCCATGGGGTGTGTTGTGAACACCAAGATAAGGGCTTTACGTGATGAATCAGTCTAGGAAGGCCAGATCTATGAATTATTGGAGCACATCTGACCTTAGAAGCGAGTTTGAGTGAATGCATGGCATGGACTCGCCGAGTCCGATGAGCAGACTCGGCGAGTAGCTTGAAGATTGCCCTTAGATCGGCCAGTGAGTGGTCCAGTCGAGTCATAGGTTGACTCAGTGAGTCAGGACGAGTTAGAGAGGGTGGTCAGGTGGACTGAGTCGAGCTGGGACTCGCCGAGTTGTTCTTGAGACTCGGCGAGTTGAGTCGGGGTGGCCCCGCGATTCTTCCAGGTGGAACTCGTCGAGTCAGGGGGAGTACTCGACGTGTCAAGAGGGAATTCCGGAGAGGTTGGTGAAAACGTCTAGACTCGCCGAGTCGCCATAGTGCACTCGCCGAGTCCGGTCAAAGTTGACCGTTGACCGTTGACCAGAGTTGACCAGTGTTGACTTCTTAGGGGTAGTCAACCTTAGTGTAAAGAGTGTTAATTAGAGACATATGATGTTATAGGAGGATTATAGCTCGGAGGATCGAGCACGAGGGATTTCAGGATTGTGAGTCATCGAGATACGCGAGGTGAGTCTTCTCACTATACTTTACCTTGAGTAGGTAATCAGAGTTATGTGTCAGAGTATATGTATGTTATGTGTATGCTATGTGTTGTACTGGATGATGTCTATGTGATTTATGTTGTGCATGTTTATAGAGTTGGAACCGGAAGGTTCCCAGAGTTAGAACCTGAGGGTTCACAGAGCTTGGGTGCACGGACCCACAGAGTTATAGCCTCGAGTGGCTAATATATGTATGTGTGTTTATGTGGTATTTTGGGGAACTCACTAAGCTTTGTGCTTGCAGTGTTAGTGTTGTTGTTTCAGGTACTAGCGATGACCGTGGGAAGGTGCCGGCTTGATCTGTACACACGCATGGGATTTTTGATATACATTGATCTTGGGATTTTGTATAATGTGAATTGAGATTTAAACTTGATGTTTTTATGGAAAGTTAATGAGATATGTATTTATAAATTGTGAAAAATTATTTTGAAATTTACAGTGTTACAAGTTGGTATCAGAGCCTTGGTTTGAGGGATTCGAGTACACCTTCGGGCGTATTTGAACTCAAACTGAGGATTTGAGAAGTATTTTCAAAAAAAAGAGAAGTATAAAAGATTTTGAAAATGCAGAGCAGAGTTGTGTGTACGATCAGTCCGCGCCCGAACGGTGATTTCCCAAAATACTCTTATGTTATGTGATATTGATACCGATATGATGTATTCGCATGCTAGAGTAGGGTAGGTATTCCTATTAGGACTAGATTGGCCTGATTTGTGATGCCTTAGCCTAGGAAGAGGTGAGCTGCTATGAGAGGCTTGAGAGTGAGTAGGTAGCAGCAAGGGGCTTATGAGAGATCTATTAGTGGGAGGTCTATGCATGATAGAGTACTTGGAAATTGGGATCCGAAGAGGAGGACTTGGGGTGTATTCTGATACGGTGTGGACAGTAGTATTGGGCCCGTACTACTGAAAGCACCGGAGCGGTGTACAGCCCAAGTAAGAATCTTTGGAATACCAAGAATCAAGGAGGAAAGAGTTGTCGAGTGTGAGTATGCTCGTAAGGGTTCTAATTTATCGTATGTTGTATTTCAGAGGTAGATCATGGTGAGGACACGCTTGATGCCCGAGAGCAGTGGTACCAGTGATGAGGAGATCCGCCGGATCATTCATGAGGAGGTGGCTGCGGCCATCAGGGCAGAGATACCAGAGATGTTTGGGTCTATAAAGACCACGCTGATTGAGACGTTTGACGAGCATTATGCCGCTCTTTCTGAGGCTGCTGTTGCAGCGGCTACCGTAGGTACTTTTCTTGTGAATTCTGTACCTGCCTTGGTGTTATTTGACTCGGGTGCGAGTCGGTCTTTTGTATCTTTGGCTTTTAGTCAGCATATCAGTGTTAGTCGTGAGGCGTTTAGTCGGCCTCTGAGAGTTTCCATAGCTGATGAGAGGGTGATATATGCCACGGAGGTTCTCCGAGGTTGCGTAGTTGATATATTCAGTGTTGAGTTCCCGATTGATCTGATTCCTATTGCTATGGGTGATGTCTGTGTCATTGTGGGCATGGATTGGTTGAGCAGATTCGGTGCGGTCATCGACTGTGAGCGACAGCTGGTGACGATACGAGACCCTAGTGGGGGAGTTCTTTCGGTATACGGCGAGGGTACACGTTCAGGATCAGCGTTTTGTTCGGCCGCTAGGGCGAGACAGTGTCTACAGCAGGGCTGTAAGGGTTTTGTGGCGTATGTGATGGATACGCGGGTGATTTCCGAGAGGCCGAGTTCAGTGGAGGAGGTTCCGGTAGTGCGTGAGTTCCCGGATGTATTTCTCGAGGAGTTGCCCGGTGTGCCTCCTGTGAGGAAAGTAGAGTTCAGTATCGATTTGGTTCCGGGGGTAGCGCCTATCGCTAAGGTGCCTTATCGCCTTGCACCTCCAGAGATGCAAGAGTTATCCTCACAGCTTCAGGAGCTGCTGGGGAAGGGGTTTATTCGGCAGAGCAGCTCGCCGTGGGGAGCACATATCCTGTTCGTCAAGAAGAAGGATGGTTCACACCGGATGTGCATTGATTACCGGGAGTTGAACAAGCTGACGGTCAAGAACCGTTACCCATTGCCGAGGATCGACGATTTTTTCGATCAGTTGCAGGGAGCATCTTGGTTTTCCAAGATCGATTTGAGATCAGGATATCATCAGGTGAGAGTGCGGGATGAGGACGTCCAAAAGACAGCGTTCAGGACGCGTTATGGGCATTATGAGTTTGTGGTGATGCCTTTTGGGCTCACCAATGCCCCGGCAGTGTTCATGGATCTCATGAACCGAGTGTGTAGGCCGATGCTGGATCGGTCGGTGATTGTGTTTATCGACGACATTCTGGTATATTCGAAATCTAGAGAGCAGCATGACGAGCATCTGAGAGAGGTTCTTGGAGTGCTGAGATCGGAGAGGCTCTATGCCAAATTCTCCAAGTGTGATTTGTGGTTGCGGGAGGTTCAGTTCTTAGGACATCTCGTTAACCAGGAAGGGATTTTGGTCGATCCGGCCAAGGTGGAGGCAGTGATGAGTTGGGAGGTGCCGAAGTCACCCTCCGAGATCAGGAGTTTCCTAGGGTTGGCAGGGTATTATCGGAGATTTATCAAGGATTTCTCCAAGATCGCAGTGCCACTCACCAGATTGACACGGAAGGGTGTTGCTTTTTCATGGGGCCCCGAGCAGCAGGCCTCCTTTGAGACACTTCGCCAGAGGTTGTGCGAAGCCTCGGTGTTAGCTCTTCCGGAAGGGATGGAGGACTTTGTGGTATTCTGTGATGCATCGATTTTGGGATTGGGAGCGGTGCTGATGCAGAGAGGGCATGTGATAGCATATGCATCGAGGCAGCTGAAGCCTCATGAGACGAGATATCCCACCCATGATCTAGAGTTGGGGGCAGTGGTGTTCGCCCTCAAGATTTGGCGTCACTACTTGTATGGGGTTCGGTGTACGATATACACAGACCATAAGAGTCTGAAGTATTTGATGGATCAGCCCAGCCTAAATATGCGTCAGAGAAGGTGGTTGGATGTGGTCAAGGATTATGATTGTGAGATCCTGTACCACCCAGGCAAGGCTAATGTGGTAGCCGATGCGTTGAGCCACAGGGCGGAGAGCACTCCACTGCGGGATGTGTGTTTGAGATTGACCGTGATAGCTCCGGTATTGGACGCCATTCGCAGGGAACAGGCCGAGGCTGTGCAACCTGAGATGTAGAAGAGGGAACGGGTTGTTGGTTTGGTTTCAGAGTTCGTGACCGATGGTCGGGGTCTTATGACATTTCAGGGGCGTATCTGGGTACCGTTTGTGGGAGGAACGCGTACCACTTTGATGGAGGAGGCTCATCGGTCGAAATTTTCGATCCATCCAAGGGCCACTAAGATGTATTTGGATTTGAGAAAGGAGTATTGGTGGCCCTGTATGAAGAGGGACGTCGCATGGTTTGTTGAGAGGTGCTTGACCTGCCGTAGGGTTAAGGCCGAGCACCAGAGGCCGCATGGCAAGTTGCAGCCATTGGAGATTCCCGAGTGGAAGTGGGAACAGATCACTATGGATTTCATCACCAAATTGCCGAGGACTGCCAGAGGAGTTGATGCAATTTGGGTGATTGTGGACAGGTTGACGAAGAGCGCTCACTTCCTTGCCATTAGTGAGAGTTCTTCGGCAGAGAAATTGGCGGAGGTGTATGTGAGGGAAGTGGTATCTCGGCATGGGGTGCCGATCTCGACTGTTTCGGACCGTGATGTGCGTTTCACTTCCAAGTTCTGGAAGAAATTTCATGAGGAGTTGGGTACTAGACTGCATTTTAGTACCGCATATCATCCCCAGACAGACGGTCAGAGTGAGCGGACGATTTAGACGCTTGAGGACATGCTCCGAGCATGTGTGTTGGATTTCGGGGGTAGCTGGGATGCGTATTTACCCTTGGCAGAGTTTTCCTATAACAACAGCCATCATTTGAGCATTGGTATGCCGCCCTTTGAGCTGTTGTATGGGAGGAGGTGTCGGACCCCCAATTTGTTGGGGAGAGGTTGGTCAGCGAGTGATGGGCAGTACAGAGATCGTGCTTCAGACGACAGAGCAGATTCAGCAGGTCAGACAGAGGTTGTTGACCGCTCAGAGCCGACAGAAGAGTTATGCAGACAGACGCCGGTCCGAGCTTGAGTTCCAGGTCGGCGACTTCGTTCTCCTGAAGGTCTCTCCTTGGAAAGGAGTGATTCAATTCAGGAAGAGGGGCAAGTTGGGGCCCCGGTATATTGGTCCATTTCGTGTGGTTGCGAGGGTAGGCCGGGTAGCTTATCGTTTGCAGTTGCCAGCAGAGTTGGGGCAGATTCACGACACTTTTCATGTGTCGCAGTTGAGGAAGTGTATAGCCGACGAGTCGGCAGTGGTTCCATTAGAGGATATTTAGGTGGATGCGAGCCTGAATTATGCCGAGAGGCCAGTGGCCATCAGAGATCGGAAGATCAAGGTTCTGAGGAACAAGGAGGTACCTCTGGTGTTGGTTCAGTGGCAACATCGGGAGGGATCAGAGATGACCTGGGAGCCAGAGCGTGAGATGCGTGAGCAGCATCCGGAGCTATTTTCAGAGCGAGACTTCGAGGGCGAAGTCTAGTTCTAGTGGGGGAGAGTTCTAACAACCCGGATTTCCAGGTATCTTTTATGTTTATGTTTTTGGTGTTTTGAGAGGGGACTCGGCGAGTTGGAGCTCAGACTCGCCGAGTAGGATCGCGGTTCTGGTCGTGGGTTCGCGACTGGACTCGGCGAGTCCAGGGTATGGACCCGGCGAGTCTGCGCTGTTTAATGAAACCCTAATTTCTCGGGTTTGGGACCTATTTAAAGGGTCTTATGGCCGTCATTTGTGCTCACCAGTCCCTTGAGTGAAACCCTAATCGAGTGTGAGCGTTTGGAGCAAAGTAGGAGGCCATTATTGATCTTGGAGGTGTCATCTTGCAAGGGAAAGGGAGGATCAGCTAAGGGGAAAGCAAGGGGAGCCATTTTCTGAGAGTTTGGAGTCCAGAGCATCACTATTGTGGTAATATCTTCGAGCTATCCTCTTCTATGTTGATGTTTATTTGATTTAGGGTTTATTGAACCCTTTTGTGGCTAGATCTAGAGCCCCCTTGGCCCCTTAAGCGATTTAGACCATAGATCTGGACCCTTGGAGGTCCAGAGTGTCCCTTTGTCCAAGCTTTCTGTGAATCAATGGAGGTTTTGGATTGGAATCCTTATACCTTGGGTCAAAATGCTATTTATGAGCCATGGGGTGTGTTGTGAACACCAAGATAAGGGCTTTACGTGATGAATCAGTCTAGGAAGGCCAGATCTATGAATTATTGGAGCACATCTGACCTTAGAAGCGAGTTTGAGTGAATGCATGGCATGGACTCGCCGAGTCCGATGAGCAGACTCGGCGAGTAGCTTGAAGATTGCCCTTAGATCGGCCAGTGAGTGGTCCAGTCGAGTCATAGGTTGACTCAGTGAGTCAGGACGAGTTAGAGAGGGTGGTCAGGTGGACTGAGTCGAGCTGGGACTCGCCGAGTTGTTCTTGAGACTCGGCGAGTTGAGTCGGGGTGGCCCCGCGATTCTTCCAGGTGGAACTCGTCGAGTCAGGGGGAGTACTCGACGTGTCAAGAGGGAATTCCGGAGAGGTTGGTGAAAATGTCTAGACTCGCCGAGTCGCCATAGTGCACTCGCCGAGTCCGGTCAAAGTTGACCGTTGACCGTTGACCAGAGTTGACCAGTGTTGACTTCTTAGGGGTAGTCAACCTTAGTGTAAAGAGTGTTAATTAGAGACATATGATGTTATAGGAGGATTATAGCTCGGAGGATCGAGCACGAGGGATTTCAGGATTGTGAGTCATCGAGATACGCGAGGTGAGTCTTCTCACTATACTTTACCTTGAGTAGGTAATCAGAGTTATGTGTCAGAGTATATGTATGTTATGTGTATGCTATGTGTTGTACTGCATGATGTCTATGTGATTTATGTTGTGCATGTTTATAGAGTTGGAACCGGAAGGTTCCCAGAGTTAGAACCTGAGGGTTCACAGAGCTTGGGTGCACGGACCCACAGAGTTATAGCCTCGAGTGGCTAATATATGTATGTGTGTTTATGTGGTATTTTGGGGAACTCACAAAGCTTTGTGCTTACAGTGTTAGTGTTGTTGTTTCAGGTACTAGCGATGACCGTGGGAAGGCGTCGGCTTGATCTGTACACACGCATGGGATTTTTGATATACATTGATCTTGGGATTTTGTATAATGTGAATTGAGATTTAAACTTGATGTTTTTATGGAAAGTTAATGAGATATGTATTTATAAATTGTGAAAAATTATTTTCAAATTTACGGTGTTACAAGTTGGTATCAGAGCCTTGGTTTGAGGGATTCGAGTACACCTTCGGGCGTATTTGAACTCAAACTGAAGATTTGAGAAGTATTTTCAAAAAAAAAGAGAAGTATAAAAGATTTTGAAAATGCAGAGCAGAGTTGTGTGTACGATCAGTCCGCGCCCGAACGGTGATTTCCCAAAATACCCTTATGTTATGTGATATTGATACTGATATGATGTATTCGCATGCTAGAGTAGGCTAGGTATTCCTATTAGGACTAGATTGGCCTGATTTGTGATGCCTTAGCCTAGGAAGAGGTGAGCTGCTATGAGAGGCTTAAGAGTGAGTAGGTAGCAGCAAGGGGCTTATGAGAGATCTATTAGTGGGAGGTCTATGCATGATAGAGTACTTGGAAATTGGGATCCGAATAGGAGGACTTGGGGTGTATTCTGATACGGTGTGGACAGTAGTATTGGGCCCGTACTACTGAAAGCACCGGAGCGGTATACAGCCCAAGTAAGAATCTTTGGAATACCAAGAATCAAGGAGGAAAGAGTTGTCGAGTGTGAGTATGCTCATAAGGGTTCTAATTTATCGTATGTTGTATTTCAGAGGTAGATCATGGTGAGGACACGCTTGATGCCCGAGAGCAGTGGTACCAGTGATGAGGAGATCCGCCGGATCATTCATGAGGAGGTGGCTGCGGCCATCAGGGCAGAGATACCAGAGATGTTTGGGTCTATAAAGACCACGCTGATTGAGACGTTTGACGAGCATTATGCCGCTCTTTCTGAGGCTGCTGTTGCAGCGGCTACCGTAGCGATTGCTGCTGCGACGCCGCAAGGTGGTGATGCGTTGCTGTTCCGGGAGTTCAGCAACACAAAACCACCAGAGTTTGATGGGACCCAGGATCCGGTGGCAGCGATGAGGTGGATATCTGATATTGATGGGTGCTTCTTCACTTGCTCATCTCCTGAGCATTTGAAGGTTCGGTTCGCGTTGAACCAGCTTCGCTTGGGAGCGAAGGACTGGTGGAAGTTTGTGACAGCGCATTATACGCCTGCTGAGCTTGCTGCAGTGACCTGGGAGAGGTTCACTGTCATGTTCCGAGATGAGTACGTTCCCCAGGTGGAGAGGGAGCGTTTGGCACAGGAGTTTCTGACCCTCAAGCAGGGTACTGAGTCGGTTACAGCGTTCACGAGGATGTTTCATGAGAGGGCGACGTTCTGCCCTGAGCACGTGTCCACTGAGCAGGCACGTATGAGCCGTTATTTGAGCGTTTTGAGGTGGGATATTCGGGAGTTCGCGGCGAACTCCTCGTACCGGGCATTTGCTGAGCTTCAGGCAAATGCCCGAAAGAGGGAGATCGAGCTAGAGACTCAGGCTAGGGAGGATGCAGAGTCTCAGGGGAGGGATCGGCGACCGGCACAGTCTCAGCCGACAGCCAAGCGGGCCAAGCCCGCTGATCCCAAACCAGGGAGCCAGAAGGGCCGCACTTGTGGGAAGTGTGGCAAGGGTCATGATGGAGTCTGCCGAGCGGGATCTTGCTACAAATGTGGCAAGGAGGGGCATATAGCCAAGGATCGCCCCAAGGGGTTTGCAGTGTGCTTCCACTACAATCAGACCGGACACCGGAAGGCCGAGTGTCCGCAGCTGCGAGGGTCATCTCAGGGATCACCTCAGGGATCTACCCCTGCCGCCATCAGAGCTACAGAGATTCTGCCAGTAAAGGCCGCGACGCCGAGGGCACGAGGGAGAGCCTTTCAGCTGACCGCGGAGGAGGTCCGCGCAGCGCCCAATGTCGTGGCTGGTATGTGTTCTTTCATATATTTATTTTGATGTTGAGATATTATGCTTATGTTATGTTATGCGTAGGTACTTTTCTTGTGAATTCTGTACCTGCCTTGGTGTTATTTGACTCGGGTGCGAGTCGGTCTTTTGTATCTTTGGCTTTTAGTCAGCATACCAGTGTTAGTCGTGAGGCGTTGAGTCGGCCTCTGAGAGTTTCCATAGCTGATGAGAGGGTGATATATGCCACGGAGGTTCTCCGAGGTTGCGTAGTTGAGATATTCGGTGTTGAGTTCCCGATTGATCTGATTCCTATTGCTATGGGTGATGTCTGTGTCATTGTGGGCATGGATTGGTTGAGCAGATTCGGTGCGGTCATCGACTGCGAGCGACAGCTGGTGACGATACGAGACCCTAGTGGGGGAGTTCTTTCGGTATACGGCGAGGGTACACGTTCAGGATCAGCGTTTTGTTCGGCCGCTAGGGCGAGACAGTGTCTACAGCAGGGCTGTAAGGGTTTGGTGGCGTATGTGATGGATACGCGGGTGATTTCCAAGAGGCCGAGTTCAGTGGAGGAGGTTCCGGTAGTGCGTGAGTTCCCGAATGTATTTCTCGAGGAGTTGCCGGGTGTGCCTCCTGTGAGGCAAGTAGAGTTCAGTATCGATTTGGTTCCGGGGGCTGCGCCTATCGCTAAGGTACCTTATCGCCTTGCACCTCCAGAGATGCAAGAGTTATCCTCACAGCTTCAGGAGCTGCTGGGGATGGCGTTTATTTGGCCGAGCAGCTCGCCGTGGGGAGCACATATCCTATTCGTCAAGAAGAAGGATGGTTCACACCGGATGTGCATTGATTACCGGGAGTTGAACAAGCTGACGGTCAAGAACCGTTACCCATTGCCGAGGATCGATGATTTTTTCGATAAGTTGCAGGGAGCATCTTGGTTTTCCAAGATCGATTTGAGATCGGGATATCATCAGGTGAGAGTGCGGGATGAGGACGTCCAGAAGACAGCGTTCAGGACGCGTTATGGGCATTATGAGTTTGTGGTGATGCCTTTTGGGCTCACCAATGCCCCGGCAGTGTTCATGGATCTCATGAACCGAGTGTGTAGGCCGATGCTGGATCGGTCGGTGATTGTGTTTATCGACGACATTCTGGTATATTCGAAATCTAGAGAGCAGCATGACGAGCATCTGAGAGAGGTTCTTGGAGTTCTGAGATCGGAGAGGCTCTATGCCAAATTCTCCAAGTGTGATTTCTGGTTGCGGGAGGTTCAGTTCTTAGGACATCTCGTTAACCAGGAAGGGATTTTGGTCGATCCGGCCAAGGTGGAGGCAGTGATGAGTTGGGAGGTGCCGAAGTCACCCTCCGAGATCAGGAGTTTCCTAGGGTTGGCAGGGTATTATCGGAGATTTATCAAGGATTTCTCCAAGATCGCAGTGCCACTCACCAGATTGACCCGGAAGGGTGTTGCTTTTCATGGGGCCCCGAGCAGCAGGCCTCCTTTGAGACACTTCGCCAGAGGTTGTGCGAAGCCTCGGTGTTAGCTCTTCCGGAAGGAATGGAGGACTTTGTGGTATTCTGTGATGCATCGATTTTGGGATTGGGAGCGGTGCTGATGCAGAGAGGGCATGTGATAGCATATGCATCGAGGCAGCTGAAGCCTCATGAGACGAGATTTCCCACCCATGATCTAAAGTTGGGGGAAGTGGTGTTCGCCCTCAAGATTTGGCGTCACTACTTGTATGGGGTTCGGTGTACGATATACACGGACCATAAGAGTCTGAAGTATTTGATGGATCAGCCCAGCCTAAATATGCGTCAGAGAAGGTGGTTGGATGTGGTCAAGGATTATGATTGTGAGATCCTGTACCACCCAGGCAAGGCTAATGTGGTAGCCGATGCGTTGAGCCGCAGGGCGGAGAGCACTCCACTGCGGGATGTGTGTTTGAGATTGACCGTGATAGCTCCGGTATTAGACACCATTCGCGGGGCACAGGCCGAGGCTGTGCAACCTCAGATGCAGAAGAGGGAACGGGTTGTTGGTTTGGTTTCAGAGTTTGTGACCGATGGTCGGGGTCTTATGACATTTTAGGGGCGTATCTGGGTACCGTTTGTGGGAGGAACGCGTACCACTTTGATGGAGGAGGCTCATCGGTCGAAATTTTCGATCCATCCAGGGGCCACTAAGATGTATTTGGATTTGAGAAAGGAGTATTGGTGGCCCTGTATGAAGAGGGACGTCGCATGGTTTGTTGAGAGGTGCTTGACCTGCCGTAGGGTTAAGGCCGAGCACCAGAGGCCGCATGGCAAGTTGCAGCCATTGGAGATTCCCGAGTGGAAGTGGGAACAGATCACTATGGATTTCATCACCAAATTGCCGAGGACTGCCAGAGGAGTTGATGCAATTTGGGTGATTGTGGACAGGTTGACGAAGAGCGCTCACTTCCTTGCCATTAGTGAGAGTTCTTCAGCAGAGAAATTGGCGGAGGTGTATGTGAGGGAAGTGGTATCTCAGCATGGGGTGCCTATCTCGATTGTTTCGGACCGTGATGTGCGTTTCACTTCCAAGTTCTGGAAGAAATTTCATGAGGAGTTGGGTACTAGACTGCATTTTAGTACCGCATATCATCCCCAGACAGACGCTCAGAGTGAGCGGACGATTCAGACGCTTGAGGACATGCTCCGAGCATGTGTGTTGGATTTCGGGGGTAGCTGGGATGCGTATTTACCCTTGGCAGAGTTTTCCTACAACAACAGCCATCATTCGAGCATTGGTATGCCGCCCCTTGAGCTGTTGTATGGGAGGAGGTGTCGGACCCCCATTTGTTGGGGAGAGGTTGGTCAGCGAGTGATGGGCAGTACAGAGATCGTGCTTCAGACGACAGAGCAGATTCAGCAGGTCAGACAGAGGCTGTTGACCGCTCAGAGCCGACAGAAGAGTTATGCAGACAGACGCCGGTCCGAGCTTGAGTTCCAGGTCGGCGACTTCGTTCTCCTGAAGGTCTCTCCTTGGAAAGGAGTGATTCGATTCAGGAAGAGGGGCAAGTTGGGGCCCCGGTATATTGGTCTATTTCGTGTGGTTACGAGGGTAGGCCGGGTAGCTTATCGTTTGGAGTTGCCAGCAGAGTTGGGGCAGATTCACGACACTTTTCATGTGTCGCAGTTGAGGAAGTGTATAGCCGACGAGTCGGCAGTGGTTCCATTAGAGGATATTCAGGTGGATGCGAGCCTGAATTATGCCGAGAGGCCAGTGGCCATCAGAGATCGGAAGATCAAGGTTCTGAGGAACAAGGAGGTACCTTTGGTGTTGGTTCAGTGGCAACATCGGGAGGGATCAGAGATGACCAGGGAGCCAGAGCGTGAGATGCGTGAGCAGCATCCGGAGCTATTTTCAGAGCGAGACTTCGAGGGCGAAGTCTAGTTCTAGTGGGGGAGAGTTGTAACAGCCCGGATTTCCAGGTATCTTTTATGTTTATGTTTTTGGTGTTTTGAGAGGGGACTCGGCAAGTTGGAGCTCAGACTCGCCGAGTAGGATCGCGGTTCTGGTCGCGGGTTCGCGCCTGGACTCGGCGAGTCCAGGGTATGGACTCGGCGAGTCTGCGCTGTTTAATGAAACCCTAATTTCTCGGGTTTGGGACCTATTTAAAGGGCCTGATGGACGTCATTTGTGCTCACCAGTCCCTTGAGTGAAACCCTAATCGAGTGTGAGCGTTTGGAGCAAAGTAGGAGGCCATTATTGATCTTGGAGGTGTCATCTTGCAAGGGAAAGGGAGGATCAGCTAAGGGGAAAGCAAGGGGAGCCATTTTCTGAGAGTTTGGAGTCCAGAGCATCACTATTGTGGTAATATCTTCGAGCTATCCTCTTCTATGTTGATGTTTATTTGATTTAGGGTTTATTGAACCCTTTTGTGGCTAGATCTAGAGCCCCCTTGGCCCCTTAAGCGATTTAGACCATAGATCTGGACCCTTGGAGGTCCAGAGTGTCCCTTTGTCCAAGCTTTCTGTGAATTAATGGAGGTTTTGGATTGGAATCCTTATACCTTGGGTCAAAATGCTATTTATGAGCCATGGGGTGTGTTGTGAACACCAAGATAAGTTCTTTACGTGATGAATCAGTCTAGGAAGGCCAGATCTATGAATTGTTGGAGCAGATCTGATCTTAGAAGCAAGTTTGAGTGATTGCATGGCATGGACTCGCTGAGTCCGATGAGCAGACTCGGCGAGTAGCTTGAAGATTGCCCTTAGATCGGCCAGTGAGTGGTCCAGTCGAGTCATAGGTTGACTCAGTGAGTCAGGACGAGTTAGAGAGGGTGGTCAGGTGGACTGAGTCGAGCTGGGACTCGCTGAGTTGTTCTTGAGACTCGGCGAGTTGAGTCGGGGTGGCCCCGCGATTCTTCCAGGTGGAACTCGTCGAGTCAGGGGGAGTACTCGACGTGTCAAGAGGGAATTCCGGAGAGGTTTGTGACAACCCGAAATTTCCATTTGTACGAACACCATCTATTCAATAGAAGCTAGTCCAGTTTCTGTAATTTTCACACTTTTCCGAACAAGTTTGTGTACATTAGGGTTTATGTTTAAGGAGATATCAGGAGAGTGGATGCTCCTGGTTTTGTGAAATTTGAGCATTTCAAGTTTCATAATGTTGCAGTCCTTTAGCGGGAATAAAAATATTTTCTGTCAAAATATTCCAGGACTATAAATAGTTTTCTGAATTAAATTAATTCATTATTCACAATTCCAAATAGAGAAAAGCCATATTCTCTCTGACGGATCTTCGGGTTTTCATCCCAGATTGTGAGTCTACTTTACTAAATGTGTTTCAATACTTGTTAGATGCTTTATAACATCAATTACATGTTTAGATTGCAAGATCCGGGAGTTTACCGCCCAAGAACGTTCTTGGGGAGTAAACTCCAAAATGGAACTTTAAGGCTTCCTAGTCCCGATTCCTTGTTATACAACTTGTTTAGGGGTTAGTGTATAAACATTTGGGACTAAAAAGCAACCAAGAAACACAAGTAATTGGAGTTTACGGCCAAGAACTTCTCTTGGGCTGTAAACCCCTTTTTAAGGGCATTTAGTGCCCTAAACTTCCCCTAACGCTTAAAGACTTTAGCCCTCAAATGCTTGTGCCTATTTTGGACATCAAAACACTTCAAAATCATTAAGTTATAGGAGTTTACGGCCAAGAATATCTCTTGGGCCGTAAACCCCTTTTTCTAGGGTAAAAAGCATTCAAAACACCCCTAAGGCCTTAAGACAAATTCCCTTGAACACCTAGGACTTGAATGAGAAGTAAAAGACATCAAGAACATCCCTTAAAGGGAGTTTACGGCCAAGGAACACCTCTTGGGCTGTAAACTCCAAGTGAAGGCACAAATGTGTGCCTCTTGTCCCCATTAGCCTTAGATAAAATCATGGAAGCCATCCCTGATGTGCAAGTGCCTCAAATGAATTAAAAGCCATCACCCATAGGAGTTTACGGCCGTAAACTCTAGGGTATATGGACTATAGGCCGTAAACTCCCCTATGGAGCATTCTAGGGCCTTAAACTACTTCATGTGTTATTCCAACAAAGCTAGGAGTGTTCTAGGATCAAGATAACACTTTAAAACACCCAAAACCACCATGTGAGGAGTTCACGGCCATAAACCCATGAGTTTACGGCCGTAAACTCCAAAGGGTGGGGTTTGTTGGGTGGTGAATTCTTATGCAAGGCCATTTGATGTTTCAAACCCTTTTGCCTTGTCCCGTAGCAGCTTAGATGCAACCAATTGGACCTTAAACACTTATAAAAAGTGTTTACATGTTCCTAAGTGTCTTAACTTATTTATTAAGTTATTATTTGTCTAATTAGTTATATATATGCTTATTATATGATAACTAGGCTCGTGCGTGTAAACAAGTCTCCGTTTGCCACCTAGCACGGTATCCGACACTGCAATTCGTACAACTCACCACAGGTGAGTTCATACCCCTTGAATCAACCTTTGAAATGATTTTAAATGTTTTAAATACTTTATGGGGGGAATACAAGTCAAATACTTATAGTTATTGCTTCAATCACATGTGATTGCATTTAATCACATGTGATTAATAACTAGGAAAACAACGATTTTTACCACTGTTCAAACTGTTTATCAAACTGCTTTACTTTGAAATGTTTTACAAACTCTTTTACTATCCAAACTTATTTACAAACTGTGATTCAAACAAATGCTTCTTATACTTAAACTGTTTCATCAACTTATGCCTTCAAATGGTTTTATAGATCGACATCAAGTCGATCTTCTCTTGAAATTATATTTATGCTTCAAATGTCTTACGAAAACTTATTTATGCTTTTACATATTCAATTGCATGCCCATATATGTATAGATATATAAATAATGTTTAAAGGGCTTAGGAAGGCCATCCGCCCTATTTCCTTTTCCTCGATTTGGATGTGGTCTGGTGGGATTTCGGGTGACCATCTGAAGGTCGTTTCCATATTACTTATATATCATATATACATGTATAGACATAAAAGTAATTCCATATGCATACTTATCAGTACATCAATAGTTAGTTACCATCGGGGTAACACAAGTACATATACCGCTATACTAGAAACAAGTACATATACAGCTATACTAGAAACAAGTACATATACAGCTATACTAGAAACAAGTACATATGCAGCTATACTAGAACGAGAAACATTACATATACATGAATACGTTAACAATTGTGATCCACTGTGTCGGAGCATGCCTTAAATGTCATGGCCCGAGTTGTAGCCAGAATTCTCTTGGAGGGAGAGCGTGAGTTTGCATATAGATCTATACTGGATTGACTATCCTACACCTTGCTGCTAGCTACAGCCGGACCTGCGGGTCTGCGGGTGCCAAACGTCATTTCTTTATTACGACTATTCATTATGTCGTTGTTACCAGTCGATAGCATGGTGCAATTTATCACAATATACCTTAATATAAATCCGGTTTAAGGTAGTAGTAATTAGTACAGCAGTAGTTCTTATTATACAAAGCTACAGTACTACAATGATTTACCCATTACATATTTTAGTGATAATCTCACTTCAGCATTAATGTACAAACTATATTTTATTAAATGATAGTTACTTGGGTAATTACACACTTTTACAACAAACGAGTATACAAGACAGTTAAGCCTTGGTAGAAGGTTACTTTTATAGAAAATATAGGATTTTCTGAGGGTTTCAAACTTTTGCAAACACTTCCAAACTTTTACTTACATTTTTACAACTTATACATTGAGACAGGTTCAAACGTTTTTGCCAACAAACATTGACACTAAAATACTTATGAACTCACCAGCTTAATGCTGATAAACTCTTTCAAAATAACTTGTATTCTCAGGTCATCAGTAGACAGGTACCGAGGCCAGCTTTTGAGAAGATGGAGTGCATTCAAGACTCATCTCATATTATTTTGTGTTACATTATTTTTGGTGTCTATAACTGTACAGAACACACTTGTATTAAAATTATATATTTAATTCAATGGATGATGTTGTTTACTTATTTACATTTACTGTGTTGTGATACTATACATGACGTCCTCCGCCCCAGAACGTTTCCGCCGTTCTTGGTTTTGGGGTGTGACAAGGTTGGTGAAAACGTCTAGACTCGCCGAGTCGCCATAGTGCACTCGCAGGAGTCCGGTCAAAGTTGACCGTTGACCGTTGACCAGAGTTGACCAGCGTTGACTTCTTAGGGGTAGTCAACCTTAGTGTAAAGAGTGTTAATTAGAGACATATGATTTTATAGGAGGATTATAGCTCGGAGGATCGAGCACGAGGGATTTCAGGATTGTGAGTCATCGAGATACGCGAGGTGAGTCTTCTCACTATACTTTACCTTGAGTAGGTAATCAGGGTTATGTGTCAGAGTATATGTATGTTAGGTGTATGCTATGTGTTGTACTGCATGATGTCTATGTGATTTATGTTGTGCATGTTTATAGAGTTGGAACCGGAAGGTTCCCAGAGTTAGAACCTGAGGGTTCACAGAGCTTGGGTGCACGGACCCACAGAGTTATAGCCTCGAGTGGCTAATATATGTATGTGTGTTTATGTGGTATTTTGGGGAACTCACTAAGCTTTGTGCTTACAGTGTTAGTGTTGTTGTTTCAGGTTCTAGCGATGACCGTGGGAAGGCGCCGGCTTGATCTGTACACACGCATGGGATTTTTGATATACATTGATCTTGGGATTTTGTATAATGTGAATTGAGATTTAAACTTGATGTTTTTATGAAAAGTTAATGAGATATGTATTTATAAATTGTGAAAAATTATTTTGAAATTTACGGTGTTACAAGTTGGTATCAGAGCCTTGGTTTGAGGGATTCGAGTACACCTTCGGGCGAGGATTTGAGAAGTATTTTCAAAAAAAAAGAGAAGTATAAAAGATTTTGAAAATGCAGAGCAGAGTTGTGTGTACGATCAGTCCGAGCCCGAATGGTGATTTCCCAAAATACCCTTATGTTATGTGATATTGATACTGATATGATGTATTCGCATGCTAGAGTAGGCTAGGTATTCCTATTAGGACTAGATTGGCCTGATTTGTGATGCCTTAGCCTAGGAAGAGGTGAGCTGCTAAGAGAGGCTTGAGAGTGAGTAGGTAGCAGCAAGGGGCTTATGAGAGATCTATTAGTGGGAGGTCTATGCATGATAGAGTACTTGGAAATTGGGATCTGAAGAGGAGGACTTGGGGTGTATTCTGATACGGTGTGGACGGAGCGGTGTACAGCCCAAGTAAGAATCTTTGGAATACCAAGAATCAAGGAGGAAAGAGTTGTCGAGTGTGAGTATGCTCGTAAGGGTTCTAATTTATCGTATGTTGTATTTCAGAGGTAGATCATGGTGAGGACACGCTTGATGCCCGAGAGCAGTGGTACCAGTGATGAGGAGATCCACCGGATCATTCATGAGGAGGTGGCTGCGGCCATCAGGGCAGATATACCAGAGATGTTTGGGTCTATAAAGACCACACTGATTGAGACGTTTGACGAGCATTATGCCGCTCTTTCTGAGGCTGCTGTTGCAGCGGCTACCGCAGCAATTGCTGCTGTGAGGCCGCAAGGTGGTGATGCGTTGCTGTTCCGGGAGTTCAGCAACACAAAACCACCAGAGTTTGATGGGACCCAGGATCCGGTGGCAGCGATGAGGTGGATATCTGATATTGAGGGGTGCTTCTTCACTTGCTCATCTCCTGAGCATTTGAAGGTTCGGTTCGCGTTGAACCAGCTTCGCTTGGGAGCGAAGGACTGGTGGAAGTTTGTGACAGCGCATTATACGCCTGCTGAGCTTGCGGCAGTGACCTGGGAGAGGTTCACTGTCATGTTCCGAGATGAGTACGTTCCCCAGGTGGAGAGGGAGCGTTTGGCACAGGAGTTTCTGACCCTCAAGCAGGGTACTGAGTCGGTTACAGCGATCACGAGGATGTTTCATGAGAGGGTGATGTTCTGCCCTGAGCACGTGTCCACTGAGCAGACACGTATGAGCCGTTATTTGAGCGTTTTGAGGCGGGATATTCGGGAGTTCGCGGCGAAATCCTCGTACCGGACATTTGCTGAGCTTCAGGAAAATGCCCGGAAGAGGGAGATCGAGCTAGAGACTCAGGCTAGGGAGGATGCGGAGTCTCAGGGGAGGGATCGGCGACCGGCACAGTCTCAGCCGGCAGCCAAGCGGGCCAAGCCCGCTGATCCCAAACCAGGGAGCCAAAAGGGCCGCACTTGTGGGAAGTGTGGCAAGGGTCATGATGGAGTCTGCTGAGCGGGATCTTGCTACAAATGTGGCAAGGAGGGGCATATGGCCAAGGATTGCCCTAAGGGGTTTGCAGTGTGCTTCCACTGCAATCAGACCGGACACCGGAAGGCCGAGTGTCCGCAGCTGCGTGGGTCATCTCAGGGATCACCTCAGGGATCTACCCCTGCCGCCATCAGAGCTACAGAGAGTCGGCCAGTAAAGGCCGCGGCGCCGAGGGCACGAGGGAGAGCCTTTCAGCTGACCGCGGAGGAGGTCCGCGCAGCGCCCAATGTCGTGGCTGGTATGTGTTCTTTCATATATTTATTTTGATGTTGAGATATTATGCTTATGTTATGTTATGCGTAGGTACCTTTCTTGTGAATTCTGTACCTGCCTTGGTGTTATTTGATTCGGGTGCGAGTCGGTCTTTTGTATCTTTGGCTTTTAGTCAGCATATCAGTGTTAGTCGTGAGGCGTTGAGTCGGCCTCTGAGAGTTTCCATAGCTAATGAGAGGGTGATATATGCCACGGAGGTTCTCCGAGGTTGCGTAGTTGAGATATTCGGTGTTGATTTCCCGATTGATCTGATTCCTATTGCTATGGGTGATGTCTGTGTCATTGTGGGCATGGATTGGTTGAGCAGATTCGGTGCGGTCATCGACTGCGAACGACAGCTGGTGACGATACGAGACCCTAGTGGGGGAGTTCTTTCGGTGTACGGCGAGGGTACACGTTCAGGATCAGCGTTTTGTTCGGCCGCTAGGGCGAGACAGTGTCTACAGCAGGGCTGTAAGGGTTTTGTGGCGTATGTGATGGATACGCGGGTGATTTCCGAGAGGCCGAGTTCAGTGGAGGAGGTTCCCGTAGTGCGTGAGTTCCCGGATGTATTTCTTGAGGAGTTGTCGGGTGTGCCTCCTGTGAGGAAAGTAGAGTTCAGTATCGATTTGGTTCCGGGGGTTGCGCCTATCTCTAAGGTGCCTTATCGCCTTGCACCTCCAGAGATGCAAGATTTATCCTCACAGCTTCAGGAGCTGCTGGGGAAGGGGTTTATTCGGCCGAGCAGCTCGCCGTGGGGAGCACATATCCTATTCGTCAAGAAGAAGGATGGTTCACACCGGATGTGCATTGATTACCGGGAGTTGAACAAGCTGACGGTCAAGAACCGTTACCCATTGCCGAGGATCGATGATTTTTTCGATCAGTTGCAGGGAGCATCTTGGTTTTCCAAGATCGATTTGAGATCGGGATATCATCAGGTGAGAGTGCGGGATGAGGACGTCCAGAAGACAGCGTTCAGGACGCGTTATGGGCATTATGAGTTTGTGGTGATGCCTTTTGGGCTCACCAATGCCCCGGCAGTGTTCATGGATCTCATGAACCGAGTGTGTAGGCCGATGCTGGATCGGTCGGTGATTGTGTTTATCGACGACATTCTGGTATATTCGAAATCTAGAGAGCAGCATGACGAGCATCTGAGAGAGGTTCTTGGAGTTCTGAGATCGGAGAGGCTCTATGCCAAATTCTCCAAGTGTGATTTCTGGTTGCGGGAGGTTCAGTTCTTAGGACATCTCGTTAACCAGGAAGGGATTTTGGTCGATCCGGCCAAGGTGGAGGCAGTGATGAGTTGGGAGGTGCCGAAGTCACCCTCCGAGATCAGGAGTTTCCTAGGGTTGGCAGGGTATTATCGGAGATTTATCAAGGATTTCTCCAAGATCGCAGTGCCACTCACCAGATTGACACGGAAGGGTGTTGCTTTTTCATGGGGCCCCGAGCAGCAGGCCTCCTTTGAGACACTTCGCCAGAGGTTGTGCGAAGCCTCGGTGTTAGCTCTTCCGGAAGGGATGGAGGACTTTGTGGTATTCTGTGATGCATCGATTTTGGGATTGGGAGCGGTGCTGATGCAGAGAGGGCATGTGATAGCATATGCATCGAGGCAGCTGAAGCCTCATGAGACGAGATATCCCACCCATGATCTAGAGTTGGGGGCAGTGGTGTTCGCCCTCAAGATTTGGCGTCACTACTTGTATGGGGTTCGGTGTACGATATACACGCCCCATAAGAGTCTGAAGTATTTGATGGATCAGCCCAACCTAAATATGCGTCAGAGAAGGTGGTTGGATGTGGTCAAGGATTATGATTGTGAGATCCTGTACCACCCAGGCAAGGCTAATGTGGTAGCCGATGCGTTGAGCCGCAGGGTGGAGAGCACTCCACTGCGGGATGTGTGTTTGAGATTGACCGTGATAGCTCCGGTATTGGACGCCATTCGTAGGGCACAGGCCGAGGCTGTGCAACCTGAGATGCAGAAGAGGGAACGGGTTGTTGGTTTGGTTTCAGAGTTCGTGACCGATGGTCGGGGTCTTATGACATTTCAGGGGCGTATCTGGGTACCGTTTGTGGGAGGAACGCGTACCACTTTGATGGAGGAGGCTCATCGGTCGAAATTTTCGATCCATCCAGGGGCCACTAAGATGTATTTGGATTTGAGAAAGGAGTATTGGTGGCCCTGTATGAAGAGGGACGTCGCATGGTTTGTTGAGAGGTGCTTGACCTGCCGTAGGGTTAAGGCCGAGCACCAGAGGCCGCATGGCAAGTTGCAGCCATTGGAGATTCCCGAGTGGAAGTGGGAACAGATCACTATGGATTTCATCACCAAATTGCCGAGGACTGCCAGAGGAGTTGATGCAATTTGGGTGATTGTGGACAGGTTGACGAAGAGCGCTCACTTCCTTGCCATTAGTGAGAGTTCTTCGGCAGAGAAATTGGCGGAGGTGTATGTGAGGGAAGTGGTATCTCGGCATGGGGTGCCGATCTCGACTGTTTCGGACCGTGATGTGCGTTTCACTTCCAAGTTCTGGAAGAAATTTCATGAGGAGTTGGGTACTAGACTGCATTTTAGTACCGCATATCATCCCCAGACAGACGGTCAGAGTGAGCGGACGATTTAGACGCTTGAGGACATGCTCCGAGCATGTGTGTTGGATTTCGGGGGTAGCTGGGATGCGTATTTACCCTTGGCAGAGTTTTCCTATAACAACAGCCATCATTTGAGCATTGGTATGCCGCCCTTTGAGCTGTTGTATGGGAGGAGGTGTCGGACCCCCAATTTGTTGGGGAGAGGTTGGTCAGCGAGTGATGGGCAGTACAGAGATCGTGCTTCAGACGACAGAGCAGATTCAGCAGGTCAGACAGAGGTTGTTGACCGCTCAGAGCCGACAGAAGAGTTATGCAGACAGACGCCGGTCCGAGCTTGAGTTCCAGGTCGGCGACTTCGTTCTCCTGAAGGTCTCTCCTTGGAAAGGAGTGATTCGATTCAGGAAGAGGGGCAAGTTGGGGCCCCGGTATATTGGTCCATTTCGTGTGGTTGCGAGGGTAGGCCGGGTAGCTTATCGTTTGCAGTTGCCAGCAGAGTTGGGGCAGATTCACGACACTTTTCATGTGTCGCAGTTGAGGAAGTGTATAGCCGACGAGTCGGCAGTGGTTCCATTAGAGGATATTTAGGTGGATGCGAGCCTGAATTATGCCGAGAGGCCAGTGGCCATCAGAGATCGAAAGATCAAGGTTCTGAGGAACAAGGAGGTACCTCTGGTGTTGGTTCAGTGGCAACATCGGGAGGGATCAGAGATGACCTGGGAGCCAGAGCGTGAGATGCGTGAGCAGCATCCGGAGCTATTTTCAGAGCGAGACTTCGAGGGCGAAGTCTAGTTCTAGTGGGGGAGAGTTCTAACAACCCGGATTTCCAGGTATCTTTTATGTTTATGTTTTTGGTGTTTTGAGAGGGGACTCGGCGAGTTGGAGCTCAGACTCGCCGAGTAGGATCGCGGTTCTGGTCCCGGGTTCGCGCCTGGACTCGGCGAGTCCAGGGTATGGACCCGGCGAGTCTGCGCTGTTTAATGAAACCCTAATTTCTCGGGTTTGGGACCTATTTAAAGGGTCTTATGGCCGTCATTTGTGCTCACCAGTCCCTTGAGTGAAACCCTAATCGAGTGTGAGCGTTTGGAGCAAAGTAGGAGGCCATTATTGATCTTGGAGGTGTCATCTTGCAAGGGAAAGGGAGGATCAGCTAAGGGGAAAGCAAGGGGAGCCATTTTCTGAGAGTTTGGAGTCCAGAGCATCACTATTGTGGTAATATCTTCAATCTATCCTCTTCTATGTTGATGTTTATTTGATTTAGGGTTTATTGAACCCTTTTGTGGCTAGATCTAGAGCCCCCTTGGCCCCTTAAGCGATTTAGACCATAGATCTGGACCCTTGGAGGTCCAGAGTGTCCCTTTGTCCAAGCTTTCTGTGAATCAATGGAGGTTTTGGATTGGAATCCTTATACCTTGGGTCAAAATGCTATTTATGAGCCATGGGGTGTGTTGTGAACACCAAGATAAGGGCTTTACGTAATGAATCAGTCTAGGAAGGTTAGATCTATGAATTGTTGGAGCAGATCTGATCTTAGAAGCGAGTTTGAGTGATTGCATGGCATGGACTCGCTGAGTCCGATGAGCAAACTCGGCGAGTAGCTTGAAGATTGCCCTTAGATCGGCCAGTGAGTGGTCCAGTCGAGTCATAGGTTGACTCAGTGAGTCAGGACGAGTTAGAGAGGGTGGTCAGGTGGACTGAGTCGAGCTGGGACTCGCCGAGTTGTTCTTGAGACTCGGCGAGTTGAGTCGGGGTGGCCCCGCGATTCTTCCAGGTGGAACTCGTCGAGTCAGGGGGAGTACTCGACGTGTCAAGAGGGAATTCCGGAGAGGTTGGTGAAAATGTCTAGACTCGCCGAGTCGCCATAGTGCACTCGCCGAGTCCGGTCAAAGTTGACCGTTGACCGTTGACCGTTGACCAAAGTTGACCAGTGTTGACTTCTTAGGGGTAGTCAACCTTAGTGTAAAGAGTGTTAATTAGAGACATATGATGTTATAGGAGGATTATAGCTCGGAGGATCGAGCACGAGGGATTTCAGGATTGTGAGTCATCGAGATACGCGAGGTGAGTCTTCTCACTATACTTTACCTTGAGTAGGTAATCAGAGTTATGTGTCAGAGTATATGTATGTTATGTGTATGCTATGTGTTGTACTGCATGATGTCTATGTGATTTATGTTGTGCATGTTTATAGAGTTGGAACCGGAAGGTTCCCAGAGTTAGAACCTGAGGGTTCACAGAGCTTGGGTGCACGGACCCACAGAGTTATAGCCTCGAGTGGCTAATATATGTATGTGTGTTTATGTGGTATTTTGGGGAACTCACTAAGCTTTGTGCTTACAGTGTTAGTGTTGTTGTTTCAGGTACTAGCGATGACCGTGGGAAGGCGTCGGCTTGATCTGTACACACGCATGGGATTTTTGATATACATTGATCTTGGGATTTTGTATAATGTGAATTGAGATTTAAACTTGATGTTTTTATGGAAAGTTAATGAGATATGTATTTATAAATTGTGAAAAATTATTTTCAAATTTACGGTGTTACAAGTTGGTATCAGAGCCTTGGTTTGAGGGATTCGAGTACACCTTCGGGCGTATTTGAACTCAAACTGAAGATTTGAGAAGTATTTTCAAAAAAAAAGAGAAGTATAAAAGATTTTGAAAATGCAGAGCAGAGTTGTGTGTACGATCAGTCCGCGCCCGAACGGTGATTTCCCAAAATACCCTTATGTTATGTGATATTGATACTGATATGATGTATTCGCATGCTAGAGTAGGCTAGGTATTTAGGACTAGATTGGCCTGATTTGTGATGCCTTAGCCTAGGAAGAGGTGAGCTGCTATGAGAGGCTTAAGAGTGAGTAGGTAGCAGCAAGGGGCTTATGAGAGATCTATTAGTGGGAGGTCTATGCATGATAGAGTACTTGGAAATTGGGATCCGAATAGGAGGACTTGGGGTGTATTCTGATACGGTGTGGACAGTAGTATTGGGCCCGTACTACTGAAAGCACCGGAGCGGTATACAGCCCAAGTAAGAATCTTTGGAATACCAAGAATCAAGGAGGAAAGAGTTGTCGAGTGTGAGTATGCTCATAAGGGTTCTAATTTACCGTATGTTGTATTTCAGAGGTAGATCATGGTGAGGACACGCTTGATGCCCGAGAGCAGTGGTACCAGTGATGAGGAGATCCGCCGGATCATTCATGAGGAGGTGGCTGCGGCCATCAGGGCAGAGATACCAGAGATGTTTGGGTCTATAAAGACCACGCTGATTGAGACGTTTGACGAGCATTATGCCGCTCTTTCTGAGGCTGCTGTTGCAGCGGCTACCGTAGCGATTGCTGCTGCGAGGCCGCAAGGTGGTGATGCGTTGCTGTTCCGGGAGTTCAGCAACACAAAACCACCAGAGTTTGATGGGACCCAGGATCCGGTGGCAGCGATGAGGTGGATATCTGATATTGAGGGGTGCTTCTTCACTTGCTCATCTCCTGAGCATTTGAAGGTTCGGTTCGCGTTGAACCAGCTTCGCTTGGGAGCGAAGGACTGGTGGAAGTTTGTGACAGCGCATTATACGCCTGCTGAGCTTGCTGCAGTGACCTGGGAGAGGTTCACTGTCATGTTCCGAGATGAGTACGTTCCCCAGGTGGAGAGGGAGCGTTTGGCACAGGAGTTTCTGACCCTCAAGCAGGGTACTGAGTCGGTTACAGCGTTCACGAGGATGTTTCATGAGAGGGCGACGTTCTGCCCTGAGCACGTGTCCACTGAGCAGGCACGTATGAGCCGTTATTTGAGCGTTTTGAGGTGGGATATTCGGGAGTTCGCGGCGAACTCCTCGTACCGGGCATTTGCTGAGCTTCAGGCAAATGCCCGGAAGAGGGAGATCGAGCTAGAGACTCAGGCTAGGGAGGATGCAGAGTCTCAGGGGAGGGATCGGCGACCGGCACAGTCTCAGCCGGCAGCCAAGCGGGCCAAGCCCGCTAATCCCAAACCAGGGAGCCAGAAGGGCCGCACTTGTGGGAAGTGTGGCAAGGGTCATGATGGAGTCTGCCGAGCGGGATCTTGCTACAAATGTGGCAAGGAGGGGCATATAGCCAAGGATCGCCCCAAGGGGTTTGCAGTGTGCTTCCACTACAATCAGACCGGACACCGGAAGGCCGAGTGTCCGCAGCTGCGAGGGTCATCTCAGGGATCACCTCAGGGATCTACCCCTGCCGCCATCAGAGCTACAGAGATTCTGCCAGTAAAGGCCGCGACGCCGAGGGCACGAGGGAGAGCCTTTCAGCTGACCGCGGAGGAGGTCCGCGCAGCGCCCAATGTCGTGGCTGGTATGTGTTCTTTCATATATTTATTTTGATGTTGAGATATTATGCTTATGTTATGTTATGCGTAGGTACTTTTCTTGTGAATTCTGTACCTGCCTTGGTGTTATTTGACTCGGGTGCGAGTCGGTCTTTTGTATCTTTGGCTTTTAGTCAGCATACCAGTGTTAGTCGTGAGGCGTTGAGTCGGCCTCTGAGAGTTTCCATAGCTGATGAGAGGGTGATATATGCCACGGAGGTTCTCCGAGGTTGCGTAGTTGAGATATTCGGTGTTGAGTTCCCGATTGATCTGATTCCTATTGCTATGGGTGATGTCTGTGTCATTGTGGGCATGGATTGGTTGAGCAGATTCGGTGCGGTCATCGACTGCGAGCGACAGCTGGTGACGATACGAGACCCTAGTGGGGGAGTTCTTTTGGTATACGGCGAGGGTACACGTTCAGGATCAGCGTTTTGTTCGGCCGCTAGGGCAAGACAGTGTCTACAGCACGGCTGTAAGGGTTTGGTGGCGTATGTGATGGATACGCGGGTGATTTCCAAGAGGCCGAGTTCAGTGGAGGAGGTTCCGGTAGTGCGTGAGTTCCCGAATGTATTTCTCGAGGAGTTGTCGGGTGTGCCTCCTGTGAGGCAAGTAGAGTTCAGTATCGATTTGGTTCCGGGGGCTGCGCCTATCGCTAAGGTACCTTATCGCCTTGCACCTCCAGAGATGCAAGAGTTATCCTCACAGCTTCAGGAGCTGCTGGGGATGGCGTTTATTTGGCCGAGCAGCTCGCCGTGGGGAGCACATATCCTATTCGTCAAGAAGAAGGATGGTTCACACCGGATGTGCATTGATTACCGGGAGTTGAACAAGCTGACGGTCAAGAACCGTTACCCATTGCCGAGGATCGATGATTTTTTCGATCAGTTGCAGGGAGCATCTTGGTTTTCCAAGATCGATTTGAGATCGGGATATCATCAGGTGAGAGTGCGGGATGAGGACGTCCAGAAGACAGCGTTCAGGACGCGTTATGGGCATTATGAGTTTGTGGTGATGCCTTTTGGGCTCACCAATGCCTCGGCAGTGTTCATGGATCTCATGAACCGAGTGTGTAGGCCGATGCTGGATCGGTCGGTGATTGTGTTTATCGACGACATTCTGGTATATTCGAAATCTAGAGAGGAGCATGAGGAGCATCTGAGAGAGGTTCTTGGAGTTCTGAGATCGGAGAGGCTCTATGCCAGATTCTCCAAGTGTGATTTCTGGTTGCGGGAGGTTCAGTTCTTAGGACATCTCGTTAACCAGGAAGGGATTTTGGTCGATCCGGCCAAGGTGGAGGCAGTGATGAGTTGGGAGGTGCCGAAGTCACCCTCCGAGATCAGGAGTTTCCTAGGGTTGGCAGGGTATTATCGGAGATTTATCAAGGATTTCTCCAAGATCGCAGTGCCACTCACCAGATTGACCCGGAAGGGTGTTGCTTTTCATGGGGCCCCGAGCAGCAGGCCTCCTTTGAGACACTTCGCCAGAGGTTGTGCGAAGCCTCGGTGTTAGCTCTTCCGGAAGGAATGGAGGACTTTGTGGTATTCTGTGATGCATCGATTTTGGGATTGGGAGCGGTGCTGATGCAGAGAGGGCATGTGATAGCATATGCATCGAGGCAGCTGAAGCCTCATGAGACGAGATTTCCCACCCATGATCTAGAGTTGGGGGAAGTGGTGTTCGCCCTCAAGATTTGGCGTCACTACTTGTATGGGGTTCGGTGTACGATATACACGGACCATAAGAGTCTGAAGTATTTGATGGATCAGCCCAGCCTAAATATGCGTCAGAGAAGGTGGTTGGATGTGGTCAAGGATTATGATTGTGAGATCCTGTACCACCCAGGCAAGGCTAATGTGGTAGCCGATGCGTTGAGCCGCAGGGCGGAGAGCACTCCACTGCGGGATGTGTGTTTGAGATTGACCGTGATAGCTCCGGTATTAGACACCATTCGCGGGGCACAGGCCGAGGCTGTGCAACCTCAGATGCAGAAGAGGGAACGGGTTGTTGGTTTGGTTTCAGAGTTTGTGACCGATGGTCGGGGTCTTATGACATTTTAGGGGTGTATCTGGGTACCGTTTGTGGGAGGAACGCGTACCACTTTGATGGAGGAGGCTCATCGGTCGAAATTTTCGATCCATCCAGGGGCCACTAAGATGTATTTGGATTTGAGAAAGGAGTATTGGTGGCCCTGTATGAAGAGGGACGTCGCATGGTTTGTTGAGAGGTGCTTGACCTGCCGTAGGGTTAAGGCCGAGCACCAGAGGCCGCATGGCAAGTTGCAGCCATTGGAGATTCCCGAGTGGAAGTGGGAACAGATCACTATGGATTTCATCACCAAATTGCCGAGGACTGCCAGAGGAGTTGATGCAATTTGGGTGATTGTGGACAGGTTGACGAAGAGCGCTCACTTCCTTGCCATTAGTGAGAGTTCTTCAGCAGAGAAATTGGCGGAGGTGTATGTGAGGGAAGTGGTATCTCGGCATGGGGTGCCGATCTCGATTGTTTCGGACCGTAATGTGCGTTTCACTTCCAAGTTCTGGAAGAAATTTCATGAGGAGTTGGGTACTAGACTGCATTTTAGTACCGCATATCATCCCCAGACAGACGCTCAGAGTGAGCGGACGATTCAGACGCTTGAGGACATGCTCCGAGCATGTGTGTTGGATTTCGGGGGTAGCTGGGATGCGTATTTACCCTTGGCAGAGTTTTCCTACAACAACGGCCATCATTCGAGCATTGGTATGCCGCCCTTTGAGCTGTTGTATGGGAGGAGGTGTCGGACCCCCAATTTGTTGGGGAGAGGTTGGTCAGCGAGTGATGGGCAGTACAGAGATCGTGCTTCAGACGACAGAGCAGATTCAGCAGGTCAGACAGAGGCTGTTGACCGCTCAGAGCCGACAGAAGAGTTATGCAGACAGACGCCGGTCCGAGCTTCAGTTCTAGGTCGGCGACTTCGTTCTCCTGAAGGTCTCTCCTTGGAAAGGAGTGATTCGATTCAGGAAGAGGGGCAAGTTGGGGCCCCGGTATATTGGTCCATTTCGTGTGGTTGCGAGGGTAGGCCGGGTAGCTTATCGTTTGGAGTTGCCAGCAGAGTTGGGGCAGATTCACGACACTTTTTATGTGTCGCAGTTGAGGAAGTGTATAGCCGACGAGTCGGCAGTGGTTCCATTAGAGGATATTCAGGTGGATGCGAGCCTGAATTATGCCGAGAGGCCAGTGGCCATCAGAGATCGGAAGATCAAGGTTCTGAGGAACAAGGAGGTACCTCTGGTGTTGGTTCAGTGGCAACATCGGGAGGGATCAGAGATGACTTGGGAGCCAGAGCGTGAGATGCGTGAGCAGCATCCGGAGCTATTTTCAGAGCGAGACTTCAAGGGCGAAGTCTAGTTCTAGTGGGGGAGAGTTGTAACAGCCCGGATTTCCAGGTATCTTTTATGTTTATGTTTTTGGTGTTTTGAGAGGGGACTCGGCGAGTTGGAGCTCAGACTCGCCGAGTAGGATCGCGGTTCTGGTCGTGGATTTGCGCCTGGACTCGGCGAGTCCAGGGTATGGACTCGACGAGTCTGCGCTGTTTAATGAAACCCTAATTTCTCGGGTTTGGGACCTATTTAAAGGGTCTTATGGCCGTCATTTGTGCTCACCAGTCCCTTGAGTGAAACCCTAATCGAGTGTGAGCGTTTGGAGCAAAGTAGGAGGCCATTATTGATCTTGGAGGTGTCATCTTGCAAGGGAAAGGGAGGATCAGCTAAGGGGAAAGCAAAGGGAGCCATTTTCTGAGAGTTTGGAGTCCAGAGCATCACTATTGTGGTAATATCTTCTAGCTATCCTCTTCAATGTTGATGTTTATTTGATTTAGGGTTTATTGAACCCTTTTGTGGCTAGATCTAGAGCCCCCTTGGCCCCTTAAGCGATTTAGATCATAGATCTGGACCCTTGGAGGTCCAGAGTGTCCCTTTGTCTAAGCTTTCTGTGAATCAATGGAGGTTTTGGATTGGAATCCTTATACCTTGGGTCAAAATGCTATTTATGAGCCATGGGGTGTGTTGTGAACACCAAGATAAGGGCTTTACGTGATGAATCAGTCTAGGAAGGCCAGATCTATGAATTGTTGGAGCACATCTGACCTTAGAAGCGAGTTTGAGTGATTGCATGGCATGGACTCGCCGAGTCCGATGAGCAGACTCGGCGAGTAGCTTGAAGATTGCCCTTAGATCGGCCAGTGAGTGGTCCAGTCGAGTCATAGGTTGACTCAGTGAGTCAGGACGAGTTAGAGAGGGTGGTCAGGTGGACTGAGTCGAGCTGGGACTCGCCGAGTTGTTCTTGAGACTCGGCGAGTTGAGTCGGGGTGGCCCTGCGATTCTTCCAGGTGGAACTCGTCGAGTCAGGGGGAGTACTCGAGGTGTCAAGAGGGAATTCCGGAGAGGTTGGTGAAAACGTCTAGACTCGCCGAGTCGCCATAGTGCACTCGCCGAGTCCGGTCAAAGTTGACCGTTGACCGTTGACCAGAGTTGACCAGTGTTGACTTCTTATGGGTAGTCAACCTTAGTGTAAAGAGTGTTAATTAGAGACATATGATGTTATAGGAGGATTATAGCTCGGAGGATCGAGCACGAGGATTGTGAGTCATCGAGATACGCGAGGTGAGTCTTCTCACTATACTTTACCTTGAGTAGGTAATCAGAGTTATGTGTCAGAGTATATGTATGTTATGTGTATGCTATGTGTTGTACTGCATGATGTCTATGTGATTTATGTTGTGCATGTTTATAGAGTTGGAACCGGAAGGTTCCCAGAGTTAGAACCTGAGGGTTCACAGAGCTTGGGTGCACGGACCCACAGAGTTATAGCCTCGAGTGGCTAATATATGTATGTGTGTTTATGTGGTATTTTGGGGAACTCACTAAGCTTTGTGCTTACAGTGTTCGTGTTGTTGTTTCAGGTACTAGCGATGACCGTGGGAAGGCGCCGGCTTGATCTGTACACACGCATGGGATTTTTGATATACATTGATCTTGGGATTTTATATAATGTGAATTGAGATTTAAACTTGATGTTTTTATGGAAAGTTAATGAGATATGTATTTATAAATTGTGAAAAATTATTTTGAAATTTACGGTGTTACAAGTTGGTATCAGTGCCTTGGTTTGAGGGATTCGAGTACACCTTCGGGCGTATTTGAACTCAAACTGAGGATTTGAGAAGTATTTTAAAAAAAAGAGAAGTATAAAAGATTTTGAAAATGCAGAGCAGAGTTGTGTGTACGATCAGTCCGCGCCCGAACGGTGATTTCCCAAAATACCCTTATGTTATGTGATATTGATACTGATATGATGTATTCGCATGCTAGAGTAGGCTAGGTATTCCTATTAGGACTAGATTGGCCTGATTTGTGATGCCTTAGCCTAGGAAGAGGTGAGCTGCTATGAGAGGCTTGAGAGTGAGTAGGTAGCAACAAGGGGCTTATGAGAGATCTATTAGTGGGAGGTCTATGCATGATAGAGTACTTGGAAATTGGGATCCGAAGAGGAGGACTTGGGGTGTATTCTGATACGGTGTGGACAGTAGTATTGGGCCCGTACTACTGAAAGCACCGGAGCGGTGTACAGCCCAAGTAAGAATCTTTGGAATACCAAGAATCAAGGAGGAAAGAGTTGTCGAGTGTGAGTATGCTCGTAAGGGTTCTAATTTATCGTATGTTGTATTTCAGAGGTAGATCATGGTGAGGACACGCTTGATGCCCGAGAGCAGTGGTACCAGTGATGAAGAGATCCACCGGATCATTCATGAGGAGGTGGCTGCGGCCATCAGGGCAGAGATACCAGAGATGTTTGGGTCTATAAAGACCACGCTGATTGAGACGTTTGACGAGCATTATGCCGCTCTTTCTGAGGCTGCTGTTGCAGCGGCTA
Source organism: Lactuca sativa (assembly GCF_002870075.4). Lineage (NCBI taxonomy): Eukaryota > Viridiplantae > Streptophyta > Magnoliopsida > Asterales > Asteraceae > Lactuca > Lactuca sativa. The sequence continues at coordinate 163,311,802 of NC_056623.2, read as the reverse complement.
CCGCAGCGATTGCTGCTGTGAGGCCGCAAGGTGGTGAAGCGTTGCTGTTCCGGGAGTTCAGCAACACAAAACCACCAGAGTTTGATGGGACCCAGGATCCGGTGGCAGCGATGAGATGGATATCTGATATTGAGGGGTGCTTCTTCACTTGCTCATCTCCTAAGCATTTGAAGGTTCGGTTCGCGTTGAACCAGCTTCGCTTGGGAGCGAAGGACTGGTGGAACTTTGTGACAACGCATTATACGCCTGCTGAGCTTGCGGCAGTGACCTGGGAGAGGTTCACTGTCATGTTCCGAGATGAGTACATTCCCCAGGTGGAGAGGGAGCGTTTGGCACAGGAGTTTCTGACCCTCAAGCAGGGTACTGAGTCGGTTACAACGATCACGAGGATGTTTCATGAGAGGGCGATGTTCTGCCCTGAGCAAGTGTCCACTGAGCAGGCACGTATGAGCCGTTATTTGAGCGTTTTGAGGCGGGATATTCGGGAGTTCGCGGCGAACTCCTCGTACCGGACATTTGCTGAGCTTCAGGCAAATGCCCGGAAGAGGGAGATCGAGCTAGAGACTCAGGCTAGGGAGGATGCGGAGTCTCAGGGGAGGGATCGGCGACCGGCACAGTCTCAGCCGGCAGCCAAGCGGGCCAAGCCCGCTGATCCCAAACCAGGGAGCCAGAAGGGCCGCACTTGTGGGAAGTGTGGCAAGGGTCATGATGGAGTCTGCCGAGCGGGATCTTGCTACAAATGTGGCAAGGAGGGGCATATGGCCAAGGATTGCCCCAAGGGGTTTGCAGTGTGCTTCCACTGCAATCAGACCGGACACCGGAAGGCTGAGTGTCCGTAGCTGCGAGGGTCATCTCAGGGATCACCTCAGGGATCTGCCCCTGCTGCCATCAGAGCTACAGATAGTCGGCCAGTAAAGGCCGCGGCGCCGAGGGCACTAGGGAGAGCCTTTCAGCTGACCGCGGAGGAGGTCCGCGCAGCGCCTAATGTCGTGGCTGGTATGTGTTCTTTCATATATTTATTTTGATGTTGAGATATTAAGCTTATGTTATGTTATGCGTAGGTACTTTTCTTGTGAATTCTGTACCTGCCTTGGTGTTATTTGACTCGGGTGCGAGTCGGTCTATTGTATCTTTGGCTTTTAGTCAGCATATCAGTGTTACTCGTGAGGCGTTGAGTCGACCTCTGAGAGTTTCCATAGCTGATGAGAGGGTGATATATCCCACCCATGATCTAGAGTTGGGGGCAGTGGTGTTCGCCCTCAAGATTTGGCGTCACTACTTGTATGGGGTTCGGTGTACGATATACACGGACCATAAGAGTCTGAAGTATTTGATGGATCGGCCCAACCTAAATATGCGTCAGAGAAGGTGGTTGGATGTGGTCAAGGATTATGATTGTGAGATCCTGTACCACCCAGGAAAGGCAAATGTGGTAGCCGATGCGTTGAGCCGCAGGGCGGAGAGCACTCCACTGCGGGATGTCTGTTTGAGATTGACCGTGATAGCTCCGGTATTGGATGCCATTCGCGGGGCACAGGCCGAGGCTGTGCAACCTGAGATGCAGAAGAGGGAACGGGTTGTTGGTTTGGTTTCAGAGTTCGTGACCGATGGTCGGGGTCTTATGACATTTCAGGGGCGTATCTGGGTATCGTTTGTGGGAGGAACGCGTACCACTTTGATGGAGGCGGCTCATCGGTCGAAATTTTCGATCCATCCAGGGGCCACTAAGATGTATTTGGATTTGAGAAAAGAGTATTGGTGGCCCTGTATGAAGAGGGACGTCGCATGGTTTGTTGAGAGGTGCTTGACCTGCCGTAGGGTTAAGGCCGAGCACCAGAGGCCGCATGGCAAGTTGCAGCCATTGGAGATTCCCGAGTGGAAGTGGGAACAAATCACTATGGATTTCATCACCAAATTGCCGAGGACTGCCAGAGGAGTTGATGCAATTTGGGTGATTGTGGACAGGTTGACGAAGAGCGCTCACTTCCTTGCCATTAGTGAGAGTTCTTCAGCAGAGAAATTGGCGGAGGTGTATGTGAGGGAAGTGGTATCTCGGCATGGGGTGCCGATCTCGATTTGTTTCGGACCGTGATGTGCGTTTCACTTCCAAGTTCTGGAAGAAATTTCATGAGGAGTTGGGTACTAGACTGCATTTTAGTACCGCATATCATCCCCAGACAGACGGTCAGAGTGAGCGGACGATTCAGACGCTTGAGGACATGCTCCGAGCATGTGTGTTGGATTTCGGGGGTAGCTGGGATGCGTATTTACCCTTGGCAGAGTTTTCCTACAACAACAGCCATCATTCGAGCATTGGTATGCCGCCCTTTGAGCTGTTGTATGGGAGGAGGTGTCGGACCCCTAATTTGTTGGGGAGAGGTTGGTCAGCGAGTGATGGGCAGTACAGAGATCGTGCTTCAGACGACAGAGCAGATTCAGCAGGTCAGTCAGAGGCTTTTGACCGCTCAGAGCCGACAGAAGAGTTATGCAGACAGACGCCGGTCCGAGCTTGAGTTCCAGGTCGGCGACTTCGTTCTCCTGAAGGTCTCTCCTTTGAAAGGAGTGATTCGATTCAGGAAGAGGGGCAAGTTGGGGCCCCGGTATATTGGTCCATTTCGTGTGGTTGCGAGGGTAGGCCGGGTAGCTTATCGTTTGGAGTTGCCAGCAGAGTTGGGGCAGATTCACGACACTTTTCATGTGTCGCAGTTGAGGAAGTGTATAGCCGACGAGTCGGCAGTGGTTCCATTAGAGGATATTCAGGTGGATGCGAGCCTGAATTATGCCGAGAGGCCAGTGGCCATCAGAGATCGGAAGATCAAGGTTCTGAGGAACAAGGAGGTACCTCTGGTGTTGGTTCAGTGGCAACATCGGGAGGGATCAGAGATGACCTGGGAGCCAGAGCGTGAGATGCGTGAGCAGCATCCGGAGCTATTTTCAGAGCGAGACTTCGAGGGCGAAGTCTAGTTCTAGTGGGGGAGAGTTGTAACAGCCCGGATTTCCAGGTATCTTTTATGTTTATGTTTTTGGTGTTTTGAGAGGGGACTCGGCGAGTTGGAGCTCAGACTCGCCGAGTAGGATCGCGGTTCTGGTCGCGGGTTCGCGCCTGGACTCGGCGTGTCCAGGGTATGGACTCGGCGAGTCTGCGCTGTTTAATGAAACCCTAATTTCTCGGGTTTGGGACCTATTTAAAGGGTCTTATGGCCGTCATTTGTGCTCACCAGGCCCTTGAGTGAAACCCTAATCAACTGTGAGCGTTTGGAGCAAAGTAGGAGGCCATTATTGATCTTGGAGGTGTCATCTTGCAAGGGAAAGGGAGGATCAGCTAAGGGGAAAGCAAGGGGAGCCATTTTCTGAGAGTTTGGAGTCCAAAGCATCACTATTGTGGTAATATCTTCGAGCTATCCTCTTCTATGTTGATGTTTATTTGATTTAGGGTTTATTGAACCCTTTTGTGGCTAGATCTAGAGCCCCCTTGGCCCCTTAAGCAATTTAGACCATAGATCTGGACCCTTGGAGGTCCAGAGTGTCCCTTTGTCCAAGCTTTCTGTGAATCAATGGAGGTTTTGGATTGGAATCCTTATACCTTGGGTCAAAATGCTATTTATGAGCCATAGGGTGTGTTGTGAACACCAAGATAAGGGCTTTACGTGATGAATCAGTCTAGGAAGGCCAGATCTATGAATTGTTGGAGCAGATCTGACCTTAGAAGCGAGTTTGAGTGATTGCATGGCATGGACTCGCCGAGACCGATGAGCAGACTCGGCGAGTAGCTTGAAGATTGCCCTTAGATCGGCCAGTGAGTGGTCCAGTCGAGTCATAGGTTGACTCAGTGAGTCAGGACGAGTTAGAGAGGGTGGTCAGGTGGACTGAGTCGAGCTGGGACTCGCCGAGTTGTTCTTGAGACTCGGCAAGTTGAGTCGCGGTGGCCCCGCGATTCTTCCAGATGGAACTCGTCGAGTCAGGGGGAGTACTCGACGTGTCAAGAGGGAATTTCGGAGAGGTTGGTGAAAACGTCTAGACTCGCGGAGTCGCCATAGTGCACTCGCCGAGTCCGGTCAAAGTTGACCGTTGACCGTTGACTAGAGTTGACCAGTGTTGACTTCTTAGGGGTAGTCAACCTTAGTGTAAAGAGTGTTAATTAGAGACATATGATGTTATAGGAGGATTATAGCTCGGAGGATCGAGCACAAGGGATTTCAGGATTGTGAGTCATCGAGATACGCGAGGTGAGTCTTCTCACTATACTTTACCTTGAGTAGGTAATCAGAGTTATGTGTCAGAGTATATGTATGTTATGTGTATGCTATGTGTTGTACTGCATGATGTCTATGTGATTTATGTTGTGCATGTTTATAGAGTTGGAACCGGAAGGTTCCCAGAGTTAGAACCTGAGGGTTCACAGAGCTTGGGTGCACAGACCCACAGAGTTATAGCCTCGAGTGGCTAATATATGTATGTGTGTTTATGTGGTATTTTGGGGGACTCACTAAGCTTTGTGCTTACAGTGTTAGTGTTGTTGTTTCAGGTACTAGTGATGAGCGTGGGAAGGCGCCGGCTTGATCTGTACACACGCATGGAATTTTTGATATACATTGATCTTGGGATTTTGTATAATGTGAATTGAGATTTAAACTTGATGTTTTTATGGAAAGTTAATGAGATATGTATTTATAAATTGTGAAAAATTATTTTGAAATTTACTGTGTTACAAGTTGGTATCAGAGCCTTGGTTTGAGGGATTCGAGTACACCTTCGGGCGTATTTGAACTCAAACTGAGGATTTGAGAAGTATTTTCAAAAAAAAGAGAAGTATAAAAGATTTTGAAAATGCAGAGCAGAGTTGTGTGTACGATCAGTCCGCGCCCGAACGGTGATTTCCCAAAATACCCTTATGTTATGTGATATTGATACTGATATGATGTATTCGCATGCTAGAGTAGGCTAGGTATTCCTATTAGGACTAGATTGGCCTGATTTGTGATGCCTTAGCCTAGGAAGAGGTGAGCTGCTATGAGAGGCTTGAGAGTGAGTAGGTAGCAGCAAGGGGCTTATGAGAGATCTATTAGTGGGAGGTCTATGCATGATAGAGTACTTGGAAATTGGGATCCGAAGAGGAGGACTTGGGGTGTATTCTGATACGGTGTGGACAGTAGTATTGGGCCCGTACTACTGAAAGCACCGGAGCGGTGTACAGCCCAAGTAAGAATCTTTGGAATACCAAGAATCAAGGAGGAAAGAGTTGTCGAGTGTGAGTATGCTCGTAAGGGTTCTAATTTATCGTATGTTGTATTTTAGAGGTAGATCATGGTGAGGACACGCTTGATGCCCGAGAGCAGTGGTACCAGTGATGAGGAGATCCACCGGATCATTCATGAGGAGGTGGCTGCGGCCATCAGGGCAGAGATACCAGAGATGTTTGGGTCTATAAAGACCACGCTGATTGAGACGTTTGACGAGCATTATGCCGCTCTTTCTGAGGTTGCTGTTGCAGCGGCTACCGCAGCGGTTGCTGCTGTGAGGCCGCAAGGTGGTGATGCGTTGCTGTTCCGGGAGTTCAGCAACACAAAACCACCAGAGTTTGATGGGACCCAGGATCCGGTGGCAGCGATGAGGTGGATATCTGATATTGAGGGGTGCTTCTTCACTTGCTCATCTCCTGAGCATTTGAAGGTTCGGTTCGCGTTGAACCAGCTTCGCTTGGGAGCGAAGGATTGGTGGAAGTTTGTGACAGCGCATTATACGCCTGCTGAGCTTGCGGCAGTGACCTAGGAGAGGTTCACTGTCATGTTCCGAGATGAGTACGTTCCCCAGGTGGAGAGGGAGCGTTTGACACAAGAGTTTTTAACCCTCAAGCAGGGTACTGAGTCGGTTACAGCGATCACGAGGATGTTTCATGAGAGGGCGATGTTCTGCCCTAAGCACGTGTCCACTGAGCAGGCACGTATGAGCCGTTATTTGAGCGTTTTGAGGCGGGATATTCGGGAGTTCGCGGCGAACTCCTCGTACCGGACATTTGCTGAGCTTCAGGCAAATGCCCGGAAGAGGGAGATCGAGCTAGAGACTCAGGCTAGGGAGGATGCGGAGTCCCAGGGGAGGGATCGGCGACCGGCACAGTCTCAGCCGGCAGCCAAGTGGGCCAAGCCCGCTGATCCCAAACCAGGGAGCCAGAAGGGCCGCACTTGTGGGAAGTGTGGCAAGGGTCATGATGGAGTCTGTCGAGCGGGATCTTGCTACAAATGTGGCAAGGAGGGGCATATGGCCAAGGATTGCCCCAAGGGGTTTGCAGTGTGCTTCCACTGCAATCAGACCGGACACCGGAAGGCCGAGTGTCCGCAGCTGCGAGGGTCATCTCAGGGATCACCTCAGGGATTTGCCCCTGTCGCCATCAGAGCTACAGAGAGTCGGCCAGTAAAGGCCGCGGCGCCGAGGGCACTAGGGAGAGCCTTTCAGCTGACCGCGGAAGAGGTCCGTGCAGCGCCCAATGTCGTGGCTGGTATGTGTTCTTTTATGTTTATGTTTTTGGTGTTTTGAGAGGGGACTCGGCGAGTTGGAGCTCAGACTCGCCGAGTAGGATCGCGGTTTTGGTCGCGGGTTCGCGCCTGGACTCGGCGTGTCCAGGGTATGGACTCGGCGAGTCTGTGCTGTTTAATGTAACCCTAATTTCTCGGGTTTGGGACCTATTTAAAGGGTCTTATGGCCGTCATTTGTGCTCACCAGTCCCTTGAGTGAAACCCTAATCGAGTGTGAGCGTTTGGAGCAAAGTAGGAGGCCATTATTGATCTTGGAGTTGTCATCTTGCAAGGGAAAGGGAGGATCAGCTAAGGGGAAAGCAAGGGGAGCCATTTTCTGAGAGTTTGGAGTCCAGAGCATCACTATTGTGGTAATATCTTCGATCTATCCTCTTCTATGTTGATGTTTATTTGATTTAGGGTTTATTGAACCCTTTTGTGGCTAGATCTAGAGCCCCCTTGGCCCCTTAAGCAATTTAGACCATAGATCTGGACCCTTGGAGGTCCAGAGTGTCCCTTTGTCCAAGTTTTCTGTGAATCAATGGAGGTTTTGGATTGGAATCGTTATACCTTGGGTCAAAATGCTATTTATGAGCCATGGGGTGTGTTGTGAACACCAAGATAAGGGCTTTAGGTGATGAATCAGTCTAGGAAGGCCAGATCTATGAATTGTTGGAGCAGATCTGACCTTAGAAGCGAGTTTGAGTGATTGCATGGCATGGACTCGCCGAGACCGATGAGCAGACTCGGCGAGTAGCTTGAAGATTGCCCTTAGATCGGCCAGTGAGTGGTCCAGTCGAGTCATAGGTTGACTCAGTGAGTCAGGACGAGTTAGAGAGGGTGGTCAGGTGGACTGAGTCGAGCTGGGACTCGCCGAGTTGTTCTTGAGACTCGGCGAGTTGAGTCGCGGTGGCCCCGCGATTCTTCCAGGTGGAACTCGTCGAGTCAGGGGGAGTACTCGACGTGTCAAGAGGGAATTCCGGAGAGGTTGGTGAAAACGTCTAGACTCGCCGAGTCGCCATAGTTCACTCACCGAGTCCGGTCAAAGTTGACCGTTGACCGTTGACCAGAGTTGACCAGTGTTGACTTCTTAGGGGTAGTCAACCTTAGTGTAAAGAGTGTTAATTAGAGACATATGATGTTATAGGAGGATTATAGCTCGGAGGATCGAGCACGAGGGATTTCAGGATTGTGAGTCATCGAGATACGCGAGGTGAGTCTTCTCACTATACTTTACCTTGAGTAGGTAATCAGAGTTATGTGTCAGAGTATATGTATGTTATGTGTATGCTATGTGTTGTACTGCATGATGTCTATGTGATTTATGTTGTGCATGTTTATAGAGTTGGAACCGGAAGGTTCCCAGAGTTAGAACCTGAGGGTTCACAGAGCTTGGGTGTACGGACCCACAGAGTTATAGCCTCGAGTGGCTAATATATGTATGTGTGTTTATGTGGTATTTTGGGGGACTCACTAAGTGTAACAGCCCAAAATCTCAAGTATTGTTAAATTGCATTTTGGGGTGTTTTAAAGGGGAGACTCGGCGAGTTGGAGCAAGACTCGCCGAGTAGGGTCGCAGATTTGGTCGTGGGTTCGCGACTGGACTCGACGAGTCCAGGATGGACTCGGCGAGTCGACGCTGTTCAGCGGAAACCCTAGCCGTCTCGTATTGGGTCGTATATAAGGGTTGATATGTCGTCATTTCACGTCTTTTGGCCGATTGTGGAGAACCCTAAACGACTGTGGCATCTAGAGCAAACTTGAAGGCCATTATTGACTTTGAAGGAATTGTGGTGCAAGAAGAGGAAGGATTTTGGCCAAAGGAAGAGCAAGGGGGTCGAGTTCTGAGGTTTGGGGGCACAGAGAGTACGTTTTCAGGTTATATTTCGGATCATTCCTGTTATTTTGATGTGTACACGAATTTAGGGTTTATGAAACCCATTTGGGTTTAGATGGATTGTTGTGTTATTATCCAACGTTTATAATCCTGTAATAGTACCCCTTAGAGGTCCGGAAGGTTCTATGTTTGTATATTCGGGAAAATATGTATCTCAGGAAGCAGTTTGATCGACTGCATGGCGTGGACTCGCCGAGTCGGATGATCAGACTCGGCGAGTAGCTTGAAGATTCACTGGGACTCGCCGAGTTGTTCTTCAGACTCGGCGAGTGGAGTCGGGGTGGCCCCGCGATTCTTCCAGGAGTGACTCGTCGAGTCAAAGAGAGTACTCGACGAGTAGAAGGGAATCTTAGAGGAATGAAGGACGACCAGACTCGCCGAGTCGCCAGGGAACTCGCCGAGTCCAGTCGAGTTGACAGCGGACTGTTGACTAGAGTTGACTGGTGTGATTTCTTAGGGTCAACTAATGAGGAAGATAGAAGTATTAATAAGAGACATATGATGTGGCAGGGAGCTTGTAGCTCGGAGGATCAGGTGCAAGGGACTTTAGGAGTTGCTATCTTCCAGTGTCCGCGAGGTGAGTCTTCTCACTATACTGTACCCGGAAGGGTTTGACTGTGTGACCGGAAGGTCGGATATGATATGTGTTATGTATGCTATATGTGGTATGTTATATGTTATATGTGCTATGTATGTTATGGGCTGGAAGGCGAATATGTTATGGGCCGGAAGGCGATATGATGTGTGATGGACCGGAAGGTCGGCGTGGGTAAGGCCGGAAGGTTTACCCAGCAGGGACGGAAGTCCCCTGAGACACATGGACCGGAAGGTCGGGCCGGAAGGCAATGTTATGTGGACCGAAAGGTCCGGGCCGGAAGGCGTATGTGCGTAAGGTATATTGGGGAACTCACTAAGCTTCGTGCTTACGTTGTTTATGTTATGTTGTTTCAGGTTCTTACAGTAACGCGGGATGGCAACGGTTCGATTGTACACACCGAAGAAAGAGTTGTGTTTTGGAGGATCCTGGTCTTCTATTATAATGAAAATGAAACTATGTTTTGTAATTCGAATGTGAATAAGATTTTAAACAAGTGTTTTTAATATTAAAATGATTATTTAAATGAAAATTTTGTTTTTGGAATTCACGGTGTTACAAATTGGTATCAGAGCCTTGGTTTGAGGGATTCGGACGCGCCTACGGGTAAATCTGGACTCAAACTGAGGAAGTAAGAAAAGGTTTTCCAAATAAATGGTTTTCTAAAGTGAATAAGAGTTCAAAGAGAAAGCAAGAAAGAGCAGTGTGTACAATCAGCCAGAGCCAAACGGTGATTTCCCAAAATACCCTTACTTTTGTGTTATGACATATCTATTATGCACTTTATGAGACATTATTGCATGCTAGAGACAGACTAGGTATTTCATATCTTAGGACTAGAGTGGCCTGATTTGTGATGCCTTAGTCTAGGGTTTGCTGTTATATGTGCGTTATGCTTTTGTGTGTATGTGATGAGTGAGAGCATCTAGTTAGGACGCACAAGGGGTAAAGTTACGGAGTACAGAGGTACTTCCGAGGATGAGCCGAGAAGGTGGAGCTACCACAGATGGGAAGTCCTATGTATGCTTCAATGCTCGAATGCTGCTTGCTTTGTGCTTTGTGGAGTTGTCGATGATGGGAGTCCGCTACTAAGTGAGTATGACGATACTCAGGAGGTAGAGGGCTGGCATCATTAGGAGCTCTTCAGCAGCTGATAGCAAAGAAGTGGGAGGACAACGGAAGGGACTAGGGAGTAAACCTAGCCAAATGAGTGCGCTGGTAGAGTAGAGGATTTTGCTGGAAAGCGAGCACGCGCGATGAGATGGGTGAAAGAGCAGGTTTATCAGCTACTTAGGAACTCTGGGATGGTCCGTGTGGAAAGTATGGGTAGATGTGGCAGGTAGTATGGGCCCGTACTACTGAAAGCAGAGGACCCATACTTGACACAGGGGGCATTCTGAAGGTCCTAAGGAACAGATTGAGGAGTGATGTTATGGTTCGAATACCATACATCGGAGCGGATACAGAGTGATGTTATGGTCAGGGCACCATACATCGGAACAGTTGAGATAGATGTTGTGATTCGAGTGCTATACATTGGGGCAGATTGAGGAGTGGTGCTATGGTTCAGGTACCATACACCGAAACATGTTGAGGAGGGATGTCATGGGATGAGTACCATGGTTCGTAGTGGATGATGCTTGTGGCTATCTTGTTATCCGGTTATCGATCGGACGAGCACGAGCGAGCGGGATGCGAGGATTCGCGAGATCCGACGTGATGAGGTTGCTGCATTGTTGCGGGCTGAGTCGCCAGAATTGTTTGGGTCGATCAGGACCACTATGATTGAAGTAGTTTGGCGAGCGATATGCGGCTTTCGCAGAGACGGCTGCCGCGGCGGTTACAGCGGCTGTAGCAACGGCAAAGAAAGGGGCTAGTCAGGGTTTTCAGTATCGGGACTTCTATTATGCGAAGCCTCCCACATTCGATGGAGTTCAGGACTCGATTGTTGCTATGAGATGGTTATCAGACATGGAGGGGTGTTTCTCCACGAGTTTATGCCCTGCTGATCAGAGGGTGGGGTGTGCTCTGAACCTGTTGAGGCTCGGGGCGAAGGATTGGTGGAGATTGACCACGAGGTCATTTTCCGATGCGCAGAGGGCTGCGGTTTCATGGGATCAATTCAGAGGGATGTTCAGTACTCGCTATGTTCCGCGGAATGAAAAGGAGAAATTGGCTCGGAAGTTCTTTAAGCTGAGGCAGGATTTGGAGTCGGTGACTGAGAGCACCGGGATGTTTATTGAGAGGGCGATGTTTTGCCCTGAGTTCGCTTCGGAGCAGGCTCAGATGTCCCGAAATCCGAGTATGCTCAAGAGGGGGAGTATCAGACAGTTCGTGTCTGCGCAGAGACGCGAGACCGTGTTGGTATCGCAGGAGGCCGCCATGTGGCGTGAGTTAGAGGTTGAGTTGCAGTAGCGTGAGATGAGGCAGGCCCCGATGCAGTCGCAGTCGGTGCCGAAACGGTCCATGACCGTAGACGTTAGAATGGGGGATCGGAGCGGTCACACTTGTGGGAAGTGTGAGAGAGATGGCACCGGAGCTTGTTGGCCCAGTGGTGCATGCCGCAAGTACGGAAAGGGGGGGCATGGTGCACGGGATTGTCGGCGGTCAGTGCCAATTCGGGATTTCAGGATTTGTTATCAGTGTCGGTAGGTTGGACATTTGAGGGTCAACCGTCCTCAGTTTCCTGCAGGACCGGTGCAGGCTCTAGCATCGGCCACCTTGAGGAGTTCAGGAGGAGGACAGAATGGAGCAGAGCCCAAGAGCTCAGGGTCGTGCTTATCGGCTTGCGGCAGAGGGAGACGGAGCGGTGCCAAAGGCAGCTGCGGGTATGATGCTCTCTTGATGTCTTGAGTAGCTTGCGTTGATTGTGGCGTATTGTTTGTGCTGGTGTCTGGCGTGGATTTCGATGCGGTATACGTCGTTTCGCGGGTTTGGCATGGTTATGAATTGGTGCTTCAGATTTTCGCTTGGCATTCGTTGTTCCCTGATGGTTTAGTATGATTATAGTTTGGTGTTTTGGTACCGGTAGCCTTGTGCGGTTTTCGATGCGATATTCAACCTTTGGCAGGTTGTGGGTTTGGTTATGGGTTATTGCTTGGGATTTCCGTTGGTCATCGTTCGTGAGGGTTGATAGTGGAGATGCGGCACTGGGTTGAATGACGGGTAGCATCTGCAGTTGTGGAGTGGATAATTGAAAGATCGGATTCTTTTGAGCGGATTGATCAGGGAGGAGATGTGTTTTGCTGAAGGTTGCTTACGCTTGTGGGAAGCAGTCAGTGGGTAAATGTTCTCTTTGTGCAGGATGGTTCGGAAAGGTCGTTAATGACGATCGGTGGCAGTTAGTCAGTGCTTTAGTGGGGGAGAATTAGAAAATTCTCCGGGAGATCGATGAGTATGTAAGGGTGCTTAGCTGCCGGGATTCAGCAGTGTTTGTCAGCGCAGAGTATAGGCCGATGAGAGCGAGTGTCGGGTATGCGGGGCGGGGTACAGACCTAGGGCATTCGATTTTGGAGGCCTGAGAGAAGGCCGGGATCAAGCTTGAGTAAGTAATCGGAATTTTGCGATCAGAGTATTGGTACGTTTGAGGTACGTGATGGGTTGTACTGCATTAATCCCACGGGATTATGTTGTGCATGTTTCTAGAGCTGGAATTGGAAGGTTCCCAGAGTTAGAACCTGAGGGTTCGCAGAGTTTGGGTGTACGGACCCACACGGATATAGCCTCGAGTGGCTAGTATGTGTTATGAGGGTCGGTCCAGTCATACTGGAGACTCTGTTGGTATTGCTGGATTAGCTCGGGATTTGCGGATCGCGTATGATGCAGTGTGATTGCAGTGGAAGGTCTGGCCCCGGGTTATTGATCTTGTTTAGCGGAGGCAGTGATTTTGATGAGTGGAGAGAGTGCGTGGGATTGAGAGCCCCTGCAATGAGAACCAGAGTATGTGAATAGCAGTTACGCAAAAAGGGTGGTGTCGCTTGGGGCGAGCACCGTGGCACCGGTTGGAGTGGCAATATGTTCAAGAGAGTTCCGTGGAAAAGAAAAAGAGGAGGGTATGTAACTCCGAAGGGGGTGCAAGTTCACGAAAGTGAAAGCTGCAGAGCAGAGTTATGGTTAGAGCATTTCGAGTATGGTTTTGAGCATCGTGTTCGCGGCAGTGGAGCAAGAACCCATCTGGTTGGGATGTCTGTTGAGGCTCAGAAGGGATGCATGGAGAGAGAAAGTTTTAAATTCTCAGTGTGAATCTGATCAGAGTGTAGGGTGGATGTGGTGGTTCATCTTGGGAGATGTTCGAGGATATCATCAGTGTATCGGGTCTTTCCACCTGCGGGTGTTGGGATTAGTTCAGTATGTGTATGTGATGGCAAGAGGGAACTTGTGAGAGTTGATCTGAGAGGGAGAACGGATCTCTCAGTCGGTCCAGAATGGGCAAAGTGGGCTTTGGATCGGGGATCCGGTGGTTCAGGGTTTCCTAACCCTTATGGGTTGAGTGATCGTTGAGATTTGGAGCAGAGTGCGTCGTGGGTAACTTCCGATTGCAGAGAGTGATGAGCAGTTCAGAGTTCGTACTTTAGTTGACAAAGCAGACTCAGCAGGTTAAAGAGAGTTAGTGATCGTCTAGAGTTAACAGGAAAGTTATGCAGGCAGACGCCGTTACGAGCATGTGATTCAGGTCAGCGACTTCGTATTTCTGATGGGGTGCTTCGATGTAGGAAGAGGGGTAAATGGGGGGCCCGGTATGTCGGGTCTTTTCGTGAAGGTGCGCAGGTAGGAAGGGTGGCCTATCGTTCGGAGCTGTCAACGGAATTGGGACGGATCCATGACACTTGTAAGTGTCGCAATTGAAGAGGTGTATAGCGGATGAGTCAGCAGTGGTTCTACTAGAGAACGATTAGGTGGATACGAGCCTGTGTTACGTCGAGAGGCCCGTGGCCGTCGGAGATCGGAAGATCAAGGTTCTGAGGAACAAGGAGGTATCTCTGGTATTGGTTCAGCAGCGGTCTCGGGAGAGATCGGTAGTGCCTAGGGAAGTCGAAACGTGAGATGCGGGAGCAGCAGCCAGAGCTATTTTCAGAGTGAGACTTCGAGGGCGAAGTCTAATACTAGTGGGGGAGAGTTGTAACAGCCCAAAATCTCAAGTATTGTTAAATTGCATTTTGGGGTGTTTTAAAGGGGAGACTCGGCGAGTTGGAGCAAGACTCGCCGAGTAGGGTCGCAGATTTGGTCGTGGGTTCGCGACTGGACTCGACGAGTCCAGGATGGACTCGGCGAGTCGACGCTGTTCAGCGGAAACCCTAGCCGTCTCGTATTGGGTCGTATATAAGGGTTGATATGTCGTCATTTCACGTCTTTTGGCCGATTGTGGAGAACCCTAAACGACTGTGGCATCTAGAGCAAACTTGAAGGCCATTATTGACTTTGAAGGAATTGTGGTGCAAGAAGAGGAAGGATTTTGGCCAAAGGAAGAGCAAGGGGGTCGAGTTCTGAGGTTTGGGGGCACAGAGAGTACGTTTTCAGGTTATATTTCGGATCATTCCTGTTATTTTGATGTGTACACGAATTTAGGGTTTATGAAACCCATTTGGGTTTAGATGGATTGTTGTGTTATTATCCAACGTTTATAATCCTGTAATAGTACCCCTTAGAGGTCCGGAAGGTTCTATGTTTGTATATTCGGGAAAATATGTATCTCGGGAAGCAGTTTGATCGACTGCATGGCGTGGACTCGCCGAGTCGGATGATCAGACTCGGCGAGTAGCTTGAAGATTCACTGGGACTCGCCGAGTTGTTCTTCAGACTCGGCGAGTGGAGTCGGGGTGGCCCCGCGATTCTTCCAGGAGTGACTCGTCGAGTCAAAGAGAGTACTCGACGAGTAGAAGGGAATCTTAGAGGAATGAAGGACGACCAGACTCGCCGAGTCGCCAGGGAACTCGCCGAGTCCAGTCGAGTTGACAGCGGACTGTTGACTAGAGTTGACTGGTGTGATTTCTTAGGGTCAACTAATGAGGAAGATAGAAGTATTAATAAGAGACATATGATGTGGCAGGGAGCTTGTAGCTCGGAGGATCAGGTGCAAGGGACTTTAGGAGTTGCTATCTTCCAGTGTCCGCGAGGTGAGTCTTCTCACTATACTGTACCCGGAAGGGTTTGACTGTGTGACCGGAAGGTCGGATATGATATGTGTTATGTATGCTATATGTGGTATGTTATATGTTATATGTGCTATGTATGTTATGGGCCGGAAGGCGAATATGTTATGGGCCGGAAGGCGATATGATGTGTGATGGACCGGAAGGTCGGCGTGGGTAAGGCCGGAAGGTTTACCCAGCAGGGACGGAAGTCCCCTGAGACACATGGACCGGAAGGTCGGGCCGGAAGGCAATGTTATGTGGACCGAAAGGTCCGGGCCGGAAGGCGTATGTGCGTAAGGTATATTGGGGAACTCACTAAGCTTCGTGCTTACGTTGTTTATGTTATGTTGTTTCAGGTTCTTACAGTAACGCGGGATGGCAACGGTTCGATTGTACACACCGAAGAAAGAGTTGTGTTTTGGAGGATCCTGGTCTTCTATTATAATGAAAATGAAACTATGTTTTGTAATTCGAATGTGAATAAGATTTTAAACAAGTGTTTTTAATATTAAAATGATTATTTAAATGAAAATTTTGTTTTTGGAATTCACGGTGTTACACTAAGCTTTGTGCTTACAGTGTTAGTGTTGTTGTTTCAGGTACTAGCGATGACCGTGGGAAGGCGCCGGCTTGATCTGTACACACGCATGGGATTTTTGATATACATTGATCTTGGGATTTTGTATAATGTGAATTGAGATTTAAACTTGATGTTTTTATGGAAAGTTAATGAGATATGTTTTGGGAAAATGACTTTTAAGGGTAATAAAATATTAGAGTTGTACAAAAAATACCATTGAACTTTTTTTTGTACACATATCACCAATCAACTATAACTTTTGTACACATATGACCATTAAACTTCACCTTTGTTCAAAAAATATCATTATGTTACCGGTAATAGTAGGTCACCAGCCACGTAACATGCCATGTGGCTGCTGACGTGGATTTTATTGTATATTATGTACACATTATACCATTAAACTATTTTTTGTACACATTATAACATTAAACTTTTTTTGTGTACATTTTACCATTAAACTTTTTGTACACATTTTACCATTAATCTTATATAATTTATTCAAAAAATATCATTTAAAAAAATTAATATTTTTACATAAAATGGGTTTTCCATCACCTATTGTGACTCTCTGATTTTGTAAGGTTTGGGGGAAACGATTTGTTTTTTACAATGATATTAAGGACTTTCTTTTACAACTACATTGTGAATTTATGTTGGTCATACATCAATTGAAACCCACAAGGTTTGAACTTGAGACTTTTATCTGGAGCGGCGAAGAAATATTCAATTGTTCATTATTTTAGCTAATGTCTTGTAAACATATTCTTATAAGTCATTTTCTTAGGAAATTACATTTGAGGCACACTTATAAACTCATGAAACATTTTGTACATGTTACCTTATTATAATCCCCCCTCTTCTTGATTATTGTTGATGATTAAAAAAATGCATTGAAATTATGTCGTTGTTTACCGATAGGAAAATGACTTATAATAATAAGTTTACTAAAATTTAGAAAATCAGTAAAATCCACATCAGATGATGGGAAACCTACTTTTATGTAATGAGATATATTTTTTTGAAATGATATTTTTTTCAATAAATTATATAACATTAATGGTAAAATGTATATAAAAAAAAGTTTAATGGTAAAATGTGTACAAAAAAAAGTTTAATGGTATAATGTGTACAAAAAATAGTTTAATGGTATAATGTGTACATAATAAACAGTAAAATCCACGTCAGCAGCCACATGGCATGCTACGTGGCTAACGACCTATTATTATCGGTAGTATAATGGTATTTTTTGAACAAATGTGAAATTTAATGGTCATATGTGTACAAAAGCTATAGTTGATTAGTGATATGTGTACAAAAAAAAGTTCAATGGTATTTTTTGTACAAGTCTTATACTTTGTTACCCTTACAAGTCATTTTCCCATATGTTTTTATAAATTGTGAAAAATTATTTTGAAATTTACGGTGTTACAACCCTTATGACCGTTTGTTGTAACCGGTTATAAAGGTAAAATATAAACAGTTTCAAATAATTTATGGGTAAATCAATACGAAAAAAATTTCAGTGGCTAAATGTGAAAAAAATTAAAAGTTTATTACCAATGTTTTAAGAATCGATTTGAACCGGCCGGTCGAACCGGAAACCTAGAAGAAAGCGGTTCAACTAGTACTGATTTTATGTCTATTTAAAATGAATCGGTCGTTTTTTTCAAATAAATGATTAAACCGGTTAAATTAAATAAAACATATGAAAATTAATCATTTTACATAGCAGTTTTTTTTTACATCTATTTACATTTGTTTTAATAAAAATACATGATAAATGTTATAAGATTTTTGAATGCGTTTGTATTCATTTAATACTATATTTTGTTTATATAGATTGATGTAAAACTTATGATTTAAATTGATCTATTACTTATATTTATATATATACTAGTTTATAACCTGTGGGCACCACGAATTAGAAAGGTAAAAATAATTTTAATTAAATTATAAGGTGATTATTGAGCAATGATAAAAAAAATTAATAATTTAATAAATTAGGCAATAGATATTACAAATAAATTTTTTGTTGAGGTGTTTGATATGTGTAAAATGGAGGAGTGAAGTAGTGGAAATTTAATTAATGAGGAAAAACCTTAGAATGACAAGTGACAAATAATTAATGTGAAACTCTAATTGATTGACATGTGACAAATACGCTACTCTTTTATTAGGTAGGGAGATTTTTATTGTAAGTAGAAACGGTCGAACAGGAATGAACCTAAAACCAATTGCAATAATGGTTCAACTAAAAAACATATTTTTAAAATAGTTTTCGTTATCCTCTCTAAGTCATTAGGCCTTATGGTATACTCATAACGAGTATGTTGGTGGTCTATATGGCCACGAACAAAAAATGTGAACACCACCCCATACTCTTAGTGGTGGCTAGTGGTGGAAAAATTCGTGGTCAAATGTGGTGGGGAGCACGGACAACAACATCCAATAACTTTTTTTCTCTCTCCATGTCTCTCTATCTCTCTCTATCTTTCTCTACATTTTAATTAATTAAAAAATATATATTTTTTAATTTAAAAATAAAAAAATAAGAAAAATATTGTGGTGGGTATCCATAGGTTTAATGGTTGAATGTGGTGATTAGGTGGCACCCACCACTATAATGGTTAATGATGGATATAACACATGGTATTATCCCAAACACTTAAAAAGTTACATTGATTTTCTGCCAGAATCTCTCAAAATCATAGATTAAATTACTTTATAAATAACAACAATTTAGATTGCACGAATCAAGGAGAAATCTTAGTAAAAAAAAGGAAGCACACCCCAACATCCCTCGTGTCTGTCATCATCCGCTTTCTTCAAATAGAATCCACCGTTCATCCAAACAAGCAGACCCTATGTCTCCGTTCTCAAGATATTCCTCTTTCTCCCTCTCCCCCCATTTTTCCATATAAATTTCAACCACAAAACCCTAATTTTCGCCATCCAAATCCCACTCCTCCCTGTAAAAATGTCGAAACTTATCTCCATGTTGCTTGTTTTAATCTTCGTCTCCACCTCTGTTCTTGCTGCTCGTCCCCCTGCAACTCCAATGGAAGGTATCTTACCATCTTTCGCTTCAGATTCTGATTTCATTAACACCCACTAATGATCAACACCATTAACGCCATTGTTACTCGTGCCCTGTGCAGGTCTCTTGCCAAATGGAAACTTCGAAGAACCACCAAAAGCAACCGACATAAAGAAAACAGTCCTGCTGGGTAAAACCGCATTACCCAAATGGGAAATCAGCGGTCTAGTTGAGTACATCCACGGCGGACCTCAGCCGGGTGGAATGTACTTTCCGGTGGCACACGGCGTCCACGCCGTCAGACTCGGGAACGAAGCTACAATCTCTCAAAATATAGCTGTGAAAGCTGGATCTTTATATGCTGTGACGTTTGGTGCTTCCAGGACATGTGCGCAAGAGGAGGTTTTGAGAGTATCGGTGCCACCGCAGTCCGGTGACCTTCCGCTGCAGACTCTTTACAGCAGCGACGGTGGCGATGTCTACGCTTATGGATTTAAAGCGAATTCGAGCTCAGTGAGGTTAACCTTCCATAACCCTGGTGTACAAGAAGATCCCAAATGTGGTCCTCTCATTGACGCCGTCGCCATTAAAGAGCTCCTCCCTCCCAGACCTACTCGCCGTAAGTAAACTTCTAAATCTGAAGAAAACTATCCAGATCTGTACTTAGATCTAACAGCTCGTTGATTGTTTTCTTTGCAGTTAATATCGTGAAAAATGGCGGATTTGAGGAAGGACCTCACCGGTTATTCAACTCCTCCAATGGCGTCCTCCTCCCTCCTCGACAAGAAGACATAACATCTCCTCTCCCCGGATGGATCATCGAGTCTCTAAAAGCCGTTAAGTTCATCGACAACAAACACTTCAACGTCCCCTCCGGCGTCGCCGCCATCGAACTAGTCGCCGGAAGAGAAAGCGCCATCGCACAAATCCTCCGAACAATCCCAAACAAACTCTACAGCCTATCATTTGCCATTGGAGACGCGAAGAACGGGTGCCATGGAGACATGATGGTTGAAGCATTTGCTGCAAAAGACACCCTGAAAGCTCCATTCAAATCGGAAGGAAAGGGGAAGTCGAAGGTGGTGAGCATGAAGTTTAAGGCGCTGTCGGCGAGAACTAGAGTGACTTTTTACAGCTCGTATTATCACACTAGGGCTGATGATTTTGGATCTCTTTGTGGCCCTGTAATTGATGAAGTTAGGGTTTTTCCTGTGAGAGCTTAAGATGGAGAAGATGATATGTAAAAATTCGAGTTGAGTCTGGTCTTAGTTTGTGAATCAGACCCCTTGATTTATTTGAGCTTGGTCGCTTGTTTAACGTGCCATGAATGGAATTAGTTTCTGGTACTAATTAGACATTGAACATATAGATCTTTGATCAAATGAAAACATTCGGATTGACTTGAATCTATACCAAAAAAACAACAAATTAATCTGTTTATTATAAACTTACAAAAAAAAAATATCGATGTTAAAAATTGTCGTGATCTTATATGATCCTACTAAAAAATGATCTAGCATCTACATTTGCTCTTAAGGTATGTTTTTGTGATGCTTGTTATGAACTTTTTAAGAACTGGTTTTTTAGTTGAGCCGCAACCGATTTTCAGTTTAAGGGGTTTAGATTTTCAGTTTAACCGGTTTAACGGTTCGATCGTCGAGTTTCTATATATATATATATATATATTATAACGTAGATGATAAATATTCTGGGGATGTAAGAATGAATTTGGGCTGGTGATTTAATTTATTTTAAGAAAGTTATTTACATATTTAATTAAAATAAAGAAAATTGATAAAAGCATTCAAATTAAATGAAATGGTAACTTAAGGGTATTTTAATCCATTAAATTTTATTTAAAATAGGAAATATTTGGATTTATGGAATAATTAATTTTTTAAAAATTTTAAATTTTATTTTAAAGATAATAATTTTCCAAAATCGAACATTCTATAAGAATGCATATTCTGATCGAATACAAATTTTAATTGAATTGACCTACCAAAAAATAACAAATATTTGAACCATAACTTGAAGAATAACAACATTATTAATGAATAATTATCTATTATTAACATTATTCAAGAATCTAAAGTCCAAAAATATATAAAAAACAAATTTACAGTCACCTATCAAAATACAATGTTTTTCTATTAATTTTTTTTACAATCTTTAAGAGTACAATGTTTTATAGTAAGTTATTCTTAAAAAAATCTTTATCCTATAAGAATACAATGTCATTTTTGAAAGAATCTTCGTTTTGATTCTTGTTTTCTGCTTTAGTAACTTGTACCTTATGTTATATTTTGATATGTCGGTATGATGAATCTCAATTGTGATGATAGTCTTTTAACAATATAGGGGAAAAAAACTGTCAACATAATTCAAACACAATCAATCGGTAAATCAGTATAAATTAAACAATTTTTTTAAAAAATCACTTGCATATTTTTTTAAAACATAGAAAATCAATATGTTATGAAACATTAAAGATAAAACAAGTACATTAACATCATATGATAATCATCAAGTTTTTTTAATTAAATTTGTCCAACAATCATTTTAAGAAAGTAATACAAATTTTAATTTCCATCACTAGAAAGCAATACAAATTTTGATTCCCAGGTACACATTTCATAACAAGTTTGTGTAAATCATCCATGCACCTTGTGGTAAATATAAAGAAGATTTTCTAGTCATTAAATAATGGCATTGACTGTTGTTGGTTATTGTTCCACAGTGACAAAAACTGATATTGTAAAAAAATCTCTTATAATATCATAATGTTTTTTGGATTCATAAAATCAAACGATTGCATGTGCATTCAATTAGAGAAATAAAATCAATTAGAACACTCTATAAATCCTAAATTGAGATTTTATCTACAACTACAAATCTACAATGACATTATCAGGGAACTAAATGTTGTTCACTGTATCGAATTGAAGGATTTAATTCACCTGGTTATTTTTCATCTGGAATGAGATTTAATCCGTATGTAATATTACTAATATATCCTTATTAAATTGATTAATATTTTATTTTTTCCTAAAATCCTATTGGTTCCTACATCTGCACAATAAATTTTCATCCACATATGAAATATGAACCTAACTCTCTCTCTCTCTATATATATATATATATATATATATATATATATATATATATATATATATATATATATATATATATATATATATATATATATATATATATATAGACACACACACACACACGTAAATTAATAATTTAATGTCCACAAGTTCAGACATTAAAAATATACATGAAAATGAAAAAAAACTTTTAAATCAATTTAAATATATTAAAATAACATATAATTATAAGTTTTACATTAATCCATATGCATTAAAAATAAAATAAAGTCCTAAATAAAAACAAACACATCAAAAAACTTATAATATTTATCATATGTTTTTATTCATAAAAATTTTAATAGATTGGAAAAAACACCAAAGTTTATTATGCAAAATTTTTCAATGCCATGTGTTTTATTCAATTTAATCGGTTCATCCGGATTTTTGTAAAAACCAGTCAACTTTTTTCGGTTCAGAAATAAACATAAAACCGATGATAGTTGAACCATTCTATTCTCCGGTTCCTGGTCCAATTGGTTCGACCGACTGGGTCAAACCGGTTTTTAAAATATTGCTTGTTACTTTCTTTTTGAGGGAAAATAACTTATCCATACATAAGTTTCAAAATAGTTCAAGAAACATCATTGAAGTTTTGTCTGTTCAATTAAGAGCTTTGTACAAAAGAACACCAACAAAATACACACTTTGTTCAAATTTCACCTTACCTAACTGAATCTTTCATGTTAACGGATGAGTTGGCATACTTAGCTAGTAAATTGGCATATCTAATCAACATTGATAAATCCACCATACCCTTGTACACCTTATACCTCTCGTCCACCATAAACCCATCATACACCACACAATTAACCTTCACAATTCATCATAGGAAGCATCCCCTTGCCATCTTGACACACACTAACACCGAACCAACACCATAAGCTTGATAAGGACCCCTTTCACCCTTTCCTGATTCTAGCCTTCATCTTCAACCATATGAAGCCTTCATTTACACACCATCACCAATCAATGCCATCAACAACTTCGTCATTGTAAATCTAGAAAAAAAGGAATAGGGAGGGAGAAGAGGAGGTTGTCATCGAACCAAGATGGAAAAGAAAGAGAAATACCTATGATCGATCGTGAGTAAAGAAAGCAACAAAAGGTTTTTCATTGCTATGTTGTCTGGTACCGATTTAAAATGGGGTGGGGTTGTGGTTTGTCGATCAATTGGAGCGTTGCTTGAATCCCAACGATTAATTTTGTGGAGAGGCTGCAATTATTTTGGTAATTGTGGTGTATCGATCTGATTTTGAGAAAGAGGAGTGATCTTGTTGCTTGACACAAAAAAGATAACTGGTTGATCGATCGACACAAGATCGGACCCTAGAGATGTTCACAAGTTCTCTACTCCCTCCTGTTCACAATTATGTACTTCTTCGATTGGAGCATTTCTTGAATTCTATCGATTGATTTTGAGGAAAGGACCCAATTTTTTTTGTGACCTATTTGATTTTGAGAAGGAGGGGCAATCTTGGTGCTTGAAGCAAAGAAGAAGATAACTACTGTGTAAATGAACCATCCCTCCGATTACTGAAATGTGTTTGATTTTTTCCCCTTAATCCACGTAAGAGTGACATGTCATAATGTTTTTCCTTAATTAATTTCCCAGGTAAAGTCCTTTCCTGTAACCTACACATGCCAATTACTAATGGCTAAGATTTGAACAAATTGTTTACTTTGTTGGTGTTTTTCGAACAACGTCATTAGTTGGATGGTATTTTTTTGAATAGGTCAAGCAACGATGGTGTATTTTAAACGATTTTGAAACCTACTTACCGTTTGTCATTTTCTTTTGTTTCTGATTGCAAACCTCTAAATTTGCTCTTAAGGTGTGTTTTTACGAAACTTGTTACTTTGTTTTTAACTAAGACTTTTTTTCCTACAAATTGCAACAAGTAGAAAACATTTTAACAAAAGAAATAAAATAAGATCGGTGTAAACATATACAACTAAAGACAAAAGAAAACATAAAAGGAATAGTATAAATGTGGATGCTCTTTTTAATCAGAGATGAAATAATGAAGTGGTGATCTTTTATAGGACTTCTTACAAGCTACGATGATTGATTTCAAGTTTATGAACACAAATTTGATGTTCGAGTGTATAATAAAGATGGAAGAGTTGATAATATTTAGTTAAATTTTAAGATCTTAGTTAGTATGTAGGATACTAAAATCCTAATATATATATATATATATATATATATATATATATATATATATATATATATATATATATATATATATATGTTGTGTTTCAGATAGATTCTAGTGTGATTATGATATTTGTAGGATCTAAGATTGCAATCATACAATCAAAATCAGGATCTTAATAACCATGAAATATAACGTTAGTTTTAGATTTAAAAGTGTATAGTAGAAGCCATTCCGTCTGTTGCGACGAAGAACCCATTTGCATTTCGTATATAAAATTTGATTTCCAAATGTCAGCATTCCACATATATAACGACGACGATTATACCATATCAAGTGGACCATAAAAATATCAAAATAAAGTTCTGAACCAAACCATTATGTTTGGAGAAATTGAACGAAAATAAGGTTTGAAAATGTATCTTGCCTTATGCAATACATATAAATTTTATGAGTTAATACTATTATAAATATCGTGAAATCTTATGACGCTTAAACAAATTAGAAACACAATGCAAATGAACAAAAACTATTATTAATAAAACGAAAACTATAAAAATAAACTATATTAGGGACTAAATGTAACACATACTTTCTGAATATGTTTTATATCAATTTAATTAATTTCAAGTAATTAAGAAATGAGAGTTTTTGTAGGGACAAACTGATAAAATTTCTCTATATATTTACACTGATTAACAATGGCCACGGAAGCATAAAAAATAATATAAGGAAAACAAACAACTAAAACCTACAATGATCTTTAGCCTAAATAATAAGAACAATTACAAGAGGATCAAAAACACTAAGCTTTAGCAAAACAAATTTTATTGAAAAACCTTTAAGAAAGAACTAGAAACGCTTCAAACTAAAGAGGATAGTAACCAAAATAGATTATATCTAATTATTCACACCTAGTAATTCCAAATTATTATATTTAAAAGGATTAACCCTTTAACAATAAAGATCGACTAAGGAACCAACCAAGAGAAAAGATAAACTCTTAGCTTGTCTAGCAAAGAAGAGTGGGACGAAAATATGAGGTGCGTGGGAAGGGTATTTATAGTTTTTAGTTGCTTGGAAAGAAATTTGATTTAAATTTTTAACTAGATAAAGATAATAATTAAATAATCTAATTTATCTAAATTCAAATATCCTTCCTATACTAGCATGGGACGAAAATCCCAAGGCTTATCCCTTCCTTATTTTTGTTCCTTATCCTTATGGGATTTGGAACCTTCTATGATTCAATTATTGTATAATCAACATTTTCTCCATGCACTTTTAATCGTAAAAATTAAACCCAAATTAATTCTAAATTAGTTTCTTATTAATTTGCCATCACATGAATAATTAATAAACTATTTCTCTCTCTCTCTCTCTCTCTCTCTCTCTCATAACATCCTAACACTATTCGGATCATTGAGGCCAAGCTGAAAAGGCCATGCTATAATGGAATGTCTTACCAGTTAGTTAATACATTGGACATTATTCTAATAATCCTCAAATTAAACAAATCATCAACTACGATTGGTCACAAGGCTCCCACTTAATCAACAAAGCATGCTCCATAACAACTGATGAGTTATAGAATCAGTTAAATGAATCAAACTTAAGTAAATGCAAGAACACAACATATAAATAATTCTTTTTAAGCTCTATGAGTGATTAGGAGGCAAGTTAGAGTACAAAGTGAAAAGAGAGAGTGAAACATCCCAAAAATACAGTCTAAAAATTACGTTTTAATTTAATAATAAAACTATAGTCATCAAACATCATATAAAAATCATATACAATGTATCTCAAGATATCGTAACAATTGTCAAAATATCAGAGTATAAACATCCCAGGCTGAACAGATGGTGAGTGCATTGCAATCTTCCCGAGCTCCTCTTTTGAAACTGAGTACGTGAAACCAAAACTGAAAATGTAAGCACGAAGCTTAGTCAGTGTTAGGTGCATTTCATGCATTCATTTTGTAGTTTTAGTTCATAAAAGTGCATTGCATTTAGGTTTAAACTCATGCATTTTGCATATTTTTCGGGATTTTTCATGATTGAATTCCATTCACAACACTTTTGTGATATTTTAAGGACTTTTGAAGGTTGGATTTTGATGGAGGAAGTTAAGAAGAGTTGGAGACAAAGTTTTAGAAGTTTTGGAGCATTGAAGAAAAGAGCGAATGAAGAAATAAAGAATTTGGTTTCACAGGAATTTACACGGCCGTGTAAATGATAGCTTATAGTTTACACGGGCCGTGTAAACACATATATAAGAGCATTCTACTTCGAAGGCCTGGATGGATTGAGCATTCTACTTTTCTTGTTTACACGGTCGTGTAAATGGCACCCTTTAATTTACATGGGCCGTGTAAACGTCTCGACAGTTTTAAAAGTAGTTTTACTCTCATATAATTCAGACAATCAGTTTTTCTGGGAGTTAGGTCGAATTTTGGGCAGAGAGAAGACGATTTTTAGAGCTTTTGGAAGTAAATTAACACTTGGAAAACACTTTAATTTCCTTTTTGTAAGTCAATTTGAAGTTTAAACTTGTTTGATTTGTAGTTTAACCTACACATGTGTGGTTGATTTCATTATCATTTCCGAAACTGAATTCTTAAGTATGTGTTGTTAGGTTGTAACTTGAACTTGATTTGTGTTTAACATCTAGTAATATTTGATTTGATCTTAATCATGTGTTTGGTTTATTCTCTTTCTCACATGATTAATGAATTAGGGTTTTTATCAATCTAGTTAATCAAATTGTAAAATTCGTATATGTTTTATGATTTGATGTTAGTAACATGCACTTAATTGATTATAATTAAATCAAAATGAGTGTAATCAAAGATTAAATGTTCATAATCCCAAGCTTATGAGGAATGTTTAATATTGTTGGTAATTGTTGCCAGAACTTAAAGTCTTTTAATGATTTGATAAAAGAGCTTATTTGAATTAAATCAATTAAATGAAGTTTTATTTGAAGAACATGTTTTGAATAAAACATTTTTTTGTCAACCTGGATATTAGAGTTTATTAGTATCTAAATTACCAACCTAGATAGAAAAATATCATATTCATTTTGCATCTTTCAACATAATACATGTATAAGAATCAGAATCGGAAATGTATTTCTTTTACTAAATTCTGTTAAGAATCTTGTTTATTTATGAAGTTTAAATCTAATTCAAACATAATCCCCTATTTTAATATTATTTGTATTATATGTGAAAATATGGCAAGATAAGAAGTCCTGTATTCCTGTGGACCGACCCTGCTTACTCTATACTATCTTAGTACAAGAAATAGCAGTGACTTGAGCTTTATTAATATTATTTTATCCCATTATTTGTTGGTTTGCAGCCAAACAGTGAGCTCCCCCAAACTACCACATACCATACAATAGCATATAAAGCAACTACTGGGCCTTGCCCACTACATCGGACAGAAGTCCGGAACTAACCAGGGCCTTGCCCTCTGCATTGGCCCGTAGTCCGGAAACTGCATCGGACCAAAGTCCAGAACTAACCAGTGCCTTGCCCTCTGCATCGGACTGAAGTCCAGAAACTGAATCGGACCGAAGTCCGGAACTAACCAGGGCCTTACCCTCTACATCGGACCGAAGTCCGGAAACTGCATCGGACCGAAGTCCGAAACTGACTGAACATAGCATAGCATAATAATAACTACTAGCATAAACACATATACTGGATACTGCATCGGACCGAAGTCCGGAACACATAACACAATGACATTCTTGAATCACAAAGACATCAAGCACACTGAACTACTGCATCAGACCGAAGTTCGAAACTACCGCTAACTAAACGGGCCGGCATTGTGGCCGTACACCCGTTCCTACTGGAAGGAAACTCACCTCGCAAAGATGACTGAAGAATACTGCGTATAACCCCTTACCACTAGCTGGCAGATCCTCGAACTGTTGATCTCACGACTCCCCGAGCTATCAATAGCAACATAACACTTAGTCCAAAATCATTAAGTTTCCTTAGGGTAAAATGACAATCTTACCCCTGATCTAATTTGGTCCATGACCTAGGCCCAAATCCATCACATGAAGGGCCCAATTCCCTATGGTCTTTCCAAGCCCACTAACGACCCACTTATGGCCCAATTTTCTAAATTGGGCCCAACTTCTCAAATGGGCCTTCCCTCTAGCGCAAAATATAATATAGCCCAATAACAATCCAACAAAATAGTCCATTAAGGCCCATAATCAACTAGTCCAAGGAAATGACCCAAAAAGGTGTTGGATTAGTGTCTAAGCCCGTAACCATATTTGGTAAGTACTTGACCCGATTGTGCATGGTCCTTTTGGGTTGCCTTCACCAAAGCAACTTGACTGGAGAAATAATAGAGAAAGAGGTTATTATGATTTATTAATATATTATAAGAATAATATATTAAAGGAGAAATCATGTTAGTTTAATTAATATCGGTCAATAATTAATTAAGAATTAATTTTGTGATCAAAAGTAATTAATTAAACTAGAGGGGCTGAATTGTAATTATGTAATAGTTGCAAATTAGGGCAATGTATGCCCCATGGATAGGGTGGACGAATTCAAGGGGATAAGGCCCTAGAATTCGTCCAAGGATAAGGCTTCTAGACTTATCTTATGGGCTGTTTGGTGGGCAAGCAACCAGATAAGGATAAGGACTGAAAACCCTAATCTCTACCCTATATAAAGACCCCTTAGGCCTTAGAAAATCGGCACTTGATCCCTAGAAGACCTAGAGCCGATTTTTGGCCTCCTCCTCCTCTCTCTCTCTCTCTCTCTCTTGCCTCTCCATTTGCTCGTGGTGTTTGTGAGCCATTAGACGTACTACACTTGTGGTACTTGCTTTCAAGACAAAGAGACTGAAGATTTGTGTTGTTATTACAATATAACAACAAGAGGTATTTAATTCCTTCTAGTATATAAATTTCGAAATATATAGATGCATGCTAGGGTTCTTCTTGTATTCATAAAGTTGTGTATCTAATAGTAAAACATAGATCCAAATCTAGAGTTGCATGCACACATAGGATTGTTTGTATAATACCCATCAGTGGTATCAGAGCTTTATGGTTATTTGTTTTCTTTTAGTTTATTCAATTGTATGAATTTGACACTTTAGGGTTTATGGCCAATAAACCCTAGGAGGCAAGGATTTCAAAATTAGGGTTCTTGAACCCTAGTTTTTCGAATTTTAGTAAGGGTTTTCAAATCCTTTCCTTTTTGCCCAAGATTTCGAAATCTAGGGTTTGCAAACCGTAAGATTTTCGAAATATGCCTCCTCCCCAAGATAATATCCTAAATTTTAGGGATTTGGATAATCTCATATCTTGTAATTATCTCTTAATGGTTAAATATGGTATTTAAAGATTTTGAATTATCCCATCCCATGATTTTCGAAATCTAGAGGGATTTAAGGGATTAGGATAAAATTAATTGTTTAATTTAAGATACTCCTTTATGATTATTAATTCAAATTATTTTTTTAATTTAGATAATTATTAAATCAAGAGTTTTAATATTTAAAAAATTTAATTTAAAGGTTATAAAATTCGAAAATTTTAAATTGAAATTAAAACCCTAGTATTTTAAAATGTTTAAAATACACCATATACTATTATATTATTACAAGCTTAATATATATATATATATATATATATATATATATATATATATATATATATATATATATATATGTGTGTGTGTGTGTGTGTGTGTAATTTAAATGCTAGTCTTACCGTTAGTAGGCCTCATTCATTAAGCCGGTTTATAAGGCGGGTATAAGGTTGCTGCCTATAAAATGACGCTTAATGGGTGTACACTCACACCCACCGCTTGCTTGACTGGTGGAGGGTCGTTAGCCGAACGGGTAGGATAGGGAAATCCTCTCCTCATTAATAAGTATAATGAACCTATATAAAGTAACTAAACATTTTTACAAAATTCCTAATCTTAGTTACTTTAGGCAAAGTGAATTGATGCAATCCCATGAAATTACACTTTGTACCCTTGCTAAGAAGTTAGTGGAGCGTGTATGGTTAACCGGCACACTAATTGGTTCTAAGAAAAGGTGGCAAAGGGTGACTCATTGTTTTTCATAGTTCGATGGAGCGTGTGTGGTTAACCGGCACATCGTATAGGTGATTGTAACAATGAGGGCACCATGTACATTTGCATGGATATTTACACCCGCTTTGTGATCCTCGGCATCCCAATCACAAACGAGAGGGGCATATCGAGATTTAAACATGCCATTGAAAGGTTCAATGAATCTCAAAAGAATCTAGGAATTCTCAATACATTTAAAACTTAATCCTTTTATGTTTTTCATGGTGAAGAATTAGTGAATCGTCATTCACTTACCTCCAAATTATTTGCATGTTGGATTACGGCATCCCTCTTCTAATATGTAAATAATGTTGTTGGATCCTAGCCCTAATTTCTCTTTTTGGGTGTCTACTTAGGGATTCATTTCTAATCAAACTTTGTTTTTTTTTCAGATGTGGAACTCAAACAACAACAATGCTTCCGGCTCGAACTCCTCCGACTCATTCTCACTCATGAATTTGTGTGGGAGAGTGATATTCGACGGGTCCAATTTCAATGATTGAATCCGCAACATCCGAATGGTCACTCGTTATGAGGATATAGAGTATGTCATCGATAAGGAGCTGAAGGAGGTGAACATCAACAATGCTACTCCCGAAGAAATCGCTGCCTTTGAGGCCCATGAGCGTGATGCTACAAAAGTCCATTGCATCATGCTAGCGACCATGACTGCCGAACTACAAAAGTCCTATGAGGACTACTATCCCTATGAGATGCATCAAGACTTGGTGGACCGTTACCATCAAAGTGCAAGGCAAGAGAGGTATGAGATCATCACTTCGATGATCACTGCCAAAATGGGCAGTGGAGAGTCCCTTACCGCTCATCTGCAAAAGATGTAGAGATATGTCGATCGTCTGCTGAAGTTGAATGTTAACTTTAATGAAGACCTGGAAATTGACATAATCCTTCACTCCTTGCCTCCCTGCTACAACCAGTTCCGCATGACCTATCACATGAATAAAGAATAGGTCACCTTGAGCAAGCTCCAAGGATTGTTGAGAACTGCTGAAAGCAATCTCAAAGACAAGTCTGTTGCATCAACTCCTACTCCAACCACTGCTCCTGTTTTGGCCGTAGGGCAAGGGAGGGGAAAGAAGAGGAAGGCTCCCTCCAAGAGCCACCATAAGGGTAAATCCCAAGATGGTACCTCTTCTAGTGGAACCAAAGTTGGTTCTGCTAAACCCAACTCTAACCCGAAGGAGGCAGAGTGTGACAACCCTATTTTTCCCAAAAAGCATTGTAAACACTCGAAAGCTAAAAACAACGAAATTAACCTCAAAAATAAAGTGTTCAAGTATCTAAGTTGGGATGCATCGAATATTAGATATCATGCCAAGGTTTCCAAAAACATAAAGAACGCTCAAAACCGGGTTATATTGAAGAAATTATAACCACTCGTATATTTACGACACGACGTTAAAACATTATTTGATGTAAAAAGTAGAATCTCAATAAAATGCATTTTAGCCTTAAGTATCTAAACAAAAGTCGTAGATCTCGTTGAAAGGTGAACGTACATAAAAAGATCGCCCAAATTGGACCTCGTATGAAGAAGTTACGAATTTTCAAAGTTTCGTAACAGTAGTAGAGGGCTAAAAACTCGGATTGAAGATCGAGTGTTATTTAGCTAACGCAACCTAAACGAAAGTTGAAGATCTCCTCAGTAGTAATAAAACAATAAAAAGACAAACGAAAACCGACGTCGAATAAAGAACCTATGAATTTTTAACGAACTTTAGGAGGCCCGGCCTATTAAAAATATATCATTAAAAATAAAGTCAAAACTAGCCGACGGAGTCTAAAGGAAAGTTATAGAGCATAATCTCACCTACGCGTGGATATAAAGAACGCGAAAAACGGAGATCGTACGCGAAAGTTACGGAATTTAGAAGTCGGAAGCAGGGATTACGCCCCGCGTACTCTGGGAGTACGCCCCGCGTACTAGACCCAGAGTCGAGTCTCATCGACCCGCCCAAGCTACACCCGGCTAGAACCAGTAGTCACATCGACCCGCCCAAGCTACGCTAGCTAGACCCGAGTCGTAAGCCATGACGCCATGTTACGCCCCGCGTACTCCGGAAGTACGCGCCGCGTACGGGGTTTTTCCAGCACTATAAATAGATGGCATGAGCTTCGAACTTTGGCACACCCTCACAATTCATCAGTCATTCTCCCATACTTCTAAGCCCCAGAGACCACTCCCGACGACCTCGGTTTCCGCACTCGAGCCCCCGACGGAAGATTTACGCTGCAGAGATCCCCGAAGAGCCCGACGACGCAACCATCCGCGGACGAAGTTCTGCTCAACCCTAGCCTCTCTCTTCGAAACGAGTGAGTTCATACCCCTACTTTTCAATTCTTTTCACATTTTAGGGGGGGAATACAAGTACATTACAAATCAAAGTATCATTTTTATAATATCGTTCTTATAGAGTGTTGATACAAAAATAACTTTATGTTTTAAAGGAATATTATATCACCAAGTTGTTACAACCAAATGGGAACATACTTTTGACAAACTATAATGAGCATAGTATTCAAGTGATTCATACATTTTACATATACATCTCGACAAATGAAATGCTTTCAAAAGAAGTACAGTCTTTTATCATCGTAAATCTGTTTATACTTAGTAATGTGAGACAGCTTCACGTACGTTCGAGTATGCATTATTAAGTCCTGTATTATATACCATAATCCCTTGTAGGGGGAGCGTGATACTTGTGTATAGATCTATACGGGATTGACAATCCCACACCTAAGCTGTTAGCTACAGTTAGGCCGGCAGGCCTGGGGTGACAAATGTCATAACAGTTCCAACGCCTGAAGAACGTTGTTACAGGCCAACAATGTCATTAGCATGGTTATAAAACTCACATAAAAGTATAAAAACAAGTTAGATTTACGAGATTCATACATGCATTTCAGTTTTCCATTTCATTGTTAGTACAAATGTTATCACTATTATTCAAGCATGGAAAACACTAAGGCACTCCAACACGGGAAACTTTTCAAATCATTTATAGAAAATATTGGATTTTCTGAAAACCTCGTTCATCGATTTACTATTAAAAAGGGCATACTTTTCATTGCAAAACACTTATGAACTCACCAACTTAATTGTTGACACTTTTTCGAAACCACTTGTATTTCTCAGGGAATCAGTAATACAGGTAACTACCAGCTTTTGGAGAAGGAAACACTAAAGATGTTTTATTATTGAACATTTATCATCTCATTGTAATATTCTTTTGCTATTATGTATAACGCAACAACATACGTTTTCATTATATATGTGATGGTTGTGTTACTTTCTTTACAATATTCAATGGTTGTGATACTACGTGAAGTCATCCACCCCCGAATGTTTCCGCCATTCTGGTTTGGGGGTGTGACAGATTGGTATCAGAGCCTTGTTTATAGTGAACTAAGTATATCGAACCACATACGATATACAAACTATAAATGCAAAGGGGACCAAAAACCCTCTGATGAAACATTTTCATGAACAAAATACTTTCTTTTAAAAGATATACATTTTTACAAGCATGCATAAATCTCGTATCATAACAAGTTTTACTAAAAAGTATTACGGCAAGTTACGACACTACGATTGAGCCTCGGGGTATGTAATCATATCGAGAATAAATATAGCCTGATCAACTATATTTATCCTGGATTTGACCAACGTACGTCGAGGAATAGTCGTAGTGGACAACAAGCCGAAAACTTACCAAATACAAAATTGTTCTAGTTTGCCAAGTTGAAATAGTATGGAAGTATTATTAAAAATAGTTGTACAATAAAAATTATAGTTAAAAATAATAAGTCGCTAAATAGAAATTTCTTTTCTTAACGTTCTCATACATCCATCCTAGTACAGACAAATGGCCGGATTCCATTTACCAGGAGATCCCTACTACCCAAACCAAGGCAACGACGGTTGGATAGAAGAAGACCCGGAGGAAGACCCAGAGGAAATCGAAGAAGAGGTCGAGGAAGAATTCGAAGTCGAAGTCGGAGAGGAGTTCGAAGTCGACGAAGAGATCGTGGAGATTTCTAGCGGGACAGACTCCGAGCCAGAAGTGTACGACCCTCCCATCCCTCATCCTCCCGTAATCAGACCAGATCAACCGGGACCCATCCCCATCTGGGGAAGCCACCTCTACTACTGGAGCCGCCAACAAGGTGTACGCCCTCCATTCGGCATGTGTCGGGATTTTTACAACGTCAGAGGGGGAGGCTCAGCAGATCGAGCACTTCCTGTCGTCGTGAATGCTATAGCTAACCAGAACTACCAGGCGGACCAACAAGCAGCCAGAGTTCGTGAAATCAATGCTGCTACCCAAGGTAACGCCGCTGACATCCGCCGTTTGGAAGGACTACATGAAAATACCCAAATCTACACGGGAACACTTCAGAACCAAATGATAGTGGCTCTGGCAGAAATAAGAGGAATGAAGGAACAACAAGCAGATCTCGAGAGGCGACTGATGGGAGTCAAACGGTCGGATGCCGAGTCTAGCTCCAAACGCCGCAAGTAGAGCTTGTTCGATGCCCAACAATTTTGTTATAGATTAGGATTTCGGATAAAAGTTTTTCCTTTATTTCCCTGTTGTATCCGTAATCGGAGATCTCTAGGAGGATCAAATTTTCCCGAACAAGATATGCAATGTAACACACCTCAGGTGTGACCTATATGTATAAATATGAAGTATTTCTTATTATATACCTCTCAAAAGTAGCGAGTTTTAAATTTCTATGCCTACCTTGAAACCATAACCTAAAGTCAAAAACAAATTACAAGATACAACTAACACTCGATTGTCAAAACATTAGAAACTTATAGTATTCATTCTTATTTTTCTCTACCAGAACATGCCTCCTCGTAGATCAACACGCAGAAACTCAACTTCAACACCACCTCCACCACCTCCTCCAATTATGGACACCGTTATGTTCCAGACTGCTGTAACCGCTGCTGTAACTGCAGCAATGGCTCAAATGAGCAACAACGGATCGGGGGGAGGAACAAACAGTTTTACAAATGGCCAAGGTCAAAGCCGCTCAGGGGTATGCACTTACAAAGACTTCACCAACGGAAAACCTATTCCCTTCTGCGGGACTGGGGGAGTATTGGCTCTATCTCAATGGATAGAGAAAACAGAAGCTGTATTCGAAATCTGTGCATGTCCTGAAGAAAGCAAAGTAAAGTTCGCCGCTTTTACTTTCTCTGAGCGCGCCCTGACATGGTGGAACGGCCACGTCCAGACACTAACCCTAGTGGTGGCAAACTCCATGGGTTGGGAAAACCTGAAAAGAATGCTCCTTCGAGAATACTGCCCAAGAGGCGAGATTCAGAAGCTTGAACAGGAACTGTGGAACCTCTCGATGGTAGGATCGGACATAGCTGGTTACACCAACAGGTTCAGTGACTTAATAACACTTTGCCCAGGAATGTTAACCCTGGAGAGCCAGAAGGTTGAGAGATACATTTGGGGACTATCACCCCAACTTCGAGGAAGTGTGCTAGCTTCCAGACCCTTGACTTTCGCCAGCGCCAAGGAACTAGCGCAATCTCTTGTTGATCATGGTGTCTGTCAAGGAGTCGCGGCGATTATGGCTGAACCAACCAAAGGGAACAGCAACAATGAAATCAATGCCAACAACAACAACAAGAAGAAATTTTGGAACAAAAGGAAGGGGCAAACTTCACAAGAACCTTCAAAGAAACAAATGGTTGCGGTTTATGCTGCTACTACCCCCACCACAACTCCTGCTACCTCTGCACCAACAAAACCATATGCAGGGATTCTGCCCAAGTGCAGCAAGTGCAACTACCATCACCATGGTATTTGTCGCGAGATGCACTGCAAGAACTGTGACAGGAAAGGGCACACAGCCCGTTTCTGTAAAGCACCGGCACGACCAATTACTCAGGTTCCTGGAACTGGGGTAAGCCGGGCATGTTATGGGTGCGGAGAGACTGGACACTTCAGGAGGGATTGTCCCAAGGAAAGGAATATTGGCGGTGTGGGGAGAGTGCTGGCAGTAGGACAGAGAGAAGCAATAGCGGACCCCACGGTGGTTACGGGTACGTTTCTACTCAACAACACTTATGCATGCATACTTTTTGACTGCGGTGCGGAGAGAAGTTTTGTGAGTCATAAATTCAAACACCTACTTAATCAAGAACCCCAACCACTCAATAAAATATTCACTGTAGAAATGGCAAACGGTAAAACAGAACACGCAAACGATTTATACGTAGGGTGCACACTAAATTTAAACGAGCACTTGTTTCAAGTCGATCTTATGCCCATTTCCATAAGAAGTTTCGATGTCATCATCGGTATGGACTGGTTGAGCCTTCACCATGCCGATATCCTTTGCCACGAAAGGGCTGTTCGCTTAAATCTGCCAAACGGTGAAACTCTTGTCATTTATGGCGACAAACCTAGTTCAAGTTTACAAATCATTTCCTGTATTAAAGCACAAAAGTATCTTCGTAAGGAATATCATGCCTTTCTAGCCCACGTAGTAGACAAGAAACGAGAATCGAAAAACATTAAAGATATTCCGGAAGTCTGCAACTTCCCGGATATTTTCCCAGAAGATCTTCCAGGAATCCCACCGGAACGTCAAGTCGAGTTCAGAATCGACTTAATCCCCGGGGCTACCCCTGTAGCAAAGTCGCCGTACCGTTTAGCCCCAGCCGAGATGCAGGAACTATCCAGTCAATTAAACGAGCTGCTAAGCAAGGGATTCATCAGACCCAGTTTCTCACCATGGGGAGCGCCAGTCCTATTTGTGAAGAAGAAGGACGGATCTTTTCGCATGTGCATCGATTATCGGGAGCTAAACAAACTCACAATCAAGAACCGATATCCCTTACCGCGCATAGACGATCTATTCGACCAACTGCAGGGGGCAAGCTACTTCTCAAAGATCGATCTAAGGTCTGGTTATCACCAACTACGAGTACTGGAAGGAGACATCCCCAAAACGGCTTTCCGAACACGTTATGGTCACTACGAATTTGTGGTAATGCCCTTCGGATTGACGAATGCTCCAGCAGTGTTCATGGACTTGATGAACCGAGTATGTCGTCCCTTCCTGGACAAGTTCGTGATCGTGTTCATAGATGATATACTCATCTATTCAAGAAGCCAGGAAGAACACAGCAAACACCTCCGCCAAGTACTGGAAACATTAAGGGCAGAGAAACTTTACGCAAAATTTTCCAAATGCGAATTTTGGATTCGGGAAGTGGATTTCCTAGGACATGTTGTAAGCAAAGAAGGAATACACGTGGACCCTTCCAAGATAAAGGCAATAGATAATTGGACTACTCCAAGAACCCCTACAGAAATCCGGCAATTTTTGGGACTCGCCGGGTATTACCGAAGATTCATACCGAACTTTTCAAAGATTGCCAAGCCACTTACCACCCTAACCCAAAAGAATGTGACCTTCGACTGGGGAGAAAAACAAGACAGTGCATTTCAGACACTAAAGCGAGCCTTATGTAGTGCGCCCATCCTAACCTTGCCAGAAGGAACGGAGGACTTCGTGGTCTATTGTGATGCATCAAACCAAGGACTTGGGTGTGTCTTAATGCAAAGAGGGAAGGTCATCGCCTACGCCTCAAGGCAACTAAAGACGCACGAAGTGAACTACACAACGCATGATCTTGAGCTAGGAGCAGTCGTCTTCGCTCTGAAGATATGGAGACACTATCTCTACGGCACAAAATGTACCATCTTCACTGATCATAAAAGCCTCCAACATATCCTAAATCAGAAAGAACTCAACATGAGACAGAGGCGATGGGTAGAACTACTAAGTGATTACGAGTGCGAAATCCGGTATCACCCCGGAAAGGCTAATGTAGTGGCTGATGCACTCAGTCGGAAGGAGTACTCAGGTCGCCGAGTGAAATCCCTAACTATGACAATCCATTCACACCTGTTCACGCAAATCAAGGAAGCCCAAATAGAAGCCCTGAAATCCGAAAATGTGACAGGAGAAGTCCTAAGAGGAATGGATAAGAACCTTGAGACCAAGAACAACGGAATTCGTTATTTCATGGATCGAATTTGGATACCGAAGTTTGGTGGATTCAGAGAAATCGTTATGGACGAAGCCCATAAAACACGATACTCCATACATCCCGGCTCCGATAAGATGTATCTCGATCTCAAGAAATTGTACTGGTGGCAAAACATGAAAGCCGAAATTGCTACCTACGTAAGCAAATGCCTGACATGTGCCAAGGTCAAGGTGGAATATCAGAAGCCCTCGGGTTTATTACAACAACCAGAAATACCTGAATGGAAGTGGGAGCGGATAACCATGGATTTCATAACAAAATTACCCAAGACAACAAGCGGACTCGACACCATTTGGGTAATTGTCGACAGGTTAACTAAGTCAGCGCATTTCCTACCGATCAAAGAGACGGATAAATTGGAGAAGTTAACAAGGACATACCTCAGAGAAATTGTACGACTGCATGGTGTGCCCATATCCATTATCTCGGACCGAGATAGTAGATTCACCTCAAGGTTCTGGCAGTCGTTACAAAAAGCTTTGGGGACAAGGCTAGACATGAGTACCGCTTATCACCCACAAACCGACGGCCAGAGCGAGAGAACTATACAAACCCTAGAAG
This sequence comes from Lactuca sativa, assembly GCF_002870075.4. NCBI lineage: Eukaryota > Viridiplantae > Streptophyta > Magnoliopsida > Asterales > Asteraceae > Lactuca > Lactuca sativa. Next base: position 163,272,935 of record NC_056623.2, on the reverse strand, counting down.
ACATGCTGAGAGCTTGCGTAATCGATTTTGGCAAAGCATGGGACACACATCTACCCTTGGTCGAGTTCTCGTACAACAATAGCTACCACACCAGTATTAAAGCTGCCCCGTTCGAAGCCCTCTATGGCCGCAAATGCAGGTCACCTTTGTGCTGGGCCGAAGTGGGGGACACACAACTAGCAAAAGGACAAGCAACTGACAACACGCTCACTGGGCCAGAAATCATACGGGAGACTACGGAAAAGATTGTTCAAATCCGAGAACGTCTAAAAGCATCAAGGGATAGACAAAAGAGTTACGCAGATAAGAGACGAAAACCCTTGGAATTCCAAGTTGGAGACCATGTCTTACTCAAAGTCTCACCTTGGAAAGGCTTAATACGCTTCGGAAAACGTGGAAAACTGAACCCTAGATACATCGGACCATTCGAGATCCTTGCCAGGATCGGTCCAGTGGCTTACAAACTTAGACTACCTCAGGAACTCCACAACGTACACCCTACCTTTCACGTATCAAATCTAAAGAAGTGCTTATCCGACGAGACCCTTGTCGTCCCTCTAGACGAAATTGCAATAAATGAAAACCTTCAATTTGTGGAGGAACCAGTAGAGATCATGGATCGGGAAATCAAAAGGACTAAACAAAGCCGCATACCCATTGTAAAGGTCCGCTGGAACGCCAAGCGAGGACCTGAATACACTTGGGAACGCGAAGATCAGATGAAACAAAAGTACCCGCATCTTTTTCCTAAAACTGTAAACTCTATCTTAGATTAAATTTCGGGACGAAATTCCCTTAACAGGGGGATGATGTGACAACCCTATTTTTCCCAAAAAGCATTGTAAACACTCGAAAGCTAAAAACAACGAAATTAACCTCAAAAATAAAGTGTTCAAGTATCTAAGTTGGGATGCATCGAATATTAGATATCATGCCAAGGTTTCCAAAAACATAAAGAACGCTCAAAACCGGGTTATATTGAAGAAATTATAACCACTCGTATATTTACGACACGACGTTAAAACATTATTTGATGTAAAAAGTAGAATCTCAATAAAATGCATTTTAGCCTTAAGTATCTAAACAAAAGTCGTAGATCTCGTTGAAAGGTGAACGTACATAAAAAGATCGCCCAAATTGGACCTCGTATGAAGAAGTTACGAATTTTCAAAGTTTCGTAACAGTAGTAGAGGGCTAAAAACTCGGATTGAAGATCGAGTGTTATTTAGCTAACGCAACCTAAACGAAAGTTGAAGATCTCCTCAGTAGTAATAAAACAATAAAAAGACAAACGAAAACCGACGTCGAATAAAGAACCTATGAATTTTTAACGAACTTTAGGAGGCCCGGCCTATTAAAAATATATCATTAAAAATAAAGTCAAAACTAGCCGACGGAGTCTAAAGGAAAGTTATAGAGCATAATCTCACCTACGCGTGGATATAAAGAACGCGAAAAACGGAGATCGTACGCGAAAGTTACGGAATTTAGAAGTCGGAAGCAGGGATTACGCCCCGCGTACTCTGGGAGTACGCCCCGCGTACTAGACCCAGAGTCGAGTCTCATCGACCCGCCCAAGCTACACCCGGCTAGAACCAGTAGTCACATCGACCCGCCCAAGCTACGCTAGCTAGACCCGAGTCGTAAGCCATGACGCCATGTTACGCCCCGCGTACTCCGGAAGTACGCGCCGCGTACGGGGTTTTTCCAGCACTATAAATAGATGGCATGAGCTTCGAACTTTGGCACACCCTCACAATTCATCAGTCATTCTCCCATACTTCTAAGCCCCAGAGACCACTCCCGACGACCTCGGTTTCCGCACTCGAGCCCCCGACGGAAGATTTACGCTGCAGAGATCCCCGAAGAGCCCGACGACGCAACCATCCGCGGACGAAGTTCTGCTCAACCCTAGCCTCTCTCTTCGAAACGAGTGAGTTCATACCCCTACTTTTCAATTCTTTTCACATTTTAGGGGGGGAATACAAGTACATTACAAATCAAAGTATCATTTTTATAATATCGTTCTTATAGAGTGTTGATACAAAAATAACTTTATGTTTTAAAGGAATATTATATCACCAAGTTGTTACAACCAAATGGGAACATACTTTTGACAAACTATAATGAGCATAGTATTCAAGTGATTCATACATTTTACATATACATCTCGACAAATGAAATGCTTTCAAAAGAAGTACAGTCTTTTATCATCGTAAATCTGTTTATACTTAGTAATGTGAGACAGCTTCACGTACGTTCGAGTATGCATTATTAAGTCCTGTATTATATACCATAATCCCTTGTAGGGGGAGCGTGATACTTGTGTATAGATCTATACGGGATTGACAATCCCACACCTAAGCTGTTAGCTACAGTTAGGCCGGCAGGCCTGGGGTGACAAATGTCATAACAGTTCCAACGCCTGAAGAACGTTGTTACAGGCCAACAATGTCATTAGCATGGTTATAAAACTCACATAAAAGTATAAAAACAAGTTAGATTTACGAGATTCATACATGCATTTCAGTTTTCCATTTCATTGTTAGTACAAATGTTATCACTATTATTCAAGCATGGAAAACACTAAGGCACTCCAACACGGGAAACTTTTCAAATCATTTATAGAAAATATTGGATTTTCTGAAAACCTCGTTCATCGATTTACTATTAAAAAGGGCATACTTTTCATTGCAAAACACTTATGAACTCACCAACTTAATTGTTGACACTTTTTCGAAACCACTTGTATTTCTCAGGGAATCAGTAATACAGGTAACTACCAGCTTTTGGAGAAGGAAACACTAAAGATGTTTTATTATTGAACATTTATCATCTCATTGTAATATTCTTTTGCTATTATGTATAACGCAACAACATACGTTTTCATTATATATGTGATGGTTGTGTTACTTTCTTTACAATATTCAATGGTTGTGATACTACGTGAAGTCATCCACCCCCGAATGTTTCCGCCATTCTGGTTTGGGGGTGTGACACAGAGTGCCACCACTGCCACAAAATAGGGCATTGGAAAAGAAGCTACCCGGAATATCTGCAAGCCATCAAGGACGGGAAGATCAAGCCATCTTTCGCAGGTATTTACACAATTAAATCTAATGATTCATTACATGCTATTTCTTGGGTTCTTGATACAAGATGTGGTTTTCACATATGTTCTGATTTGCAGGGACTAAGAAGAGATAGGGATGTGGAGCGTGGAAGAATAAATCTAATCATGGGGAACAGAAGATCGTCACCTGTCACCAAGATTGGAGTGTATTATTTAGCGCTTAGTAATGGATTAGGTTTAGATTTAAATAATTGTTGCTATTCGCCAGATATGGCAAGAAACATCATTTCATTTCATGGTTTGTTTAGACAAGGATTTAGATATTCGTTTGATAATGAGAAAGGTTCAATTTATGCTTAGCTAAATGGTGTTTTATATTTTGAAGCATTGCCTTGTTATGGAATTTATGAAACTGTTATGGTTGTAGATAACCTAAGAAATGATTTATTGTGTGTGGATTCTTCCAATAGTATGGATAAAGCATGCTTGTGGCATTTACGTCTTGGACATGTCAACAAGATGCGCATAGCCCAACTCCAAAAGGATGGAGTATTGGAGTCATTCGACCTTAGGGATGATGACGTTTGCGAGTCTTGTTTACTTGGAAAGAGACCAAGTCACCCTTCTCTGGCACTTGTGCTAGGGGTGAGGGTCTATTGGATCTCATACACACCGATGTATGTAGGCCCTTTAGATCCACCACAAGGGATGCGAACCGCTTCTATGTGACTTTCACCAATGATTATAGTAGATATCGGTATATCTATTTAATCAAGCACAATTCAGAAACCTTTGAAAAGTTCAAAGAGTTTAAACAAGAAGTGGAGAATCAATTGGGCAGGAAAATCAAGATGCTTTGATCCGATCGAGGAGGAGAGTACCTAAGTCTTGAATTCCATGACTACCTCAAGGAATGCGGAATAGTTTTGCAATTGACGCCACCTAGGACGCCGCAATTGAATGGTGTGGCTGAGAGGTGTAATTGAACCTTGTTGGACATGGTTCGTTCCATGATGAGTCATGCTTCACTACCTATCTCATTCTGGGGGTATGCCTTAGAGACTGCCGCCCATATCCTTAACTTAGTCCCTACAAAGAAGGTTGCCAAAACACCTCACAAGATGTGGACAGGGAAAGATCCCTCGCTGGCACATATCAAGGTTTGGGGTTGCGAGGCTTTCGTAAGACGAGAGACTAACGACAAGCTTGAACCTGGTAGTGAGCCGTGTATTTTCATCGGCTACCCGCAGAAATCCTTTGGATATCTCTTCTATAGACCAAGTGACAATGTTGTCTTCGTTGTGAGGAGAGGGGTTTTTCGAGAGAGATAGAGAGAGAACTCATAAGCCAAGGGGACAGTGGGAGGCAAATCGATCTTGAAGAGATTCAAGAGTCGAGCGATGAAGGAACCTCTAACGCTGGCGCTCAACCCGAGGAGGAAACTCCAGTTGAACCGATTGGCGAATCCTTACCTCTTAGACGTTCTGAAAGAGTTAGAGTTCAACCCCAGTTATATGGCTTTCATATTACTACAGAAGGGGACACATATATTAGTGATAGTACACTAATAAATTTAGATGAACCTAACAGCTATAAGGAAGCCATGGCAGGCCCAGAGTCTGCGAAATGGAAAGAGGCGATGGACAGCGAGATTCAGTCCATGTATTACAGCCAAGTTTGGAATTTGGTTAACCATGTGCCCGGACGTAAGACGGTTGGGTGCAAGTGGATCTTCAAGAAGAAGACGGACATGGATGGGAATGTGCACACGTATAAGGCGCGATTGGTTGCGAAGGGATTTACTTAAACTCCCAGAGTTGACTATGATGAGACCTTCTCACCAGTTGCTAAAATAAAGTCTATTAGGGTGATGCTAGCAATTCCTGTGTTTCATGATTATGAAATATGGCAAATGGATGTCAAAACCGCTTTCCTTAATGGGAAGTTGGCTGAGGATGTTTACATGGCTCAGCCAGAGGGTTTTGTCGATACGAAGCATCCCAATAGAGTGTGCAAGCTTGAGAAGTCCATTTATGGACTTAAGCAAGCATCTCACAGATGGAATCTTTGCTTCGATGAGAAAGTCAAAGAGTTTGGGTTTGTACAAAGCAAAGATGAATCATGTGTATATGTCAAAGCCAGTGGGAGTATAGTTAGCTTCCTCATATTGTATGTCGATGACATACTGCTCACAGGAAACGACATCTCGACACTGCAGGAAGTTAAGTCCTGGATTGGGAAGTGCTTCTCTATGAAGGACCTCGGAGTGTCTTCCTATATTTTGGGAATAAGGATAGTGAGAGACCGAAGTAAGAGACTAATAGGACTTAGTCAGAATACTTACTTGGACAAAGTACTAAAACGTTTTAGTATGGAAAACTCAAAGAAGGGAGAGTTACCAATCCAAAGTAATGCCAAGTTGAGTAAGACTCAATGCCCGAGTACCGAAGTCAAGATAGCGGAAATGAGCCGAGTACCATACGCTTTTGCAGTTGGCTCGATTATGTATGCTATGACTTGTACTCACCCTGATGTGACCTTCATTTTGAGCATGGTCAGTAGATATCAAGGGAACCCTGGTAGAGCACATTGGACCGCTGTCAAGAATGTTATTAAGTACCTTCGGAGGATCAAGGAATGGTTTCTAGTCCTCGGTGGGAGTGATGAAATAAAGGTGCGAGGGTATAGTGACGCCAACTTTCAGACCGACAGGGACAACTATCGTTCACAGTCGGGTTGGGTATTTACCCTTAATTGAGGAGCAGTGACTTGGAAAAGTTCCAAGCAAGAAACCGTAGCTGGTTGAAGAACTTCATTGGAGACCTTGGAGTTGTACCTGCCATAAAGGATCCTATGGAAATTTTCTGTGATAATGAAGGAGCGGTTGCCTTGACCAAGGAACCAAGGGATCATGGTAGATCTCGTCATATTGACAGAAATATCACTTTATTCGACATCGGGTAGAAGAAGGACACCTCGTAGTTAAGAGGGTATTGTCAGAGGATAACCCATCAGATCCACTTATGAAGGGACTGAGTAGGGTTAAGCACTTGCAGCACGCTAGGAGCATTGGGCTAAGGGACGATATTAGTTTAGATTAGATAGTTTAGCAGCATGTAATAGATAAATGTAATTGACATTTGATGATTAAATAAAGGAGTATTATTTATAAGTAAAGCTACTGTCTTATGTTAATTGTTTAACTATTGTTTCACTTTGCATGTTTTAACTGCCTGAATAATTGAGTTATTAAGAATAATCAAATTATTCGAACGGTCCACAGTCGTTCATATGTTGGAAGTAGGTATGAATGAAGACTGTCATGAATAGGTGTGTAGATTGTCTAAAAGGTATTCGACATAGAAAAGGTTTGCTACAACGTTCATGAGTGCTTATGAACAATTTTTGAGCATTGGAATAAACTCGCGCTTGCTGGAATCACTTCATGGAATTTATCACGAGTGATCGCAAGACGATAATATCATATGGTCTTAAAACCTAGATATATGGTTTACTGTTTGCTGATTGGTTGTGCATTGATGATGCGAAAACACATCAGTAATTTCATGTTATAAAACACATTGTTGTGTATGATTTGATTAGTAAATAGTAAATGCGTATAAGTCGTAGTTTTTCTGTTCCTTTTATCCTAATAGGGTAAAAGCGATATCAGGGCCCCTCGAAGATTTGATTTGACTTATGTGCCAGGCCCGGTCAGGACTGAATTGATGTGTTCAATTAAGTTCTATGTCAAATGAATTTGAGATCGAGAAAAACAAACTGCTAGGTAATAAGTATGACTATGTTCCATGTGATTGTCCACATGATATCTAGAACAGAGGACCGTACGATCCCCTTATCTAAAGGATAGGTTGCAGATAAGATCAGAGTTCGACAGCGTCCTTGAGAGCTACAATTGCTAATCGAGTTATACTTACGTTTGTGGTTACTAGGCTTATCCAAATGGGAGACTGTTGGATTAGTGTCTAAGCCCGTAACCATATTTGGTAAGTACTCTACCTGGTTGTGCATGGTCCTTTTGGGTTGCCTTCACCAAAGCAACTTGACTGACAAATAATAAAGAAAGTGGTTATTATGATTTATTCATATATTATAAGAATAATATATTAAAGGAGAAATCATATTAGTTTAATTAATATTGGTCAATAATTAATTAAGAATTAATTTTGTGATCAAAAGTAATTAATTAAACTAGAGGGGCTGAACTGTAATTATGTGATAGTTGCAAATTAGGGAAATGTATGCCCCATGGATAGGGTGGACGAATTCAAGGGGATAAGGCCCTAGAATTCGTCCAAGGATAAGGCTTCTAGACGTATCTTATGGGCTGCTTGGTGGGCAAGCAACCAGATAAGGATAAGGACTGAAACCCTAATCTCTACCCTATATAAAGACCCCTTAGGCCTTAGAAAATCGGCACTTGATCCCTAGAAGACCTAGAGCCGATTTTTGGCCTCCTCCCCTATCTCTCTCTTGCCTCTCCATTTGCTCGTGGTGTTTGTGAGCCATTAGAGGTACTACACTTGTGGTACTTGCTTTCAAGACAAAGAGATTGAAGATTTGTGTTGTTATTACAATATAACAACAAGAGGTATGTAATTCCTTCTAGTATATAAATTTTGAAATATATAGATGCATGCAAGGGTTCTTCTTGTATTCAAAAAGTTGTGTATCTAATAGTAAAACATAGATCCAAATCTAGGGTTGCATGTATACATAGGATTGTATGTATAATACCCATCAAAAGGCCCACTGACTTACGAACACAGGGCGTTCCTTCGCAATCCTGGTCGCGAGTCTCAATGGGAATGCAACGCGTTCCTAAGCCCTACACAACACGTTCATGCCCTGATTCCAAAAATTGGCCATTAAGCACTTAATGCTTAAGCATGCTATCCAAACATAGATCCAAGCTGTTTAACACCTCCTAAATCATAAAATCACAAAATTTTCGACTTTGCATGCACCCAAAAGTCCCAATCTCGAGAAATAGCAATCAACTTCCATAAATATGGTCACAACTCTTGCATGGACCCATTAGGACCTTAAGGATGGCAACTTTCCTGCCTAAGGGACTCAAATAGCCTCATGGGTGGAAACCCTAAGTCCAGAAATGGATTTGTAACATAAAAATCCATTCTTGAAACCAAGAAGGGACAATATCCATGAGAAACTAGATCTATGATGTAGAAGCACCAAGATGAGAACTTTATACCTTCAATAGGCGGGTAATGATGCAAAATCTCTGGATCTACAAGCTCTCTTCAATCTCTTGCTTCTTCTCTAAACACCTTCTTCTTCAAATCACCCAAACAACACCAAAAATACTCAAGGTAAGCTCAAAATGCATGCAAGAGGTTTAGGGTTTCGTTCTTAGGGTTAGATAGGATGGAGGCTGAAGGAAATAAGGGTTGGTGGTGAGTTAAGGTGTTTAAATAGGGTCCAAGACCCGAAAATTAGGGTTTAGTCTGCCCATACGAACGCAGCGCGTTCCCATATGCACCTGCACCCATTTTCCTTTTGAATGCTATGCGTTCTTACTTGGTATGCCATGCGTACACGGTTTGGCCCAAACCCTTCTAACTTCAAATAGCCATAACTTCTTCGTTATAATTCTAATTTTGACGTTCTTTATATCCACGGAAGCTAACGAGAAGCCCTACACATCTATCAAATTCATTTAATCTGAAAGCCAACTGAAATTAAATCCAAAATCCATAAATGGCCCAAACCAACACCTTTGTCGATACTTTTGGGCTCTAAAACACAAACCGAATAAATGGATCTTCCAAACCACATAATTCACCTCCAAATGAGTCTAAACTTAACTCTTCCAGGTTTCTAACTCAACCAATACCCACTCCTTGATCACCACCTTGAAATGGGAACGATTCGAAACGGGGCGTTGCAATTCTCCCCCACTTAAACTCGACTTCGTCCTCAAAGTCTTCTACGGATACTTCTCCTCGGTCATAGTAGCCACTCCAAGGTAGCCTGAATGGTCACAACCATCCTTATACAACGCTTAACCTTGTATGCTCAGTACGACCCCCGAAAGGACCGCTACACTTGGCATCCTGAGGGTCCTAACCATTATCCTTCACAATCGATGGCCTTCCCAAGGCAACTTTCCAAAAACAACAACCTTCTCGATCTCTGAGCTGAACAACCCTTTTGATATACTAAATCTCCAGCCACTCCAGTGTTGGTCCCCTCGTTGTTACCCACTGAATGCTTCTTCTTAATATTTCCTGGTGCTGAAAACCCATCCCAACAAAATGGATCAGATAATCTTTCGAGTAAAAGATTCATCCCTGTAACGGTTAGACTCATACGAGAGCTGCGCAACAGAGTCAAAGCCTTCCCTTTGAGAGTCAACTAGCTGCCCTACACCAAGCTTCTCTTACCATTCCTTACACGCGCCACTACTCAAGTAACATGACCACGATCCTAAGCAAACCCTAGCCTTCCCAGGGTAGCCATGACCAATCTTCGCAAAGCCCTAAAATCCCCAGGTGAATGGATTCCTGCTCACAAGATCACATGTACTCTATCTGAAATTTGTTGTCTCTAGATGATCATGAATCCCTAACAGACCAGTCACACTGAATCGTTATAGATGAACCCATTAGTGGGTGACTTAGCATTACTCAACAATCTGTTACGCTTACCATACATGAGACCCTCAAATACCATTACTGTTAGAGGCCAAAAACTGTCTGAAACACTAATCTGCCTGAAAACACTGAACTGCCTAAAACACTGAACTGCCTGAAATGGCATGTTACTGCAGAACCGCTTTCCAAAATCGATCGAGACCTTCTTGGTCTCAATTCATTCATCAGAGATCTGAAATACCAGGTTCTAGCCCGTCTGCGGCGTCAAAAGACTCCCACTTAGTCGCCTCAGACAACTTCCAAATGGAATCCTTCTCTGGAACTAGTTGCCACCATTTACCATGCCACTGAGGCTCTAACAACTTTCTGATCTAACTAATCGAGTCCATACATCGAATCCTGACGTCGCCAAACCCAAAGCTAATAGTGATTGCTACATGATCATTGGTAGCCTTATGTCATGAAGGATCTTAAGCAGTCCACTGCTTCTTTGCTCTCTTAGCTGTAGTGGCGATTCTACAGTCTTATCACTGACTTAACCAGGTCTAATCCATCTGGGTAATTTCAAAATCCAATCCATGGATTTCTATATCCTCACTGTTACACCCGAACTGGTGGGTACTACTGTCATCATGCTATCTACCAACCTAGTGAATGATATGGCTACACCCGCATACTTACTATACTCTATCACTATCTGGCTGCTAGTGAATGCTATGGCTACTCCCGCAGACTTACAACACTCTAATACTATCTGGCTGCTAGTGAATGCTAAGGCTACGCCCGCAGACTTACAACACTCTAATACTATCTGGCTGATAGTAAATGCTACGACTACTCCCGCAGACTTACAACACTCTAATACTATCTGGCTGCTAGTGAATTCTACGGCTACGCCCGCAGACTTACAACACTCTAACACTATCTGGATGCTAGTGAATGCTACGGCTATACCAACAGACTTACAACACTCTAACACTAGCTGGCTGCTAGTGAATGCTACGGCTACACCCGCAGACTTACAACACTCTCACACTGTATTGAACATACACTCGACCTAGCACTCAACTGCACTTGAGTCTTAACTGGGGCTTTAACCTGGTTCCTGGAACCGACTTCCCAAAGCTAAGGATAAGCGTAAACCAATTGTTGGAACGTTATCTGAACTCCCAACTCATCCAATCCTCAATCAAGACGACCACTCAACCGTCTCCATTCTGACAGAAAATCTCTAGCCTGGTTACCAGTCATCAGCTAATCATGCATACACAAACTCAACTTCGGGAAGTTTTCCCCAACTCCCCGCTCACATGCTCCTCCATCCAAAATAGCCACTTGGGCTGCTTTCCTCCTCAACAACGATGGGAACCCAATCCAGTCTCACACTTACTTCTGCTTCTGACCACCCGTGTGGTTCTCCCCCACTTTGATTCCACTAGCTCCTTACAACTTACAGCTTGAAAAGGATTCCCAATCCTTTTCTCCATCTAATGGTTGATCTGTTGACAACCAATACTTACTATTGCTGGTGCTCCAAGACTGACCAATACCAAATCTGAACCGCTTTGAAAGAATAACAGAATACCTCTTGAGTCCCCTTAGCACTTGCTACAGTGACTGCATCCTGAAAACCTACTCAAAGGGAAACATCGTCGAACTACTGCTCCAACATTCATGGTATGCAGATGGCATATAACTTTATCATAAGCAGGAAATATATTATTCTGAAATATACTTACTAACATCGAAGCAGTACCATAACAATAAAATCATAAGCAGAAGCTGAAATGAAATACATACCAGCGGGCTATTGTGGCTCAATCTTGACTTCCTGTGGAACCATGGGAGCCGGAACTTGAACTACCCCTCCCAGCTGGAGTATCTGCAATGAAACCGGAGCTACCTTAACCCCTATACAGGGGCAATTCTCTCTGATGTGTCTAGGATGATGACAACGATGACACCACTCTTCCTCCAACGTGCATTCTTGATGCTTGTGACCCTTTCACCCGCACCTTCCGCACTTAGACCCGCTACAAACATTTTTTTGTACCACTTTGCCCTTTAGGTTTTTGACTCCTGCTACAGTCGAACTCAACTGCTTGGTTGGTTGACTCAAACCATGTTCCCCCTTCCTTTTTCCTAGGTGCACATCTAACCCAATCTCTTGCTTCTGAGTTACCCCGAGTACCCCACCAACAGCCTGCACAATCGCTGTCTGATGCTGAAACCTAGCGTTTACCTTGCTAGTAACACGCTCAATAATGTCGGGTAACTCCATGTGCACGGCCCGCAAAACCTCCATGACAATCCAATCCTTAAGTGAACTCTCTTGGAGACAAGGTGCGTAACCCACCTCCGATCCTCGATGACAAGAGCTGATAATAGGACCCTCCTTTCTGAGGGATCCCAAAGATCCATAAACATTGGGCCATAGAGGAACCCCTAACATGGCCGCCATCTCATCACGAAAGGCTCCTAGCCTCTTCATCTAAAATCTCCTATATACCCTCCTTGACCATACCAAAGATCACAGGAGTTTGATATAGGATACTATGTGTAATCTATGCTGATACTAACTCTCTCATCTGCTCCCTGAGCTGCTCGAGTCCTGAACCTAAGCCTGAATCCTCATTGGCACTTGACTGCCCACTGGCCTACCACATAGAGTCACCATACTGCATGAGTCATAACATAACTATCATCAAAATACTCGTCACTACTGAGGGATCACACACTCACTACAAGTTCCCCGGTTTTGTCTTAGCCCTTCTCGAATCGAGTACAGATCCTCTGCTTTCAGTAGTACGGGCCCATACTACCTTCCACATCTATCCGTACTTTCCTCGAGAATTGCGTTGACTCCACCAAGTCTCTTTCACTACTACTATTGCTCCCAACACTACTCTCATCTTAGGCTTGCCCTAGGGTAACCTCCAACTCGCACCCAATCCTCAGTTACTAAAGGTATCTTTGTAATGCCATTTAGCCACTACCTGAATACCATCACATGTGATGAGGATCAGATAATCCTTCGAGTAAAGGACTCGTCCCTACAATGGTTAGACTCATACGAGAGCTGCGCAATAGGGACAAATCCAGTACTCTGAGATTATTCAACCCTGATCACATGTGACTTGACATATTCACTTAATGGCTAACTCCCATCACTCAGAGTCCCACTAAGCACAAAGCAAGTAGCATTAAGACAAAGGGGAAATCTAACCCAAGAAAATCTATTCAAACAAGAATCTGTACTATCATACGATTCTAAGCTCACACTACCAGACATAACCTAAACAGGCTATCCTACTACTGTCTACTCGATACTAGCATGCAATTCTCATAAAGCTGAAACACATATAGCAGGCACATAAGGCATCCTTCCTAGATCCTTAGTCCAATTCTAGCATGCTGTTCTACTGAAACTGATAATCATAACATAAACTTGTATTGGTAATTTGGGAGTACTTACTTGAGCTCGAATGATCGCATGCACCACACCCTTTTCTCTTTTTCAAAAACTCTTTTCTTTTTAATTTTCTTTTTCAAAAATTTCTTTCGAAAGTGTTTTTCTTTTGAAAACCTCATACCATTTCCTTAGTTTGAGTTCAGACACACCCGAAAGTGTGTCCGAATCCCTCATACCAAGGCTCTAATACCAACTTGAAACATCCCAAAAATACAATCTAAAATTTTCGTTTTAATTTAATAATAAAACCATAGTCATCAAACATCATATAAAAATCATAAATAGTGTATCTCAAGATATCGTAACAATTGTCAAAATATCAGAGTATAAACATCCCAGGATGAACAGATGGTGAGTGCACTATAATCTTCAAGAGCTCCTCTTTTGAAACTGAGTACCTGAAACTAAAACTGAAACTGTAAGCACGAAGCTTAGTGAGCTCCCCCAAACTACCACATACCATACAATAACATATAAAGCAACTACTGGGCCTTGCCCACTGCATCGGATAGAAGTCCGGAAACTGCATCGGACCGAAGTCCGGAACTAACTAGGGCCTTGCCCTCTGCATCGGACCGTCATCCGGAAACTGCATTGGACCGATGTCCGAAACTAACCAGGGCCTTGCCCTCTGCATCGTACCAAAGTCCGAAACTAACCAGGGCCTTGCCCTTTGCATAAGACCGAAGTCCAGAAACTGCATCGGACCAAAGTCAGGAACTGACTGAACATAGCATAGCATAATCATAACTACTAGCATAAACACATATACTGCATACTGCATCGGACGGAAGTCCGGAACACATAACACAATGACATGCTAGAATCACAAAGACATCAAGCACACTGAACTACCGCATCGGACCGAAGTCCGGAACTACTGCTAACTAAACGGGTCGACGTTGTGGCTGTAGACCCATTCCTACTGGAAGGAAACTCACTTCGTAAAGATGACTGAAGAATATTGCGTATAACCCCTCGCCGCTAGCTGGCAGATCCTCGAACTGTTGATCTCACGACTCCCTGAGCTATCAACAACAACATAACACTTAGTCCAAAACCATTAAGTTTCCTTAGGGTAAAATGACAATCTTACCCTTGATCTAATTTGGTCCTTGACCTAGGCCCAAATCCATCACATGAAGGGCCTAATTCCCTATGCTCTTTCCAATCCCACTAACAGCCCACTTATGGCCCAATTTTCTAAATTGAGTCCAACTTCTCAAATGGGCCTTCCCTCTAGCCCAAAATATAATATAGCCCAATAACAATCTAACAAAATAGTCCATTAAGGCCCATAATAAACTAGTCCAAGGAAATGACCCAAAAAGGCCCACTGACTTACGAACGCAGGGCGTTCCTTCGCAATCGTGGTCGCGAGTCTCAATGGGAACACAGCGCGTTCGTGCCCTGATTCCAAAAACTGGCCATTAAGCACTTAATGCTTAAGCCATGATATCCAAACATAGATCCAAGCTGTTTAAGACCTCCTAAATTATAAAGTCGCGGACTTGTCGACTTTGCATGCACCCAAAAGTCCCAATCTCGAGAAATAGCAATCAACTTCCACAAAGATGGTCACAACTCTTGCATGGACCCATTAGGACCTTAAGGATGGCAACTTTACTGCCTAAGGGACTCAAATAGCCTCATGGGTGGAAACCCTAAGTCCAGAAACAGATTTGTAACATAAAAATCCATTCTTGAAACCAAGAAGGGACAATATCCATGAGAAACTAGATCTATGATGTAGAAGCACCAAGATGAGAACTTTATACCTTCAATAGGCAGGAAATGATGTAAAACCTCTGGATCTACAAGCTCTCTTCAATCTCTTGCTTCTTCTCTAAACACATTCTTTTTCAAATCACCCAAACAACACCAAAAATACTCAAGGTAAGCGCAAAATGCATGCAAGAGGTTTAGGGTTTCGTTCTTAGGGTTAGATAGGATGGATGTTGAAGGAAATAAGGGTTGGGGGTGAGTTAAGGTGTTTAAATAGGGTCCAAGACTCGAAAGTTAGGGTTTAGTCTGCCCAGACGAACGTAGCAAGTTCCCTTTGGGAACGCAGGGCGTTCCCATATGCACCCACGTCCATTTTCCTTTTGAACGCCATGCGTTCTTACTTGGTACGCCATGCGTACACGGTTTGGCCCAAACCCTTCTAACTTCAAATAGCCATAACTTCTTCGTTATAACTTCGATTTTGACGTTCTTTATATCCACGGAAAGCTAACGAGAAGCCCTACGCATCTTTAAAATTTATTTAACCTGAAAGCTAACTGAAATTAAATCTAAAATCCATAAATGGCCCGAACCAACGCCTTTTTCGATACCTTTGGGCTCCAAAACACAAACCGAATAAATGGATCATCCAAACCACATCATGCACGTCCAAATGAGTCCAAACTCAACTCTTCAAGGTTTCTAACTCAGCCAATACCCACTCCTTGATCACCACCCTGAAATGGGAACGATTCGAAACGGGGCGTTACGGAGAGTAAAAGTGAATTCATGCTGAAAGTGTTAATAACACTTTAACCTACAACACTATTTATATGCAATATGATAAGTTCCCTCAACTAATCAAAAAAACACATATGTAGACTTCAACATTTAAGTACCAACTAAATGCTACATATGATAGAATGATATATCAAAATGATAACCATTTCGATATAGACAACTATACTCCATTCTACAACTCTTCGACATTAATTCTTTAATATACTATGCTTAGAGATAACTTTGACATTTATGATTCTTCATACCAAATGATACTCTACAATCTACCCTTTGTGAAAGTAGTTGCGTTAAATCTCATGACCCGGATCCCGAAGAGATCATAGGCTTAACACCAGCCCTGGTGTTAGTCGAAGGGTTATGCAGGAACATACACTTTCCACGCTAGAATGAACCACAGTCTTAGAGATTCCTTGGACTATTAGGTGTTCCATGACTACTATCTCACGCAGAGATAGTAGAACCACCTCCCGAGATAGTCCAACACTCGTCTGGTGAAACCCTATCTCCTCGATCCTTAGGGTTTCCGTATCTCAAACTTCGTTAGTGCAGGTCCATTTTGCACGAGTTTGGGATAGACACTCTATAGCAGACAGATAACCATGGTCGCACAATCCACACGGCAATCTAAAAAGTCTCTATCAGCCAGTTGACAGAAAACACGAAACCGAAGACCACCCGAGCTTCCTAAGGACTAACCTGAAGGACTACACATCCAGTACAAGTGAGAACGTTAGGAACTTCGGAATGGCGATCACGCTAGTGACGATCTTGCCATAGAAGTATACTATGTTCTTAGTACTAAAAAGCTCTACCCCTTTTTCCGAGAGCTTAGGACCATCCGAGAATCCTCATGGAGACATGGTCCAACCTTTTTCAGACCACTACTACTTTCTGATATACCACAAGATTCGCATTCGATCGATCCACTTCTTAGACTTGATACGTGATTTCCCGACAACACTCTTCATGCCTCACACATCTTGATAGAAACCATTAAGGACCCTGACTTCATAAATACACCAGTTGGAAACCCACTAGCTACACTAGACGGAATCCACCTCCCGTATGTGAAGGTCTGTCGGAATGACAAACACAGACTAGAGTTCACTTGGGAATGCGAGGACAACCGTATAGGAAGTACCCTCCTACCTCTACTTGGCCATTCATATCTACTTCCTTGCCTAAACCTGAATTTTGGGACGAAATTCCCTCTAACGGGGGGATGATCGATGTGACAACCCAAGTTGTTCTGTTACATTTCCCCGTTACCGTTAACGGAATATTCCACTGTATAAAAGTTCCGTTACTTAGAGGGCGTGAATTTAATAAACATTCCATGTGGTTGCAATTAACATGCCGTTAAGTCGTGATAAAAGGAAATAAGAACACAGGACACACATTTCCATTTATTTGGAAAATGTCAAGTTTTATTATTACGACCACTAAATCGGGTGCGACCAAAAGCCCCGTATAACGGCAGTATTGGGTAGAATTCCACCGAGCCCCGACTCAAAACCCTATATAAGGGTGAGTGGACTCCATTTGGAGCTTTTCCACCCTCTCTCTCTATACTCTCTCTCTAGACCCATTTTCGCCCCGAAACCGCAACCAAACGCTTCCAAATTGTAAGTCCGCTTACCCTAGCTTATTCTAAACATATTGATTCATGTTTATAGCCCAAAATTCGGACTTAGAAGCTGTTAGAAAGGAGTTTACGGCCTAAGCTCCTCCTTAGGCCGTAAACCCCTTAAACAAGGCCAAAATGACCCAAACTTGTCCCTAATGGCTTGGAAATAAATAGAGGAATTAGCCTAGGAGTGTTTGCACATTTAAAACAATCATTTTGGGGCATAAAAGAGAGTTTATGGCCCAAGCACATGCTTAGGCCGTAAACACCTTTAAACTTTGTTTAAATGTCCCAAATACACTCCCAAACCACCCTAGGGCTTAACACATAATGTAGGGACTTAGTATCTTGGGTTTAACACAATTAAACACAATGAAATGAAAGGGAAAAAGGAGTTTACGGCCTAGGTGTATACCAAGGCTGTAAACACCCCAAAATATGCCCAAAAGTGTGGTTTTTACCCCCCCCCCCCCCCAAATGGTGTTAGACATTTACCATAAAATACTAGGAAGGATTTAAGGGTTTAAACACAAGAAATGGAGGGATTAAAAGGAGTTTATGGACCAAGCATTTGTCTAGGCCGTAAACTCCCCAATACCCATTGAAATGATAGATTTAATCCCCCAAAATAGCATCACACTTCATTAGAAATCACTAGAAAGGCATTAGGGGCTTTAAACTTCACAAAACTCTAAGGATGAGAGTTTACGGCCGTAAACTCCCTTAGGAGTGGTCCCTTGGCCGTAAACTCATAGAAAATGCCCTTAGAAGCCTCAAACCCACTCATGCCTTTGGGGAAAAGTGCTTAGAATAATTCCATGATGCAAGTAGAAGCCTTAAACACACTAGAACTCATCACCATTAGTTTACGGCCGTAAACTCATGGTGAGAAGTCCCTGGGACGTAAACTATGTATTAAGGGGGGGGAGGGGTATTCTTGGATAGTAAACTCCATTCCTTAGCCATTCACACCCTTAAACGTTACCCGGGACACCCAAACACTTAGCCAAAGTGTTTTCCGCTCCTTTGAGCGCGTATATTTGTTTAATTAGTATTAAATATGCTAATTGTATGTGAACATATGTTATCATATGTTAAATAGGTCATTGTGTGTGTTCAAGTCCTTGCGTGACACCAAACGCCCAAACGGCACTTTCGTCGGACCTACTTACACCATATAAGTTCATACCCCTAAATGAACCTTTTAAATGCTTTTAAATGTTTTTGTAGGGGGGATTACAAGTTAAACATGCCAGTTATCATATCAATCACATGTGATTGATAACCCGCATGCACCAGATTTTACCACTGTACACTGTTTTACCGAGTAGGACACTAGAATGGTTTTCAATTGTTTCAAAACTTTTACTTATACTATTTTAACTAGATTCATTCTAAACTGGTTTATGAAAGATTTTTCCAAGATTTTCAAACATATTTTTACAAAAGAATACAAGTTGTGATTTTCTTTGTACATAAAGGCTTTTCATCAAAGATTCCCTTTTTCGACGTATACTTTTACTTGTTAATTATTGTCGCTTCGCTTATACTTATTTTATACTCCTACTCGGTGACGCTTTCACTTATACTTGTAGTCGCTTATACCTGATGACGCTTACGCTTATTCATGCTCCTACTTAGTGATACGATTCTTCTTCACTTATACTTGATAACGACTCTACTTCACTTATACTTGATACGCTTTTGCTTCACTTATTGTCGCCTCTACTTCGTGATGCGCTTATACTTGTTCGACACTTCTACTTCACTTGCGACCGCTTCTACTTCACTTGTTAGACACTTTCTACTTCACAAAGATCACTTCTACTTGATACACACTCAGTCATAGTTAGATGTATGTCTGTGCTTATATAGGTACATATAAGTAATGATTGAAAGACTTAGGAAGGCTCGTCTGCCCTATTTCCTTTTCTTCGTTGAGATGTGGTCTGGTGGGATCGGATGGCCGTCCGAAGGTCGTTTGACTCATTAGTTATATATTATGTATATGAGTATGGACATATAGGAATTCTCTAGTCAGTTCAGTTAAGAGTCTCTACCTCTAGTCTATACTTACATTAGAAACCCACTATTGGGAAGTCTCTACCTTTAGTTCAACACTTACACACTACCCACTATTTGGAAGTCTCTACCCACTATTTGGGATGCATCTTCAGGACACGGCTTTCTCCGTCGTCTAGTTGGTAACAAGAGTCTCCTATAGGGAGAGCGGACGTTGTGTGTATAGATCTATACGGGATTGACAACCCCGCACCCAGACTGGTAACTACAGTCACGACCTACCAAGCCAACGGGTGACAAATGTCACATCTTATAGATGCTTGTAGGGCGTTTGGATCTCTAGTCAGTATGGTTACGAGTATCCAAGGTTACCTTATAATTCTTTGGCATTTAAGGTAACGGTATTTCACCAGCAATCTACACTGTATGCTGGTAACTCATTTTCAGAGTAACACTGTTTTGACCTTGCAAGACGTATATCTCATTTGATACTGTCTGGGGTCTGTTATCACTGTTTTGACTTTACAAGACGTATCTTTCATTTGATACTGTCTGGGGTCTGTTATCACTGTTTTGACCTTACAAGACGTATCTTTCATTTGATACTATCTAGGGTCTGTTATCTCTGTTTTTGACCTTACAAGATGTATCTTTCATTTGATACTGTCTAGGGTTTGTCTTTCACTGTTGTAGACCTTACCAGTTGTACCTTTCATTTGGTACTTTTTGGGGTCTGAGTCTCTACTTGTTAGACTGAACCAGGCGAGTCGTTAGTTCGATATTCTCCTGTAGTCTATGATTCCTCGCCTTAGTCAGCAGTCCTCACTGCTGAGGCATATGTTATTCCCTGATATCGTTTGCTTTCATCAACAATCAAATTCAGTATTTTGATAATGAAAGCAAATTAGGGAAAACTACTTTTTACCGCATAACACTGACCAATCTTGGTAGAAGACTGCTTTTATTAAAGAAAATATAGGATTTTCTGGAGAGAACTCTAATACACAGAAAACACTTAAACTACTTATTAAAGTTACTTGATTGAAAAGTTACCTAATACTTATGAACTCACCAGCATTTGTAAAAATGCTGATACTCGCTTTTCAAATAACATGTAATCTCAGGTCAGCAATTAGACAGGTACATCCCCGGAGCTGCTGATGAAGATAGCTTAGTACCATGCTGTTCTTGTTATATTTATTTGTACACTTTATTATGTTGAAATGTAAACCTTTTAAAACTATTACTATTAATGCAATGTTTTGTTGTACTTTGATTACTATAATGCATGTGTTGTGATACTTGACATGACGTCATCCACCCCAGAACGTTTCCGCCATTCCGGTTTTGGGGTGTGACATCATGAGAATTTCACCATAAACATACCTTTTACCTTACCATCAATCTTCTTAGGCTTTTCAGTTGTAGTGCCAACATGCTTGATAACAACCCCTTTTTCTAGATTAATCATGCTCATATAAATCTTAATGAAGTTTGTTACAAGAATACTTGTAGTAACTGTTGTTTTCATAATCTGCACTGGTACATTTGGAATAGGAACTATTGTTAACATTTGGAATAGGAACTACTGTTATTGAAGAAATAATATCCTAATAGTTCGAATTATTATAGACACACCAAATCCCAAACCAGATGGGTTTCCTTTTTCTCCCCATTGTGACATTTGGTGTATCGCAACACGTAGAGCATTTACGGGAAGTCGAATAACTAAGTCTGCAATTGGAGCCATCAACTGTTTTAATAATATCCTAATAGTTCGAATTGTTATAGACACACCAAATCCCAAACCAGATGGGTTTCCTTTTTCTCCCCATTGTGACATTTGGTGTATCGCAACACATAGAGCATTTACGGGAAGTCGAATAACTAAGTCTGCAATTGGAGCCATCAACTGTTTTAATAAGATTAACATGATGTTCTTCTACCATATTATTCTCTTAATCATATTTGAAAGTAAATGATTTAATAGCAACCTCAAGTCTTCCCATGATGTAACCAATAGTAGTTTGAAATAACTTCTTAACCTTGACTTCATAAACATAGAAACAACATCAAAACAACCACCACCAGTGTTGTGCGCCCCCTACTCCTGTTTTCACACACCCATTGTTAATGGACGTCAAAGCCTCTCCGACGATGGCCCTCAACCCAATTTGTCGTTAATGGTGTAGATGGAACTCCAGTTGCTGTGGTGAAAGGAGACTTGTGGAGACAAACCGTTGTTTGTCGTGATTAACAAATCGATGCGTAACTTTTCCCCTAACCTAGAGTTTATTCATCTCGATCCAATGGTGGTGATTTGCTTGTGATTGGCAGATCACTGAAATCTGTTAAAATTTTATTTTTTTTTTCCAAAATAATGTTTTGATTTTTTTTAATATAGTAATTGCTTTTTCTAATTTAGGTCTACTGATGTTGATATGCAAGGAATGAATTTCATATTCTAATTTTGCATATATTCTATTAGCAAGCTAATGCTTAAATAACTCCCTACCATAAACAAGTAAATTTATACCCTGATTTATTGAATTTGGTACCTTCATTTTGTAAGTTTTCATGAACTTTTCTCAAATTGTTAGTATATTTATTTTTAAATAATTGTGTACACACTTATGCATCTGAATCTGTGAAAGGGAAAATAAGATTCAAGGCAAGATGTGAACTTTTGTTAATGAAGTGTTATGGATATATTGATTTTTGAAGTTCATGTATTTGTTATTAATATTCAATCATAAGCTAATATAAAGTGGCTATTGAAATTGAATATTATGTCATTATTAAATTTATTAGAGGTGTATTCATTTGTGATTAATGATATATATATATATATATATATATATATATATATATATATATATATATATATATATATAGAGAGAGAGAGAGAGAGTTAGGTTCATATATAAACACTATATATTGTGTGATCGTATAACCAATTTTTGACCAATCATTTAATAAAGGTATGAAAGTAATTAACATATAAATCAATAAATGCATTTTCAGTTATAATCTTGTAATTATTGTAACTCATTTCATTTAACTTCGCTACTTTAATTTTGGTAAGTAGTTTAAATTGAATTCTTTATCAAGAAAGTTGGTGACTAAAACTCAAATATAATGCTGAATTGAATGTTCATTCTTTCAGAATTTATACAAATAATATATTAGTTTATTGTATATTCTTCAAGATTATGTTACGCACTGTAAGATATTTTTATATGTAGAAATAACATTTTCTTATTCTTCAAGAATTTTCAGTTGGTTGATAGTTTTTGTGAATTTGTGTAAAAAGAATATCGCATACACTTCAAAAAATATGTTATAAAGTATTAATTGATCGTTTTTAAAAAATGATTTTTTTTACATATATCAATAGTTTTATGACAGTAGTTCAAACTATTTATTAGTCAATGCATTCCTAAAGAATGAAATGTGATTCTTAAAGAATACAATAAGTATCAAGTAAATTGTTGATTTTTAAAGAATCCAATCGCTCGATTCTTTAATTTTGTACTTTTCTGAACATTGTATAAAAACATTGTCTTAATATTTTATAAAACTAATAGTGAAATCGCCAAATTTTATAGAAAGAAATATGTTATCAAACTAAGTAATTCTTACAGACTTAAATCTATTTCGTTTTATGTGATTATCGTGTAAAAAAAAATTGAAAAAATTTCAAAAGATGATTTTCTGTGATTTGGTTGTAAAAATAATAATCTAGATTTTATTTATATATTTGACTTGGTTTCCTAAAATATGGTTACTTCTTTTTTTATCTCATTTAATAAAATGTCATAATTACTCTTTATTAACCTTAGAATTAAATGAATGTAATTAAATAGTAATTGTTATCCTACATTAATACAATGCACCCTAAAATCCTAGTTATTAGTTTTTTTTAATCCAATGATCATAATTTGGTCACATATTCATACAATATTTGGAGTTCACATTTAATCCTAACCCTATATATATATATATATATATATATATATATATATATATATATATATATATATATATATATATTCATTTATGAATATAATTACAATTATAGGAATTAATAAGTATTTTGTTCATGTCTCATCTATAATTTGATGTCATACTATGTTTTTCTAAATATTTTTCATTTAGTTAATTATTAATTGTATTTATTTCTTTATTTGATGGTGTGAAGTGGAAATCAAGATGCTTTTACAAAGGAATGTTGGGGTGCTAATATACAAACAGACACTACAAAGTGGAAAATATATTGCCTTATTCATTTATGATTATAGAATAATAGTTAACAATTTTTATTATAATTTTTGTTTATGTTCTTTTCATATGTGATTATAGAAAAATAAATATTTATTACATTACAACTATTGTACGGACGTGTGGATAATGTTATTTTTTGATAATTACTAAGAGAATATGTTGTTTAGTAATGTGAATACGTTCAATCTCACAGAACTATTGTCATTTTATTGGATTCTCACTAATTCTAATTCATTTTTGTTCTCTGGCATCGTTTTTCACTTATTTTCGTCCTTACAGAATACGACTAAATAAACATCCTGATAACATTCTGACAGAATGAGAATAACTAAAAAAAACTCTATAATTACCTTATAGACGATTTAATTAGTGAAAAAGCATAATAATTACAATAATTATATAAGATTGAACGTATTCATATTATCAAACAACATATTTTCTTTGTCATTCTCACAGAATAGCATTGTCCATACGTCTACACAATAGATGTCAATCCACATTTGAACCTAGCTCTCTCTCTTTCTCTCTCTCTCTCTCTCTCTATATATATATATATATATATATATATATATATATATATATATATATATATATATATATATATATATCCATGATTGTACGAATTATTAATTATCCATATTTAATTACATTGTAAAATTCCCTTTATGCCTTTATGGAATGATTGGTCTACAAATGAAACATATAGACTAATTCCAAAAAATAAAATATATTAAAAATAGTTGGAGATAGTGAACCACCTCTCAAGAAGTATGCTCTAATGTAACGACCTGAATTTTCCCTCTTTGACTTTGAGGTTAGTTCCGTTACATTCTCGTGTTAAGTTACTTTTCTATTGAGTAAAGTTAACTTATGGGGGCTCAAGTGTAAAAAATGACTTCTTGATCATGTATATGGGTTATATGGCAACTTTTACACACTTTGAGGGGCTTACATGAAAAATAGGCTCATATTAATACCCCACTTAACCCTAATTCGGGAATAATATCTCATTTGCAGCTACCAACCTTCATTTCCAACATCCATCCTCAAGATATATTAGTTTAGGGTTCTTATCCTTGGAGGTGTATCGAAGAAAAAAAGAATATTGAATTGGTGGGTGTTCTTGGAGGATTGTTGGTGGAACTTTGAAGACTCTCTCCTAGCAATCCTCCTTGATATTAGAATTATAGGAATTTGTAGAAGGTGTGACAACCGTCAATTTTTGGTCAAACAAAGTCAATAAGAGTCAACCAGGTCAACTCAAATCATATTAGTTTTTTAGGACAAATGAGATATTCTCTAATGTTTCTAATGTACATTTGAAAAGTTATAATACAAATTACCTCTCTGGTTGTAAATTATCGAATATAAACCCGAAATAAGGTTAGTATCGTAACAATTCGGTAATTCAATTTTATATTATTTTAGTATAAATAATATTCATAACTCAATGTAGTGGAGTTCATAAACCTTATGCTACATGGAAAATTCATAGAAAATGCTAGAAACACAAAATTTTCGGTGAATTCGTCACTAAATGCGACAAAATCTATACCCGACAAAACATCTAATTTTTAACAAAACGAACTTGAAAATTCGACCTAACTTTCATATAACGTATTATTATTTTAATATTATATTTGTTCTGATAATTTGAATTTTTATAATTCAAATTAAATATCTTATGCACCCTTTATATCATTCTTTTATTAAAATCACATCATTTTTATAAAAATGCCAAGAGTTTATAAATGTTTGACTTTTTTTTAATAAAAGTTACTAGTTAATATAATCCCCCCCCCCCCCCCCCCAATCCTAAACAAACAACCTTTATGTCATTACAATAACCCCAAAACTAGACAAGTTGGTCTCCTCTTTTTGCAACACCATCTAATACCCCTCATACCTCATCCTACCCACCTCACCCACCCTCTTTCCCCATCTCTCTTAAACTCACGGCCAAAAGGCCATTTTCCTTCCATCATCTTCATCATTTTTTCATCTCTTCTTCAAGAAAAGCTCTCATTTTCTTTAGCAAATTTCTTCCAAGTTGATTCTTGAATTTTTGGTAAGTACTTCCTTCATCTTCTAGTAATTCTACACACTTATATACTAGTTTCAATCCATTTACACACATTATCATATGTTACTATTCATAGGATCTTCAAATCTTCAAAGTGTTCTTGACTTGAAACTCTCCATCTACAACTTTTCATTCATCAAGAAAACACACATAAGGTGATTTCATACCCCTTTATTTTTGAGTTTTCTAAGTTTTAGGGGGGGGGGGGGGGGGGGATACAAGTGAACTTGTATAATAACTCAAGTTGTTATGCAAGCTTCTTCTTCAAGTTGTGTAAAAGTATTATTTATATGAAATAATGTTATTACCTAGTATTTTCCACATTTGTGTGTGGTATGTTGTTTAAAATACAAATATATGAAAAATGATTATAAAGATGATCTATGTTCATGAGAAAAAGTCACAAAAACAAAACTATTAAAACTATGGTTTTTATGACGTAATATGATTTTTCTAGCAAAAATGGACATGACTAGGTTATGATACAATTTTTGTGAGATTTGTCCTAAATATGTTATTTTAAACATATAAGGTTAGTTTGACTTAATATCCATAAAAAGGTAAAATTAAATTTTACAAGGTTTACAACTAAATTTTTACCGGTTAGTGATATTAAAAAGGCCAAAAACTAGAAAAATTGGCTTTATCATACTTAATGTTCTTATACTTGTGTTAGATGTAAAATTACATGATATAATCTTTTAAAAAATCTAAACATGCTAACTTATATATATATATATATATATATATATATATATATATATATATATATATATATATATATATATATATATATATATATATATGGACACAACAAAACATTTACGATAAACTATAATGGGTGTAGTTTATGGGTGATTAACACTATTATACCATTTTGAGGCCAACAAATAATTATTTCAAGGTATTATTATTTTACACTATGTAAAGGTAATATTTTCACTTACAAAAGGTTTTCATTACACTATACATAAACCTGTTGATAAAATTTTGTGAGACATATTCTTCACCGTACCTACCATAGTACCTACAAAAGTCTTGTATTATAACCAGAATCTCGGTAAGAGAGCGTGACACTTGTGTATAAATCTATACGGGACTGACAATCTCGCACCTAAGCTGTTTGCAACAGCTAGACCAGCAGGTCTGGGGTGACAAATGTCATAACATTCCGACACCCGAAGAACGTCGTAACAGGCCATCTATGTCTTTAGCACGGTTATAATAACTCACATGGGGTATTAAGAATACATTTGGTTTACGGGGCTAACATACATTTATATGGTTTTATACAAGCATAAAATTACATATTACTATTTTTAGTATAAAAATACTTATACATTTCGGTCTTACGTTTTCTAAGACTACAACTAATTTTCAAGATCAACGATACATTTAGCACGGGGAAACATACATTCAAATGATTTTATATAGATTAAAACTACATATTACTATTTTAAGTATAGAAATGGTTATACATTTCGGTCTTAGGGTTTCTAAGACTACAACTCTTTTTTAAGAAAATATTGGATTTTCCGGAAACGAACACTATCATTTTACAATGATAGGCTTACAATTCTTCATACAAACTCTTATGAACTCACCAACTTAATTGTTGACACTTTTTCAAACTACTTGTATTCTCAATGAATCGTTAAGCAAGATAATTACAAAGTTGTGAGGACGGACATTACATCGTCAAACTATTCATTTTGTTGTATTGTAATTGGAATTGAAACAAACAATATTCAGACACAATGTAAATTTCCCAATTTTAATTATGATGGTTGTGTTGCTTTGATCACTATTATTTATTATATTATGATATAATACATGAAAGTTGTCCACCCCCAAACGTTCCCGCCATCCTGGTTTGGGGGTGTGACAGAAGGTAAGAACTCGTTCCATGAGTTCATTTTGTTGTCCTAAGAATCATACACAAGGAAAGACCATGAATGATGCAAAATTCTTGGTCTTGGGGTGTTAGATTGTCCCACTTTTGTCCTTATCATTATACTCACTTAGAAATGATCTTGAGGGGTTAAGATCACTCCAATATAGATTTTGATTGGAACAAAACTAAGGAAATTAAGATCATCAATCGATAATCAAGAATCTATAACTTCCCAGTTTTCACGATGTGAACATTACCTTGTCACAACGCAACGAAAAGACTTGAAACGATTTTAATCGTGTCTTTTTCTTTGCCACTACGTGAACATCCCGTGTGTCATGTTGTGATTACATGTATTTTACTGGTCCAACGCTATCGGTTACTTTGTGTCATGATGTGGACATCCTAGTGCCATGACGTGATGACAAAACTGATCGGGACAGAATCACGATAGACACTTAACTCACGACGTGACACCTCCTTGGTCACGATGTGAGACTCATTTGGACAAAACAATTTTTATTTTAAGATCTGTTTTTGATTAGTTCTTTGAGTAATCTTTTAGGAGCGTTAGAGTAACTTTGAGAAGGTGGCTTTCCTGTCTTCACAGCTCCATATAACTTGGACTATAGGTGAGTCATCTTTTGTGTGGTTTAAGCACTAGTTTGGAAGTATAACATACACCTATACTTGTGTTCTTGCCTATTTGATGTTATGTGATGTTATAAACTGAATGTCAAGGGTAAAATATAACGTGGACATGTAATGTTATTAACGATGCATCTAAATTTATGGATCCTTTGTATGCTAGGGTTCCTAAATTAATGATTTGGTGCAATTTGAGAGGGTTATGTCCATGTTAGAAGTGATGATTATTTATATGGTTTAATGATGATGATATGCATGTTATAATTATGTTTTGTCACTCTTGAATGAAACTAGGATATGCATGCTAGAAGTGGTTTTGTTAGAAGGTGGATATCTTTACATACTACTAGTTGATGTTATGTTATTTATGTCTATATACCTTGATGTGTGATTGCAAGATGTAGTATGCCATGAATTAATTATAATAATAATTCACTAGCATGATTACATAATAATATTGGTGAGGTGCGTGTTGCTCGTGTGAGAGAATTAATTAATTATATAATTATTTAAAATAAAAAGAGGAGCACATATAACTGGGTTAAAAGGGTAGCAACCTAACCTAGGTACGCACCCAAACGGGCTATCACGATATCATTGGAAGGAAAGCTCTTAAGCAAATTCTATGTGGAGTCATATTCTAGTTGACCATTTCGATACATGGTCCTATAATGACAACACATCGTGCTCGTACATGCAAAGTCGGAGTAGCGAAGGCGGAGAACTAGGGACAGTGTTACGGGTAGGAGTTATGCCCCATTTAGTGCACTGAGTCACAAGTTCACGTTAGTAGTGAACAAGGTCTTTATTTGGGGAGTGTTAGATATGCAATATAGCCTATTTAGTGAGGGACATTAATAATAATTATAGCGAATCAAACAAATTAACAATTATTGCGATGAAAGAATGTCCGGCCTAATGTATATATTTATATATTAATAGCTATCAATGTATAATGCATGGATTGATGTGATTGCAAGAATTGACATGATGTATATGTATGCTTTGTTTCCATGCTTATGTGCTTGAGATCGAGTCACTATGCTGATGTTGACACTTGTTTCTTGCCTCTTGTTGTGGCTTTTGCATTGGTACAGGTAGCTTGACATTGATGGCCTGGTGATGTAGAAATCTTATGGGTAGTTATAATCATTTGATTAGTAATGATGATACAAGTTTGAGACGTCTTGTGATGTTTCATTTACATTTGGTTTTGATATTTCTTTTGGTTGGGTTTTTACAACTATGGATTTTGAAGGGTTAATTTTGATAGATTTTCTAATTGACTATTGTTGACGTTTTTATAAGGCTTCCGCTAATGTTTTTATGATAATAATTGGTTAAAATAAAAGAAAATTTTTGGGTGAAAAATCACGATGTTACATCTAACACCTTGTTCCTTATTTCAACTTAAGGACAGAAAAGAAAGGAAGTGAAAATAACTGGAAAGAAAAGATAAATTATCTTGTTATGAGATTATTTTTTGGAAGAATGAGAGAAAGGTAGGAAAATATAAGGGATCCTATTGTCTCATAATATTCCTTTCAAATTGGAGTGATTTAGAGGGAAGTAGGCATATATACGTGTTTGTTTATGGATTATCAATAAGGGATTATTTTGTTCCATTTCCTTTTTTCTAAATCGGGAACCCAAAATTATTTTTTCCTTTCTTTGCTCTCCATATTTTTCTTTGCTCTCCATATTTTCCTTCCATATCTTTTCTTTTCTTTATAAAAACTTGGAAACTAGGTGTAGGAGAGAATACATTTAAAAAAAAAACTATAATTACTCTTTTATTCATACACAAGTTGGATCTTGTGTGGGTTAAATTCATTATTTTTTAAAAAAGTTTATTGCCCTATGACATGATGCTTATTTGAGTATGTTTATTGGCTAATAAGTTATGGCCGTTTTCTTCATATTTCTTTACCCCCTTCTGGGTCATTGACTCTCACACCCCCAAACCAAGGATGACGGAAACGTCCGGGGGTGGCGGACTTCATGTATAGTATCATAACAAGTATAATAGTGATCAAAGCAATACAACCAATCATAAATATAATCAGAAAAGAATTACATGGTTTCAAGTGTTACATATTTCCATGATTGATTACAACATGATGTAAAAATAGTTGTTCAACGTCGTAGCGTTCCATTCTCAAAAGCATGTAGTTACCTGGTTTCGTTGATTTCCTGAGAATACAAGTAGTTTTGAAAAAGTGTCAACAATTAAGTTGGTGAGTTCATAAGCTTTTTAGATGAAGAGTTTGGAAAACGATCTATGTAATGAGTTGTGGGTTACCAAGAAAAATCCAATATTTTCCTTACAAAGGTGATGTGTGGTCTTTAATTCCAAGATCGAAAGTGTACAGTAATATCCATACTTATTGATATAAAAAGTGATTTTAAATCGACATAAAACCCTTTATGATTTGTGAAAATCCCCGTAAACTTTATGTGTTGTTAACTCCCTATGTGAGTCACTATAAGCATACTATGACTAGAGGAACCTGCCGCGACGTTTCTTAGGCGTTGAAATAGAAAATGACACTGGTCACCCCAGACCTGCCGGTCTAGCTGTTGCATGCAGCTCAAGTGTGGTTTGTCAAACCCAATATAGATCTATACACAACTATCACGTTCTCCCTACAAGAGACTCTGGTTATAACTACTAAGAATTTTAACTCGTACTCTAGGAGTACTAAGAAGAATGTCTCACAATTTACGTTAACAAGTTTACGTGTAGTGTGCGTGAGTGTAAAGCCTTTTTCTGTGGGAATAAAACCTTCCGAAATGTGTTTGTTGTGTTAATGGAAACATAAACTATACCTATTATAGCTTATCAAAAACGTTTTGTAATGGTAGAAATCTTCTTTGTATATGATGTAAACCTTTATAATGAGGTAAAAGACATGTAATATAACCAACATGTATTTATATATGTTAATACACACCTTGCTCAGCAAGTTACAAGGTGTAAATAAGTTATCAACCATTTGCTAGTTTTATCTTTTCTGTTCCTGTTCTTGGAATAATTATATAAAAATCATACGGAGTCAAAAACTGATCCCGTAAATTCTGAGAGTTTAGAAATTGTGTCTAGTTCGTTCATAATTTTTATCTTGATTTTTAGAAGTTCATAACTGGTGTGAAAGCGTTCATATTCACAGATTGGTCTGAATTCATAGCTATAGTGATAGACAGTTTTGTAAAAATCACCAAAAATTGTAGAAAAATCGTGTGAATATGTGCAAGTAGTCATTTTAAAGGTATAAACCTGAAATATTTTCGTCTAATACAGTTTTGAAAACTAAAAAGTTTAAGATGTTCAAAACAGTCCGTGAATGAAGATTAACTTTTCTATTGAAAGCTGATGTTTGAGTTTAGTTATGTTATTGGTGTTTTAATTTGTATTCTACCCCTAAAACTTGAAGAAAACATGAAAATGTGGGGGTATGAACTCACCTTGAGTGATTTCATTAGATGGATGATGAAGAAAAGAGGTTTCCAAGTCAAGAACACTTGGGAGATACTTAGGATTCGAAGATCTAGTAACAAATATGATGATATTTGTGTAAGGAATCCATGATCTGAGTGAAAGGATGAAAGATAATCAAATGTAGGATGAAGTTACTTACCAAACTTGGAGGGAAATGCTCAAGAATAACCTTCAATTTCGAGTTTTAGAGAGAGAGAAAGTGAGAGAGAAATGGGTTTGATTCTTCTTGAGAAAGAGTGAATAATGTGGGAAGTGAAGTAGAGATTTCCAGCCCTTTGATTTGATCATGTCTAGTGAAATAGTGTAAAAGGACAATCAATTGACTAAGTATGGGGGAATAGTGACACGGTTCGGTTGTTGGTTGTTGGTTGTTGGAGAAGGACCGAAAGTGGGGAGGAGGAACCGAAGGTAAGGCTCACTTGTCTAATGAGAACCGAGAGGAGGGTTCGGTCCGAGCACTTCGCATGCGAACACGGGAAAGGAAGTGAAATAGACCGAAGCTCGGTCCTGAAGGTAGTTTTGGTCTTGGCAGGTTTAGTCCTTACGGTTCGGTTCTTAATCTAGTTTCGGTTCCTATAGGGGGCTTCGGTTCTAATTAGGGGTTTCGGTCCTTAAGGGCTGTTTTTCAAGTTTTCTTCCCGTTTTGAGTGATTTTTGGCCAAGTTAAGGGTCGAGATGACCCGGATGACTATAAAAAGTTGGGAGAGATTTGAGATAGAGAGAGATTGAGAGAGACTTTGTTTGTGACATTTTTGGATGTTTAGCTTCGCAGCGCAAAATTTGTACACCCCGTTAAGCTTTGTTATGATGGTTATATGCCCCCGAGGGGTATGAAATAACGTTTTATCGAATAATTTCATCACTTACCCCGATTAGGGTTTAGAATTTCTGAACGAATGAACTTTCCAAGTGATAACTTCTTATTAAAATAGTGAGTTGTACGATAGTAACATAATGTAAACCTTAATATACAAGGGTTAGATGAGTTGACTGATTTGACTTGTTGACTTTATTTGAGTTTGACTTGATCGGAAAATTGACGGTTGTCACATTGACCGATTCTGAGAAATAAGCAAATGAAAGTTGGCCGTGTAAGTTTCAGAATTTTCTTAGATATGTGGCTCATTATAGAAATATAAATAAATAATGGATAATATTGTTTTCTGATGAACCAAATTTGGTTCGATCACAGGCTTTCTGATTATGACTAAATGGAAGACATAGTAACAAAAATTTAATTACCTTTGTATTATAGTATTGATTCTCATGTTTTCTCTATTATAAAATTACAAATTACATATAATTTTTCTAGCTTATCTTCGCAAATATTAAGAATTTAATTTGGAAAGTGTAAAACATCAATATATGAATATATGCTTGTGAATTATATATGTGAAAACAAACCGATGCATGAGAATTGAGTTAGTCACTCAGTTTTGATGATTGGATCGAATGGATTTTATTTTTTCAACAACTGTTTCAAAGGCTTCAAGTGTCAAGTCCTTCTCAATGTAATCGATATTAGATGGATCAAAGGGGCCTTTGACTCGATCAATACATTTTATAACCGCTCTTGCCGGGAGAATGCTCCTTGTGGGGTCAGGAGAAGTTCCTGAGCTCAAGCTCGATGAGAATCCCTACATCACCATATGTATATATATATAATCAAAAACATTATTTCAATATAAATCATAGGCCAAAAAATTAAAGTACAACGAGACTAAATACTAATGATTTGTAATTTGATAACATTTGGAACCAGACCGAGGATAAGTTAACTAATTGTGATAAAAACAATTTTTACAACTTCAAACACAATGTAGAAAACATGAAACTAATAGGGCAGTTAAAACTATTTGTATTTATGAGTCGTTAACTCGTTATTCACCATGTACCTTAAAGATTAGAACTTCAACTTCTAGGTCATCAACGATTGCTTTAACCAAAAGTGCTTCGTTTTTTGCCACCTGGCTATAGAATTCTAACAATGATATCGCTTCATTGTGTCCATATTCTTCATCATTTTCACATTCGTCTTCACTAAATCTTAGTTGCCTTCTAGCCCGACATTGATTGCCAGAAACTTTACGACTTTGGCTACCAGGTTCATGAGATTTGCTGGAGAAAAAGTTATTGTGCCCAAGTGTGATGGTTGAAGTGGTGTTGACATTGTGAGAAATGGTAGGGAAAAGAGAAGGGAAGGATAATGTAGTATACATGAGTGGTGGTGAAGAATAAAGTTCTAGTGATCCACAAGACTTGATAAGAGGTTCATGTGAGTTTTGGCTTTACATGACAAAAATAATTCATGTCGTACGGGTCATTGTTTGATATTGAAGGTACATACTATTCGAGATAATCACATCACATAAGATAATTAAAACGAGTATTCAATTTTTATATGCTAGTTATTATAATTGTAACTCATATACAATTTTCGCCGCTTTAAAGGGATACAATGTTAACGTACACCACAATATTGAATTTGTATTCTATGCGGCCCAAAATTATTATCCATAAACAAAAAATATACAGATTAAGAAAACATTAATTACTGCTAATTTTATTAAATGAAATGACAATTATATTATTTTGTTGTATTTAATTTCATTATAGTTGCATTTAATTTCATGGTAGTTTAACTAATAATGAGAGGTATTTTGATAAAAATGATATTTATTTTTAGAGATTGACTATTATTATATGCTAGTTATTAGAATTGTAATTATTCAAATTTTATATGTTAATTATTATAATTATAACTCGTATACAATTGTCGCCGCTTTAAAGGGATACAGTGCTAACGTACGCCACGATATTAAATTTTTAGTATTAATTATAACTTTAACATGTGCAATATTTAATTTCAATCTATAAATTTGGTTTCTATAGTTTTAATTTCAATAGGTTTCTTTAATTTTAATTTCAATAATTCATTTTTCAGTCTCTAAATTTTTATTAGTTACAATTTTAATCCCTATAAAAAAAGACATCTCTACTAGTTAGTTCGATACATCCTCATACATACCCTATTGTTTATGTACGTTTTTATGTAAATACTAATTAGTTGTATGTTTATATTGGGTATAATGACTTAAAATGGTAATATAATTTTCAATTTGTATACATTTGGTTATTGAGTTTTTTTTCGTCAATATTTACCCCCTCAACTTATTAAACTGTGCACATTCAATCTTTATGACCAGTTACTCCAGGTTAATCAGGAAAAATGACTTAATAAGATGATATATTTCTCATTTTGTATACATTTAGTCATTAATATTTTTGTATACATTTAATCATTAATATATATATATATATATATATATATATATATATATATATATATATATATATATATATATGTTTCAAAATTAGTCCTTTTTGTTTTACTCATTCAGTACTTATGAATGATTTATTTACGTTTTTCTCATGACATCTTATGTGGGTCAATCATTGATAAGGTGTTTAGGGTTGTTGATGCTTATGTCCATCGCGACTTTGACTACTTGGTTGCGTAGGTCTTGTAGTTTGGCTTAGATCTTGTGTTCTAAACGTCGCAACTTCTTCATACGATATCAAATTTTAACGATCTTTATATCAATGTGTTCGTCTAAGGGTAAGTGGTATCCCACGACTTCGACTAAGGGTAAGTGGTATCCCACGACTTCCCAAAGTCTATCACACATGCGCGAAGCATGTCTTCAAGTGTCTGAATGGTTCGTTCGCTTTGACCATCCATTTGTGGATGATAAACAGTGCTCATGTCGAGATGTGTTCCTAGGGATTTTTGAAGTGATTGCCAAAAACGTGAAGTGAATCTACTATCTCTATATGAGATGATAGACACTGACACTCCGGGGAGTCTCACAATTTCCTTGATGTATATCCTCGTCAACCTCTCCATCTTGTAGGATTCTTTTATTGGCAGGAAATGAGCAGATTTCGTCAATCTGTCGACTATTACCCATATGGTGTCCAATCCATCTGATGACTTGGGTAGTTTGGTCACAAAGTCCATAATAATCCTCTCCCATTTCCACTCAGGAATTACTAGTTGCTGTAATAATCCCGAGGGCTTTTGATATTCCACTTTTACTTTAGCGCAAGTAAGGCATTTGCTAACATAAGTGGCAAACTCTGCCTTCGTGTTGGTCCACCAATAGTGTTGCTTAATATCCAAGTACATTTTGTTTGAACCCGAATGGATGGAGTATCGTGTCTTGTGGGCTTCATTCATGACTACCTCCCTGAATCCCCCATGTTTAGGGACCCAAATGCGGTTCATGAAATAATATGCTCCGCCCCCTTTTACTTCGAGATTCTTTTCCATTCCATGTAACGCTTCGCTGGTTCTGTTTTCCGCCTTCATGGCATCTGACTGGGCTGTTCTGATTTGTGAGGTCAGGTGGGATTGGATGGTTATCGAGAGAGTTTTCACACAACGATTTGAGTATTCTTTCTAACTCAAGGCATAAGCTACCACATTAACCTTGCCTGGGTGGTACTTGATTTCACACTCATAATCGTTTAGTAACTCAACCCATCTTCGTTGCCTCATGTTCAACTCTTTTTGATTTAGGATGTGTTGGAGGCTTTTGTGGTCCGTGAAAATGGTGCACTTTGTACCCTAAAGGTAGTGCCTCCAGATTTTTAAGGCGAAGACCACAGATCCCAATTCCAGATCGTGGGTTGTATAATTCACTTCATGTGTCTTTAGTTGTCGGGATGAATAAGCTATCACCTTCCCACGCTGCATAAGTACACAACCTAAACCCTGATTCGACGCGTCACAGTAAAATATGAAGTCTTCTGTTCCCTCTGGTAGCGATAGTACCGGTGCACTGCAGAGTGCTTGCTTTAGAGTTTGGAATGCAGCTTCTTGCTTATCTGACCATTCGAAGGAAACACCCTTTTTTGTAAGCATGGTAAGTGGCTTGGCGGTCTTATAGAAGTTTTGAATGAACCTCCTGTAATAACCTGCTAGACCTAAAAATTGACGAACTTCTGTGAGTGTTGTTGGGACTGCCCATCCTTTGATGGCTTTGACCTTAGAAGGATCCACGTGTATTCCTTCTTGACTAACAACATGATCCAAAAAGTTCACACTACGAAGCCATAACTCACACTTAGAGAGTTTTGCGTATAGCTTTTCGGTTCGCAGGGTTTCCAGGATTTGTCAGAGATGTTGGCCATGTTCTTCTTCGCTTCGAGAGTAAACTATAATGTCGTCAATGAAAACGATGACAGAGTTGTTGAGGAATGGTCGGTAGATTAGATTCGTTAGGTCAATGAATGCGGCAGGGGCATTCGTTAGACCGAAGGGCATTAGAACAAATTCATAATGTCTACAATGAGTTCGGAAAGCGGTTTTGGGGATATCCTCTTCCCGGACCTTGAGTTGATGGTACCCAGATCGCAGGTCTATTTTAGATAAGTAGCTTGCGCCCTGAAGTTGGTCAAATAGATCGTCGATTTGCAGGAGTAGATAGCGATTTTTGACAGTGAGCTTATTTAGTTCCCCGTAGTCAATGCACATCCTAAAACATCCGTCTTTCTTCTTGACAAAGAGAACTAGAGCTCCCCATGGTGAGAAACTGGGTCGGATGAATCCTTTGTCCAAAAGTTCGCTAAGTTGGCTGGACAATTCTTGCATCTCCGCAGGAGCTAATCGATAAGGCGATTTAGCGATGGGAGTAGCTCCTGGCACAAGGTCAATTCGAAACTCGACTTGTCTTTCTGGGGGTATCCTTGGAAGATCATCAGGGAAGACATCCGGGAACTCGCAAGCTACTGGGATGTCTCGAACATTGACCTCTTCCTTAGATTTGTCTACTATATGAGCCAGGAACGTCAAGTCTTTCCTTCGTAGATACTTCTGTGCCTTAATGCACGAGATAAGACGAAGGTTCGTGCTGGGTTTGTCTCCGTATATAATTAGGGTTTCACAATTTGGAAGGTGAAGGCGAACGGCCTTCTCGTGACACATAATTTCAGCATGGTGGGGGCTTAACCAATCCATGCCAATAATCACATCGAAACTCCTAATGGAAACAGGCATTAAGTTTATTTGAAAGACATGTTGGTCCAAGGCTAGGGTATATCCGATATAGATTTCCCTAGTAGATTATGTTTTCCCATTGGTCATTTCCACCGTAAAGGTTTCATTGAGCTTCTGGGGTTGTTATTTTAACAGGTGTTTAAATTTATTGCTCACAAAACTTTGCTCTACTCTGGTATCGAATAGGATGCATGCATAAGTGCGGTTTAGGAGAAACGTACCGGTGACAACAGTGGGTGTCACACCCCCAAACCAAGGATGGCGGAAACGTCCGGGGGTGGAGGACTTCATGTATAGTATCATAACAACAATGGCAATAGTGATGAAAGTAAACACAACCAACATATATATAATTGAAAGAGTTACATCATTGTATGAATTACATGTTTCAAAATCAATTACAATATGTTGACAAAATATGATAAGTTTGACGCCTCAACGTCCCATCCTCAAAAGTACTTTGTTACCTGTTTAGCGATTTCCTGAGAATACAAGTAGTTTGAAAAAGTGTCAACACAATGGTTGGTGAGTTCATAAGTTTTTGTATATAATTATGAAAAAGCTTGTCATGTAATTGTATAGTTGTTCCAGAAAAATCCGATATTTTCCTTAAAATGAATACTGTAGTCTTGTATCCAAAGACTGAAACGTATGAGTAATCTTCCTTATTTACAGAAAATAACGTGAGTTTATTTCAATACAAACGCGTATGATATTAGTGAAATTCTCGTAAATTCTTAAGTTTGTTAATACTTTCCGTGAGCTATTATAACCATATTGTGACCTAGGTGGCCTGAAAACGACGTTCTTCGGGCGTCGTAGAACTGAAATGACACTTGTCACCACAGACCTGCCGGTCTAGCTGTTGCAAGCAGCTCTGGTGTGGGTTTGTCAAGCCCAATATAGATCTATATACAACTATCACGATCTCCCTCCAGGAGACTCTGGTTACAATACAGGACTTATGATTTATGCGAAGTGAATGTCTCACAAAGTTAGTAACGAATTTACACTTAACATAATGAAAGTTTCCCTTTTGTATAAATGTACCCTTCTGAAATGTATGCATTTTGAAATCTATCGTAAACTATACCTATTATAGTTTATCAAAACAAGGGTAGTAACAGCAAAGTACGTAAATTATACTTAACATAGTTTAATAAAATGTTTGTGTGTAATGGGTATACTTTAATAATAACGCTTTGTTTAATCTATGCTTTATCTAGTAAAAATCCATTTGTTAACTGGTTTATGTCTAGATACTAACACAAGAATGTCATATATTGCAATAACACATAAACACATAATAATATACACATTGCTCAACATGTTACAAGGTGAAATGAAATTGCTAGTGCTTTTCTGATTATAACATTTTCTGTAACTGTTATTAGAAAATTTGTAGAAAAATCATAAAATGTCCAAATCAAGTTCTGTAACTTCTGAGAGTTTGGAAAATGAGCCTAGTTGGTTCATAAATTTTCCCATAAATTTTAGGGACCTCTAACTTGTGTAACCAAGTCCATAATCACAGACTGGTCCGGATTGGTGTTTGAGATGATAGGAAGTTTTGTAAAAATCACCATAAATTGTAGAAAAATCGTATGGAGATGTACAAGTAGTCATTTTAAAGCTAAGAAGTGGAACTACTTGCACCTAAAACAGTTTTGAAAACTAAAATGTTTAAGTTGTCCAAAACAGTCCGTGAATGGGGTCCAACTTTTCTGATGTAGGCTGTTAGAAAAGTTTAGTTTTGTTCTTGTTGTTTTACTTGTATTCACCCCCCCCCCCCCCCCCTAAAAACTTGAGAAAACATAAAAATGTAGGGGTATGAACTCACCTTAAGTGTTTTCAGTAGATGATTGTTGAAGAATGGAGGTGTTTAACTCAAGAACACTTGGAGATGCCTTGAAGATTTTTGAGAATCTAGCATCATAGTTATGGAGTTTGTATAAGCTATCAATGATTTGAGTAGAATGAAGTGTAAAAATCACAAGGAGGATGAATTACACTTACCAAGAGTGGAAGAACACTTGATGATCAGTCTTGGGATCTTGAATTAGAAAGAAAAGTTGGAGAGAAAAGTTGGAGTTGGATCTTTGGTGGAATGAGAGTGATTGAAAGAAAATGAGGAGAGAGGTTGAGTGACCAGCCCTAAAAACGTGGGGATGGCTTGTGAGAGGGGTAAAAAGTACAAGGAAGTGACAAGGTATGGTGGGGAGGAGTGTGGGTTAATCATGGAGTGGGTATGGGGTTGCTTGTGTCATAAAATAAGGTAAAGTCAACACTCTACCTTTGTACTTTACCTACTCTCTTTTGGATAATGTTTTATCCTTAAAATGTGATTAAATCATTAATTTAGGGGTCTTATATGTTAAAATAAAGTTTTGGGTGAAAATCCCATGTTAAAACAATTAAAAACGGGCTTAAAACGAGAATTTAATCGAAAACCGGGAGAAAAAGGCTTCCCAGCGAGGCCTCTCGGTCCTAGGCCGAGGTTCGGTCCCTAAGCCGAGGTTCGGTCAGGATGGTGCTGATTCGGAAGCGAGAGGCTGAGCCAGAAGAAGGAACGAGGGCGAGGGGCTCGGTCCGAAGGTCAGAAGGGAAGGTTCGGTCCTCGGTCCTCAGAAGAGAAGGTTCGGTAGCCATTAGAAGAGAAGAGGTCAAAACCGAAAGGTGCTGAACGTTCGGGTTCGGTTGAGCAGCCTTCGGCTCAGAAGGGTTAGGTTCCTAAGAGGGGTTTCGGTTCCTAAGAGGGGTTTCGGTTCCTTAGGTCCGTTTTTCGCGTAGACTTCCGTTTTTGGGCTGTTTTCGCCAAATTCGAGGGTCGGAATGCCCCGAGTGACTATAAAGAGTTGGGAGAGATTTCGAGAGAGATTCCACATACTGAGAGAGATTTGGGAGAGATTTGACATACTTGGAGAGATTTCACATACAAAGAGATATTTGGGAGAGACTTCACATTCTTAGAGAGATTTGGCAGAGATTTGACATTCTTGGACAGATTTCTCATTCAGAGAGAGATTTGGGAGAGATTTCACATACAAAGAGATATTTGGGAGAGATTTCACATTCTTATAGAGATTTGGGAGAGATTTGACATACTTGGAGAGATTTCACATACAAAGAGATATTTGGGAGAGATTTCACAATCTTAGAGAGATTTGGCAGAGATTTGACATTCTTGGAGAGATTTCTCATTCAGAGAGAGATTTGGGAGAGATTTCACATACAAAGAGATATTTAGGAGAGATTTCACATTCTTAGAGAGATTTGGGAGAGATTTGACATACTTGGAGAGATTTCACATACAAAGAGATTTTTGGGAGAGATTTGACATTCTTAGAGAGATTTAGGAGAGATTTGACATACTTGGAGAGATTTCACATACAAAGAGATATTTGGGAGAGATTCGACAATAAAGAGAGATAGAGTGAAAACGACTGAGAGTGGCTTCATGTGTGACAATAGTGAGTGTTTGGATCCTCAATGCAAGGTTCGTGAACCCCGATAAGCCATGTTTTAGGATCTTACACACTCCCGATGAGTATGCAACATTGTTTATTGTTTCTAGTTCCTTGTTTAGCACTAAGGTTAGGAAAAAAATTAAACACACAATTTTTTCCAAGTGATGTTTTCTCATTAAAATAGTGAGTTATACATACTTACATAATACAAACCCTAATATAGAAGGTTTAATTGAGTTGACCGGTTTGACTTGTTGACTTTGTTCGGCTCAGACTTTACCCAAATTTGACTATTGTCACGTCATCCCCCCGTTAGAGGGAATTTCGTCCCGAAATTTATGCTTTGGCCAGAACTTCAAGAGTTTGGGAAAAGATGCGGGTATTTTTGTCTCATTTGGTCTTCGCGTTCCCAGGTGAACTCAGGCCCTCGTTTAGCGTTCCATCGGACCTTCACGATGGGAATACGACTTTGTTTCGTTCTTTTGACCTCCCGATCCATAATCTCCACTGGCTCCGCTACGAAGTGGAGATTTTCGTTAACTTCAATCTCGTCAAGAGGTATTACAAGTGTCTCGTCAGACAAACACTTCTTTAAGTTGGATACGTGAAATGTGGGGTGTATGTTATTAAGTTCATGAGGTAATCGGAGTTTGTACGCCACAGGACCAATCCTGGCAAGGATTTCGAACGGTCCTATGTACCTCGGGTTTAGTTTCCCATGTTTACCGAAACGTATCATTCCTTTCCAAGGGGAGACTTTTAGTAATACTCGATCTCCGACCTGGAATTCTAAGGGTTTGCGTCGCTTGTCTGCGTAACTCTTTTGTCGATCACGAGACGCCTTCATTCTTTCCCGAATTTGAACAATCTTTTCTATGGTCTCCCTTATGGTTTCAGGACCAGTAAGGGTGCTATTAGGGACTTGCCCCCTAGCTAGCTGAGTATCCCCCACTTCGGCC
The DNA here is from genome assembly GCF_002870075.4 of Lactuca sativa. Classification (NCBI taxonomy): domain Eukaryota; kingdom Viridiplantae; phylum Streptophyta; class Magnoliopsida; order Asterales; family Asteraceae; genus Lactuca; species Lactuca sativa. Next base: position 163,230,682 of record NC_056623.2, on the reverse strand, counting down.
CAACACAGGGGTGATCTGCACTTGCGACCATAGAGAGCTTCGAACGGAGCGACTTTAATGCTGGTGTGATAGCTGTTATTGTAGGAGAATTCAATTAGCGACAAATAGGTATCCCATGCCTTACCAAAGTCTATCACACAGGCTCTCAACATGTCTTCTAATGTTTGTATAGTGCGCTCGCTTTGCCCGTCGGTTTGTGGATGGTAGGTCGTACTCATGTCTAGCCTAGTTCCCAAGGATTTCTGCAGGGACTGCCAAAATCGCGAAGTGAATCTACTATCTCGGTCGGAGATAATAGATATTGGTACACCATGCAGTCGCAAGATCTCCTTGATGTATATCCTAGTTAACTTCTCCATCTTGTCGCTCTCCTTTATTGGCAGGAAGTGCGCAGACTTGGTCAATCTGTCTACGATTACCCATATAGTGTCAAACCCGCCCGAAGTCTTAGGCAGCTTGGTTATGAAGTCCATGGTTATCCGTTCCCACTTCCATTCCGGTATATCAGGCTGTTGTAGTAATCCCGAGGGTTTCTGGTATTCCACCTTGACCTTGGCGCAAGTCAGACACTTGCCCACATAAGTAGCAATCTCGGCTTTCATATTCGGCCACCAGTATAACTTTTTGAGGTCTAGATACATCTTGTCTGACCCTGGATGGATGGAGTATCGAGTCTTGTGTGCTTCATTCATGACCACGTCTCGGATCCCACCGAACTTCGGTGTCCAGATTCGGTTACTGAGATAACGAGTTCCGTCATCCTTGACTTCTAAGTTCTTATCCATTCCCCTTAATGCCTCACCTGCCACATTCTCTGGTTTCAAGGCTTCTAGTTGGGCTTCCCTGATTTGCGTGGTCAGGTGGGAATGGATGGTCATGGTTAAGGATCTTACTCGGCGGCCCGAGTATTCCTTCCTGCTTAGGGCATCAGCCACTACATTGGCCTTGCTCGGGTGGTAGCGAATTTCGCACTCATAGTCGTTTAGCAGTTCAACCCATCTTCGTTGCCGCATGTTGAGCTCTTTTTGATTGAGGATATGCTGAAGACTTTTGTGATCGGTGAAGATGGTGCATTTTGTGCCGTAGAGGTAGTGCCTCCAGATCTTTAAGGCGAATACTACCGCTCCTAGTTCAAGGTCATGGGTAGTGTAATTAACTTCGTGTGTTTTAAGTTGCCTTGATGCGTAAGCGATGACTTCCCTCTCTGCATGAGCACGCATCCGAGGCCTTGTTTTGAGGCATCACAATATACCACGAGGTCATCGGTTCCTTCTGGAAGAGACAAAACTGGTGCGCTGCATAGGGCTTGTTTTAATGTCTGGAAAGCGGCTTCTTGTTTATCTCCCCACTTAAATACCACACCTTTTTGAGTCAAGGTGGTGAGTGGTTTGGCGATCTTGGAGAAGTTTTGTATGAATCTTCGGTAGTAGCCGGCGAGCCCTAAAAATTGTTGAATTTCCGTCGGCGTTGTAGGTGCTGACCAGTTTTTGATAGCTTTGATTTTAGAAGGATCCACGTGTATCCCCTTCTCGCTAACCACATGGCCAAGAAAATTCACTTCCCTGATCCAGAATTCGCACTTAGAGAATTTGGCGTAAAGCTTCTCAGCCCTCAGTGTTTCCAAGATTAGCCGGAGATGTTGACGGTGCTCTTCCTTGCTTCGGGAGTAGATTAAAATATCGTTGATGAATACAATCACGAATTTGTCTAAGTAGGGTCGACACACTCGATTCATCAGGTCCATAAATACTGCCGGTGCGTTCGTTAATCCGAAGGGCATTACCACAAACTCATAGTGCTCGTAGCGAGTTCTGAACGCATTCTTGGGAATATCCTCTTCTTGAACCCGTAGTTGATGATAACCCGACCTCAGGTCGATTTTTGAAAAGTAGCTTGCTCCTTGGAGTTGGTCGAAGAGGTCATCGATTCGGGGTAGGGGATATCGGTTCTTGATAGTGAGTTTGTTTAGCTCCCGGTAGTCTATGCACATGCGAAAAGATCCGTCCTTCTTCTTTACAAACAGGACCGGTGCTCCCCAGGGTGAGAAGCTTGGCCTGATGAATCCTTTGCTCAACAGTTCATTTAACTGGCTGGAAAGTTCTTGCATTTCTGCCGGTGCTAAGCGGTATGGAGCCTTGGCGACGGGGGTAGCTCCTGGGATTAAGTCGACCCGGAATTCGACTTGTCGTGCGAGGGGTACACCTGGAAGATCTTCGGGGAATACATCGGGGTAGTTGCACACTTCGGGAATGTCGTTGATATCCCTCACCTCTTGTTTCGTATCTACTACGTGGGCTAGAAATGCGTGGTATTCCTTTCGGAGATACTTTTGGGCCTTGACGCAAGAGATGATTTGCAAATTTGAATTAGGCTTGTCGCCATAGATGAAAAGGGTTTCGCCATTTGGCAGATTAAGGCGAACGACCCTTTCGTAACATAGAATGTCAGCACGATGGAAACTTAACCAATCCATACCAATGATTATGTCAAAGCATTTTATTGTGACCGGCATCAGGTCTACTTTAAACGAATGGTTGTCTAGAGTGAGGGTACACCCTGAGTATATAGCATTAGTGTGCTCTTCTTTCCCATTAGCCATTTCTACTACGTATGTATCTTTTAATGAATGAGGGGTTTGTTTTAGTAATTGTTTGAATTCATGGCTCACAAAACTCCTCTCTACTCCACTATCAAATAGTACGCATGCATATGTGTTATTGAGGAGAAACGTACCAGAAACCACTGAGGGATCCTTGATTGCTTCTCCGTGTCCCATCGTCAGGACTCTCCCTACACCACCAACCTTAGGAGCTTGTGCCTTGGGGCAGTTTCTCCTGAAGTGTCCTGCTTCACCACATTCATAGCAGGTTTGGCTTGCCCCCGTATTGGCCACTTGGTTGTTCGGTCGTGCTGGTGCTTTATAGAAATGAGCGGTATGCCCTTTCTTGTCGCAGTTTTTGCAGTACATTTCCCGACAAGCACCCTTGTGGTGATAGTTGCACTTGTTGCACTTGGGGAGATTTCCAGCATATTGCTTTGGTGGCGCTGGAGTAGGAGCAGTAGTGGCTGCACGGACAGCAACAGTCTGTTGCTTCTTTGTGGGGTCCTGCACCGGTTGTTTCTTTTTCCTGTTCCAGAACTTCCTCTTGTTGTTCCCTCCTTTCGTTTGGTTGGTCGTGGCGACCATGGTGCCACGGCTGGCCCTATGATCGATAAGTTGTTGTGCCAATTCCTTGGCACTCTCAAAGGTAGTAGGTTTCGAGGCCAGAACACTATCATGAATCTGGGATGATAGCCCCCAAAGGTATCGTTCTACCTTTTTCTCCTCCGGAGTGACCATTGCAAGGCAGAGGAGTGCTAGGTCATTGAATCGGGCAGTATAAGCTTCAAGATCCGTCCCTGACATCTTGAGGTTCCAGAATTCTTCCTCAAGTTTCTGCACTTCGCCTCTTGGGCAATATTCCTTCAGCATTAAAGCTTTTAAATCCTCCCAACTTATAGAGTTAGCCACTGCAGGAGTAAGTGACTTAACTCTGCCGTTCCACCAAGTTAGAGCTCTTCCGGTGAAAGTGAATGATGCATACTTGACTTTGCTCGCTTCGGGGCAAGCACAAATCTCGAAGACTGCTTCGGTTCTCTCGAACCATTGCATTAATGCGATGACGCCCCCGCTCCCATTGAAAGAATCGGGTTTGCCATTTGTGAAGTCCTTATAAGTGCATTCCTTTGTGCGCCCCGAACTGTCACCCTGATTAGAGGGTGTAGCACCGGATCCGGATCCACCATTAACGTTAGGGCCGATTTGTGACATAGCTGCCGTCACTGCAGCCTGGAACATTGTTGGATCAAATTGTGGTGGCGGCGGCGGAGGAGGTGGTGCTGTGCTACCGGAAGGTCTTGGTCTTTTCCTTGGTGGCATGGTTCTGACACAAAAATAAAAGAAAAGACTTGTCGGTAAGACTTCAATGGTGATAACAAGTCGAGTGTTACTTGTTTCATCTCAATTGTATTTTATCCGGGTTTACTAATTTAGAAGGTAATTCATCGGAAAGTTTATGCAATTAAACTTATGAATTAAATAGTGTTGACCCGAGCAGAGTCATGTGTTTGGTTCGTGTCAGCATCTAAGGAAGTAAAATACATGCCACATTCATTGATAATTTGTTAGTACATATTGTTTTGAGAAATTTGGCCTCAAAAGGGCCTACATTACATCATAATAAAAGATAAAGTTTTGGCAGTACAAAAGTCCCTTTTGACTAGTGTGATCACTTAGTCGCGAGGTCAACCTATTCGCAATAAGGAGTAGCACCAACGCATACTCGAAATCCTAGATTTATAACAAAATATAAGTAGCGCGAACACTACTCGTGGCGGGTAGCATCTGGTCCATGGTGGCCCTTGGATGAGGTCGAGGCCCCCTGAAGTTCCGCAATCCGGCGTTCGGCCGCGATCACTCTCTCCTCGAGAGCTGCGTGCCTCTCCTGGTACTCCCCTACCTCCGCTCGAGCAGCGGTAAGGTCCTCGATGATTTGGTCCAATGGATAGAAGTCCCTCTCCAAATCCCGGGTGCGTGCATCGGTGGTTGCCGTAATAGCGCTGAGATTTCAAACCTGGTCTACCATTTCCCTACTCTGGTTCCCCAAGTTCGTGATGTGCTGGGTCATAACGGGGAGAGCTCTGTCAACCGGTCCCCCGTGACTAAGGTCATAGTAACCTCGTTGGTCGCCATAGGGTGACCTCTGGCGTTGTTGCCGGCTCCATCTCTCGATCATAGTTGCCCAACGGGGCTCAGGCCCGTTGTGCCCCCAGCGGTTTGCACGTACCCTCGCGATATAAGGGGGGTTGAAGACTTCCTCCTCTAGCTCTTCTTCACCTTCGTCCTCATCCATGTCCACCTCGTCGTCTTCCTCTTCTTCTTCTTCTTTGTCTACCTCCTCTTCTTCTTCTTCGGGTTCTTCTTCGGGATCCTCTTCAATCAGCTCTTCGGGCTCTTCCTCAATCCAGCCGGCATTTCCCTGGTTGGGAAAGTATGGGTCTCCTGGTAAATGGAATCCTGCCATGTCGTCTGCGCGAGAATAGGGGTGTAAGAAGCAGATAGCGGTTAATAATAATAATAATATCGCGATACAGCAACATACAAATACTCCTATAGTATTTTAAATGTTTAGATTTGGTTCATATAGCATTCTTTGTAGGGTGAAGTTATGTAATTAGATTTGTTGCCCTCCTACGACTATCCCCCGATATGAGTAAGTCACTTCCCGAACTAATATAGTTGATCAGGCTATATCCTTCCCAAAACTGATTACTCATACCAAGGCATACTCGTAGCGTTCAACTCTTCTTCTTTTAGTTTATGTTCTGCTAGTTATGACACTACGCGAGTATGCAATGCATGTAAGTATACTTTTAAACAAGAATCCATTCATTTTCTAAAAGTATAACCGTTAGGTTGTTTCAAAATCAGAGACTCTTAGTCCCAAATGTGTTTATAGTTTGTATATCCTATGTTGTTTGATATACTTAATTCACTATAAACCGTGCTCTGATACCAATTTGTCACACCCCCAAACCAAGGATGGCGGAAACGTCCGGGGGTGGAGGACTTCATGTGTAGTATCATAACAACAATGGCAATAGTGATGAAAGTAAACACAACCAACATATATATAATTGAAAGAGTTACATCATTGTATGAATTACATGTTTCAAAATCAATTACAATATGTTGACAAAATATGATAAGTTTGACGCCTCAACGTCCCATCCTCAAAAGTACTTTGTTACCTGTTTAGCGATTTCCTGAGAATACAAGTAGTTTGAAAAAGTGTCAACATAATGGTTGGTGAGTTCATAAGTTTTTGTATATAATTATAAAAAAGCTTGTCATGTAATTGTATAGTTGTTCCAGAAAAATCCGATATTTTCCTTAAAATGAATACTGTAGTCTTGTATCCAAAGACTGAAACGTATGAGTAATCTTCCTTATTTACAGAAAATAACGTGAGTTTATTTCAATACAAACGCGTATGATATTAGTGAAATTCTCGTAAATTCTTAAGTTTGTTAATACTTTCCGTGAGCTATTATAACCATACTGTGACCTAGGTGGCCTGAAAACGACGTTCTTCGGGCGTCGTAGAACTAAAATGACACTTGTCACCACAGACCTGTCGGTCTAGCTGTTGCAAGCAGCTCTGGTGTGGGTTTGTCAAGCCCAATATAGATCTATATACAACTATCATGCTCTCCCTCTAGGAGACTCTGGTTACAATACAGGACTTATGATTTATGCGAAGTGAATGTCTCACAAAGTTATTAACGAATTTACACTTAACATAATGAAAGTTTCCCTTTAGTATAAATGTACCCTTCTGAAATGTTTGCATTTTGAAATCTATCGTAAACTATACCTATTATAGTTTATCAAAACAAGGGTAGTAACAGCAAAGTACGTAAATTATACTTAACATAGTTTAATAAAATGTTTGTGTGTAATGGGTATACTTTAATAATAACGCTTTGTTTAATCTATGCTTTATCTAGTAAAAATCCATTTGTTAACTGATTATAACATTTTCTGTAACTGTTATTAGAAAATTTGTAGAAAAATCATAAAATGTCCAAATCAAGTTCTGTAACTTCTGGGAGTTTGGAAAATGAGCCTAGTTAGTTCATAAATTTTACCATAATTTTTAGGGACTTCTAACTTGTGTAACCAAGTCCATAATCACAGACTGGTCCGGATTGGTGTTTGAGATGATAGGCAGTTTTGTAAAAATCACCATAAATTGTAGAAAAATCGTATGGAGATGTACAAGTAGTCATTTTAAAGCTAAGAAGTGGAACTACTTGCACCTAAAACAGTTTTGAAAACTAAAATGTTTAAGTTGTCCAAAACAGTCTGTGAATGGGGTCCAACTTTTCTGATGTAGGTTGTTAGAAAAGTTTAGTTTTGTTCTTGTTGTTTTACTTGTATTCCCCCCCCCCCCCCCCCCCCCCTAAAAACTTGAGAAAACATAAAAATGTAGGGGTATGAACTCACCTTAAGTGTTTTCAGTAGATGATTGTTGAAGAATGGAGGTGTTTAACTCAAGAACACTTGGAGATGCCTTGAAGATTTTTGAGAATCTAGCATCATAGTTATGGAGTTTGTATAAGCTATCAATGATTTGAGTAGAATGAAGTGTAAAAATCACAAGGAGGATGAATTACACTTACCAAGAGTGGAAGAACACTTGATGATCAGTCTTGGGATCTTGAATTAGAGAGAAAAGTTGGAGAGAAAAGTTGGAGTTGGATCTTTGGTGGAATGAGAGTGATTGAAAGAAAATGAGGAGAGAGGTTGAGTGACCAGCCCTAAAAACGTGGGGATGGCTTGTGAGAGGGGTAAAAAGTACAAGGAAGTGACAAGGTATGGTGGGGAGGAGTGTGGGTTAATCATGGAGTGGGTATGGGGTTGCTTGTGTCATAAAATAAGGTAAAGTCAACACACTACCTTTGTACTTTACCTACTCTCTTTTGGATAATGTTTTATCCTTAAAATGTGATTAAATCATTAATTTAGGGTCTTATATGTTAAAATAAAGTTTTGGGTGAAAATCCCGTGTTAAAACAATTAAAAACGGGCTTAAAACGCGAATTTAATCGAAAACCGGGAGAAAAAGGCTTCCCAGCGAGGCCTCTCGGTCCTAGGCCGAGGTTCGGTCCCTAAGCCGAGGTTCGGTCAGGATGGTGCTGATTCGGAAGCGAGAGGCTGAGCCAGAAGAAGGAACGAGGGCGAGGGGCTCGGTCCGAAGGTCAGAAGGGAAGGTTCGGTCCTCGGTCCTCAGAAGAGAAGGTTCGGTAGCCATTAGAAGAGAAGAGGTCAAAACCGAAAGGTACCGAACGTTCGGGTTCGGTTGAGCAGCCTTCGGCTCAGAAGGGTTAGGTTCCTAAGAGGGGTTTCGGTTCCTAAGAGGGGTTCGGTTTCGGTTCCTAAGAGGGGTTTCGGTTCCTTAGGTCAGTTTTTCGCGTAGACTTCCGTTTTTGGGCTGTTTTCGCCAAATTCGAGGGTTGGGATGCCCCGAGTGACTATAAAGAGTTGGGAGAGATTTCGAGAGAGATTCCACATACTGAGAGAGATTTGGGAGAGATTTGACATACTTGGAGAGATTTCACATACAAAGAGATATTTGGGAGAGATTTCACATTCTTAGAGAGATTTGGCAGAGATTTGACATTCTTGGAGAGGTTTCTCATTCAGAGAGAGATTTGGGAGAGATTTCACATATAAAGAGATATTTGGGAGAGATTTCACATTCTTAGAGAGATTTGGGAGAGATTTGACATACTTGGAGAGATTTCACATACAAAGAGATATTTGGGAGAGATTTCACATTCTTAGGGAGATTTGGCAGAGATTTGACATTCTTGGAGAGATTTCTCATTCAGAGAGAGATTTGGGAGAGATTTCACATACAAAGAGATATTTAGGAGAGATTTCACATTCTTAGAGAGATTTGGGAGAGATTTGACATACTTAGAGAGATTTCACATACAAAGAGATATTTGGGAGAGATTTGACATTCTTGGAGAGATTTCACATACAAAGAGATATTTGGGAGAGATTCGACAATAAAGAGAGATAGAGTGAAAACGACTGAGAGTGGCTTTATGTGTGACAATAGTGAGTGTTTGGATCCTCAATGCAAGGTTCGTGAACCCCGATAAGCCATGTTTTAGGATCTTACACACTCCCGATGAGTATGCAACATTGTTTTATTGTTTCTAGTTCCTTGTTTAGCACTAAGGTTAGGAAAAAAATTAAATGCACAATTTTTTCCAAGTGATGTTTTCTCATTAAAATAGTGAGTTATACATAATTACATAATACAAACCCTAATATAGAAGGTTTAATTGAGTTGACCGGTTTGACTTGTTGACTTTGTTCGGCTCAGACTTGACCCGAATTTAACTATTGTCACAGTGGGGTCCTGAACCGCTTCTCCCTGACCCATGGTCAGTACTCTTCCTATTCCTCCATTCCCAAGGTTGTTGTTTTTGGGGCAGTTTCGACGGAAATGCCCAGTCTTTCCACATCCATAACAGGTGTGGCTTGGTCCTGCATTGTTGCCGCTGTTGTTGGTGTTGTTGTTGTTGTTGTTGTTGTTGTTGTTGCGGTTGTTACTATTGTTGTTTCCTTGCTGCTGATTCTGGGGAGGATAGGTCCTGCAATATCTTGTCGTGTGACCCTTTCGATTGCAACTGGTGCAATGCATCTCTCTGCACTCTCCATTATGATGGAGACCGCACTTGTTGCACTTAGGGAGATTACCGGAATATTGTCTAGGAGCACTTGGAGCAACTGAGACTGGAGAATGTGGTGTGGATGGAACTTGGGTGGTTGCAACATTGACTGTCACTGTTTGTTGCTTCTTGGACGATTCCGAGCCTTGTCGCCCCTTTCTCTTGTTATTATTTCCCTTCTTGTTTTCACTCTCCTTCTTGTCATCAATTTCCATTGGCTTCTCGCCCTTCTTGTTGTTGTGGTCATACAGTTTCTTGGCCAATCTCTTGGCACTGTCGAAGGTTTCAGGATTTGCAGCTATCACATTTCCTTGGATTTGGGAGGTTAGTCCCTAGATGAATTGTTCGATTTTCTTTCCTTCCGACGTTATCATGCCAGGGCACAACAGAGACAGTTCGCTAAACCGTGATATGTATGCATCAATGTCGAAATTTCGGATGGTGAGATTCCACAACTCTTGTTCCATCTTCTGGATTTCGCCTCGCGGGCAGTACTCGACCATCAGCATTTCTTTCATCTCTGCCCACGACATAGAGTTGGCCACGGGAAGAGTAATGGCTTCTACGTGTCCATTCCACCAAGTGAGAGCTTGATCGACGAAAGTGCATGCGGCAAACTTCACCTTCATTTCCTCCGGGCATTCGCGTATCTTGAACACCGATTCCACCTTCTCGATCCATCTTTTCAGAGTTAACATTCCCCTAGTGCCATTAAAGGTTCGTGGCTTGGCATTGGTGAAGTCTTTGTAGGAGCATGTCTTGGTAGGTCCTTGATTTATCCCGTTGTTTGAACTTCCTGCCCTTTGTCCATTGACTCCTCCATTGTTCCCTTGGTGCATTTGCGCCATGGCTGCAGTAACCGCTGCAGATACAGCTGCTTGGAATGCAGCTAAGTTGACTTCGGGTGGGGTTGGCCCAGGGTTTCCGTGGGCTGGTCGCCGAGGCATCTTTCTGTCACGAAACGGAAAGATGTTGAGTACCTGTGGTTTTTGTGGCTTTGTGGACTCGTGACTAGGTTTATATCATGTATTTAAGTAGTTTCGCATATCAACATATAATCATAGAAGCATAGCACATAACAAGTAATAACATCACAACAAAACGCATATATTTTCCATTACTAATATTCATACTTTGTTACATGAAAATTTGCTCGAAAGAGCATATATAAGTGGTGCAAGTTAGGCAGCATAACAACTCTATGAGTAGTGTAATCACTTAAACATAGAGTTGATGGTACATAGCATAGATCATAGTACTAGTAAAGTAAGTCTACTCCTAACACTCTATGGGCTCCCTATGACTGCAGGGAGGTCATATACCGAAGTGTTGTGCCAACAACTGGGCCATCTCAGTCATTTCTCCAATGACTTCATCCCTCTCCTTCTCAGCTTGCACTGCTCGTGCTTCCATGGCGAATAGCTGTTGCCGCAGAGCAGCAATCTCAGCTTCTGGAGAGCAATTCTCCCTTGCGGGATTTCCTAGTGGGGTGGGTGGTCCTGCTACGCCTCGCTGACAAGTGAAGTGGTAGAGTCCTCGCCTGAGTCTTGTTCTTCCTCCATGTCATCATCGGTCTCATCAAACTCGTAGTCAGTGTCTGTGTACTCGTCAGGCCCAACGCCGTGTGCTTCTCCCTGATCTCCCTCGGACTCGTCCTCAATCATTCCGTGGGCCACTAGGGCCTGATAAAACTGAATGCCTTGGTGCTCCCCTTCCATAGCGGCTGAGAGGAGGTATATGAATAGACTATTATCACTCCTAAGATGTTTTAATTATTGAGTTGATGATATCTTCTTGGTGATAAAGGGGTATGTTTTTAGGTTTACCTACCATCGCGATTTCCTCGGGGCATGCGATAGTTGTACCTCAAAGGAAATGTAGTTGATCAGGCTACATTCACTCCTTAATACGACTATGAACAGTCCCGGCTTAACCGAGATGCTAGCATTATCTTCTTTGGTTTGGTATTATGTTATTTTTCCTATGTCTTACGAGTAGGAGTGTTTTATCGTTGTGTTTTTATTTGTTTTGTTTTGTTCAGAGTTGTTTTGTCCCTTTTTGGTTTATAGTTGCATATCAATGTGTGGTTAGATATGCTAGTTCACTATAAACAGAGCTCTGATACCAACCTGTCACACCCCCGAACCAGACGGCGGAAACGTCCGAGGGCTCGTGTGACTTAAATTGATTATCATCACAATGAATATACATGAATCATAGCATAAGCATCACCATGCATCAATATATTACAACCGGCATTGTTCACATCAAGTACATTGTTTTAACATTACAAATCCATACATAAATTGTTTGATAGTTTTCAAAAAAAACAAAACACACTAACATACTTGGTACCTATTTCCTCAGCTTACCTGTTAAATGAGAATACAAGTTATTTTGAAAAACGATCAACATATGGAATGTTGGTGAGTTCATAAGTATACCTGATATGAAAATGTTTTGTGTAGTTTGAACGAGAACAACCCAAAAAATCCGATATTTTCTGAAAAGACCATTGTTTGTAAAAAGGTGTGAAGATCCATACATATATTCATGATGATTTCAAAACATATATAATTGAAGAACTTAGTATTGAACATACAAGTGAAAATGTTGAACTTCCCTGGAAAACCCGATGTTTCCCAAATACATAAAATACAGTGATTTCTCAAATTGATATACTGCCACAATGAATGATTTTGATTACTCTTCCTTGATTACTCGGATGCTTTTGGATTAATTAATGGTTGTGAGTCGTTATAACCACACATGACAATGACTAGTTATAACTCCAGACTACAAACGATCCTTAGAGGTGTCGCCCGTTATCACTCACTTAAATCCAAACAACCTTGATTACTTTTGATTAACAACCTGAATCTGTTTACTTTGATTACTCATAAGCCTAGAAAACGAGGAGAAGAGGAGTACAAAGTCCTGCTACTTCCGTGAGTTTACTTTAGGCTGTTGGGTGTGTGAATGTGACATCTGTCAACTCAGGTCAATACTCATCTAGAACCGTGTCATTTCCTTGTGTGCACTTAACTTGGCTCTATAGTTACAAGTTGAACTAGGTTTGTGAATTAATAGATCCCTCGGATCAAGTAGTGTACCTTAGTTGTATTGATCGATCATATTGATAAGTAAAGGAACCAACTAAGTGGTAAAGTGCCAAAGCTGAACCTTAAGTCTAAACATAAAACTATGTTCGATAGGTTACAACTCAAGGGTAGGGTATTAACCCTAAAAAAATTTCATATTGGAACAAATTGATGTTTAACAAGGTTAAGTATCACAAGCTAATATGAACAAAAATTAGATCATAATATGAACCAACTATAAAGTTGATGGCAAATTCATACACTTCATGATTCGAAATGTGAACCAAAAGTAAAATCCATGAATATCAAATTCTTACAAGCACATATTATGAATCCTTGTTAAAATTGTTGAATTATGATAAATTGATTCTTTTATAAAAAAAATTAAATGATAGGTTATCATTATATAAATTAGTTAAACAAATATAATTTTTGGAAGTCACTACCAAGTGTAAATACATCAACAAAACCCAATAATTAAAACCTTAGGAGATTATGAAAATGTTTGAGTTTTATAAAATTTAAAATCTAGATTTATAAAAATTCAAGGGAGGCTATTATTATTTGATCTAATGCCAATAAAAATACCATATCCCTCTTAAATTTTCATCCATTAGGCTTTTCCCTCTCCCCCATGCCTTAAAACCCATCATTACACCTCATTTGAACCACCTACACACTCCATCTCACACTCCTTCTCCAAGAAAACTCTCCCACTTCCAAGACCACTCCTACACATCAGAAAATCCTCCATTCTCTGCCATAATTTCGAGATTAAGGAGGCCTTGAAGTGTTCTTGCTTCTCTCAAGATCAAAACCAAGGTAAACAACACAATCCTCCCTCATGGTTTCATGATTTTACTTCCTCTTCTTCATGGTTTTCTACACTCTTCGGATTCTATGCCCTTCCATGGCTAGAAATCCTTACTTTTCCCTTGTGGTTTGTAGATTCTCACCATAACACAATGTATGTGTTTAAGATGGTGAAAATCCGGGATCAAACCCATGCAAGGAGTGAAAAAGATGCACATGTGTTCATGTGACTTCAAAACCGAGTATTACATCTTCTTCTCCATTTCTTTTGTGTTCTTGCATGACCAAAAGCATTTAAACCATTTCTAGTACATATTGGATGCTCATTCACTCCATGCATGTGCTAGAAATCGGACCTTAACAGAAGCATGCATGTTGTTCTTGTCAAAATGCCCTAAGAATGCACTCAAAGCAAACATGCAATCTGCCAGATTACATTGTTCAGCTTTGAACGGCCATAACTCGGTCATTTCTTAACCAAATCCTGATATTCTTTTTGTATTGGATAGTTCCACGAGTTAACTTTGAAACCCATCTGGTCTCACTATAAAATATTAAATATCGGATTTTTGGCAATTTTTACAAAATGGTTGCGCAAACAGCTCTTTTTCTGTGATCACCATTTTTGCTTTGCATGATCAATGGCCTTAAACCCAACCACAAATCTGAGGAAAAATAATTTAGAAACTTAACATATCCAGTGAATGATGGCTGAAATTTCGTGGCTTAAAACCTCACTGAATGGGCTACTCAAATTCATGAACTTCAGCCACATTTACATCTCATGCACCATTATATGTAGAGGTGAGCGCGGTGTGGTTCGGTGCGGTTATTAGCTAAAACCTCACCACTAACCGCAAATGCGGTTAATCCATTTTCAAAACCGCATGGTGCGGTTATTTTTGCGGTGCGGTTTTGTTTTTTTGTGTTGCGGTTATTAACCACATAAATTTGGTGTCATTATTTTGTGTGGTTTTTAACCACAGTTTGACGGTTTTAAGAGTTCAAACATATTACTTGTAATAATATAAAAAACCTTAAGGTATAAGAAAATTAATTTAAATCACAAACAAATAATAACTTAAAAACATCAAACCAATAGTAAGTAACAATAAATATCTTAAAATTGTCTAATTTCACCATTTTTTAAAGTTAAACATAAAATACTTTTGTCTTCTAGTATTTATCCATCTTTCATCCATGAAATCTGTCGTATTTTTAATATTTAATATGTTAATAATTAATAAAAAAAATTGTATATAATATACACGGTGCGGTACGGTTTTTTTTGCGGTTTTTGAAAACCAATAACCGCACCGCACCGCAAGTTTGCGGTTTTGGAAAAAAGAAAACCTCACCATCGGTTTTTATTGCGGTTGCGGTTTATGCGGTTTTTGCGGTTAATTTTTGTTGTGGTGTGGTTTTTGCTCACCCCTAATTATATGCAACATTTCTTAACTTGTTTGGGTTCAATACCCCTATTTCCCTTCTGAATAAATTCTGAAAATTTATCCTTTTGAAAGCCCTCACATGCATGTGATAATCTGTAAAATACCAAGAGCTTTTATTATTTCTTTGATTTATTAAAATTATTGCAAGAAACCAAGGGCATAAATCACATAAAATACTTCCAGAGGTCTATAAATACGGAATAAATTCATGGATGACCCTTATGGTGAATAATGATCCCTCACTAAATTTCATCAATTTTTGTTGCTGTTTGGTATGATTTCCGATTTTCTTTTTGTTTGGGTATAATAAATCACAAAACCACTTTAGAGAGTGTGAAAATTTTATCTAACAATTTTCGCAGCCCTTACATGTGGTGGGTGACTCAGAAAAATTTCAAAATTTTTCATCATGCCTTACTATTTTTCCCAATTTTTGGTAATTATAATGGCCTAAAAATAGGAAAAATAGTTCTGATTATCCAAAATTAATGAACATTTACCAGAACATCATGTTGTATAGTAGGAGGTTACATAAAATTTTTGATGATTTCTCTCTACTGTAAACTATTTTTCTCCTATTTTCTAAAGTTAAATACACTTAAATACACATAAATACCCAAAACTGGATTATACAATATGAAAACCACTTTTGGTATTTTTCCCAGATTAATTATACTGTAAATGATGTTGCAAAAATTTTTGGTAATTTATTTTAACTGTTTAATATTTATTCTTCAATTAATGAATATTCAAAGGAATAAAACAAGGAAAAATAGAAATACCCACTGAAAAATATCTTTTATATTTTTCCCAGTCTATTTATGTATAATATCAGTTAAATAAAAAGTTTGGGTAATTTTTGGAAACTGTTTTCTATTTATTTCAATTTTTATTGGAATAAATGCTCAAAAATCATAAAATATAATTAAAGAGCTTGGAAATCCTTTTTATATTTTTCCCAGCTTAGTATTGTGTAATAACAGTTAAATAAAAAGTTTGAAAATTTTTATCATTTGAATGCTATTTTTTGTGAATTTATGTTGTTATAAAGACTTAAAAATTTGAAAAATAGTTAACCATATCAAAAATTCAAGGAAAATTTTCTGGAAAACCTCTATTGTATTTACAATGAAAAATACAAGGTTTGACAATTTTAGGAAACTGTTTGATAATATTTTACATTTTTATGAATATAAAACACTTTTAAATGTGTAGAAATACCTTTAATTTATATTACTAAATCTGGAAATTAATATTCCAAAGTTGTAATGAATCGCACGACTTGTAGAATTTCATTATTTCAGAAAAAATGTAACCAATTAATCTAAAATTCAATACTAAAACATAAATTGGCATTTCACTATATGTAGAGTTTAGTATATTAGCATTAGATTTCGACATGGAAACTCACTAGTGTGTGTTTGATGTCGTAGGATCCTGGTAGTAAGACGTTGGTGCATTCCGAAGCACTACTTGTATCTACTCGAAACATTGTGAGTATTCACGCACTCCCCTATTTTCAGTTTTTATGTTTTGGGGTGGAAAAACATGTCCAGAAAAACTATTATTTGCATGTTGTATTTAAATTGATTTGTATCAAACACGATTGCTATTGTATTGCTATGTTTCTCTATGTATGTCTATGCAACACGGAACATGAGAACTTATCGTACTAAGGCCCTTCCTTTATCTCTAACCATTAACTCTTTGAGCCAATGGTCATTATGGATAGCGCTATTAGAAATTGACAACTCCTCACTCGCCCTATTGTTGGAGTGCATGATACCATATTCATCTATGGAACGATAAGCATAGATCTCGATAGGGCTTCAGTCATAGGTTTGGTTGAGACTCATTTTTTGCTCATACACATACAAACTCGTTTCTCGTTATAGCAATAAACTTGTATTCATTAATAGCAATCAACTTTGTTTATCATTAAAGCAATGTACTTGTATTTACGAAAAGCCTTATTTCAAGCTCGATTTTATAAACTTGTAAACTCACCAACTATTTTCATAGTTGACGCTCGTTTTACATGCTTTTTCAGGAAATAATTAGTAAGTGGATATAAAGATTCATCATCATAGAGCATGCTGCATCGTGTTGAAGTTATTTATGAAGTTATCTTTGAACAGTGTTATTTTGGAAAAACTTGTATTTTGTTTCTTTTGAAGCTATGAGTTGTAAACTTTTAAATACTGCTATGGTGATGTATCTTTATCTTTTGCAATGAAACTGTTATCGCTGTCATACCTTGCGTTTCCGCTTTAGCGGGGTGTGACAGTGAAGGACACATTGGCCCATCTTGCATTTGATTACTTTGACCTTACTAGCTATGCCAATGGGCCACTAAGGCCCGATAGCACTCAAAAGCCATTGAGGGTCCTTCTAATATGGAACTGGATCATAGAAGGCCCAATAACATATTATCGTTATCCCTTGGGCCCAAAGATCATGCTAATGGATTTCAAAGGTCCAACAAGCATGATTGAAGCCTTTAAGCCCAATGTTTTGTAATGTTTACTTGCCTTAGGTATTGTACGATTGTTGGTGGGTTTGATTGAACGATTGTTATTTTTGTATCGACTCGAGACCGATCGATTTGTTTATAACGATACTTGGAGTTATGCGTGTATTCATCTTTCAGTTTTTGTACGTCGTAGTTTAGCATTTTTGACATCAATATTCTAGAAATAAAATAATTGACTTAAGAATATTCGTTTGACCTTTTCCGTCCTTCTTTAATAAAAAAACAACAATTTTAGTCCCTTATACAAAAAAAAAGACATTTTTGCCCTTAAACTCTTTTCTTAACACTTTTGAGTCATGAACTTGTTCAAATGACATTTTTAGCTCCAAAACTTATTCTTTGGCTGTTTCAGCCCTTCCAGAAAAGTATTCTACGGCTAAAATCCAAACTTTATGCAACTATTATAGTTTTGACCCAAAATCCAAAAACTTTACATTTTTGATCCTTTTTGGTAAAGAAAAGCATTTTAACCTCTGAAATGATTTTGTTTACCCTTTTATCCCCTGTTTTGAGAAAACTTTCATTTTAGCCCCTTAAAATTTGGATTTTTCGCAACTTTGGGCTTGTTGGGCCGAAAAGCCCAAAAATTAGCCCATTAAGCTAATATTTACATTTTAAGTCCTTTGAAGTGCATAATATTCATAAAAACATTTATTGTAAATGTTTTGACTCCTTTGACCCTTAAGACAACCGTAAATGACAATTTTTGACCCAACTTTTGTTATTTGACAATTTAAGCCCAAAAATGGGTTTTATGTTGAAATATGTTTTTCACAATCTTATAAGTTAATATTCTTGACTTGTTTAGTATAATATAACTTAGATCATGTTTTTTTCCTTCTTATGTCATAGATTTCGAAATTTCTTGCCTTTTGATTACATATTCATCACAACAACACATAAAATCACACATATATGCATAAAATTATACATAGCACACACATACACATAGATCTACACATTTTGCTTGTCTTCTCCCCCATAAAACTTGTAAAAACTAAAAAAGAGAGGGGTATGAACTCACCTTTGCTTGTTGTTTTTTATTTAGAAGGAAGAAATGAAGAAAAACTTGGTCCTAGCAAGCCTTCTTGGAAGATCTCGAACTTAGAGATTTTCTAAGATGGGAATCATGAGTTTAAATGAGTTAAGAAGATATTTTTGATAAAACAAAGAATCTAGACCATGGAGCCAAGCATGAACTTACCTAAGATGATGATTTTTGTAGAATAACTTCCTTGAAGAGCCCTTAAATCTCAAATTTTTTGGATGAACAAGCAAGAGTGTTTCTTTGAGAGTGTTTGAGTGAATTGTGTGTGTGTGTTTTCCCTTTGGGGTTCTCGGCCGAAGAAGAAAAGAGAGAGGAGAAGTGATAGGGATGAAAGGATAGGTGCTTGGAAGTATGGGATATTTGCATGGACGTCCCATGTATAATGGTGAGACGGTATGTGAAAAGTCGACTCTCCCTCCTTCATTTGTGTGGTTGGGCCGAGAGAAGGAGAAGGAAGAAAGAAATTTGGGCTTTTTGTGCTTAAGTCCATTTTATGGCCCAATTAAATGATTTTTGGCCCAATTGGTCTTGGGAGAGAGTTCACGGTCCGAAATAAATCAAGAAATGATTTTTATGATCCATTAGGGCTAATTTGTTTTGTTATGGCCCAATAAGGTCCATTAGGGTATTTTATTTCATTCTAGGCCCAATATGGCCCAAAATGTTAAAATGAATGGAAGTGGGTCCAATTAGAGCCCATATAAGAGTTCTAAGCCCAAGATAGTCAAATTGGAAGCTTATTGGCCCATTGGGCCCAATAAGGAAATCCTAGTCCAAAATGGACTTAAACCGGGATTTCTAGGGTTTCCAATTCTTTGTTGACTATTTGTAGTGCTTGCATAAGGTGTTTGATTGAAGTTTTGTTGTTATTGAATAAGTATCATACATGCTTTCACATTTTTGGTTCACAAAGGTTGGTATAATTGTTGTTGTTACAAAACATCAAAATTCCTGGTTGTGACATGAAGTAAGGAAGCATCTGTGTTTCAAGGCACTGGAGGCTTGGAAATTTAAGCATTGTTCAAGCAAGGCTCTTTAACCACCTTATTAGAATTAGGAAGGTTCATATGTTTGGCGTGATGAGTAGAATGAAGTCACTTTGGAGAAACCGTGTCTGTAAGGTTGTTCGACTGGTCCTGGGGAAAGAATTGGGGTTCCACATGTTCTACTTTGGTGATGGTTACTCCCTCAGATGAAGAAAGATCCCTCTTATGCTTTGATGAGGTGCTCACCTTTCCTGCAGGCTAGGATGTCACACCCCCAAACCAGGATGGCGGAAACGTCTGGGGGTGGATAACTTTCATGAACGGTACCATAACATAATGTACAATAGTGAATCAATTCAAACACAACCATCATAAATATAATTGACAATATTACATTGTTTCCAAGTATTGTATGTTTCAAACCAATTACATTATGATGAAAAAAATAGATAGTATGACGCTATAACGTCCCATCCTCAAAAGCCTTGTGGTTACCTGTTTAACAGTTCCCTGAGAATACAAGTAATTTTGAAAAGTGTCAACAATTAAGTTGGTGAGTTGATAAGAGTTTTGTATGTGAAAAATCTGTAACTTTTTCATTGTAAAATGATAATGTACGTTCCCATAAAATCAAATGTTTTCTTAAAAATGAGTTGTAGTCTTAAATGCCCTAAGACTGAAAAGGTATAAGTATTTTTATACTTAAAATAGTATTATGTAGTTTTATTCTTATATAAAACCGTTTGAACGCATGTTACCCCATAAACCAAATGTATTGTTGATTCCCCATGTTAGTTATTACAACCATGGTAAAACCGAAGTTGGTCTACTACGATGTTCTTCAGGCGTCGGAATGTTAGACATTTATCACCCCATAACTGTTGGTCTAGCTGTAGCTAGCAGCTTAGGTGCGGGATTATCAGTCCTGTATAGATCTATACACAGGTGCCACGCTCTCTTACCGAGATTCTGGTTATAATTCATGACCTTAGTGTGTACTCTGGTAGGTACGGTGAAGACTGTGTCTCACATAATTGTTTCAACAAGTTTATGTATATGGTAATAAAAACCCTTGTAGGTGTAAATATCAACTTTTCATAGTATTTACATAGTGTAAAAATAATTATATTTTTATATAATTATTCTTATTATATCAAAACAGTAAAAT
This sequence comes from Lactuca sativa, assembly GCF_002870075.4. Taxonomy (NCBI): domain Eukaryota; kingdom Viridiplantae; phylum Streptophyta; class Magnoliopsida; order Asterales; family Asteraceae; genus Lactuca; species Lactuca sativa. The sequence goes on along the minus strand of NC_056623.2, from coordinate 163,210,291 downwards.
AGTGTCATTGACCTATAAACTATAGCTATTATAGTTTATTACAGATGTTTTGTTATGCCCATATATACTCACATATATATAAGTTAACATGTTTAGATGTCCCTAAATAACATATAATTTACATCTAACACAAGTATATGAACATTCAGTATGGTGATGCCAATTTGCTAGTTCCGGCCCTTATATGTTTAAAACAACATATTTTAGGTCAAATCTCACAAAAATGGTATGATAAACTAGTCATGACCATTTTTGCTAGAAACCCTTACTTTTACATAAAAATGGTGGGTTTTTAGGTTTTTTTTTTTTTTTGCCAAAACCCCGAAAAAGATAGGTTTTCTTTTTGTAAAACCAAATCCTTGGTATTTTTAACTGGTTTCATAACACATGTCCAAAATAACATATTTTGGTTTGTATCCCACAAAAATGATGTAATAACTTGGTTAAAACCATTTTTGCTAGAAAAGTCATATTATGTTCATAAAACCCATAGTTTTTATAGTTTTGTTTTTGTGACCTTTTCTCAAGAATATATAACGTGTTTATACTCACTTTTCATAGTTTTGAATTTTAAACAACATGCCACACATAAATGTTCATAACACTAGGTAATAATATTATTTCAAGTAAATAATACTTTTACACAACTTGGAGACAAAGCATGTCTAACAACTTGTGTTATTATACAACTATACTTATATCCCCCCCTCCCCCACCCTAAAACTTGGACAAAAACGAAAATGAGTGGTATGAACTCATATTGAGTGTGTTTCTTAGTGGGTAAAGAGATGAAGATGAAGGTTTTCAAGCTTAGAACACTTGAAGAAACTTGAAGAACACTTAAAGATCAAAATATCTTATGGATATTAACACATGTTAATGTGTGTAATTGCAACAAAACTAGTATATATGTGTGTAGAATCACTAGATTAGTAAGGAAAAGCTTACCAAAAGATTAAGAACCAACTTATGGAGAATTAACCTTGAGAATAAAACCTGTTCTTGAGAGGATAGAGATGAAGGATGAAGAAGATGAAGATTGTGAAGTGAAAGGGGGGGGGGGGGGGGGGGAAGGGTAAGTTTAAAGGGGAGGGGGAGGTGTGGATGGGTAGGGTAGGGTAGGGTGTAGGGTGTATGGGTTGACTTTTTTTAAAATATTATTTCTATAATAAAGATTTCATCACCATATAAGACAAAAAGTGTTTCTTTTGTTTTTTTTTTATAAAAGAATGAGTAATTTTATAAAAGTTGGTGATTTTTATAAAAAGTATGGTAAAAATGATGTATATTTACTTAATTTAAATCATTTAAATCCAAATTATTATAAAAATCATTATCATAAAAATAATAACACATTACATAAAATTTAGGATAATTCATAATTCTTTTTGTTAACGTTTGAGTGTTTAAGCCGAGTATAGAATCTATCGCATTTGATGACGAATTCACCAAAAATTTGTATATGTAACCTTTGTTATGAATTTTTCATGTAGTGTAAGGTTTATGAACTCCATTACATTGTGTTATGACTATAATTTATACCCAAATAATATACAATTGAATTAGCGGGTTGTTACGTTACTAACCCTAATTAGGGTTTATATTCGATAATTGGCAACTAGAGAAGTACTTTGTATTATAACTTGTCAATAGTACATTAGAAACACTAGAAAATATCACATTTCTCCTAAAATCCTAATACTTTTTGAATTGACTTGGTTGACTTTGTTTGATCAAAATTGATTGTTGTCATATAGGAAAATGAAAAAGGTGGCAGTTTACCTTTATCGTCCTTCTTTTTTCTTTTGTCAAAGGGAGACGACAAGATCACAGTGGGATCGCCATACTCTGGTTATGCGTAGGAGTCAATACTAGATTCAGACTCCATTACTGCTTCACCTTTGGTATGAGTTATAGATCTCATGGTAGGCCCTTCAACAACCTTGGAATATGGGTATTATGTTTTCGGAGAAGGCGTTCAAGAAGCGTGTTAGATTTTATGGCAAGTTAGAGAATCGAGTCGTCAGGATCATACCATTTGATATAATTAGCAACCAATCGGTCTATAGTGTACTGATCATCTACATTAAGTTCGGGGTTGGGTCCATGGTCACGGTTTATGAGGCTTTCAAAATGCATAACAACTTTAAAAGAAGATGCATCTACAAAGAAGAACTCAGTCTTCCATTTCTTGATAGAGGTGGGTAACCCGTCGTGTATTTCGATAACTCCGGAGGGCAAAGGAAAAGATATCCAATCGCCGCTTTCCATAGTTACATAAAACTGACGAAATAAGATAAAGACGAACCTATGTTTAGGGATTTGTTCCATAACACAAAACACATGATTTTTTTGATGTTGTTGGGAGTAATTTGGGCAACGTGGAGTTTATAATACCCAAGAATGGAATTTAAGAACTCAAAGGAGGGTAGGCGGAGTCCAGAACTAAAGAACATGGTGTAAACACCAACAGAGCCTTTTGGAGAGATGTTAACAGGCTAGTCCATAGAAGGTAGAATGGACTTGAATTGGCGATCAATGTGGAAAGACTTGATGATTTCATCCGATAATCCTTGAGTCAAAACAGAGAAAGTTGTGTCGACGGGATGATTATCTTCCACATGATAAAGGGATGAAGGAAGAAATCAAAGAAGTTACAAGAATTAGAAGCATAGAGAGGAGATGGAAGTTAAAATCGAAGAAGCAGTTAAAGAAAAATGATTCAATCGTGCCCGATAAATAAGGGGCAATTAGTAATTTCGAGGTAACGGTAATAATATTGGTAATGATGAGTCATAGGGAAGCGGAACGGTTGAATCTAATACCTTATTTGATAGAAAATCCAATCTATAAGAGGCCGATGTTGATAAAAGAGAAGTAAATTTGAATTATTAAAAGAGTAAATTACACGAATGGTCCCTATGGTTTAAGGTAATTTGCGAGTTTGGTCCTAACTTATTTTTTTAACTCGGAAGGTCCTACTATTTGTTTTTGTTACGTGCTTGGTTCCTATCTTACTTAAAAAGATTACTTTGCCTATGATATTTTAATTTATTTAAATAAACACACTCCGAACCCCACCCTCTCACCTTACCTTACCTACCCCACTATTTTTTTCCTATTTAAATAATATTCTTTTTAGTTAAGACATGGACCAAGCGCGTAACAAAAACAAACAATAAGGACCAAATGTGTAACAAAAACAAATAGTATGGACCTTCTGAGTTAAAAAAATAAGTTGGGGACCAAGTGCGCAAATTATCCCAAACCATAGGGACCATTCGTATAATTTACTTTTATTAAAAATAATCCGAACTTAGGGGACTTAATGAGGTATGCCACCTCCGAATAGAAGTGGTTCGTGATGGGTTTTGGTCATAAGACATCCTATGTGCTCATACAAACCCTAATGCTTGGATCTAGGTTTCTCTATTGTACATGCTTTGAATCCAAGACTATAAACCCTAATTCTAGCATATGGAAATCAATATTAACATATAATTAGGTTTAAGATATTACCTTGATTGTTATGTAGTAATAACAATCCCAATTCCTCCTTGAATTGACTTTGGAAGGATTAGAGTCACAAGTGTCACTCCTCTAATGGTTCACAAACACCATAAGCAAGAGGATGAAGAGGAGAGAGGATGGAGGCTACCAAAACTCGTGTGAAACCCTAGCAAGAAGCTTAGCCACGTTTTTGGTCCGTAAGGGATCTATATATAGTGAGGCAATTAGGGTTATCTAACAAGGAAACCCTAATTTGGTTGCTTAAGCCCTAAGCAACCCATGGAGCCTTTTACTTAAGGCCTTGGATGATTTCATATGGGCTTCCCCATTAGAATTCGTCCACCTTATAATATAAGGCAATCCATGGCCCAAATTGCGATTATCTTATAATTATAATTTCAGTCCCTCAAGTTTAATTAATCTCTTTTAGTCACAAAACTAATTACCAATTAATTATTGACAAATATTAATTAAACAATATGATTTCTCCTTTAATATATTATTCCCATAATATATTAATAAATCATATTTAATCCTTTCTCTCCATAATTCATCCTATCAAGTTGCTTTGGTGAAGGCAACCCAAAAGGACCATGCACCATCGGGTCAAGTACATACCAAAATAGTTATGGACTTAGACACTAATCCAACAGTCTCCCACTTGGATAAGTCTAACAACTATTCTGCGTATGACTTCAGATCTTGATCTACAATCATAGCTTTCCAAAGCCGCTGTCAACTCTGATCCTATCAGATATGCGTGTTCTTAGATAAGGGATCATATATTCCTCCATTCTAGATATCATATGAGATATGATTTCAAATCATTCTCTTTGTACTATATCTCGATTTCCGATTTATGACGACTGACTAATTGAACAAATCAAATTAGCCCTAGCCCGGCCGAGCATTTACGTTTGTCATCATTAAACCATCGAGGGGCCCAAAGATATCGATTTTATTCTACTTTGAATAAAAGGAATGGATAACCTTTGATACAATGCTCGCTTGCACTCACCCACCGAATTACACACAACAATATGTTTTATAACACCAAGTTACTGGTGCGTTTACATATTATCAATGTGCGACCGATTTGCAAGATACAACTCACACATCTCGGTTTCAAGAATATAAGATGTTATCGTCTCACCAATCACTCGTAATATAATTTATGGAGTGATCCAAGTGAGCACGGGTTTAATCCAATGCTCAAATCATATTCATAAGCACTCATGAACGTTGCAGCAAAGATTTGCTTATGTCTAATACTCTTCTAGACAATCCACACACCAATTCACGACAGTCTTCATTCATATTTACTTCCAACATATGAATGACTGTGGCCCGTTCGAATAATTTGATTATTCTTAATAAACTCAATTATTCTGGAAGTCAAAACATGCAAATGTGAAACACAAGAATAATACTAATCCCATATGGCCTCAAAACTTTGAGTATAAATAAAACGCCTTTTATTTATCACCATATTGATTACTCATTATTTGTCGTTTCGGGTAATCAACTTCTTACTTGAATTATTACACTTGTCCCATGCACCTAGCATGCACACAATGTTTACCTATGGTTCTTACTTTTGTGAAATAGACAAATTGAACACATTTCCAATCATTCTCATTTTACAACTCCAAATCCTTTTTTTCATAAGTGTAAGAATATCAAATTCTTGCTACTTATAGAATATGCTAGATTCTAACACTTTACGCCACGAACCTTTCGTAATGTCGCTGCACCAAAGTCACAAAGACCATTGCCAATGATATTACAAAGTCTTCTATCGGAGATTGTTACAAGACAATTCCTTAGATATTATGTCTTAAATTACATTCCTTTGAACATCCCTTTGCATAAAAGTTTCTAATCTAGACATAGATTTTCAATATTCAATTCCCAATATAGACATGCTTCCATATTTTCCATATGACAACTCATTCTTAATAGAATCTTATGTATTCGTAATGATGTCGATATGGTCCATCCAATATGAGAACATTTCCATATCTTCCAATACTATACTTCCAACTACTCACAAGCGACCAATCCTCGTCGAACTTTGGATTGTCCTTTGATAGTTGTTTAATAATTTTTAGTCAAAACCAATTCTAGTCCATTTTCCCTCTAAATGTGCTAGACATTTGGAAAATTTTAGAATGGTAAAACATTAAAACATTTGCAATCGATCCTATACCCGAAGCGTATGGGACACGACGCATAATGTTTTATTTGCTATGTTCTCAAAATTCGAATTGTGAAGAGGAATGCCGTAATCATAATCGAAATTTTAAGAACACACTATATAGCTTTGACTAAATTTATTAACATTTCTCAACCTAATCCTTTAGATTTGAAATGAAGCATAATATTTTCTCCCTTAATTATAGAAAAACAACTATTCCATCCTTACGACTTTGCAAAGAATGACTCTTGTTTTCTATAATTAATATTGCCAACTTGTAATACTTTCCTTAATAATCATATAATCATAACATTTATGCTCCCACTATCATGATGATTATTATAAAACATAACACTTATGCTCCCACTAGCTTCGACATGTATTCATAAACATCTTAACTTTCAGAAAAACAATACCTATTGAATTTCTTAAGTACATGTTTCTAATAGTTGGTGCTTTGATAATCTTTTATCAAGGCTTCTTGAACTTATACACCTTTGCCTTCGATAGTTCATATGTGTTTCTAAACACTTAAGACTAATTTCCAAACCTCACAATTCAAATTATGGAAAGGGATACCGTAACCATAATTGAATTCGAGAATGCAATTTTACAATCACTATCTTCTTAAAATCTTTCTTAGTGAAAGCATTTCCTCACAATCATTTTCATGAAGGAGGAAATCTTATGACACTTAGATTTGAGCGGTGTATGTGTTCCTATCCATGTGAATTTGTTGAAACCAAAGTTTACAACAAATTCAAACTCATATGGACCGAACTTTCTTAATCTTGATTTCTTGCCTTTATGTTAGCACAACTGCCCACCATGTCTTCCAAGTAGTTAAGCAGCTCACCCTTTCCTATCAATGTACCTTTCATTGATTAAGGTGCTTTGCCTTTTATGCGTTCAAAATGAGAACTCATAGAACTCACATGCATAATTAACTTAATTGGAACAGCACATAATCAAAATATTGTCAACACGATAGGTTGTAAACCTCAACTCATGTGCTAGTGATGATCGTTAAGGTATATTTGATTTGTTCTTGAAACCTTTCAAGACCATTAAGACTCCCACTGACTCCTTGATATATAAGATTCTCTTGTCATTAACCATTTCTTGATAAACAAATATTCAAGAGTTAGTGTAGCTTTTATCAAAACACTTCATAGATTGGTCCTAGTTGGTCTTTGTCTTATCCAAGACATCACAACTCACCATATGAATGTTATAAACCTTCTTAATACTTTTTCACTCAATGTCACAATCTTAACTTTAAGACTTGTTATTGAAACGAAGTATGATTGACTTATTGATTTAACCATTTCTTCAATTCTTGATTCCTCTTCTTAGACATACAATTGTACTAAGACTCACTTAGAGGATCAATTGAGATATGGTTCTTAATCATTAAGACCTATCATAAAGCATAAAAGCTACTCTCCCTTCTTCTTAGAATGGAGAAACTTTTATCTTTCTGCCTACTTGATTCTTCTTATTCGTTCTGCTATTGATCTAAACCCTTTAATCAATTCAGAATTACACTTAATCTTGTAAGTATAATCATATTTACTAAGCTTTTAGTAAATCATGACGAATATCATTGTTACTTTTATGGTGGACTTGACCAACACGCAACTTTGTGTACTTGATCTCCTAGTCCTTCACTTGACACTTTATCAATGAATTAGTCTAATTTCCAAATATGAAATTTCTCATTCATCGTGTAACCAAGATGCATGATTCCAAGTTTCTTTCCAATTGAAAATTGGGCGATGAGAAACTCTCCTTATTTGGTAAATTCTCGACTTTCCATAAATAACATAATAAGAACCAAATTCATTATTGCTAATAATAGAAACATTTTAACATCAATTTTTCATACACGCCATTGTAAGGATAAAATTTAAAATCAAAATTTATTTTATTGCGGAAAAATTTGTCCTTACAATGCAACTCATTGAAAAACTTATGCTAATACATCTTTCTTAGCAATCTAATTCTAACTCTAAGTAGTAGCTCAAGAATCTAATCTTCGAGAAATGCGATCGAAATCCATTCCTTCACGGTTAGATTCTGCTCACTTCTTCCCTTAAGCTTCCTTTCTTTTCTTCGATCCTACAAAACATCAATTGTAATCTTATCACATTATGTATTAAGAATCTAGAATAGAAGCTTAAAAGAGTTAGTCAATGGATTTTACCTAAATTAGAGCCATACATTTCGACTCTCCCATCTCTTAGATCTCTTAGGTAAATAGGGAAGCTTCGTCTCCAATGCCCCTTCTCTTGGCAATAAAAGCAAATCGACTCTTTTGGAACATCACATGGAACCACTTCAGACATTGCCTTTCTCTTATGATCAAACTTTTCGATCATAGCATGTCTTTCGTTGCCATTGTCTATATCCATATAGGTCTTGAAGGCAGGTTCACCAATCAACTTTGCTTTTCTATTGCGCCAAACCATTGCTGATTCAGCAGCAATAAGCATATAGGTGAGATCTATAAGGGTCACGTCGTAGTTCATCATATAGTACTCTCTTACGAACTCACTATATGAGTTGGGAAGTGACTGAAGAACCCAATCAACAGCCATTTCCTCACAGACAACGGATCCCAACATTCTTAACCTATCAATGTGTGACTTCATCCCTAGGATGTGTGCACACACGGACTTTCCTTCTTTATGTTTACTTGCCAAAAGGGCTTGAGTGAGCTTGAACTTTTCAAGCCTTTGAACTTGTGGGTTAGGGAGAATAATTGGAGGAGGTAGAGGAAGTGAAGCATGATTTCTTGTTCCTCAATCGAATCGTGGAATATCATCTTCATGTGGAATGATTGTTCCACGGGATTTGGGAAGACCATAGTTGTCAAACTTTGACATCTACAAAACGGGAGAAAACGAATTCAAGTTAGTTGATAGATTGAGTCCTTAGTAAATCACCCAAATGAAATACTAAGGCTAGAACCCAACACAATATTCTACAACTCAGGAGAGGGATGTCGTAACCCTAATTACAGAATATTTGAAGGTAAGTGAATGACGATTCACTAATTTCCACCACGAAAAACAAAAAAGAAATTTAAGTTTTAAATCTATGAAAACTCCTAGATCCTTTGAGATTCATTGAACTTTCAATGGCATGTTTAAATCTCGATATGCCCCTCTCGTTTGTGACTGGGATGCCGAGGATCACAAAGCGGGTGTGAATAACCATGCAAACTTACATGGTGCCCTCACATGTTACAGTCACCTATTCGATGTGCCGGTAAACCACACACGCTCCACCGAACTATGACAAACATTGAGTTGCCCTTTGCTACCTTTGCTTAGAACCAATTAGTGTGCCGGTAAACCACACACACTCCACTAACATCTTCGCAAGGGCACAAAGTGTAATTTCATGGAATTGCATCAATTCACTTTTGCCTAAGTAACTAAGATTGGGAATTTTATGAAAACATTTAGTTACTTTTATACTTCATTATACTTATAATGGAAGGTTTTGTCTTATCCTACCCGTTCGTCTAACGACCCTCCACTAGTCAAGAGTGCGGTGGGTAAGAGTGGATACCCATTCAATCGCCATTTTATAGGCAATTTCCTTAAACACCCCTTATAGACCAGCTTCGTGAATGAGGCCTACTAACGTTAAGACTGACTTTTACTCATACATATATATAATGTTAGACTTTTAATGTTATATATAGTATAGAGTGTATTTTACACTTTTAAAATACTAGGTGGTCTAATTTAACAATTATACTTTTAATTCAATTAAATTGTAAACCTAAACTTTTATGGATTTATTAAACTTCTTTTTATTATACACCTTAATTAATTAATAAAACCATAAGGGTGTGATTTGAACTTTTTCAAAACAATACTAGAGTTTTAGAATTTAACATTCCTAATTAAAATTTTAATCAACTTTTAAATTCCAAAACTTGAGGGCAAGTTTTGAAACATTTCAACACATTAGGGTTTAGAATTTAAATATACATCAAAATTAAACTATTTAATCAAAATTTAAATTCCAAAACTTGAGGGCAAGTTTTGAAACCTTTTTCAAAACATTAGGGTTTCAACTATTTAAATTTCAAAACTACAAAACTATTGGGTTCAAATTTAAACTATAAAACCTAAAGGGCAAAATATGAAACTTTTCATAACAACAAGGGTCAAATAACAAATAATCTAAACTAACATTTAATTACATAATTATCCATATTTGATTTATTTAATGATTTCTTGCAAAACAATTTATCAATTTAGTCAAAATAATTAATCAATTATCTTATAAGGAAACAATTATCTTATTAATTGATAAATATCTTCAATTAGATCAAAAATATAGTCAAATATATCATATAACCGGATTAATATTGATCTAACATGATAATGTAACTATCCCAATGCAAAAACAGCAAGAAATCCTGAGATAAGCTCTATCTGACGAGTTGACTCGTCGAGTTAAGCCTGGACTCATCGAGTCACCTTGGACTCGGCGAGTTCAGCTATGGACTCGGCGAGTCCAGCCTCCAGAATCCAAAAAATTGAATTTTTCAAACATGTTAAGCATCAATACAATAGAAACCAGTCTAGGCTCTGATACCACTTATGGGTTTTGGTCATAAGACATCCTATGTGCTCATACAAACCCTAATGCTTGGATCTAGGTTTCTCTATTGTACATGCTTTGAATCCAAGACTATAAACCCTAATTCTAGCATATGGAAATCAATATTAACATATAATTAGGTTTAAGATATTACCTTGATTGTTATGTAGTAATAACAATCCCAATTCCTCCTTGAATTGACTTTGGAAGGCTTAGAGTCACAAGTGTCACTCCTCTAATGGTTCACAAACACCATAAGCAAGAGGATGAAGAGGAGAGAGGATGGAGGCTACCAAAACTCGTGTGAAACCCTAGCAAGAAGCTTATCCACGTTTTTTATCCTTAAGGGGTCTATATATAGTGAGGCAATTAGGGTTATCTAACAAGGAAACCTTAATTTGGTTGCTTAAGCCCTAAGCAACCCATGGAGCCTTTTACTTAAGGCCTTGGACGATTTCATATGGGCTTCCCCATTAGAATTCGTCCACCTTATAATATAAGGCAATCCATGGCCCAAATTGCAATTATCTTATAATTACAATTTCAGTCCCTCAATTTTAATTAATCTCTTTTAGTCACAAAACTAATTACCAATTAATTATTGACTAATATTAATTAAACAATATGATTTCTCCTTTAATATATTATTCCCATAATATATTAATAAATCATATTTAATCCTTTCTCTCCATAATTCATCCTATCAAGTTGCTTTGGTGAAGGCAACCCAAAAGGACCATGCACCATCAGGTCAAGTACATACCAAAATAGTTATGGACTTAGACACTAATCCAACAGTTCGGTCAAGCCGAACTCGGACCACTAATACAACGTCCGACTGAGTGTATCGTGGAATGATGAACAATGCAAGATGATGCTGACCTACTTGACTTGCGAGAAACATTGTGAACTAATATTCATAAGTGTCAAGTGAATGAGTCGTGGGGAACTATGCACAAACAACCTTTCATTGACCAATGGTTCGATACAACTTAGATAACGAGAATGACAAGAATTTCGACATTTCATAAGTATTGTTTTTGTACCTTCAGCACTGGTGCATTAATGAAGATGAAATGGGGACATGTTCGGCTCATTCTCATCTCCACTTTCCTATGCAAAGGTAGTGTAAAATCAGACTAGCTTGACAACAAACATGTATGCTCTAGGAAACCACATCTCATTGATAATTCGATAATGATCACCCATATCATGCATCTAAATTAAGAATCGGAGATTCTCCCAGGTCCGAGACCTGAAGAACGTCTGACGTTTTTCTATTTTCTCAGGTTCGGCTGGGCTTTAGACGAACGAGTCTTACCTTATAAGTCAATACAACCTCTATTGAGATACCAGATTCATCATACACCATTTTATTCCAAGAAGATTCATTACTTTTCTTGAGATCATCCACCATCTTAAATGTTTCCTCAGACACAGACTGCACAGTAAAACCCTTCGCCTTTAGTTATCTCCTCAATCCTCTGCTTAAGTTCAACACACCTCTTGAACACCTCTTTCTTATTGGCTGTAAGATCCTAAAACTTAAGCCCTATATCTTTCTCTTTTTTGTTCCATTCCTTTTCTTTATAGACAACCTGATCTTCATCTGTCTCTTCAAGGCCTCAAGATCACACTTGATCTCCTTAGTACCCTTAACATCAGAGTAGTATCTTAAAAGAAAAAAAAAATACTTTTAGCAATGATAATGAACAAGTGATATAATAAGATTTAATTTACAGTTTGGGTAAATGTAATGATTTTATGTTTGATCTCAAATGGTGCTAAACCCTCAAGTTCTTGGCCAAGTTCCATAGTGATCTTCCTCTTCTTGGGATCAGGACTTGTATCCTTGCCCTGTACATTTCTTATTCCTATAACAAGTATCTTTTAGATTTTCACACAGGGACCGGTAGATAGAAAAGCCTCAACATTAAAGGAAAAGACAACGAAAGCCTGATTGAGAATCAAAACTCGTAAAAATAGACCCATGTCGAAGAAAGAAAATCAAGGCTTAGCCTTGTAGCAAAAACCCTAAAAACAGTACCATTGGGATACTACCCTAATGATTGAAGTGATTCGATCTCAACATTTGAATAAGAACATAATGGCTCTCAACCTGGGTAGTATTCCCAATTTAATAAAATCCTCAAAGATTGGTACTTCAATCCTAACTACAGACCTAGTAAGATTCTTACCCATGATATTGAACAAAAAGGAAGTTAAACAATATGAGAAAAAGAAAGAATTATTTACATAAAATCGAAGAATCTTCAAGACGATGAGTACATATGGTAAGAATAAACAAGTTTTTGCATTTATAAGAAGATTGCAAGCCAAAATCTAGGCCGTGGAATATTTGAATGTCCTAGGAATATGGACATATGAGACTTATCTTGGATATGAGTACCATGTTCCATCACCACCTAACAATATGATTTTGGCTCTAAAAATCCCTATTTCTCAAGATCTTGAGACGGTAATTTCTAGGATTGATTATATTGGGTGATATTTTTACCTTAAGTTTATTATATCTAGAATCTTGCACGAATGTATACTAACATCTTGAATGACTCAAAATCCTGATCCAGCCAGTTTTTTTTTGGAAATACCATCACATCTTTTGTATTTCTTTATGCATGATTATAAATATATCTATTCAAATGAAGACTAAGCCAATCATACACGTGGTCAACAAGAATATACTTTGAGTCTTCCCGAAACACATGGCCAAGCAAGAATAGAAGAAGATCCCAAATTTTTAGAATAGACTAAACGTACATGTACACCTACACAAATATACACTCACTTAATTACTCTTCTTAGCCTTTGCTCATACTAATCATTATCAATTTGCACTTGCGGTTCTCCTATTAATTTCTAATAAAGGTTCCGAGGTAGAGTGCCATTAGTAAAGGTTCCGAGGTAGAGTGCCATTAGTCACCACCCGGGGTTTTATGACGGAGATCCTAAATGATTACGGATTTTCCTTGTATATCTCATGTTCTCGCATTGATGTCTACATTTATATGTCCTTATCTTCAACTTTCAATACATGTTTTTAAAATACTTACATTTATACGTATTTTTTGATACATTATACATATACTAAAAACATTTTTAATATCTTTGTTGAATATTCAACATATTGAACATCTTAAGACTTATTGCAATCTTCAACGTATTTACAGAATTAACACTATTTTCGTCCTATTTTCTAAACATATATTTATCTACATCTTAGATTTAATCACGATTCCGATCATTCTTTTCGTTTGAAGTCTTTATAACAAATATCAATATTTTTATCCTCAAGATCTTGACCATATTCAAGATCTTCGGCACTTTAACATATTTGAGAGTGTACAATCTGTTTTCTTAAAATCTTCATATAAAACAGCACACACTTACTAATTTAGTTATAAGGTTATTAAATTGATTTTTGACCAAAACAAGACCATATACATATACATATAGTAACTAGTCTATAAAAAAATTACTGTAAAAATAGAATCTAGGCCTGCATAGAAGATATGTTCCATATATTTTCTTCGTATCTAGATATGTTCTTCACATTCCATACATCTACTTTATAAATAACGACATAATATATAAGTAGATAAACATGTAAATTTAATTTGGCTCGTGGAATCCATGTATCTCTTAAGAAAAATCTTTAAAGGTTAAGTTCCATCTGTTCTTTCAGAATTTTCAGAAATGCCATTTTGTATGAGCTGTGAGTTGCAATATAAAAAAAAGTGGTTATTTTAGTTTATATCCTTGTATATATTTTTGTAATTGTATGTTTTTGATTTAATGAAGAATCATTAACCATAACAAAGAGAACATTGCGGAAGGTTTGGAAGAAAACGTTGAGCCCCTGCATGTTCCGACTGGAAAGGGAAGTTTTTTAAAGCGCGACAGAAGCGTCATGAGTTGACTAAATATTTTTTTATTCGACATGATTAATCAATTAATTAGAACATTTACTACATGAGATGTATAAAGGTAAAAGCTCCCATACGCGAGTCATCTTCAAGTGTTGTTAAAAACTGACTGTACAAGAATTTGACTCGATTAACTGATATGGATCTTTTCCATATTAACGTATTACTGAATATTATTTCAACTATACATCTTTTGGTAAATACGGTTTTCATTTTTTAATTAAACATAACTCTAATAAAAGAATTCAAGTTTATTACAACTCAATAGAAAAGAAATACAAGTGCATGCAGCCAGCTTTTAGACTTCCTTTGCAATTCATCTTTTTTTATTTAACCAAATTACAGTTGACAATATTGTGGTCACATGATGCATTTCAATCAATGTCACCCAATATCATGGAATGTCTGATTTACAAACACCGAACTAAAACAGACCAAATTTACCTCTAGGCGCGGACCGACAACACGCGAACTTCATCAATCACAGGGCCACAAAGGGACACAGTGTCGTCAGCCCTAGTGTGGTAATATGAGCTGTGAAAGCTCACTCGGGTTCTTGAAGATGTCGCCTTAAACTTCATGCTAACCATCTTCCACTCTCCCTTCCCTTCCGATTTAAATGGTACTTTCAGCTTCTCTTTCGCAGCAAATGCTTCAACAATCATGTCTCCAAGACACCAGTCCTTGGAATCTCCAATGGCGAATGAAAGGGTGTAGAGTTTGTTGGGTACTGTTCTGAGGATTTGTGTGACGGCGCTTTCTCTCCCAGCCAACAGCTCAACGGCTGAGTCGCCATGTGGGACGTTGTAATGCTTGGAGTCGATGAATTTAACAGCTTTAAGAGACTCGATGATCCACCCGGGGAGAGGAGATGTGTGGTCTTGTTGTTGAGGAGGGAGAAGGACGCCATTGGAGGAGTTTACTAATAGACGTGGACCTTCCTCGAATCCACCATTTTTCACCAAGTTATCTGCAACAAAAAAATATTCATGAATTGATCATAGGAATGATAATTGATAACTTTTGATCTGGTTTAAAGTTTCTGAGAGTGAGAGTTACTTACGTGAAGTAAGTCTAGGAGGGTGGAGTTCCTTAATGGCGACTGCATCAATGATTGGGCCACATTTGGGATCTTCTTCTACACCAGGGTTGTGGAAGGTTAACCTCACGCTGCTTGAATTAGCCCTGAAACCATACGCATACACATCGCCACCGTCAGCACAGTACAAAGTCTTGAGCGGAAGATCCCCGGAGTGTGGTGGCACAGACACTCTTAACATCTGCTGCTGCGCACATGTTCTTGAAGCTCCGAAGGTTATAGCGTACAAAGATCCAGCTTTCACGGGTATCGTTTGGGAGATTTTTGCTTCGTTCCCGAGTATGACGGCGTGGACGCCGTGTGCGACGGGGATGTACATACCGTCAGGCTGAGGTCCGCCCTGTGTGTATTCCACAATACCGCTAATCTCCCATTTTGGTAAAGCGTTTTTGCCAATCAGGACTTTTTTTCTAATGTTGCTTGCCTTCGGTGGTTGTTCAAAGTCTCCGTTTGGTAAGAGACCTGCATAAAGACAACCATTAATGGCGTCAATGGTTGTTTATTTGTGTAATGATGCTACTGTGTGTTTATAAAATTGTAACATACCTTCCGTTGGAGTTGGAGGAGAAGCAGCAGAAACAACAGAAGTGTAAGCTAAGGAGAAAACAAGCAGAATGGAGACAAATTTCGCCATTTTTACACAGAGATAGGAGAGAGAAGTTGGATCTGGATGGTGAAAATGAGGGGTTGTGTGCTTGTAATTTATAAGGTGAAAGAGGAAACTCGTTTGCTTCTTCGATATACAAAGGATTCTATTCCATGATGCGATGGCCACGAGGGATGTTTAGATATACGGTGTTAAGGTTATTTTTTTCCTTAAAATTCCTGCACGATCTATACAACTAATGCAAATGTTGTAAAAGTCAAATACATGTGTAAGCGTTTTTGTTGTTGAATTATAGATTCGATATGTATATTTAATGTTTGAACACTGGAGATAGGAAAGTAAGAAAAAGAAAATACAAAGACTAAAATTACCAATGAAATAAAATTAATGGCTAATATGTTATTTTGGCTGTTAGAAATCAACATCATTTCATTCACTGAATTATTATAAAGATGGAGTTACAGAGTTTGAAATTTATGAATTTACTTTTAGGTCAAGAATTAAACTCGTAAAGAGCTCATGAAATTGTTTTTTTGTAAACAAAATATTTCTTCATTTAGTATTTAAAGGATTCATTTTACAACTATGGAAGATTTTATTAACCATAGCAGGGACCTAGACTAGGAAGTTACAACTTACAAGCAGTAAAAGGAGGACTGCACCA
Organism: Lactuca sativa; assembly: GCF_002870075.4. Lineage (NCBI taxonomy): Eukaryota > Viridiplantae > Streptophyta > Magnoliopsida > Asterales > Asteraceae > Lactuca > Lactuca sativa. Next base: position 163,193,641 of record NC_056623.2, on the reverse strand, counting down.
ATAATGTCAATTAAGGCTACAAAATTTAGCAAGATACTTAATCCAACTAAATAGTTGGATTTGAATCTCTTATGCAACCTTAATTATCCGTTACAAAAATAACCGAGTTTCTAGTTATCTAAACGAACAACATGCATAAACCAAAGAAAATAGTAGCTTATTTTTCTTGTTGATATTCTTGGAAGCCCCTATTGACCTCCTCCAAGACCAAATCCAACATATGAGTCAAGAGAACTTCGGTTTAGTGATCAGATTTTGGTAAGAGTGCAAGATGATGTAGGTGAATTGTTTTCATTAATTATATTTAAGTGTAATAGATTAACTTGTTAACCCAAATCAATCTTGATGAACATTAAACAAGTAAGGAAGAGGTGGCGTGTACACTTGTTTAAGTTTATACAAGATTCAAAGTAAGGATGAATTCGGAAGTGAAAATGATTTCGGAATTGAAAATGGCTTCCAAATTGTGAACGATATTTTGGAACCGGAAATGGATTTCGATACGTGAAAATAACATCTTAACTGCAAGTGATACTATTCACTTCCGATGAGCTGCGGAGATCGGAACTCGTCAGAAAAATCCACATTGGTTTCGCAGTTTGGTTCCGATTTGTGAAAACGACTTCTTAACTGCGAATGGTACTGTTCATCTCCGATGAGCTGCAAAGATCGGAACTCGTCGGAACAACTCCTATTGATTTTGTAGTTCGGTGTTTTACCCCTCGGTTAAAGCTATTATTCAGTGGTTACATCATAAATTCGATCTATTTAATATGGACCTGAGTTTTTTGACCTTGTTTTTATCTTTATTAAAACGCCTCTTTTGTGATAGTTTTAACACTTGGAGTCAATTTTGGAACACAAAAATGTATTGTGATAGGTTTTAGCGAAGAGACATATTTAACCATTTTTTGTCAAAATTTTGGTACTAACGAAAAAACATAGCATCTTATTCTCTTATTATGTTTTCTCAATTTTCTAAGGTGTTGTTTGTTTTTTCGAAGCGAAAATGCATGAAGTTTACGGACCACTTCTGCAACCCTCTGCAACGAGATGGACTAAACAACTGCAACCTTTAATAAAAAGTTCGTTTGTTTTTTAACCTCTACAGACTGTTGCACATTTCGTCTATTACTTATAAATGTTTCGAGTTTTGCATAAGTGCTTTGTTTCTCCACTTAAGATAGTGTTGAGAAGTCGATATAGAAAATCGTGTATACATAGTTTCAAATCCTCGGTGAATGAAGCAAAAGAAGACCATGACACATACACACATAAAGAACCTATGTTTTGAATAGGATAATAGGAAAAAGAGGCCTTTCTTTTAGCATTTTTGAATAACATTATTTTATATAAACATGCATATTGCAAATAAAAACCAATGAAAGAACATCATCAAGTTACAAAACCTTTTTCTATATTAACCTATTTCTACCATACAAATAAAGAATCAACAGAAAGGCCCTGAAACTTGAATGACACCACTAAAAGTCTAAAAACATGGTTTCGAATGAGGATGTCTTTAAAGGGCGGCCATAAGCAACAGCGTATTGATCCCATCCACTTTTGATAGCAATGACATCATCACCAACACTTATGTAACAGTCCTTCCTCTATTACCACATCTTCACATTCTAACGTCCCAAAAATTCAAATAAAATTTTTATTTTTAACTTCATTATGATCATATGATAATCAGATCAAAACAGTCAAGAGTATATCATAATAAAATATTATTAGTGTACACAATCCCAAAATCAAGTGATGCGGAAAAACATAGGTGGATACAGTGTGACCAGGTCAGGCCCATCTGTCACAACCCGAAAATTTTTTACTTTTAAAAGCCCAGTCAATCAACTCAGACTCATTTCTAATGAGTTCTAGCCGTGCTAAAGGTCATTCAAAGGAGTTTTAGCCTAGTACACTTAAGGAAAAAGTGTTGGGATTGATCTGCTAAAAACCACAGTGCAAGATGCAAGTCCTAAACTCCATCATATGGAGTTTACAACCGTAAACAGGGAGTTTACTGCCATAAACTCAACCTTGGCTGTGAACTCCCCCATATAAGTTCATATCCTTCATTTTTCTTCATTCCTTTCATTTCTTGGCTGATTTTCCTTCAAACTCTCTCAACTATCATCACACCTTTCATCCTAGATCATTGAAAGTTGTAAGTATTCATCCATTAATTTGTTGTTACATTTCTTAAACTTGCATCATCTCATGATTTCATCCATGAAAATCATGTTTGTTTAGATCTTCAAGAAACACCAAGAACACACACTAGTGTTCTTAGCCAAAACCGACCATTTCAATCTTCTAGATCGTAAGTACTTTTCCCTATGCTTCATATCTAGTTAGTACTCATGCTTAGAGACCTTGAAATCACTAAGAACACATGGAGATCTTGAGTTTATGGCCAAAGATCTCCCTTGGCCGTAAACTCAATGTTGTTGATCAATTACACCTTAAGCTCTTGTAATGATCAAGCCCCAGACCTTGAACCCTCATTGGATGTTGTAGGATCTTAAAACACACAATTTTGTACATTTGACCATGAGTTTACGGCCGTAAACTCCCTTGGCCATAAACACCATTCATGGTGATTTCTCTTGCCTTTGTTGAATCACATGTGATTCAACACTTCATGCCAATACCCCCTTGGTCCAATAGACTGTTTTCCAAATCCTAGGGTGTTTCACTTGCTTAATTAGTTGTTTAAACACTAATTGTATGCAAACATATATCAATATATGTCATATAGGATCCGTGTGTTGTGTTCAAGTCTCAACTTGACACTTAGCATCCTACCGAGCACTTTCCTCGGAACCACTCACATCAGCTGAGTTCATACCCCTACATTTTGTCACGTTTTCACCGTTTTAAGAGGGGGGAAGGGGAATACAAGTCTAAACACAAGAGATTGTGTTTATAATATATAAAATTCTTCAAATGTTGTAAATGATATCAAGTCGTCAAAATGTTTTTAAATATAAATAGACTCTTTTAAATATTAGAAATGCTTTTAAAATGTTTTATTAAATCTTTTAACTTATGTTGTGTATAATTGATGTCTATGTAGAGATAGTTATACAAGTAGTGTTTAAAGGACTTAGGACTGACTACCAACCCTAATCCCTTTTCCTTGTTTATATGTGGGTTTAGAGTAAGGTTGTTTGTCCGAATGTCGTTTAAATATTACTAGTATATCATGTATATGTATGTAGATATAAAAGCTCTAGAAGTCAGTTTAATACCTTGGGTAGCAATGGTATTCTTTCAGTTCAGTCCAGTCAGTTAGATACAAAGAACTTACTAGTAACTATAAGGGGTATAGTTAGAGAGTTAATGTTCATTACTTGGTAGTTCAATACATTTTACTTGGTAGTTCATAAAGGTCATAGTTGTACATAGAAATATAATACTTGTTAGTTATCTATTCAGAACATACGAACACTAATACGAACTAAACTTAAGGAACTCAAAAAGGTACATCTTCCAATGTACCACACATATAAAAGGGGTACCTTGGCACGGTACCATTCCTTCAGTTAACATGGGTATGCGGGCATTGTACCACGACACCAAACATAGATAGGTACACGTGCATAGCACCAACACCCTAACATAAAACGCACATAGGTAGTAGTGTTTGTGCTTGCCTAGTATATACCCAGAAGTTATGTACAATGAGAAACTGATAGACGGTTGAATATGTGAACTCTGTTTTGCTTTCCTTTTCCTTGTTTGGATGTAGGGGTCCGACAGGATCGCACAATCCATTGTCCGTCCTTTTCTGATTATGTATAATAAGTATGTACTATGTGAATTATGAGACAGTCTTTTCAAAGTGTATTCAGAGAACTATTCAAAGGAACATACGATCGTACTATAGTCTTTTCGAAGTATATTTATTATAATAAGAACTGAGATTGAACTTGCTATTTCAAATAGCACAATATCCAATACAAGAATGGTTTTATGAGATATAAAACTAAATATGCTATTCCATAGCATATTTATACATTCATTAAATCATACTTTTGGTGGGTTACAAGTTAACTATTCCATATCACAGTACGTCATCCTTCAATATAACGGTTTTAGGGATAAAACCACAGTTCAATAACAGTTAGGGAATAAGGGTTTTCCTAGGCTCAGTGGTAACATTTTCTAGGTATTCTAGTAACATTTACTAGGAATTCTAGTTCATTAAAAGGATTCGTAAGAAGGTTATTATTATGATTTCCTCGCTTATACATTCCCGACTTATATATAACGAAGATCTGGTAGACAATAGAATGTGAGATTTCTAACTTAGTTTCTTTTCCTTGTTTGGATATGAAACTAGGGTAGAACCACACATTTTATTATCCGCCCAATCTTGATTATATCATAACGTGTATAAGTTAAGTTTTCATGGATAATAACTCATATCTTAGTCAGAATCAAAATAACATAGATTACTTTTAATTATAACTATAATCCTTCAGTTTATACGAAAGATTATATATAATGAAGACTAGATAGCTTAGAGATTGTGTGAACTCAGTTTTGCGTTCCTTTTTCCTTGTTTGGATGTGGGGGTACGACCGAATTACACAACCGACTATCCATCACGTACTGATTATATGCAATTAGTATAAACTAAATGATTATAGAAGAAATTGTTTCAGTATTACTTTACTTTTAAGGAAACATATGGTTTTCTTGTCAGTCTTTCAAACTTGTTCAATTGTCAAAGAAGTTTCTCAATTGTTAGGATTATATTAAGACAGGTATCCAACTAGAGTTCGTGAAGACGGAGCAGTAGTTTCTTGTCTTATCTTTCGATTCAATTATACTATAACAACATGTAATGTTTTGTACTCGATGTAAATACTTTACTTATATATAAAATAATGTTTTTTCTTTGCTTACTATTATCCAATTGTTGTGATACTACATATGACGTCCTCCACCCCCGAACGTTTCTGTCGTTCCGGTTTTGGGGTGTGACAGATTGGTATCAGAGCATTGTTTATAGTGAACGAAGTATATCAACCTATAAAAGATATACAGCTATAAATAAAATGTGGCCGAAGTACTCTGTCTAAAAGTATACTTATAAATATATCAATATTATCCATAAGTATACATAATAACATATATAAATACTAGAATAAGTATCACATGTAGAACAGAACTAAGTATTTAATTTTTGGGCACAACAGTCAAAACTTGACAATTATGTAATCATATCTGGAATGAATATAGCCTGATCAACTATATTTATTTGAGATATGGTGAACGTGTGTTCGGGGATGATAGTGGTGTTGCGACAAACCTAAAACTTACCAAATACTAGGTCCAAAGGAGTCTTTAGAACAAAACATAAAGTAAAATATTATCTGAGTATTTTAAGATAGTATCCAATAACAATACTAAAAGTATACAATAACAAGAGACTTAAGAATCAAACCCCAAACGGAGATACTATATGAGTATCTTCAATAACTGTAAATAATTATACGAGAATTAAAAGACCCGTATTCATCGGTCTATAATGGCAAAGTGTATACATCATACAATTATATATAATAAAGATCTCATAGACTTAAAACGTGCGGTTTCGCTTCACTTCCTTTTCCTTGTTTGGATGTGGATTTGGAGTAGTATCACGTATTCGAATGACTATTAGATCTGAGTTATATATAATTTGTATACCCTATGCGATTATATAAACACTCAATAAGGATCTCAAGTTAAAAAGTTAGTAATAGAAATATATTAAATATTCTCATAGGTTCTTTAGACGTTTCCATTCTCGCACCGACAACTTAGCTAGAGACACTACCACACTAAGATAGTCGACAGAGGAGTCAAAGAGGAACAAGGAGGAAGCCACAGAGAGAACTTCGAGAAAGGATCAGACAAGGAGTACGAAGCTAGAGGAATGCCATAAGACATCATAGGAACATAAGAGGACATCAGATTTCTCTCGTCAGGAGTAGGACAGAGAATAGGGGAAACCGCTCGCGAGTCATACCAAGTGGCAGGAAAACCTTACGCGTCACTCTAATAGCTAGTAGATCAATACTAGCTAGTGAGTTAATGAATACACTAATCACACTATGTGGTAGGCATAAAGCCTTTATGATTACGACTCATTAACTCCAGTAAATCAGATCATAGGATTTCGGTTAGGGATAATCACAACCACAAATTCATAAGTCTATAGACCTCTATTATGAATTGTTTAGAGAACCACTTTGAAAACATGAAACCCTCTGTTCGAATAACATTCGACTTGATTTCATTTCCTGAAAACTTATCCCTATCTTGTCTTTCATCTATCTAGATAAAAGATGCCTCCCAGAAGAAATCCTAGACGCTTTAACACCCAAGAAACAAGAAGTCCACCGCCGCCACCACCACCACAATTCGATGTGGCAATATTACAGGCAGTAGTCACAGCTGCAGTATACGCAGCCATGGAACACTATGACGCAATAGTTACTGGCGAGACGGGTGACGGTGTCATCACCCATAATCATGTGCATCAGAAAGAATGTTCCTATAAGGAATTCAGGAACTACAAGCCCAAATCTTTCGATGGAACTGGAGGAGTCCTTGCCATGAAGCAATGGTGTGAGAAGACAGAATCAGTCTTCGAAATCTGTGAATGTCCGGAAAGGAGCAGGGTAAAGTTCGATGCTTGCACTTTCACAGAGCAAGCCCTCACAAGGTGGAATGGGCATGTGAAGTCACTGGGTCTAATAGTGGCGAAGTCAATGGGTTGGGAGAACATGAAAGAGATGATGATAGAAGAATATTTCCCTAAAGGCGAGATACAAAAGTTAGAAGAAAAGCTTTGGAATCTCAAAATGGCGGGGTCTGATATAGTGACGTACACTAATAGGTTTAGTGAACTAGTGGCACTATGCCCAGAGATGGTTACTCCTGAGAGTAAAAAGATAGAGAGATACATTTGGGGATTATCTCCTCCGACGCAAGGAGATGTTTTATCATCCAAACCAATCACTTTTGATAGTGCCAAACGCTTGGCACAGAGACTTGTTGACCACGAAGTCGGTCAAGGCGTGAGTACCCCAAATTTTGAGTCATCAAAGAGGGATGCCTGCAAGTGAAAGTCTTGGAATGATAAGAAAAGAATATCAACACAAGAGGCAAAGATTTATGCTACTACCACTCCGGTCGACCCAGCAACTACCAATAATTATGCTGGAACACTTCCGAAGTGCGACATGTGAACATTTCATCACACCAAAGCGTGCCGTGAGATGCATTGTAAAAATTCCAACAGAAAGGGACACACTGATCGTTTCTGTAGAGCGCCGGCACAACCTATCTCCCAAGTCCCTGGCGTCGGGTTCAGCCAGGCTTGCTATGGGTGTGGCAAATCGGGGCACATGAAGAGGAATTGCCCAATAACAAGGAACTCTGGCGCAGATGGAAGGATACTGATGATCACCGCCACCGGAGAGACTACTCCGGATCCACATTGAAACTCTAGTGTGTTCTGTAGTGTTAATGTTAGACTTTTAAACTTTTGAAAACTAGTGCAAATAGAGTTGTATCTTTTGTGAGATCCCATCAGTGTTAGGGACTCTCGTACTGCTTGTACTTGCGTTTAGCAGTATATCTTGTTCGTAACCGTAGTATCGTAGATGAAACTAAAGTACTAAAACTCTTTTATAGGTTGCACATTTGTGTTTTTGTAATAACTTTTTGATCTAGTCTATTTTCAGTTAATCCGAGTTGTCCGACATTATCATTTGACTTGAGTCGATTCGATCCTCACAGTGCCAGTTTCGTGCGAAATTCGTTTCCCCGTAATCGACGTTCTAACGAAGTCGTCGTTCCATAACCCAGAGCTACTCATGCGTAGAGTGCCTTATGTTTCGTAGCTTACCCAAAGTAACCTCAGAAAACCTCTCCGGAATACCATTTGTACAGTACGTCAAGTTTAATACCAAGGACCCGTACGGTTGATCTACCGAAGAGGAATGTATACACAAGGGTGGTGTATAATCAAGGTTCTACGAGCTTAGAATTGATGATTTCGCTTTAACTTCTTTTCCTTGTTTGGATGTGCGCTTAGAGAGAAATCATTTATTCGCTGCTTTTTCAATCTTAATTATACACGGCTCGTATACACAAGACTACGATCGATGAATCTAGTATGAGATCTATTATGAACTTCAGGACGGAGACTGCTCAAGACTACGAGGGATCGTGCTGCCATATGACTAAACCTAGATGCCAACCTAATACCTACCCGTGGATCACGACAAGAGATGCAGATGGAACATAAGTACTTGTCCTTCCCATAATTCATGAGTATTCACTTTCGAATCTGAATTTCGGGACGAAATTCCCTTTAACAGGGGGATGATGTGACAACCCGAAAAATTTTTACTTTTCAAAGCCTAGTCAATCAACTCAACTGAGAGTTAGACTCATTTCTAATGAGTTCTAGCCTTGTTAAAGGTCATTCTAAGGAGTTTTAGCCTAGTACACTTAAGGAAAAAGTGTTGGGATTGATCTGCTAAAAACCACAGTGCAAGATGCAAGTCCTAAACTCCATCATATGGAGTTTACAACCGTAAACAGGGAGTTTACGACTGTAAACTCAACCTTGGCCGTGAACTCCCCCATATAAGTTCATATCCTCCATTTTTCTTCATTCCTTTCATTTTTTGGCTGATTTTCCTTCAAACTCTCTCAACTATCATCACACATTTCATCCTAGATCATCGAAAGTTGTAAGTATTCATCCATTAATTTGTTGTTACATCTCTTAAACTTGTAGCATCTCATGATTTCATCCATGAAAATCATGTTTGTTTAGATCTTCAAGAAACACCAAGAACACACACTAGTGTTCTTGGCCAAAACCGACCATTTCAAGCTTCTAGATCGTAAGTACTTTTCCCTATGCTTCATATCTAGTTAGTACTCATTCTTAGAGACCTTGAAGTCACCAAGAACACATGGAGATCTTGAGTTTACGGCCCAAGATCTCCCTTGGCCGTAAACTCAATGTTGTTGATCAATTACACCTTAAACTCTTGTAATGATCAAGCCCTAAACCTTGAACCCTCATTGGATGTTGTAGGATCTTAAAACACAAACTTTTGTACATTTGACCATGAGTTTACGGCCGTAAACCCATGGCCATAAACACCATTCATGGTGATTTTTCTTGCCTTTGTTGAATCACATGTGATTCAACACTTCATGCCAATACCCCCTTGGTCCAATAGACTGTTTTCCAAATCCTAGGGTGTTTTACTTGCTTAATTAGTTGTTTAAACACTAATTGTATGCAAACATATATCAATATATGTTATATAGGATCCGTGTGTTGTGTTCAAGTCTCCACTTGACACTTAGCATCCTACCGAGCACTTTCCTCGGAACCACTCACATTAGCTGAGTTCATACCCCTACATTTCGTCACGTTTTCACTGTTTTAAGGGGGGGGGGGGGGGGAATACAAGTCTCAACACAAGATATTTTGTTTATAATATATAAAATTCTTCAATTGTTGTAAATGACATCAAGTCATCAAAATGTTTTTAAATATAAATAGACTCTTTTAAATATTAGAAATGCTTTTAAAATGTTTTATTAAATCTTTTAACTTATGTTGTGTATAATTGATGTCTATGTAGAGATAGTTATACAAGTAGTGTTTAAAGGACTTAGGACTGACTACCAGCCCTAATCCCTTTTCCTTGTTTGGATGTGGGTTTAGAGTAAGGTTGTTTGTCCGAATGTCGTTTAAATATTACTAGTATATCATGTATATGTATCTAGATATAAAATTTCAAGAAGTCAGTTTAATACCTTGGGTAGAAATGGTATTCTTTTAGTTCAGTCCAGTCAGTTAGATACAAAGAACTGACTAGTAACTATAAGGGGTATAGTTAGAGAGTCAATGTTCATTACTTGGTAGTTCAATACATTTTACTAGTTAGTTCATAATGGTCATAGTTGTACATAGAAATATAATAATTGTTAGTTATCTATTCAGAACATACGAACACTAATACGAACTAAACTTAAGGAACTCAAAAAGGTACATCTTCCAATGTACCACACATATAAAAGGGGTACCCTGTCATGGTACCATTCCTTCAGTTAACATGGGTATGCGGTCATTGTACCACGACACCAAACATAGGTGGGTACGTGCGCATATCACCAAAACCCTAACATAAAACGCACATAGGTAGTAGTGTCTGTGATTGCCTAGTATATACCCAGAAGTTATGTATAATGAGAAACTGGAAGATGGTTGAATATGTGAACTCTGTTTTGCTTTCCTTTTCCTTGTTTGGAGGTAGGGGTCCGACAGGATCGCACAATCCATTGTCTGTCGTTTTCTAATTATGTATAATAAGTATGTACTATGTGAATCATGAGACAGTCTTTTCAAAGTGTATTAAAATGAACATACGATCGTACTATAGTCTTTTCGAAGTATATTTATTATACTAAGAACTGAGACTGAACTTGCTATTTCAAATAGCATAATATCCAATACAGGAATGGTTTTATGAGATATAAAACTAAATATGCTATTCCATAGCATATTTATACATTCATTAAGTCGCACTTTTGGAGGGTTACAAGTTAACTATTCCATATCACAGTACGCCGTCCTTCAGTATAGCAGTTTTAGGGGATAAAACCACAGTTCAATAACTGTTAGGGAATAGGGGTTTTCCTAGGTTCAATGGTAACATTTTCTAGGTATTATAGTAACATTTACTAGGAATTCTAGTTCATTAAAAAGGATTCGTAAGAAGGTTATTATTATGATTTCCTCGCTTATACATTCCCGAGTTATATATAACGAAGATCTGGTAGACAATAGAATGTGAGATTTCTAACTTAGTTTCTTTTCCTTGTTTAGATGTGAAACTAGGGTAGAACCACACATTTTATTATCCTCCCAATCTTGATTATATCATAACGTGTATAAGTTAAGTTTTCATGGATAATAACTCATCTCTTAGTCAGAATCAAAATAACATAGATTACTTTTAATTATAACTATATTCCTTCAGTTTATACGAAAGATTATATATAATGAAGACTAGATAGCTTAGAGATTGTGTGAACTCAGTTTTGCGTTCCTTTTTCCTTGTTTGGATGTGGGGGTACGACCGAATTACACAACCGACTATCCATCGCGTACTGATTATATGCAATTAGTATAAACTAAATGATTATAGAAGAAATTGTTTCAGTATTACTTTACTTTTAAGGAAACATATGGTTTTCTTGTCAGTCTTTCAAACTTGTTCAATTGTCAAAGAAGTTTCTCACTTTTAACTAAATCTTATGCAGTCACCAGCTTTATAGCTGATACTCGCTTTCAAAATACTTGTATTCTCAGGATTATATTAAGACAGGTATCCAACTAGAGTTCGTGAAGACGGAGCAGTAGTTTCTTTTCTTATCTTTCGATTCAATTATACTATAACAACTTGTAATGTTTTGTACTCGATGTAAATACTTTACTTATATATAAAATAATGTTTTTGCTTTGCTTACTATTATCCAATTGTTATGATACTACATATGACGTCCTCCACCCCCGAACGTTTCCGTCGTTCCGGTTTTGGGGTGTGACACCTTCCTTTTCGAGCTGGAAGTATTTGAAACGTAAACTGAAAACCGTACGCACAAAGCTTAGTGAGTTCCCCCAAAATACCCAATATCATATAAAAATTCAGTCAAGCATATATGGATGCTTGCAATCCCCTTCAGTCTATTTCAACTGGATATAGTCAAACATATATTGGTGCTTGCAATCCCTACGGTCTATTTCAACCAAATACCGTGAAGCACATCTGGGTGCTTGCAAAATGTTTCGGTTTATTTCACCCCTACCACTACCACATAATATCATGACAAAAAAATAACAGATTCATCAAGCAAATACATGCATAACTGATAGTTGTCACAAAGACAATCACCATACTACAACATAAACTAGTGGGTCGGCATTAGTGCCTTTAACCTACGTATATAGTGAAGGAAACTCACATCAAACTAAAGGTATCAAATCACACATGAGTTGCTAACTCGTTAAGTCCTCTCACTCTAAATCACAAGTAAAATAAACCTGAATTAGAAATTAGGTCAATAGCCCACAACAAGGGTCTAAACCCTAAATCCTATCTTCAAGGGAAAAAGCTACTTAATCCTAGCTTTATTATGCCTAACCCACAAAGGCCCACACACAATTAGTCCCAAGGCATAAAATATATGCCATGTTAAAAATGGGTCCAAGTCTAAAAAGCCCATCATGGAAAAACTCACAACCCAAAAAGGGCCCAAAGTCTCTAATTCCAAAATTTGCCCAAAATAAGCATAATTCTTCCCTCTGGTGGGTACGCTTAGTGTGCCCGCGGAGTATGCCCGACATACTTAAAATCATCGCAGCACCGGGACGTTCGACACGTATGCACAACATATATATGTGTACGCCCTGCGTACACCCTAGATGCCCAATTTCTATTTTAGAGGTCTTAATCGGTTAAGACATAACGTCCAACTTTAGATCTAGGATCCTTAAAACGTAGTAAGCCATAAAGTTGCCAACTTTATGCTTTTGCATGTCTGAATCAGACCCAATGCTCAATAAGATCCATAATAAGCACCCAAATTCATGAATGGTCCAAGATAATTCATGAAGATTGCTTTTTTATAGCTCCTAATAACTCCATAATGGATAAAATTTCCGACTGTATCCATTTGAATGGTCCAACCAACCATGATCTAGTCTTTAAGTCTCTAAGGAACCAAAAGTGCATCTTTTCTAACTTAATCCATTAAGTCCAAGTCTCAAGCTTTTAGATCTAAATCAATATGAGGTCTTGATGGATAAAGTTTCCAAGTTTATCCATAACAAGGTCACAAACTTTCAAGATCTAGACTTTAGGCAGTAAAGTGACCAAAAGATCATAACACCCATAACTAGCTAGATCTAACAAATGCATCATCAAGATTCAAACTTTATACATCTAGAAGATAGATCAAGGTGAACAAAGTCTAGATCTACAAGCTCCAATGCAACCGACACTTCTCTAATGAGCTCCTTCTTCTCCAAGATGCACCAATAACACTCTAAAGCACTTAAAACATTTTTTTTTCTCACAAGGATCAAACTGATGGGTTATGAGCACTACATCATTCCTATGGTGCACATGCAACCCTAATGCTTTGGATCTAGGTTTTTCTCAATTTATACATGCAATTCTAGTTATCCAAAGCATGAACCCTAACTAGCATACAATTTTCGAGATTTATAACATAAAACAAAGTTAAATGAGTACCTTTTCCTTGTAGCTTATAGATCTTCACCTTCAAGAGCTTAGTGGCTCAATTGTTGCACATCTAGTGAGTCATAAACACCAAGTAGCAATCGAAAGAATATGAGAGAGGTTGTAAGGCTCAAAAATCGGCTAGGGTTTCCTCTAAGGATCAAGTGGTCGATTTCAGGGATCCAAGGGGTTCCTTATATAGCTGAGCTGCTAGGGTTTCAGGCTGGAACCCTAATTCTTTGCTTAAGCCTTAAGCTATCCAGTAGATCCTTTTAGAAGGCCTCCTTGGACGAATTCTATGTGGGCTACACATAGAATTTTGTCCACCCCTTCCTAGGGATCCATAAGCCCAACTTGCAACTATCATATAATTGCAACATCAATCCCCGTAATTTAATCATTCTCTTTTGATCACCAAATTAATTTCTGATCAATACTAATTAAATAATATGATTTCTCAATTAATATAGTATTCTTATAATATATTAATAAATCACAATTAACCTCTTTCTCCATAATTCATCCTATCAAATTGCTACGGTGAAGGTAACCCAAAAGGACCATGCTACTATCGGGTCAACTACATTCCAGTTATAGTTATGGGATTAGACACCTAATCCAACACAAACTAGGGTTACGGTTTCAAGGGAATGTGTTGGAGAAGCTTAGGCTGAGAATGGAATGGGTTTAGAGAAGTTAAGGGGCTTAAATAGGGCTTAACGTACTAGAATAAGCCTCAAAACCTTCCTAACTTCAAACAGTCATAACTTCTTCGTTCCAACTCCATTTACTATGATCTTTATATCCCAAGAAAGGTAATGAGAAGATATACAATCCTATAAGCTCTCCTCTGCCTTAAAACTTTCCAATATTAAATCCAAAATTCATAAAAGGCTCGAATTATCACTTTACAATTATATTCATGGGATCCAAAGCACCAATCGAAATCTCGGATCACGTAATCCACATTACCTACATCCAAAGGAGCCTAAATCTTTCTCTCCCCCAAGGCTCAAATCCTTACGATAATTGATCTCCGGGTCACAACTCCAAATTAAGAAATGATTCGAGATAGGGTGTTACAACTCTCCCCCACTTAAATTAGATTTTGTCCTCAAAATCAATATTGGCTACTTCCTCTACCATGCTAGTGATCATGCGTGAACTTCTTGGATTTTTATTAAGACTAAAGAATCATCCCATACCGATGACCGCCTCCCAAAACTGCCATCCAAGCCTCATATTAGCATAAATCATTTATACCTATGAAAGAATAAATCTTAATACTTTTCCCTCATCCAAAGAAGGAAACCCAACTGATCTGCCTGAGAAATGAACAACTACCTTACTCTTTGAATACCTCATAACACATTGATAACCACTCAAGGAAGGAAAATTCCCGAAAACATGATCTCATCAATTTAAACCCTAGAAATTATTCCCTAGATTTGTTGACCATTCATTCATCGCACCCTTTCATAGTCTCTGACTAGGAATACCATTCTACTATGCAAAAGGAATTCTCAACATATATCGATAGTGAATTTCAATAAATCCCCAATTTGGAGGTTGCTCCTAACAACCTTAAATACGCACTTTGTGACAACCCCAAATTTAACTCCGTTACAAACCCCGTTTTCACTAACGGAACGTGTCACTATACGTTATTTTATGTAATATTTGAAATCGTCAGTATCCGAATGTCTAAATTTAAACATGGCTTGATATTATTATAAGAAATATAACTCGTATGTGTTAACCCCGTTTAACCTAATAGAGTTGTATTACCTTTTCAACCACTTCACCCGGGTAAAAAGTTTTAACACAGTTAACTTTAAACATCGGGTAGCCGTGTATCGGGTGCGATTCCCGAGACATATGAAATGGGTGTGCACAACATTTGAACACTCATTTACTACACACCCACTCTCTCTACTTTCTCTCTCTAGACTCGAAAACGACCCCGATTCCGCTAATTTCCGACTTCCAAACGTAAGTACTCATCCTCTATCTTATTCTAGACATGCTTCATTGAATTTGAGGGCCAAAAATCATAGGAATCAAGGTCCAAAGAGGAGTTTACGGCCTAAGAAGCTCCTTAGGCCGTAAACCCCCAAATTCATGCCCAAGGCCAAGTTTTTCCTTCTCTTAAGTTAGTATACTAATTAAGGCATATATCTAGAAGGGTTTGGACACTAAAACACAAGGATTTGATGCTTAAAAAGGAGTTTACGGCCCAAGCTTGTGCTTAGTCCATAAACACCTCAAACACCTCATAAATCTATGTTTAAAGTCCCAAAAGATCAATTAGGGTGTTTGGTAATTTAGACATGACAACAAGGAAGGCTTAAGTGCATTAAACATCATCATTTGAACACAAAAAGAGGAGTTTACGGCCAAGGCTAAGCTTGGGCCGTAAACACCCAAACTTTTGTGTCAAACAAGTCCTTAAACTACCCTAATGCATGAAAGGAATTTATCTAAGGCCTTTGGAAGTGTGTTGTACCATTAAACATCTCATTTTGATACCAAATGAAGAGTTTACAGCCAAGGATGTTCTTGGGCCGTAAACTCCCCAAAAATTCATGCCAAATTGTCCCAAACTCACTATAGGGCCTTCTAGGATTTATCTAAGCCATATGGGACCATGTTGTACAAGTAAAACCTACATCTTGAAGGGTCTATAGGAGTTTACGGCCCAAGAACAAGTCTTGTCCGTAAACTCCCTAAAAATGACACAAATTATGATGTTTAATCCTTCCCTCTTGGTCCAAAAAACACACCACTAAATTAAGGAAGTGAGATAAGGCCCTAAACACACATTTTGGAGTGTCACAAGAGTTTACGGCCAAGCCTAGGGGGCTTACGGCCGTAAACTCCCAAATAATGGCTTTTAGGCCATAAACTCTAAGAGAGTGAACTCAAGGACCCTCCCGTAAATCATCCATGGCCTTGTACCACTCCCGGGAACCCTTTCTAGGCCTTAAAACCCCGAAAACGATGCTATAATGCCCAAATACTATAATGAAAAGCATAAGATGATTATCTTCTTGTAAAATACATATTTCATATGACACTAGGGTCCTAAAAGGTGCTCAAGTGGTTATTTGGTACCAAACGCTCAATCGACACTTTTACCCGATTCACCCGATTTCCGCGATTTCAGGTGAGTTCATACCCCTTAATGAACCTTTCAAATGTTTTAACTGTTTTAGGGGGGAGATACAAGTTGCTTATAAATGTTTATTTAAAGTTTTACAGAACAAACTCTGCACTACAAGGATTAATCACATGTGATTCACTACCTTTAGTTCAAATCACATGTGATTTGTCGCTATGCTTTATAAACGGGTTTTACCCTTTTCAAACTATTTTTAAACAGTGAATCAGATTTTAAATGTTCTTTTGGAAAAATACTTTTATCTAATCAATTTACTTATAAAATGTAACCCCTCTGATATATTTATATAAGTAAGACTTGGAGGACTTAGGACCGATATCTCGCCTTATTTCCTGTTCTTGTTTGATTATGGGCTTAGGGTAGTAGTTATCCGTCCGACTGTCGTTGATTTCTTAGTTATATAATTTGTATATCAGTGTGGGATACGAATGTTACTGCTTTCACTCAATACTAAAGTCACTAACATGCCAAGAACCGTCCTCACTAAGATAACTATAATAGGTATAGTTACGGTTGCTACAACTATTACTCGCTAAAGTCATTTCTGTCTACACTATAATACTCACTATTACTAGACGATACACTAGTAAGAAAATACACTATGATCAACATTAAAAGAATACTACACTATGACAATAGAGAAAACACTAAACAAACAATAATACACTAACCCACTACGAGATACTCTATTCGCTATCCACTACGCCCGGAGTTTTCCAGCAGGGAGACGACTCTACATGTATAGATCTATACGGGGCAGACGCTATTACATCCCGACTGTTAACTCAGTCCGTGCCGTACAGGCCCAGGGATGCCACTACTTCACTATACTATGCATGACCGGGAAGGTCATGGGATCCTCTATTATCCTCACTATTGGTAATATACAAGGAATACCCTACAACTACTCTAAAATACTACACTAAATGTTAAACCACATCCCGAAGTTAGTAAGTATCTATCACTAAAGAAAGCTCGCACCTCTGTCATTGATCACAGGCTTAACTTATCCTATCACATTTGTTGTTTGGAGATTTGCCTATGTATTCTTTACAATAAACTGTTTTCAAAGAAATAAAGAATGCATACTTTTCACAGATTATCACATACAATGTATTTCCTGGAAAATATGGGATTTTCTAAGTTTCTACTACTTATGAACATAAATGATACATTTTTAACACTAATGCTTTGTATACAAAAACTCACACTAAACTCTTATGAACTCACCAGCTTTATGCTGATATTTGTTTTCAAAATAACTTGTATCTTCAGGTCAAAGATAGACAGGTATAGACGCGACATTTTTGGAGAAGGTGGAGCACTCAAGACCCATCTCTTATTTTTGAATTACTTTTGAGTGATTGTTAAACATTACAAAACACGCTTGTAATTAAATTCACTATGTAATACTATGGTTGTATGTTTCTTGTTTCTACTATTATGCAATTGTGATGATACTGTTCACTACGTCATCCACCCCGAAACGTATTCCGCCGTTATCGGTTTTGGGGTGTGACACACTTGACTTCCTAACAAGTAGTCACCAAGCTGTTGATCCCATGAGCATAAGGATGGTCAATGTAGAAATACTCACGTTGCATCCAAATCCCATATTAGCTCAGATGTACCTCCACTTGACAAATCACTCGTGACATTCACAATGAACTTCATGACTAGATATTCCTTAACTGAATACCCATCATTGGTGAAGGGCTCAATTTAGTGGTTTGGTGTAGGCTTTACGATGTAATAGTAGGGACTGTGTTGGTAGCTTGATTTTTGTATTAGTTTACGGTTGTAATGAGTTTACGGCCGTAAGCGCCTTACGGCCGTAAACTCTTCTCGGTCATGTGGTGTATAAATAGTGGGCCAGACAGACGTTTTATAGTTGTTGATGCCTTTAGAGTTCACGGATTCTGTCAAGTTATACCAGACGTTTATTGCTATAAAACGTGTGCAAGCTTGGTTTGTTCTCCTTCTGTGTTTATTATTGCTTTGTGTGATTGTATTTGCTTTTGATCTCTGGTAAGATCCATTATTTGGACCTTACAATTGGTATCAGAGCAAGACCAGTGTCAAAGGCATTCTACAATCGATTTTGGATCAAGGTTTTATTGGCCTGAGAGCAAGTTCGTGTTTTTCTGCAAAAGGAATTTTGGTTTCATCGAGAAACTGAAATAATTGTTGTTTACGGCCATAGCTTACGGCCGTAATCCCTCTTTACGGCAGCAATCTCGTCACAGTTCTTCAACTGTGAATTGCTTTCTTAAACTGTGAACCCGCAATCTCATCACAGTTCTTCAACCGGAAATTTATAGTTTATGGCCGCAAACTCCTTTTTGGCAGTGAACTCCTGTTGACAGTCAATCGGATTTCAACTAAATCAATTTATATTTTAATTTGAATTTTAATTAATTTTAATTAATTCTTAATAATGGAATCTCAAAGTCAAACTCATTTTCAAGAACTTAATGCTGTCATGGGTACAACTACGCGAATTCCAAGGTTAATGTCCGCTGATGGGTTCCCGAGTGGAAGTACAGAATAGAGAAGTACATAAAAATGAAAGATTTCAAGATATGGAAATGCATCATCAAGGATCCAGTTAGAATAACCACTACAGTTGCGGGGCAGGTGGTTGATAAGAAGATAGAAAATTACACCGATGAAGACTTTGAGAGTGTGGAAGAGCAGGAGAAGGCATTGGCCATCTTGACCATGGCCCTATCACCAGATATTGCTCAAGGGTTCAGAGAGTATACAAATGCTAAAGCTTGGTGGGAAGCCCTAATTGAGGTGTATGAAGGGAACGAAGACATGCGAGAGAGTCGCCAAGACATGCTGTGACAACGATTCAATATGTTCAATTATGTGCCTGGAGAGCTCTTGAAGCACAACTGCAGCGGTTCACAACTCTTAATACATAAATGACAGTTTCTGGGATTTTCTATACAAAGTCAGAAATAAACAAGAAGCTACTGAATGCTCTCCCAAAATCTTGGGACATGAATGTAGCTATCATTAAGAAGACTAAAGATCTCAGCCACCTCTCTCTCGCTGAAGTGATGGCAGTCATCAAAGCGTGTGATATTGATGAAAAGCAGCGGGAAATCAATCATGTGAACTCATACTCAGCTGCGAATCTTGGCATCTCGACTAAAAATGCTCTTTCCTCCTTCTTTTTTTCTTCTACAGGTTTAGCATTCAATACTCCACAAGCTCAGATTCAGACTCTCTCCCACCCATCAGCTTCCTCTGCATCAGTCATGCCCTATTCACAAAACCAATTGTTCGTGGCTACTCAAGCTACTTCATCCTCAAATGTGGCTTCTTCTTCAAGAGGAAAGGAGGGCGATGAAAATCTCGTTCTTGCATCAGGGCTTGCTAATTGTTACAATGAAATTGTGGCCGGGGAGCTTCCACCCCAACTGTCATTTGATGATCTTGATCAGATTCACCCTGAAGACGTTGAAGAGATGGACATTACATGGCAAATCGCCATGGCATTGTTTAGGGAAAAACAGTTTGCCAAAAAGACTGGGAAGAACAACTGGGGGATGAGTGCTGATAAGAAGGTTGGGTTCAGCAAGGGAAAACTGCAATGTTTCAACCGCCACGAGCCAGGGCATTTCGCTCGTGATTGCCCACATCCAGACAGAAGATTAAATAACGACAGGACAATAGTTTCAGTTGGAAACAGTCGAAGTGGTGCTCAGACAAACAATGAGAAGGCTATGGTTGCACAATCATTCGATTGGGAGGATTATATACAGGCCCTGAACTTATCTGGACCTAAAAATGCTCACCTGGCACAGGTCAGGGATGATGCTCCAGCAGAGATTGTAGCAGCTGAAGATAATGTGATGAAGCTGCAGTTTACATTGACGGTATCCTCTTCTCATGAACCTAATTCAACCGAGGTAAGTCTAACATCATGCTCTCAAGCTTGTATTGATTATGTTAAAACACTGCATGAGAAAATTGGGACATTAGGAAGTGAACTAGAAAGCCTTAAGATTCTTCGTGAACTTAATGACAAATTAAAAAGGGAAGTAGAAGACCTTAGATACGAAGGGTACCAACTTAGAAAAGGTCAAAAACCACTTAAAGCTCAATTGGAATAAAAAATTAAGGACTTTAGGAGACTTTAGGAAGACTACAGTAATAAATGTGAGAATTATGATTATGTAGTGAAACAGAACACTGAATTAGTGGCTAAAATTGAATCTTTAAATGGAAAATTTGAAACCGCCAAGCTTGATGTTAGAAAATATGATTATTCAAGTGAGGTAGTTGCAAATATGATAGACCACAACATGAAATTTAAGAAAAATCAATCAAAAGGTCTAGGGTATAATCATGTGCCTCCTCCATTTAATCATTCATATATGCACAAGCCTTTGTCCAAAGAAGAGATTGCCAATGAATCATTTATGGTTTATGGCAAATCTTATGGTTTTGTTTTGGGAGGATTTATTAATGTTGAAGATACTAACATTTCTACTTCTCCTGTAGATCAATCCTTGAATCAGTCAAAGCACGAAGTTGAAGGATCTATTTCTTAAAATAAAACTGAGTCCAAACCTGAAGTTTTAGTTTTAAATAAAGACAATGTTTTTTCAAATGTTTGAAGTGTCAATGGTTTTTGTGATGTTTTTGTTTCTCCTGATACTGTTTTGAATGATTTTCGAATGACTGATACAATTTTGAATAGTGTGGTTGGCAATTTTAATGTTTGTGATGAAAATGTTGATACACCACTAGTCTCACAATCCTCTCCATCTAACATACCCTCACTTGCCTCACAACCTAATAATGTTTCTTGTTCTTGTGAGAGAAGCAAGGGTGTTAGTATGGAAAGCAAATCTGATCAATGTAGTAAAAGTTATAACAATAACAAACATATTTGTTTTAATTGTGGTACTGGTGGTCATATCGCTAGAAATTGTCAAAATCGTATGTTTGTACATTTCGAACTTCCAATAGGAGAGAACGAATTCAGAGGAAGGTATTTAAATAGAAAGTCCTCTATAAATCGTTCTCGAAATGATGATTGGGCAAATGAACGGAGTAGAAAACGGGCTGTTTTTCAAAAACATAAAAAGGTTTTTCATCACCAAGTCCCAGGCAGTTTGCCAAAACCGAGCATGTCCAAGCCAAGGTCAGATTCGTCAAGAAGCCAGAGTGGGTCTTCAATCAACTCTGGTAGAAAACTCAAAGGCTTTAAGCAGACTGATAAACATTCAATTTCTAAATCAACCGGGACTTTTAGAAAACCTAATTATCAATGGCTGCCCAAACTGACTCCCAATTTATCATTTGTATCCTCTGAGAAATCCGAATGTTATCACCCATGAAGGTAATGACCTGGGTTCCCAAATCTAATTAAACCCGCACATTTTGCAGGGACAGTTGCAGGGAAATGTCGTCAGACCCTGGTTCGTCGACAACGGCTGTTCCCGACATATAACGGGAGATATCGCCCAACTGCACAAAATTCAATCATTTAATGGGGGATATATCTCTCTCACGGGTGGAGAAGGTGGTAAAATCACTCAAAGAGGAACTGTCTCAAATGGGTTTTAAGTTTCGAGAATGTTAATTTTGCTCCCGAGTTGAAGCATAGTTTGTTAAGTGTTTCTCAGATCTGTGACAAGGGCTATTATACGCATTTCACTGACAAGGAATGCATGATTCTCAATCCAGACTTTGTCATCCCAGAAGAGTGGATTCTCGTAAAATCTAAAAGGGATGGGAATGCCTATATTATTGATATGAATAGAAATCTTCCAGAACAATTTACGCGTCTTTTCTCCAAGATCTCCAAACAAACTGCAATGATGTGGGACAGAAGATTAGGTCATGCTAATGCAAAAAACTTGAATCGTCTTGCGAAGAATGAGATGGTCCATGGATTTCCTGTCAAAGACTTCATCATGTTTGAAAAATGTGTGTCATGTGCTCAAGGAAAGCATCATAGAAAGCCACACCTGCCAAAACAAGTCAACTCAATTAGCCAGGTGCTTCAATTACTACATATGGATTTGTTTGGTCCAGTAAATGTTCTCAGCATCAACAGAAGTTCTTATTGTCTGGTTGTGATTGATGATTTCTCTCGGTTTACGTGGGTTTTCTTTCTATCCAATAAAGTTGGAGTTGCTAATCTGATCAAGAAGTTCATTGTATTAGTTGAGAACCAAACTAACAATCGGGTGAAGGCGCTTTGTACCGACAACGGAACAGAGTTTAAGAATTCTGTTCTCGACCATTTTTTGCATAGAAAAGGGTATCCTGCGTCAATTCAGTTCTGCTCATACACCCCAACAAAATGGTGTTGCTGAAAGAAGGAACAGAACTTTAAAAGACGCCGCAAGAACGATGTTGTGTGATTCAAAACTACCAGTTTTCTTTTGGGCCGAGGCGATAAACACTGCCTGTTACGTTCAGAATCGAGTGTTAATCAACAAAGCTCAGATGAAAACCCCGTATGAAATTTTCTATGATCACAAGCCATCAGTCAGTCATTTCCGTGTATTTGGCTGTCCTTGTACCCTTCTTCATTTAGATGCCAACCCGAAGTTTAATGCCAATGTCGATGAATGCTATTTCGTAGGGTATGCTGCTCGCACTGCCTATAGAGTCTACAATAACAAAACAAAATAGATTGTGGAATCTTAAGACGTGCGTTGGTTGGAAGAAAATGAGACGGACGCTAGAGTGGGTCCGGATTGGTTGTTTGATTACACATCGCTTTTCAAATCCTTATATGTGTCTTCGAGTGACTTATCTAGACCTGTTTCTTATTGGAAGAGTATTTCTGAAGATGAAGACGAAGAAGTTGTGTACAAACCTCTATCTACATCCTTTTCTTCATCGAAGGGGAAGTCCAAAGTTGCACCTGAGGGGGGGGGGGGGTCCTCTGCTTCACATAAGGGGGAGTCCTCAGCTACACCTGAGGGGGAGTCCTCTGCTGCACCTGAGGGGAAGTCCTCTGCTGCACCTGAGGGGAAGTCCTCTGTTGCACCTGAGAGGGAGTCCTCTGCTGCACCTGAAGGGGAGTCCTCTGCTACACCTCAAGGGGAGTCGTCTATGCAACATGATAGTCCTAAATCTTCAGTCCGAACTGATTCTCCAGATGCTGAAACTACACCTCATATGTCAATAGAGAAAGAGTTATTTCCTAATCATGCTTCTGCTGTCTCTTCAACTTTTATGGAACTACTCTTTCCTGAACTTATCTCAAATGAGTTTGCAGCAGAGTCGTCTGGAGCGACTCAATCAGCAAATGAAGGACGTATCAATATTCACACTCTTCCTGTCTCTCTCAATGACATCAGCCAAGAAATACCTTCAAGGATCCAACGCGATCATCCGATCGACAACGTCATTGGTCAGCTAGGTGATGGTGTTAAAACCAGAAGTCAGAGTGGAGACCTTAATGCTTGTCTTTACTCATGCTTTATTTCTCAAATAGAGTCTAAGAATGTTGAAATGGCTCTAAATGAACCTAGCTGGGTAGATGCAATGCATGAGGAATTGCACCAATTTGAAAAACTCGGTGTTTGGAAGTTAGTTGAGTTGCCAAAGGACAAGAAGTCTCTTGACACACGATGGGTTTATCGCAATAAGTAGGATGATTCACGGGTTATTGTGCGAAATAAAGCTCGATTGGTGGTTCGTGGGTTTCGACAAGTCGAGGGTCTTGATTACACTGAATTTTATGCTCCAGTAGCTCGCCTGGAGGCTATTCGTATCTTCCTAGCATATGTTTCTTACATGAACTTTACCGTTTATCAAATGGACGTCAAGACCGCCTTCTTGTATGGCAAAGTGAAGGAAGAAATATACGTTGATCAACCTCCTGGGTTCGTTGATTCGAAGTTTCCAAATCATGTCTACAAGTTAGATAAGGCGTTGTATGGGTTACATATAGCTCCTAGAGCATGGTATGCAACTCTAACAAAGCACTTACTCGAACATGGTTACTCTCGTGGCACTATCGATCAGACCTTGTTTATCAAGCACGTCGAAAAGGACCAGATACTCGTACAAATCTATGTCGACGACATTGTCTTTGGGTCAACCAGTCCACAGCTCTGCAAATAATTCGAAGGTGTAATGAAGAAACGGTTCGAAATGAGTTCATTGGGAGAAATAACCATGTTTTTGGGACTTCAGGTTAAACAGAATTCAACCAGAATCCTGCTACATCAAGCCAAGTATGTGGAGGATATTCTTGAGAAGTTCGAGTTTCACGATGCTAAATCTGCTTCAACACCAATGGCTGAACAACCTCTTCTCACTCCAGATCCTAAAGGCGAATTCGTAGATCAGACTCACTATCGATCGATGATCGGATCGTTGATGTATCTTACTGCAAACAGACCTGACATCATGTTTGCGGTTTGTCAATGCACACGTTATCAGGCTAATCCTAAACTTTCACATCTTATTGCTGT
This sequence comes from Lactuca sativa, assembly GCF_002870075.4. Taxonomy (NCBI): domain Eukaryota; kingdom Viridiplantae; phylum Streptophyta; class Magnoliopsida; order Asterales; family Asteraceae; genus Lactuca; species Lactuca sativa. Next base: position 163,168,652 of record NC_056623.2, on the reverse strand, counting down.
CAAAAGAATTTTTTGGTATATCAAAGGGAGCCCAAAATTAGGTCTTTGGTATCCGAAGAATTCTGAATTTGATATTTATGCTTTTACTGACAGCAATTATGGAGGCTGTGAGCTTAAAAGGAAATCAACCTTAGGAGGATGTCAGTACCTAGGTGAAAGACTAGTTTCGTGGCAATGCAAGAAGCAACACACTGTCTCAACTTCCACAACGGAGGAGGAATACGTTTTTGCATCTGCATGGTGCTCTCAAGTTACCTGGATCCAACATCAACTGTTGGACTACAGTTTGAATTATTTTGAAATCCCCCATTTATTGTGATAATGAAGCTGCCATTCAAATTGCCAAAAACCCAGTCCAACACTCTAAAACCAAGCACATCGACATTAAAATTCATTTCATCAAAGACTGTTATGAACGTTCGCTAATACGGCTGGAACAGGTCCACACAGATAATAATGTGGCAGACTTATTCACAAAGCCATTTAACAAAGCTCGTTTCGATGTGCTTGTAGGATTTCTGAAAATGATACGTTTTGAGGATTAAGTTTTTTTTTATTTTTTTTATTTTTTTTAGCTCAATTTTCAATTTTTTTATTTTTATTTTTATTTTTATTTTTATTTTATTTTTAAATTTCTTTTTGTTTTTTTTTGTTTCCTTAGGATAGATTAAATTTGCGCATTTTGTTTTCTTTTATTTTTATTCTCACCCATGCACAAATTTAGGGGGAGAAATAATCAAAAATCCAAAATCAATAAAAAAAATCAAAAAAATCCAAAAACAATAAAAAAACCCAGAAAATTAAAAAAATATTGTTGACAGTTTCTTTTGTAGGTGTTGTGATGGGAAATGAAATTAGCAGGTGATAACGGGCAATCTGAATCGGCGTAACATACCTAAGTTGAATCGTCTACGCTCTGTGCTCGATGCGCTGGTAGGCACGAAAGATTCTAAATGGAATTGACTAGGGAAAGTTGAGCCTAATGAATTTAAGGACTTGACAAACTTTGACCTAGTTAGATCCGTTTAACCTGATTTCACTACGCTCGGATAGGTTGAGCAGGGAGATATACTGGGAATCTACCGGTCACATTAAATAACCCGTATCTAGAACTGTGGATTCACTTTTCCTCGATGTGCGGATTCTGTCCTTAATTCCGGTTGGATTGGGTGACTGGTAAATTCCGATAAGTTAGGTCTGTAGAAAATTGTTTTCTTTCTTTCTGTCTGTTAGTCATATGTTACCTCCTCTGTGTAATCGAGAGATCCGACCTAGACTATAACATATGCAACTCTATCTCTCTGCATCTTCTCTCTATGAAATTCTTTTTATCTGTTAGCCATATACTGTCTCCTTTGCATGACTCAAAATCTGACCTGGTACACAGTATATGTACCATTCTCTTCTCAATCCCTCTAAAACTTCAGTTAGTCATATGTTTCATCCTTTGCGTGATTGGAAGAGATCTGAATTGGATGTACAGCATATGCATTCTAAATCTATCTTCTCTCTGAATGATTGTCTGCTCACCCGGTGTAAGGAGTACTCTGGAAGTTCTTGATGGTTGGGGCATGCCAGGAAGTGGGAAACACATTCTAGTACACTTAAAATTGAACACATACAGATTGTCTGTAGATCTCGCTGCTCGATTTAGGTGGACAACAATATCTCTGGTTGTAGTCAGTTAAATGGTCATAAGGTAAATTTATTTAAGAATTAGGGCCAATCATGATAATAAAGTTACAATTAGATATATGCATGAATCATGTCATTGGTAAAAAATCCAAAACTGTCACAAATTTTTCGTGTTTAAGTGGACCACAATACTGGTGATCGATCAGATGAAGATGTGAAGATAAGGGTACCGACAAGTAGAATAAGACTGTCCAATAAATTTGATCCCAGCATCACAAACTTAGTTATAGTAGTTAAATTTTTGTGATTATATTTTAGTTGAAGTTAAATTATTTTTTTATTTTACTTTTAATTTTTAATTTTATTTTTATTTTTTATTTTTAGCAATTAAATTTTTTAGTTCTTTTTAAATTTTTTAAATTTTATTTTATTTTTATTTTTATTTTTACTCTACAAAATTAAGTTTTTTTTATTTTATTTATTTTTATTTTTAATTTTTCCTTAGTAAAAATAATCCTCAGAAAGTTTTTTTTTTAATTTAATTGTGTTGGAATTTGCTCAATACTGTAGAGTTATCAGGTAAATGGTAAAAAGGGTAAATAAGGGAGTTTACAGCCGGAATCTCCTCACTCTCAAGATTCCGGCAGCAAACAGCTCCTTCACCCTCTCTCTCCTCAAAAAAAAAATCGTCAAATCTCGCAAATCTAATCCGACAATCTTGAAGTTAATGAGTTCTAGATCATAAATATGTATTTTATTGCGTGTTTCACCGTGTCGTTTGAGCATAAATCAAAGAAAATGATCCGACGGAGCTTACGGCCGTAAGCTTGGGCCGTAAACTCTGTTCTAGGGCCGTAAACGTATTTTGACCGTGAATGGATTACAACCGCAAGCATTTATTGATTATTGTGTTGTTTTGTGACCGTATTCTATTGATTAAATGCGTGTTTTTCATGTGTTGTGCAAATTTGGTGTTCATTGGCCGTAAACTCAGATTCATCGGCCGTAAACTCAGAATTCACGGCCACAGATATTGTTCTTGGACCGTGAACTGTGTTTGGTGTTTGACCGTGAACACTGATTTTTACTTGAGTAACTTTTGTTTTGATCAAATTTTCTAAATAAAATAATTTTCTTTTCGGGATCAAAATAAAAATTAATATTTTGGATGTTCATTTGGCATATTTTTTTTGCATCTTACTTATTATAGTTGAGTGCAGGAAAATGGCAAACTTGGTATTCGCGAATATGCACAATCTTGCTATTGTGCTTGTAGATCCTCCAGCTGTTCATTCAGACCTACGATCAATGATTCACAGGCTACGGGAGTGCTTTCTGGCATCCGCTATCACAGTAAACCCTGTTGTGTATCAAAATTTAATCAGAGAATTCTGGGCAACTGCCAACACGAGCATGGATAATGACGGTCATTTCACTGTAAAAGCTATGGTTCAAGGTCATGAAATTGTGATAAATGAAAGCTTCATCAGAGACACGCTGCTAATTGCCGATCAACCTAATTTCCTTACGGAAATTGGGATTGCAGATACACAAAGAATTCTCAGGAGGATGAGCTACGAAGGCACTTCACCTCCGACTTTAAAGAAGCTTTTGCATCCATATTGGAGGTTTTTAGTGCATGTGTTCGTCAGTTGTGTTTCAGGTAGAAGATCAAGAGCAGACAAAATTTCTCAACGAACTACTGGTGCACTTGTTTCTCTTGCTGCAGGGGTGAAATTCAATTTCTCAAGATTCATCTTGGATGAATTTGTTATAAACATCAAAGCCTCAACTCGAGATACTTTCTTGTTATATCCCAGATTCATTCAGTTGTTCATCAACACTCAATTTCCAGAAGTGATAAAAGAGGGTGAAACTCTAGATATGAAGTCCTTGGGTCTTCACACAGTAGGACTCATCAAGAAAAATCGAAGAGGAAAAGTTGTTTTTCGAGGATTGTACCCTCTTGAGAAATTTGGGAAGTTTGCTGAGCTGGATGAACCTACAGAATCTTATGGTTTGTCTAATCAAACTTCTTCTAAGCCAGCATCTACTGAGAATTCATCTCCAAATAACATTGTCATTGATGTTTCTGAGGATGAAAGTACTGAAAAAGAAGATACTCCCACTCCTGATGCTCATGTGGTTGTGGAACATGACAAAGTGTTTGATCGTGATCAAGATGATGATCTAGGAATGAATGTAGAGATTGGGGAGAATATTGGGGGAGATAAGAATGATTCTTTTAGTGAGCTTGATCTCACCGGTTTTGATCACGATGATATTGCTGCTTCTTTAGCAAATAGTGCCAACTTGGTGTCATATGAGAATCTTGACACTATCTTCAATAATGTCGATGATGTTGCTCTTCCGACAACTGAGACAAGGGAGACAAATGAAGTTTTTGAGACTACAACTCCTACTTCAGGTCAAATGGCAAATGTTTCAATTCCAATGGAGATGGTTATGGGATGTTCCCCTCCTGTTTCTGTTTTTCCTACCATAAAGTCATTTTTGAGTGTTTTCACAACGACACAATCTTATCAACCCCCATCAAAAATACTGAGAAGGGATTCGAGGCAAACTGAGCTAATCGCAAGTCTTGTTAGCGGCCTCCCAACACCACCTACTACTACTGCTACTACTAGTCTCACCACAACAAAGATGTTTGCTACGGATCCGAGTACTACTTTTGATGTTGGTGGTCCCTCTGTTCCACCAGGTTTTACTACTCCTCGGTTTAGTCGTGATGATGCTTCTGAGAGATTAGCCTTACATATGGCTGAGGAGCAACTTTTGACACCTTCCACTCATGGTAAAGGTGTTTCTATAGGAGGTGGTTGTTCTAGAGGATATAACCTAACTATTTCCGGGCTCCAGAAGGAAATCTCAGTACTGAGTCAGAAAAATATTGAGCTAGATATCCAAGTGTCAGAGCTTTGAGCTAAAAATGTAAAGCTTAGTATTCAAGTGTCTTAACTTCAGTCTGATAAGTCAAGCCTTGGTGTGAAAGTAACTGATCTTACAAAGGATAAAGAGTTGAAATCCAAACAGATTTCTGATCTTCAAGATCACTTCAATCTGCTGACTTTAAGTTATTTTGAATTGAAAAAGAAGCTTGATGAAGACTTTGGAGATAAATACCAGACATCTGCTGAAGACTACAAGATCAATCTTCATGTCCAAGCCTTTCCAGTTGATTTGCCTACTGGTCAATCATCTGGAGTTGTTACTCATGCTGATAATGAGCCTCCTCAAGCCCCCATGTGTCAGCAACCATTTGTAATGCTTAGGAGGAAGCGGTTAAGAAAGGACAGTTATTGTTTAAAAGGAACCCTAATTAAAATGCCTCTTGGGATGAACCCTCAATCACAATGACTGATCTTGAAGTCGTTCATTTCAGAGATACTTTTGGTGATCGATCAGGAATTGTTTCTTGGGGATTTCATGATCCCCTCAAGATGTGGATAGTGCCACGGAAAAGTGGCAACTCTGAACTATACAGAGATAGTCACGATTTCAGTTCATTGACTAGGGTTGATTTGACGGAATTGTCCTGAGCTCCCTTTTCAAATCTTACAAACAATCCGCAAGTGACCCAGTTCAAGCATTTTCTTGAAGATCAAGTTAAAAGATGGTTTCTGTAACGCCCGCAGATCCGGGCTAGTCAATTTAGAGGCAATAGGGGTCGAAAACGACTTTTCGAAAAAAAGATTATTTAGAATAAATAATCTTAACCAAGTTGTAGAAGATTTCACAGGGTTTCCATACATATAAAGAACGCCGAAATCCGAGTTATAACGAAGAAGTTATGACCCGTCGAAGTTTCGCGTCGGAACCGGCACGACGCCGGGAAGCGTAAATAGTAAATTTATGATAGAGCGAGATTTAGATTTAGCGCTCTAAACGAAAGTCGTAGAATATGTTAAACTAAGAACTTTGATAAAAAGAACGTCCAAATCTGACTTCGTATGAAGAACTTACGATTTTTCGAAGTTTCGGATTAGCAGTGTACAGTCCGAAATTCGAATATTAGATCGAGCGATTTTTAGCCGACACAATCTAAACGAGAATTGAAGATCTCATTATTAGTAGCGTAACAATAAAAAGACATCGAAAATGGACATCGGATGAAGAAGTTATGAGATTATAACGGACCAATCCTGTCTCGGCCTGTTAAAAATATAACTTTAAAATAAATTCAAAATTAGCCGAAGGAGTCTAAACGAAAGTTGTAGAGTGCGTCTCCACCTACGCATGGATATAAAGAACGTCAAAAACGGAGTTCGTATGAACGAGTTACAAATTATAATAGCATATTTACGTATTAAAATAAAGTATAAATCATATATACGTACACATATATATATACATATGTATATATCATTAGAAAGGTATCGACGATGCGGTCATTATAAGACTAATGTTGAGTTCTTTCGACATTAGTTTAGTACAAATATCTTTAAATCTATTTAAAATAGTATTATAAAGGGGTGTTTAGTTGTTTATATAACTATAAGGTCATTAAGTAATTATGGGGGGTAGTTTTTGTAAATTCAATTACTATAAATAAGAGGCTTGGGCTCTCATATTTCTTGCACCATTCTCTTGATTCAAGAGTCTTTCTCTCCTTATCCCCCGAGCATTTCGGTCCCTCATGATTCGACTTCTCTTTCTGTAGTTTTAGTATAGTAAGGTGAGCGCTGAAGCGCTGCACGAATCTTTCTTAGAAAGATTCAGCGACGAAGTTCTGCCCCTACAGAGCCCGACTCCTAGCTAAAATCATCTTGTAAGTAAGTTATGCTTACCCTATTTTAAATATAGTTTATATTTAAAATTAGTATTGTTATTATAAATTTATAATAAATATTTGAGCTATTATTATGACTTATATAAGTGTCGTTATAATATCTTTTTAACTACTCGCGGTACGGGGAATCTGGTTTAAAGGGCCGCATAGGGTTGTTGGATTTCATAAGTGCTATATGCCAAAATGGTCCTGCCCTCCGGTGTTTTATGTCTGGCCCCTGTCTGTACACAGTGGTTGGAAAGTATTGTTTAAACGCTTATATAACAATAATAATAAGACTAATAATTAGTGACGGTAAATATTAGACTAAAATCTAGTGGTAATAATACTAGGTTTCGTCGAAGGAAATTATTTTAAAGTAAACGAAGCGCTGTCCGAGTACCGAGTCACCACCTTCTCAAGTGAGTGCATAGTTACTTTCATCTTACACATAGATATGAAGTATTTTATATAAACTACGTGCTATGTGTGCACATTATCTGAATACTTGCTGTCTATGCTGGTTGAACGTTTTATACATGTTTTAAAGGACTTAAACTGTATACATATTTTATATATACGAAAATGTTGGGTATGAGATGGGTAGATAAATGATGAGAGATAGAAGATGACGTGAGTATACATTGGCAGCTACAGACTTAGTGCCTATGGGACAAACACCGGTAGCTATGGATTTAGTACCTGTAGGAATTGGTAGCTATGGACTTAGTACCTGTTGAACATTGGTAGCTATGGACTTAGTACCTATTAGATAAAGACTGGTAGCTATGGATTTAGTACCCGATGAATAGACTATAGCAGCTATGGAATTAGTGCTTTATGAACGAACATTGGCAGCTATGGATTTAGTGCCAGTCCCATAACCCTGGAATTAAGGGACTTCGGAATAAACGAATGCAGGATAGATGAATCTTAGGTTAAATCCTTAAAGAGTAAAAAAGATAATGGGGATGGGTAATTGGGTTGATTGTTTGATTGAACATAATAATTATATTATTGTGGGTTGAAAACCCTATGTACTCACCAGGTTTCCCAACCTGACCCACTCAGTTTATGTATATCACAGGTGACGAAGTGAAGTGACATTACACTGAGAGATTTAAAAGAGATGTAGATCACTAGTGTAAATCATTGTAAGTTCCGTTTATGCTTATGTTTCGGTATTAACGATGACATCCCAAACATTTTAAAATGAAATAAATACGTTTCTTCGAAAATGTTTTAATAACGTATTTACCATGTTTTTCTGGGAACAAATTCCGCAACCTTTTTATAAAATGAAGTACTCTGATTTTTATAAAGCATAAACAAAATCGGTCTTTTCTGGCCGTGATTTTGGGGATGTCACATTTGGTATCAGAGCATTAGTTTAAGCGAACTAGGAATATGGATTTATTTCTAGACTTAAACTTAGAAAGGTAAGCGATGATTGTGAGGTGTGAGCACTAGCTTATTTTAGGAATTGTGCCTAAAATGCTTTTATGTGCTAAATGCTTTGTGCATGATATGTTGTTAATTGTTCGGATCTATGGTCTGTTGCCGACCGGATCTAGAAACCTTATGTGTTTAGGATTCTAAACGTACGACTACGGTATTAGAACTAGCATGTAAATGTTTCGGAGTGATAAGGATGATTTAAACATCAAGTAAAGGTCTAAATTCACCTTATTCGGTGTATAGATCGAGATGGTAAGGACCCGTAGCGGAAACGTAAACGCAAATGGGAACAGGAACCAACCCCCAGTGGTTAAGCAAATACCTGTTGTAGAAGAAGTTGCGCCTGAGCCAGTCACCATGGCTGGAGTTCAAGCAATGATTCGGGCTATGTTGGCTGAACAAAGGGAAGAAATGAGACGGATGTTGAATAGGGACGAACCTACTATGCCCATTGAGCAACCCGAACTGATTCCCGAGCAATCTGAGGAAGGGAACTACAGCCGCCAAGTGAGTTAAGTTGGGACTCAAGGTGAGCAAAGGGATGGCCCAGAAGGGAGAAACAATAAGGATGGGCGGATGTACAAGAACTTCTTGGGTGCGAAACCACCAAGCCTCTCAGGAAGCCCAAAGCCGGTTGAGGTTATGGATTGGATCTCTGAGATGGAGATGGTGTTTGAGAGCTGCAGCTGTAATGAGAAACAGAAGACTGTCTTTGCAGTAAGATAGCTGAAAACTGGAGTCTTGAGCTGGTGGAAGCTATTGGCAGATACGATGTCATGAGGAGAAGCCTTAAGGATGTCGTGGGAAGAGTTTTTGGAACAGTTGAAAATGCAGTACTGCTCGGAGGTAGATCTGATAGACCTAAACAACGAGTTTCAGAACCTGAAGAAAGGGAAGATGAGTGTTGATGAGTATGCCACCGTATTTACCGAGAGGATGAAGCTATTTCCCTACTTGGTGCCTACTGAACTCTCCAGGATTGATAGGTTTGCTAACGGACTGCCCACTAACTTTGGTCCAATGGTCAAAATGGCAACTACCTTAAAAGCAGCTATTAGGGCAGCTAAGAACGTAGAGGCCTAGATAAGAGAAAAGGGTCTAGAAAAAGATAAGGCAGGAGAGAAGCGAAAGTTTGAGGGATCTTCGAGGTCGAACAAGGAAAGCAAATTCTCAAAACTCGGAGGAGCAGATGGAGGTGAAACAAGATGGTGTGATAAATGCAAGAAGAAGCATGGTGGGAAGTGCAACGAAGAAGTGACTTGTTACAAGTGTGGGAGGACGGGTCACTATTCCAAAGACTGCACACATAATGACAAAGTATGCTACAGATGTGGAGGCAAGGGGCACATGTCCAGAGACTGCCCAAGGAAAAATAAAGCAGCAAGACCAGAAACGCCACCAAGGCCAAGGGCATTTCACATGATCCTCGACGAAGCAGAGAACCATGCGAGGAATCAAGAATGAGGACTTCTTACCCGAAGATCGGATTATGCAGTAGCCATAGTTTCGTATGATGTAGCCTAGTAGAGGCATAGTCTAAGGTGAACTTGAACACCTATGTAATCGTTTCAAGAATTAATATAAAACCTTCGTTTTGTTATCTGATGTGTTGAATGATTGTATGATTTGTTGCATGGTGACTTGGGAAACTGCGAGACAATACTTGGGACGAGTATGAGTAGGTGTGAATGGTAGTAGAGGCCTATACTACCGGAAGCACAGGACTCACACTTGGATCAGGGAAAGTCACAAGGTTACCAAGAAGCTAGTAATTGATTTCGTTTTATTCAAGTGTGTTTTTACCATCGTTTCGGTAATGACTAAGAAGATTGTTGATATTCCGACCCTAGTGATCATATCGAATCGAGTCCAACTACGATGAGTATGTTGTGTGGCTCAGAGGACCAAGTTTGATGTAGCGTCTGACTTAAACCAAACGGTTGAAATCAAAGCGATCAATAGAAGTATCGCACTCGTTGTTCAAGAAGTTGGTGGCTAGAAATGCCTAATGTTAAAGTGTGATTATATCACATTAGAACATGAAGGAAGGCATAGTCTATTTTAGAATTTAACTCTAAGAGACCTAAGTCTAAGTGTTGCAACATACGATGATAGGTCATTAGAATATGACACATCGATCTATAGTAGTAATAAAAGAACTTATCTCAAGTCCGTATCCAGCAAGGATCGAGATTGTGACTTGAAGGTCATAATTTGGAGTCTAACCTGAGGTAGAGAGCAGGTGCACGATCGAGTACTCTTACAGTCAATGAGTTTAAGAGATAGAATTGAAGGAATGTAGAAGTTATAATTATTACCTAGGATGAAGAGATGACGTATGGAGTCATTATATGACCCTGTTTCGTTGATGATTCCGGGACGTAATCATCCAAAGGGGGAGATAATTGTAACGCCCACAGATCCGGGCTAGTCAATTTAGAGGCAATAAGGGTCGAAAACGACTTTTCGACAAAAAGATTATTTAGAATAAATAATCTTAACCAAGTTGTAGAAGATGTCACAGGGTTTCCGTACATATAAACAACGCCGAAATCCGAGTTATAACGAAGAAGTTATGACCCGTCGAAGTTTCGCGTCGGAACCGGCACGACGCCGGGAAGCGTAAATAGTAAATTTATGATAGAGCGAGATTTAGATTTAGCGCTCTAAACGAAAGTCGTAGAATATGTTAAACTAAGAACTTCGATAAAAAGAACGTCCAAATCTGACTTCGTATGAAGAAGTTACGATTTTTCGAAGTTTCGGATTAGCAGTGTACAGTCCGAAATTCGAATATTAGATCGAGCGATTTTTAGCCGACACAATCTAAACGAGAATTGAAGATCTCATTATTAGTAGCGTAACAATAAAAAGACAGACGAAAATGGACATCGGATGAAGAAGTTATGAGATTATAACGGACCAATCCTGTCCCGGCCTGTTAAAAATATAACTTTAAAATAAATTCAAAATTAGCCGAAGGAGTCTAAACGAAAGTTGTAAAGTGCGTCTCCACCTACGCATGGATATAAAGAACGTCAAAAACGGAGTTCGTATGAACGAGTTACAAATTATAATAGCATATTTACGTATTAAAATAAAGTATAAATCATATATACGTACACATATATATATACATATGTATATATCATTAGAAAGGTATCGACGATGCGGTCATTATAAGACTAATGTTGAGTTCTTTCGACATTAGTTTAGTACAAATATCTTTAAATCTATTTAAAATAGTATTATAAAGGGGTGTTTAGTTGTTTATATAACTATAAGGTCATTAAGTAATTATGGGGGGTAGTTTTTGTAAATTCAATTACTATAAATAAGAGGCTTGGGCTCTCATATTTCTTGCACCATTCTCTTGATTCAAGAGTCTTTCTCTCCTTATCCCCCGAGCATTTCGGTCCCTCATGATTCAACTTCTCTTTCTGTAGTTTTAGTATAGTAAGGTGAGCGCTGAAGCGCTGCACGAATCTTTCTTAAAAAGACTCAGCGACGAAGTTCTGCCCCTACAGAGCCCGACTCCTAGCTAAAATCATCTTGTAAGTAAGTTATGCTTACCCTATTTTAAATATAGTTTATATTTAAAATTAGTATTGTTATTATAAATTTATAATAAATATTTGAGCTATTATTATGACTTATATAAGTGTCGTTATAATATCTTTTTAACTACTCGCGGTACGGGGAATCTGGTTTAAAGGGCCGCATAGGGTTGTTGGATTTCATAAGTGCTATATGCCAAAATGGTCCTGCCCTCCGATGTTTTATGTCTGGCCCCTGTCTGTACATAGTGGTTGGAAAGTATTGTTTAAACGCTTATATAATAATAATAATAAGACTAATAATTAGTCACGGTAAATATTAGACTAAAATCTAGTGGTAATAATACTAGGTTTCATCGAAGAAAATTATTTTAAAGTAAACGAAGCGCTGTCCGAGTACTGAGTCACCACCTTCTCAAGTGAGTGCATAGTTACTTTCATCTTACATATAGATATGAAGTATTTTATATAAACTACATGCTATGTGTGCACATTATCTGAATACTTGCTGTCTATGCTGGTTGAACGTTTTATACATGTTTTAAAGGACTTAAACTGTATACATATTTTATATATACGAAAATGTTGGGTATGAGATGGGTAGATGAATGATGAGAGATAGAAGATGACGTGAGTATACATTGGCAGCTACAGACTTAGTGCCTATAAGACAAACACCGGTAGCTATGGACTTAGTACCTTTTAGACGTTGGTAGCTATGGATTTAGTACCTGTAGGAATTGGTAGCTATGGACTTAATACCTGTTGAACATTGGTAGCTATGGACTTAGTACCTATTAGATAAAGACTGGTAGCTATGGATTTAGTACCCGATGAATAGACTATAGCAGCTATGGAATTAGTGCTTTATGAACGAACATTGGCAGCTATGGATTTAGTGCCAGTCCCATAACCCTGGAAGTAAGGGACTTCGGAATAAACGAATGCAGGATAGATGACTCTTAGGTTAAATCCTTAAAGAGTAAAGAAGATAATGGGGATGGGTAATTGGGTTGATTGTTTGATTGAACATAATAATTATATTATTGTGGGTTGAAAACCCTATGTACTCATCAGGTTTCCCAACCTGACCCACTCAGTTTATGTATATCACAGGTGACGAAGTGAAGTGACATTACATTGAGAGATTTAAAAGAGATGTAGATCACTAGTGTAAATCATTGTAAGTTCTGTTTATGCTTATGTTTCGGTATTAACGATGACATCCCAAACATTTTAAAATGAAATAAATACGTTTCTTCGAAAATGTTTTAATAACGTATTTACCATGTTTTTCTGGGAACAAATTCCGCAACCTTTTTATAAAATGAAGTACTCTGATTTTTATAAAGCATAAACAAAATCGGTCTTTTCTGGCCGTGATTTTGGGGATGTCACAGTTTCCTACAATGCAAACTGCTGAGTCAGTGATATTTGAGCATCCAGATGTTGACGATCACACAACTGATAAGCCTTTGCAGGTGGTGATGTGGCCTACAACCAAGCAGGTCAAACAATTCCCAGTGCTTTAGACCTATCAAGACGGATGTCTCGGTTCAATGGAGTGTTGGGTCTTTGATGAGATCACTTCTGGTGCAGTCATCAAGCTCAAGATGGGTGCATTCGACTCTACGATTGAAGAGATTTGTTTCAGTTTCGAAAATGGGATATTCATCATCTTAGCAATTTTCAAATTTTGGTTGCAGAATATATTTTTGAAGATGGTGCGAAGGTGTACACATCGATGGTTGCAGAGATTCTCAACAAACAAATATGGAATGGGGCGATAGGGCAGGCGGATGTCATGGTGGTTACCAAAGGTTAACTTCGAGCTAGTCCAAACCAAGGGGGAGATTGAAGGGCTCAATGTAGTGGTTTGGTCTAGGCTTTACGATGTAATAATAGTGAGTGTGTTGGTAGCTTGATTTTTGTATCAGTTTACGGTTGTAATGAGTTTACGCCTGTAAACACCTTACGGCCGTAAACTCTTCTCGGTCATGTGGTGTATAAATAGTGGGCCAGTCAGACGTTTTATAGTTGTTGATGCCTTTAGAGTTCACGGCTTCTGTCAAGTTGTACCAGACATTTATTGCTATAAAATGTGTGCAAGCTTGGTTTGATCTCCTTTTGTATTTATTATTGCTTTGTGTGATTGTATTTTCTTTTGATCTCTGGTAAGATCCGTTATTTGGACCTTACAATTGGTAACTGAACTCCTTATAGACAGCCCACAAGCCAACATAGTTCATAATGCAAACACCATGCAAGCGACTACTGATGCACAACTATTGTTCCTAACAACCTTTAACTGCCCAAATGATCTAAACCAGTTGGTCACTGAGTCTCCCGACCTCCACAATGCATTAACACCCAAATAAGCCAAGAAAGTTAACAATCTGAGACCTAAGAGTCTCAATCAAAAGACTATAAGGTCTTACCCATATCAATCATGCAACCACCAGTTCACAATACATCGTGACACCTGTTATCCACTAAATGATAAGCTCACTGCAGTAAACTGATCTTACCATCATCACATTCATAGCCTAAACCTCACGACTTGCAGCACAGGAGCCTAAATATACCCAACCATCAGTCCACCGACTTCCAGGAACCCAATCAACATCCTTTTTAATGCTAACCGAAAACAAAATGGGTCATACCCTTCTAACAGAAACATTTCCTTTCACAACACAGACTGATATCAACGTAAAACTAGACGAAAACATGGTCACACACAACTAGAGAATGAGATAGATAGTTACACGCTTGTTCTAAATTGAAGGCTATAACCCAAATGATAATCATGCTACTAATACTAACCAAGCAGTCTCATGCTTTCATACTTAGGCCACTTACACCCCTCATGACCATAATCGAGGCACTACCACAATGTACACCCCCAAGGGAGACACATAGCCAACCTTGTATCTACTGCACTCTATCATCCTCACAACATTACCCAAAGGGTGAAGTACCAATAGATTTAACGAAATGAAGAACCTCAATCATTAACAGAAATATCCTCATCAATGATCGATTCAAGATCCCACACCTTGAATGAAACTGAACAGATTCAACCAATATATAACTAGCTTGAGAAAAATTCTAATGCGATCTAGACATGCTGCCAAAAATTTAGTCATATCAATCCCACTATAAATCCGACACAACATGCCAAATTATATTTTATGTATATCAAGGTCACACTTGAAAACTGAACAACGCTGCCCCAACATCTGAACTTCCAATAGCCAAGGATAACTATCAAACTTGAGTCTGCTATGAACCAAAATTCCACACCACAATTAAGGGTAAACATACCCAGAAACCAAAGGAAATATAAAACATACAAAACTTGATGATAGGTTGACGCACCATTGAACTTCAACTGACACCACTGGAAGCTTTTGAAAAACCTCTACTTTTGACAATGAACGAAATGACTAACGATTGAGAATACACTGACAACCAACCCAATACACTGCTAAACAAAACCCATGTGAAACTAAACATATCAAACACTAAAGTTGATTTACCGATCAATAACTTCTCACCCTAGACCATGGATAGCAATCTATACAACGAGTTGAGGAATCCCTCAGCTCTCAATGCTCAAACCGAGTATCCCACATGCCTTTTGATCTATTCAACAACATTCTGAAAAGAACCACTGGCTTCACCAAGCTCCTTACCCAACATCTTCTTGCTGCGAAGACGACTCTTGATTTCCTGAACACATACATTTGATGAAAACTTACTCTACAGCTCCATCATGACCAAATCCTGAAACAAAGTTTCGCATACCCGAACTGAAATTCCCTAAGACTCATTCTTCTGAAATCATAAACTTGAACATAACGAGGATCCTTCAAGAATAATTAGCCAGTTCTCCCCTACTTAGGGTTCGAACTTTCACCAAATGACATTGCAGAAAAACCACATCTCAAACCGGTTCAACCGAATGCGTATTATCGCTAGATATTTAGAATATAAAACACAATATAAGTTGGTCTTCCAGATAAACACCAAGCGAGCTCAAAATTTGTCCGAATCTCAAATAGAGGCCTCGAAAACCTCCCAATAAGAATCGCCTATAACATCATAATCTCATGTAGATACACAATAATTCTGTCCATTCATGACAATGATTCTCCATCTAGAGATAAATGAACTTGCATACACCTCGCCCATAATTCCCTAACAAATAGTTCATTGCGAGCATTACTCATAGATATAAGAAACGTCATTCTCTTACTCAGGATTCATCAGAGATAACAAAAGTTTCTCTTACTGATTCAGTTTCCTTGGTTCCTGAAACAATTGACTAGCACCTGACCTAACTAGGTTTAAGAAGTCGGACCCGTGATCTCATCTCAAGGCAACCATACCACAAAAATATTGTTGTGCATTCCCATGCTGCCATACCTGTCGAAAAAGAAAACCATAATCTTCTAGACTCATGTTGGGACTACATCCCAACTTTGAATATCACACATCTACTCTTTCTTTCCACCGAATGCGAAAATCTGGAAGAACATAACCTTTGTCGGTGATAAGGACATCCCAATCCATCTGCCAATCACTTAACCTCCAGTTGCAATCCTCGAGCCTTTCATCATAATCGCTTCCTTCTCGAGTCCCACGACTCTGTAGTGGTGTTGACTAATGATCGAGAATACACTGACAACTAAACCAATACACTATTGAACATAACCCATGTGAAACTAAACATACCAAACACTTAAGTTGATTTACCGATCAATAATTTCTTACCCTAGAACATGGATAGCAATCTATACAAAGAGTTGAGGAATCCCTCAGCTCTCGATTCTCAAAGTGAGCATCCTACATGCCTCTTGATCTATTCAGCAACATTATGAAAAGAACCACTAGCTACACCAAGCTCCTTACCCAACATCTTCTTGTTGCTAATACAACTCTTGCATTTCTGAACACATACATTTAATGAAAACTTACTCTACAACTCCATCCTGACCAAATCCTGAAACAAAGTTTTGCATACCTGAACCAAAATTCCCTAAGACTCATTCCTCTGAAATTATAAAGTTGAACATAATGATGATCCTTCAAGAATAATTAGCTAGTTCTCCCCTACTTAGGATTTGAATTATCACCAAATGACATTGCAGACAAACCACATCTCAAACTAGTTTAACTGGATGCATATTATCCCCGAATCTTTAGAATATAAAACACAACATAAATTGGTCTTCCCGATAAAGACCAACCGAACTCAAAGTTATTTTGAATCTCAAATAGACACCACGAAAACCTCCTAATCATAATCGCCTCTAACATCAGAATCTCATGCAGATACATAATAATTATGTCCATTCATGACACCGATTCTCCATCTAGACACAAATAAGTTACCACACACCTCACCTATAATTCCCCAACAAACAATTCACTGTGATCATTAACCATAAACATAAGAAACATCATTCTCTTAGTCATGATACATCAGACACCACAAAAGTTTCTCTTACTAATTCACTTTCCTTGGTTCCTGAAATAGTTGACTAGCACCTGACCTAACTAAATTCAAGAAGGTACCTGTGATCTGATCTCAAGGCAACCATACCACAAAAATCCTTTTGTGCATTTCCATGATGCCATACATGTCAACAAAGAAAACCATAATCTTATAGACTCGTGTTGGGACTACAACCTGACTTTGAAAATCACACATCTACTCTCTCTTTCCTCTGAATACAGAAAGTTAGAAGTATATAACCCCTGTCGATGATAGTGACATCGCAATCCATCTGCCAATCACTTAACCTCCGATTGCAATCTTCGAGCATTCTGTAACGTCCCAAAAATACGGGCCAAAAATTTCATTTTTAAAACATATACTTAACAAAGCATTAGAAATAAAACATTCACCGATCATATCATTTCATAAAAGATATCGCATGTCTGGAAAAACATTTATAAAACATAATAATGTCAGAGTACAAGTCCCAGAATATCTCTTGGTGCGGAAATCAAAAGAGTGTGTGCAATGCGCCGCTACCGTGCCAGCTCCTTCCCCTTGACAGAAGAGGTACTTGAAACAACAACTGAAAACTGTAAGCACGAAGCTTAGTGAGTTCCCCCACTGTACTACATACCATATAATCACATAGCATAAATACTTCTCGGCAATTCTGGGGTGCCCGACCTACCCGGTACGGTCGTTCTGGGGTACCGACCTACCCATGCAGCCATTTTGGGGTGCCGTCCTGCCCGTGTCAAGCCATTCTGGGGTGCTGACTACCCATGTCAAGCCGTTCTGGGGTGCTGACTACCCATGTCAATCCGTTCTGGGGTGCTGACTACCCTTCGGTCCTAACGACCGAACCTCGGGGACTGCTCCCCTCTTACTACCTCTAACACATATAACAGATCATACTGGCATATAAACATATCATCACATACTGTCAAACATAGTTAGGGTGTCTGACCTACCCTTCGGTCCTAACGACCGAACTCTTCTATTATCACATATCATGCCATCATATAACGTAACAGGTAGTAGCAAACCTAGATGATATCACAAAGACAATCATCTAACATACATCTCCTACTGGTGGGCTGGCATTGTGGTCGTAGGCCCACCGCTACTGGAAGGTAACTCACCTCAAAGTAGCCGACTGACTTCTACTGTTGCTGCCCCGGAAATCCTCCGGCTATAATTCCCACAAAACAGTTAGTCAAACACTGCTAAATGTACTTAGGATAAAATGACCCTTTTACCCTTAACCAATTCAAAGTCCAAGTCAAAGTCAACTTCCAGTTTACCAGACTCGCCGAGTTGGCTCTCCAACTCGTCGAGTCCCTAATCATTCGATTGACCATAATCTCGTCTCTACTCGTCGAGTTAGGCGTTGACTCGACGAGTTTTCCTTCCAAACCGATGTCCAATAGCCCTTCATCCTAATCGTCGAGTTATATGAACAACCCGCCGAGTTCGTCTTCATCCGAAGAACATTCTATGTTGAGACTCGCCGAGTTGTATGAACAACTCGCCGAGTCTGTTCTTGAGGCAAGAAGATTGCCTTGAACTCGCCGAGTCAAGGCATTGACTCGCCGAGCTCCTTCATGGGTGAGTTTGGCTTCCGACTCACTGAGTCACACCCCATGACTCACTACTCTACTCAGCAACCACGAAAAGGGGGAAAACTCGGGGAATCGCGACTCGACTCGCCGAGTCCGAAGAACGACTCGCCGAGTCTCATGCATGCAAAAATTGTATACTCGATTCTGCTCGAATCCAATGCATACCATTCATAGATCTGGGTTCCTAGGGCTGATTTTACACGTAAAGTTTCCAACTTTACGTGCATGCATGCTCATTCAAGGGTTCCAAAAAGTCTTAAAGTTACTCTAATGAAGGGTTCCAAAAAGTCTTAAAGTTGCTCTAATGAAGGATCAACCATAGAAACAGAAGAAGAGGTCGAGTTTTTACTTATTCTCTGAAATGGGCTCACAACTTCTGTTCTCCTCCTTCTCCTTAGTCTTTCCTCTTTCTCTTCTTCAAAACTTCAAAGAAACACACACAAACACTCAAATCACAAAGGGAAAGGTTAGGGTGTGGCTAAGGTTGCTCTGAGAGTGAAGGGGGCAAGCTTGGGGACGCATATGGTGGTTTAAATAGGGCGCAAACCCTTGAAATTAGGGTTTCATCCAGACAGCGGGGACTCGCCGAGTCCAGAATGTGGACTCGCTGAGTTTCCAACTTAAATGTGCACAATATCCTGACTCTACTCGGCGAGTCGGGCCTACAACTCGCCGAGTCCAAGGCTAAAAATGAAAATTACTTAGATGGGTTATACGTACCAGGAACCAAGTGCTACAAATCTCCCCCACTTATTTTAGACTTCGCCCTCGAAGTTTGCTGCTCGATCCTAGAACAGCTCGAGGTAATGTTCTACCATTTCTTCCACTGGCTCCCAAGTCCTCTCTGAACCCTTCCTGTGCTGCCATTGCACCTTCACTAATTCCACCCTCTTGTTCCTTAGATCCTTCGACTTCCGGTCGAGGATTGCGACTCGGCGCTCAATATAATTCAAGCTGTCATCAACCTGTATATCATCTAACGACACCACTGCTGAATCATCCACTAGGTACTTCCGCAGCTGGGAGACATGGAAGGTGTTGTGAATCTGACAGAGCTCGGCTGGCAGATCCAACCTATATGCCACCTTGCCCACCCGGGCCACAACCCTGAACGGACCAATGTATCTCGGGTCCAACTTCCCCCGCTTCCTGAATCGAATGATGCCTTTCGAAGGCGACACTTTTAGGAGAACCATATCCCCGACTTGGAATTCCAAGTCTGAACGACGCTTGTCGGCATAACTTTTCTGCCGACTTTGTGCAGTCTGAAGCCTGCTCCGAACTTGTTGGATCCTCTCGGTAGTCTTGAGCACCACTTCGGTGCTCCCCATGACCCGCTAGCCCACCTCACCCCAACATATCAGGGTCCTGCACCTCCGTCCGTACAACATCTCGAAGGGAGGGCGGTCAATACTCGCATGGTAGCTGTTGTTGTACGAGAACTCAGTCAAGGGAAGATAGGCATCCCAGCTACCACCGAAGTCTAGCACGCATGCCCGCAACATATCCTCCAAGGTCTGGATGGTCCGCTCGCTCTGACCATCCGTCTGCGGGTGAAATGCGGTGCTAAAATGCAGACGAGTGCCCAACTCATCATGAAACTTTTTCCAAAACCTGGAAGTGAACCGCACATCTCGGTCTGATATCACTGACACTGGCACCCCGTGCCGCCCCACTATCTCCCTGATATGGATATCGGCCAACTTTTCGGCCGAGATACTCTCCTGGATCGGAATAAAATGGGCACTCTTGGTCAATCGATCCACGATGACCCAAATCGAATCTACTCCTCGTGTAGTCCGGGGAAGCTTTGTGATAAAATCCATCAAAATATCTTCCCATTTCCATAAGGGGATATCCAACGGCTGCATCTTTATGTGTGGTCTCTGATGCTCGGCCTTGACCTTCCTGCAGGTCAAACATCGCTCGACGAACCAAGCCACATCCCGCTTCATGCAGGGCCACCAATAGTCTAGACGAAGATCCCTATACATCTTCGTCGCCCCTGGATGAATAGAGAATCGGGATTTGTGCGCCTCCTCCATCAAGATCTGTCGCACGCCTCCGTGATACGGCACCCACACCTTACGGTGTAGTGTCAAAAACCCTCGACTATCATAATCGAAGAAGGTAACTTGATCCACTATCCGCTCGCTTTTCCGATGCTCCTCCTTCATAGCCTCCTATTGAGCTTCCCGAATCTGCTCTAACAGTGGAGTCACCACCGTCATCCTCATACATACCTCCCTAATCGGTGCCGCCTTACGGCTAAGCGCATTGGCCACCACATTGGCCTTCCCCGGGTGATAAAGGATCTCACAATCATAATCCTTCACCACGTCCAACCACCGACACTACCTCATGTTCAAATTCGGCTGATCCATGAGGTACCTCAGACTCTTGTGGTCCGTGTAGATGGTACATCGGACCCTGTAAAGGTAATGCCGCCAAATCTTGAGGGCGAAGACCATCTCCCCCAACTCTAAATTGTGCGTCAGGTAGTTCGCCTCATGAGGCTTTAACTGCCTCGAAGCATAGGCAATGACATGCCACCTCTACATCAGTACCGTGCCCAACCCCAAAATAGACGCGTCACAGTATACCATGAAATCCTCTATGCCCTCGGGTAGGGCTAAGATTGGCGCCTCGCACAATCTCTGTCTGAGAGTCTCGAACGCTGTCTGCTGCTCAGGCCCCCATCGAAAGACTACGGCTTTCTTAGTCAACTGCGTTAGGGGTACGGCTATCTTGGAGAAATCCTGGATGAATCTCCGATAGTAGCCTGCTAATCCTAGGAAACTCCGAATCTCAGATGGAGACTTCAGAACCTCCCATCTCGTCACAGTCTCGATCTTGGCCGGGTCGACCAATATACCCTTCTGGTTAACAAGGTGCCCAAGGAATTGCACCTCGCGCAACCAGAACTCGCACTTAGAGAACTTAGCATATAAGCTCTCCCTCCTCAGGGTCTCTAAAACCTCCCTCAGATGTTGCTCGTGCTCCTCTTGCGTCTTGGAATAAACCAAGATGTCATCAATGAAAACTATCACAGACCGATCAAGCATCGGTCTACACACGCGGTTCATGAGGTCCATGAACGCGGCAGGAGCATTGGTGAGCCGAAACGGCATTACCATGAACTCATAATGACCATAACGTGTCCGAAACGCGGTCTTCTGCACATCCTCCTCTCTGACCCTCATCTGATGATAACCCGAACGCAAATAGATCTTGGAGAACCAAGATGCTCCCTGTAACTGATCAAAGAGGTCATCAATCCTTGGGAGTGGGTAACGGTTCTTCACCGTTACCTTATTCAGCTCCCGGTAATCTATACACATCCGATGCGACCCGTCCTTCTTCTTCACAAACAGGATCGGGGCTCCCCAGGGTGAACTGCTCGGTCGAATAAATCCGTTGTCAAGCAGCTCCTGCAGTTGTGTAGACAAATCCTGCATCTCGGGAGGAGCCAACCGATAGGGTGCCTTGGCTATCGGAGCCGCACCAGGAACTAGGTCGATCCTGAACTCTACCTGACGCTCCGGAGGTATTCCAGTAAGCTCCTCCGGGAACACATCAGTGTAGTCTCGCACCACTGGAACCTCGCTCACCGACATCTTACCCGTCTCCCGGGTATCCATAACGTACGCGACATATCCCGCGCAACCCTGCTTGAGGTAGTGCCTAGCCCCTACTGCTGAACATACTGTAGGCCCACACTGTGGCCTCTCGCCGTGGATTACCAACTCTCCCCCACTGGGGGTCCTGATCTGCACTAGCTACTGTGCACAATCTATCACCGCCCCATTAGGGCTCAACCAATCCATGCCTATAATAACTTTGTTCCCGCGCAACGGAATGGGAACCAAATCCACCAAATAGCGCTCCTCGAATAACCTCAGAACACAATTCTGAACACTGCTGATGCTCGCACTGATCGATCATCGGCGATCTCTACCTTTAAGGGGCAATCCAACATGTCCAAAGACTCCGTAAACTTCTTGCTAAGCGCAAGGGAAACAAACGATCAGGTGGCACCCGAGTCGAACAACACCTGAACTGGGAAATCGTTCACATGGAACGATCCTAACGCACATATATACAAAGCACATATCAATATCATAACATCATAAAAATAAAATAGAGGGAAAGAATCATACACGTCACCACATCGGGTGCGGCGCGTTCCTCCTCGGTAGTCAGCTGAAATGCCCGACTCCTCACCACTGGAGCCTCTGTCTTGCCCTGCCAGCCATCAGTGATCCGCAGGGTCGCTGGAGCTGGCGCCTTCACTGGTGCTGTTGGTGTCAACTGGGGGCAATTGGCCTTCTTGTGGCCCCTCTGGTTGCAATGGAAACACAGTAGCTCAGATGTCTGTATCACAGGTGCAGGGGTGATACAATCCCTGCTGATATGCCCCGTCTTGCCGCACTTATAGCAGCATGACGATCCCAGTCTACATGCCCCCTCATGAGGCCTGCTGCATTTCCTGCAGCAGCTTGGTCCTGACTGGCCTTTCGGCCTACCATCGGATCCCTTGGGCTTCTTCCCTGAAGCCCTTCCTGTCTGTCCCTCCTCTGACTTCCTCTTTCGTATGTGCTCCAAATCTATCTCCCTCTCCTTCGCCTTGGCAATCATAGAATCCATGGTAGGGCAGGCCAAAAAACTAACATGCTCCCGAATATCAGCTCGTAGCATGTCGTGGTAGCGTTTCCTCCTCATGTCTTCATCACTCGCGTACTGGGGCACCAACAATGCCCTCTCCCGGAACTTGGCGGTGATCTCCGCCACAGTCTCCGTCTTCTGCCTCATGTCCAAAAACTCCCTGGCCAGCTACTGAAGCTCGACAGCCGGCACAAAATCTGCCCTGAACCTGGTCACAAAGTCCGACCAGGTCATAGCCTCGACAGCCGAGGCTCCCAACGAGTCACCAACAGACTCCCACCAGTCCCTAGCCCGATCTCTCAAACATCCTGCTGCAAACCTCA
Source organism: Lactuca sativa (assembly GCF_002870075.4). NCBI lineage: Eukaryota > Viridiplantae > Streptophyta > Magnoliopsida > Asterales > Asteraceae > Lactuca > Lactuca sativa. The sequence goes on along the minus strand of NC_056623.2, from coordinate 163,145,097 downwards.
CCTTCGACCCCTCAGGGCAGAAGCTAGTCAACTGGGCAGACTTAATGTTTGTAATCCATCGCCTGGCAGCTATGGGGTCCTTTGCACCGTGAAAATCCGACGCACCACTGCCCCTGAAGTCCTTGAAGGACAGTGTGCGAGATCTCGACTGGCCAGATGCCAGGTCGCTCCTGAATGCCCGGAGGCGATCTTCCATCAACTCGATTATCCCTTCCTTGATCGACCCGAAGATAATGGGGGTCGACTCAAGGATACCCATGGTGATCTCTGACGCGATGAACTAGCATAGTCCCTCATCTACTGGCTCAGAACCTGATCCCAAACCTGACCCCTCTCCTGAACCGCCATATATCGGCCTCGATCGTAGTACCACCATTCTGCAATACATAAATAACATTCGTTAGTGATACTGATACTTCTTGAGGGATCACATCTACTACAAGTTCCCTGGTCTTATCTTGGCCTTCCTTGGTTCGGGTATGGATCCTCTGCTTTCAGTAGTACGGGCCCATACTACCTTCCACATCTATCCACACCTTCTTCAAGGACTGCCTCGACTCCACCAGATCCCTTTCACTACTGTTGATCACTGCTATACTCATCCTAGGCTTGCCCTAGGGAAATCTCTGACCCCACCCTACCCAGTCCTCAGCTGCTGAAGGACTCCTTGTAATGCCAATTAGCCATTACCTGAATACCATCACATGTGATGAGGCTTAGATAATCCTTCGAGTAACAAATTCGTCCCTACAACGGTTAGACTCAGACAAGACCTGCGCAATAGGGGGAAATCCAGCACTCTAAGATTATTCAACCCTGTTCACATGTGATGTGACGTATTCACCTAATAGCTAACTCCCATCACTTAGAGTCCCACGAAGCACAAAGCAAGCAGCATTCAGACAAAAGGAAACAATCTCAAGCAAATCCGCTCTCATAGAGAGAAACTGAACTAGCATACAGTGCTAAACTCATACTATCAGGCATAACCTAAACAGGCTATCCTATTGTTGTCTACTCAATTATAGCATGTAATTTTCATTCACTGAAGCACATAAAGCAGGCACATAAGGTATCACTCCTAGATCCTTAGTCCTATTCTAGCATGCTATTCTACTGAAACTTATAAAATAACATAAGCTTGTATGGGTACTTTCGGGAATACTTACTTGAGCTCGGCCGGTCGCGCACATCACACACTTTGTTCCTTCTTAAAATTCTTTACTTAACCTTTTCGAAAAGATTTTATTTTTCAAAATCTTTTAGTCCCTCGATTTGAGTTCAGACACCCCCGAAGGTGTGTCCGAATCCCTCAAACCAAGGCTCTGATACCAACTTGTAACTTCCCAAAAATACGGGCCAAAATTTTCATTTTTAAAACATATATTTAACAAAGCATTAGAAATAAAACGTTCACCGATCATATCATTTCATAAAAGATATCGCATGTCTGGAAAAACATTTATAAAACATAATAATGTTAGAGTACAAGTCCCAGAATATCTCTTGGTGCGGAAATCAAAAGAGTGTGTGCGATGCGCCGCTACCGTGCCAGCTCCTTCCCCTTGACAGAAGAGGTACTTGAAACAACAACTGAAAACTATAAGCACGAAGCTTAGTGAGTTCCCCCACTGTACCACATACCATATAATCACATAGCATAAATACTTCCCGGCAATTCTAGGGTGCCCGACCTACCCGGTACGGCCATTCTGGGGTACCGACCTACCCATGCAGCCATTTTGGGGTGCCGTCCTGCCCGTGTCAAGCCATTCTAGGGTGCTGACTACCCATGTCAAGCCGTTCTGGGGTGCTGACTACCCATGTCAATCCGTTATGGGGTGCTGACTACCCTTCGGTCCTAACGACCGAACCTCGGGGACTGCTCCCCTCTTACTACCTCTAACACATATAACAGATCATACTGGCATATAAACATATCATCACATACTGTCAAACATAGTTGGGGTGTCTGACCTACCCTTCGGTCCTAACGACCGAACTCTTCTACTATCACATATCATGCCATCATATAACGTAACAGGTAGTAGCAAACCTAGATGATATCACAAAGACAATCATCTAACATACATCTCCTACTGGTGGGCCGACATTATGGTCGTAGACCCACCGCTACTGGAAGGTAACTCACCTCAAAGTAGCTGCTGATCTGCGTGGGAGTTGACTGACTTCTACTGTTGCTGCCCCGGAAATCCTCCGGCTATAATTCCCAAAAAACAGTTAGTCAAACACTGCTAAATGTACTTAGGGTAAAATGACCCTTTTACCCTTAACCAATTCAAAGTCCAAGTCAAAGTCAACTTCCAGTTGACCCAACTCGTTGAGTTGGCTCTCCAACTCGTCGAGTCCCTAATCATTCGATTGACCATAATCTCGTCTCTACTCATCGAGTTAGGCGTTGACTCGACGAGTTTTCCTTCCAAACTGATGTCCAATAGTCCTTCATCCTACTCGCCGAGTTGTATGAACAACTCGCTGAGTTCGTCTTCATCCGAAGAACATTCTATGCTGAGACTCGCCGAGTTGTATGAACAATTCACCGAGTCTGTTCTTGAGGCAAGAAGATTGCCTTGAACTCGCCAAGTCATGGCATTAACTCGTCGAGCTCCTTCATGGGTGAGTCTGACTTCCGACTCACTGAGTCACACCCCATGACTCACTTCTCCACTCAGCAACCACGAAAAGGGGGAAAACTCGGGGACTCGCGACTCGACTCGCCGAGTCCGAAGAATGACTCGCCGAGTCTCATGCATGCAAAAACTGTATACTCGATTCTGCTCGAATCTAGTGCATACCATTCATAGATCTGGGTTCCTAGGGCTGATTTTACACGTAAAGTTTCCAACTTTACGTTCATGCATGCTCATTCAACTGATTTAAGGACTTTAATGGGGTTAGAAGTGTATATCTAGGCTCGTTCATGAAGATGGCCAATAAAGGTTGTAGATTTGAGCCTCTAGAACTCAAATGTGGTCAGATCTGAAGGCTAAACGGACCAAGGAGTCCTCTAAACCACAACCAAGCCAATAAAGGGTTCCAAAAAGTCTTAATGTTGCTCTAATGAAGGTTCAACCATTGAAACAAAAGAAGAGGTTGAGTTTTTACCTTACTATTCTCTGAAATGGGCTCACAACTTCTGTTCTCCTCCTTCTCCTTGGTCTTTCCTCCTTCTCTTCTTCAAAACTTCAAAGAAACACACACAAACACTCAAATCACACAGGGAAAGGTTAGGGTGTGGCTAAGGTTGCTCTGAGAGTGAAGGGGGCGAGCTTGGGGATGCATATGGTGGTTTAAATAAGGTGCAAACCCTTGAAATTAGTGTTTCATCCATACAACGGAGACTCGCAGAGTCCGGAATGTGGACTCGCCGAGTCGCCAACTTAAACATGCACAATATCCCGACTCTACTCGGCGAGTCGGGCCTACAACTTTCCGAGTCTAAGGCTAAAAATGAAAATTACTTAGATGGGTTATACGTACCAGGAACCAAGTGCTACACATTCATCATAATCACTTCCTTCTTGAGTCATGCGACTCAACTGTCGCTACTTTAGCAAGGCCCTCGAGACCTTGAGATTAACTACCTCTCATCGGTATCCACCATTAAAACCTAACAGACATGGTCACTAAGGCCCAAACAATCACCAGACCCATCCTTAGCCTGAATGACCATACCCGATAAACCGACAAAGGAGGAAATACATTGCAACCATCATGGTGCCAAACCATTCCATCTTCCTTAACCAGTTCTTTAGAATCCCCTAAAATTTCCTAGAGTCGAGTATAGATCTTGTGCTTCTAGTAGTACGAACCTAATACTAATTTCCACACTTATCCATACTTTCCTCAAGAATCATCTCTACATCCGTCCCATAAATTCTTATACACCCATTCTCAAATGAATACCCATTGCTAAACAGTGCAAGCCAACCCACTACAGCACATCCTAGGCTCTCCTAGGTTCCTGACCTCACCCTGCCACCAGTTGTTGAAGGACTCCCAATAATGCCAGTTAACTACTTTATGAATACAATCACATGCAACAAAGCTTAGATAATCCTTTGAGTAAAAGACTCATCCATACAACAGCCAGACACAAATAAGAGCTACGTAGTGGGGTCAAATCTGTCACTCTGAGATTATTTAACCTATGCAACATGTGACTTAACATATTCACTTAATAGTTTACTCACATCATCAAGGGTCCCATAAATCACAAAACAAGAAACACTCATGCAGTAACACTCCAAGCCACAACCAAATAAAGGACATCTCAAGCTCACTTCCTACCAAGAAAGATTCCAAATCTAGTATAACATCCAATTCCTCTTATGCTACAAGGCATCACATATCAGGCCAACCCAACCAATCATCTAAAATCCATACAAGCATGCAATTCTAAAAGCTCAAAAAACCAGGCATATAAAGGCATCTCTCTTAACGTGAAATCATGAGCGGATCCTTAGCCCTAATCTAGCATGCAGTTCTTATAACATATAACAAAACAAACATATATGGGTATTTTGGGAATCACTTAGTTGAGCTTGGCTGATTGCAAGTACCACACCCCTTTGCTTTTATTTGAAAATCCTTTAATAAAACTTTTATTTTATGAAAAATCTACCAAACCCTCAATTTGATTTTAGACATACCAAGAGTATGCCTGAATCCCTCAAATAAAAGCTCTGATACCAACTTGTAAAGTCCCAAAAATTCAGATAAAATTTTCATTTTTAAATTCATTCTGATCATACGATAATCATATCAAAACAATCGAGAGTATATCATAATAAATATTATCAGAGTACAAAATCCCAAAATCACGTGATACGGAAAAACATAGGTGGATGCACTACTGTGACAACACAAAATTTTCTATCATGTACAGTCAAACACTTCATAGAAAGTCAAACTCATTTTTGCTACCTTTTAGCATGTTTGGTGTCCGTTTGAGCATTCTGAGCTTTAATCCTTCAAGAGGTAAACATAGGACGTATACTCCAAGGCATATTGTGCATCATAGAAGTCTCAAAACTCCAAGAGTTTGGAGTTTACGGCCCAAACATGCAGTTTACGGCCGTAAACTCCACGGAGTATATATATGGCACTTAGCCATTTTTCCTTCATTTCTTCCATTTTGAGATAGAGAAAACCTGATTTCTCTCCCAAGGATCTTCAAGCTTTCATCCCACAAGTAAGTAATTCAATCCTAGAGTATGTTAAGGCTTGCTAGACTTCCATATATCAAGAAATCACCCAAGAAACACCAAGAACAAGGTGTTTGCGATCCAAGGTGTTCTTGGGCCGTAAACCCTATAAAGGGTGCCAAAGTGTGCCCTAGTCCCTTATAAGCCTTGACAAATAACGTAGATCCTTTCCTTGATGAGTTTAGTACTTGAAAAGCACCAAAAACTCCCCATGAACATGAGTTTACGGTTTGGGAACCTCCCAAAACCATAAACACCCCCAAAGGGTGTTTTGATGCCCCCTAACACCTTAGTAAGCCTTGGATAATAGCTTAGGACCTTACATGTAATGCCCATAGATCCGAGCTAGTCAATTTAGAGACAAAGAGCATCAAAAATGAGTTTTTGAAGGAAGTTTATTTAGAAGGAGTATACTTAACCAACTTTTAGAATATGTTAAAAGGGTTTCGTACATATAAAGAGCGCTGAAATCCGAGTTATAACGAAGAAGTTATGGCCCGTCGAAGTTTTACGGCAAAACCGGCACGACACGGCGCGATGTAAATAGTAAATTTACGATAGAAGACTTTTTGGCCTTAATGATCTAAAAAAAAGTCGTAGAATATGTTAACTTGAGAGCGTCCATTAAAAGAACGCCCAAATCTGACTTCGTATGAGGAAGTTATGATTTTTCTAAGATTTGGCTTAGCAGTGCATGACCCGAAACTCGAATTTTAGTTCGAGCGGTGTTTGGCCTACGCAACCTAAATGAGAGTTGAAGATCTCATTAATAGGAACTCAAAGGTAAAAATATAGACCAAAGCGGAGTCCGTATGAAGGAGTTACGAATTCTTCGCGGTCATTTAACAATATAATTTCCTCCTACTGTTAAATTTATGATCGGTCGAGAATTAGCTGACGGAGTCAAAATGACAGTTGTAGATATTATTTTTACCTACAAATGGATATAAAGAACATCGAAAACGGAGATCGTATACGACAGATATGGATGAAGTTTAGTCTCTACTCTTCAAGCGCGATAAATTCGATACAATTTTATAAATCCGAGATAGAATGAGAATTAGACAACGGAGTCTAAATGAAAGTTCTAGTACTTGTAAATACCAACATGTGGAAATAAATAAAGTCAGAAACGGAGCTCGTTTGCAAAAGATATGGACGAAGCTTAGTCGCTACACTTCGAGCGCGATAAATACGATACAGTTTTTGTAAATATTAGATAGAAGGAGAATTAGCCGACGAGGTCTAAATGAAAATTGTAGTCCTCGTAAATACATACGCATGGCTATAAATAACATATAAAACGGAGCTCGTACGCGGAAGATACAGACGAAACTTAGAGGCTACTTTACTATAAAACTCATTTAAATAAATGATGAATCCTTCATAATTTCTTCACACCAGAAGCTTTTCTTTCTCTCTCTAACTTCTCTCTAGCCTCCCTAAACCCCTCCCAAGTCTAGGGAACCTCCCTAGCATGAGAAGGAAGCCCCGAAGCGCCCAACGGCTCCGAGAAGAAAGGCTTTCGGCTCGGAAACGCTGCTCCAGCGAAGCCCAGTTTTTAATAAAAATCTGATGTAACAGAGCTACGCCTATACTATATTTAATGTAGCTTTTATTTAAGTATAGTAATGTTATTAAGACCTTATAATAATTATTTGGCCTATTATTATGAGTTTTATAAGTGTCGTTGTAATATCTTTTTAACCACTCGCGGTACGGGGAATCTGGTTTAAAGGGCCGTATAGAGTTGTTGGATTTCAGAAGTGTTATATGCCAAAATGGTCCTGCCCTCCGGTGTTTTATGTTTGGACCCTGTCTGTACATAGTGGGTGAAGAGTATTGTTTAATGCTTATATAATAGTAATAATAACTAGACAATTAATTAGTCTCAGTGAATACTAGACTAAACCTTAGCAATAATAATGCTAGGTTTCGTCAAAGGAAAATGGAATCGTTAAAAGCGAAGCGCTTCCCGAGCTTGGAATCATCACTTTAACAAGTGAGTGCATAGTTACTTTCATCTTAAACATAGATATGAAGTATTTTATATAAATTAAGTGATATGTGGGCATATTATCTGAATACTTGTGACATCCCCATTTTCACGGCCAGAAAAGACCGATTTGTTTATGCTTTGATTTATAAAGTCAGAGTAATCTTTTAAAGAAAACGGTTGCGGAATTTGTTCCCAAAACAAATATGATAATAACTTATCAAAACATTTCTCAAAGAGAATGTGTTTTCATTTAATAATAAAACCTCGGGATGTCATGTTCCGATACAGACATATAATCATAAACAGAACTTACATTCAATTACACTAATGATTTATATCTCCTTTAAATCTCTCTATGAAATATGTCTTTGTATCGATACCTGTGATAGAAAGAAAACTGAGTGGGTCAGGCTTGGGAGCCTGGTGAGCATATATGGTTTTCAACCCACAATAATATAATTATTATATTTAATTATCAAACAATCAATCCAATTACCCACCCCCATTATCTCCATTTATTTCTTAAAGATTTATCCTAAGAACCGATTACCCTTCTCCCATTCATTCCTAAGGATTGCCCTAAGGAACTAGCACAAAGTCCAGTGCTGCCAAGGTTCTTAGATTACCCCTAGTGAACACGCAATTCACAATAATTAATGAACACCTAGTTCAAGAACACCTAATGAACACTTAGTTCCAATATTACCCAATGAACACCTAGTTCACAAACACTTAATGAATACTTAGTCAAATATCCCTGATGAACACTAAGTTCAAATATCTAATGAACACTTAGTTCGAATATCCCTGGTGACCCCAATCACCTAAGGAACACAGAGAATGAAAGCTCTTAGTTCAAACAACGTGATAATAAAGTATATCTCGATCTTGCAAAACAACTAATGTTATAAACACATATAAATTATATTTCTAAAACAATATATCCCATCCCGTCGATCCCCACATACTGACCCTATACTATGATCTTACGAGATCTAGCCTAAGGAATCGATATGAACAACAAAATGACGAAGCTGCTTCGGAAATTCCCTGGCAGCAAACGAGGATCAATAAAGACATCAAATGAGGGGAATGGAATAAGTTTCACCACGAACCTTCGTTCGTAAAAGAAAGAAACACAAGACATTTTAAGTCAGGGGTAGTTATCTAGATAACAATGCCTAGGCGTGGTCCGACTATCATGAGGTATTATACCCCCAGACTCTACCTATCCGAGCATCGAACTTTGCCTAGCAGTGGCCTGAATACATGAGGTATTTCACCCCCAGACGCACCCTATCCGACAATATAACACCAGACATACCTATCAGTGGTCTATTACCGACACACTTTATTAGGCAGTCTACGAAGTTCCCTTAATTACTTCGTGAAAGAAAACGCTGACATATGAAGCTCGGTCGATCACTTCATAAAAGAAACGCTGACTCCAAAGCTCTCTCAAAATAAAAGTATGGGGAAATACTACTAGAGTACTCCCGTACGCTCCCGTAGCCGACACACAAAATTGTCAAAAAGACTTTGTACATGATAGTACTTCTGGCACATTATAGTACTCTGGTATGCGAAAGAATCGTACCCGAGAACATAATAGTACCCTGGCACAAGCAGCACCCAAGACACAGAGCTTTGAAAAAGACTTCATACATAAAATGTACCTCTATATGTAGGACGTACTCCATCGATCATCAATCTCGCAACGCACGTACTCTTAATAAGAGACTACCCAATGTCCGAACTTAATTGAACTAAACATTCCATTTAAGTCTTAACCCATCACTAGGAAAACCTACAATGTTTCTAATCAGCTTTTGATACTATCTCTGTTTAGGCAATGCTAACTAGTGTATACTTAACACAGAGTTTTAAGTAATAATATCATATATTCACATCTTAACACATATTGAACCATAACTGATTCGCACGTTGTATATCATCAAATATATCTAACCCGTATTTTGGACAATAACAAATACTTCACATACATATGTATATTTCATACTTTAATCAATACACGTATTAAAATCACGTTCCTAAAAGGGACTATACACATGATACCGTATCAGATGAACACGTAGTTCTAAAATACATAATCCGTACTCCCGGATCTTAAATTTGCCTCATTACCTAATCCATATTCCCGGATCTAAAACTAACCTCTTGATCTGATCCATACCCTTGGATCTAAAACTAACCTCCTGCTCTGATCCATACTCTCGGATCTAAAACAAGTTTATCTCTTTATCCTTTTATTTTATGCTCCAACCCACCTTTTATCACCTACCAACAACCTCATCTACTCATGTTCTACCCAACATATTTTTAGATACAAAATACATATATAGTTTAACTCACTAAAACTTATATAATTCATTCATTACACAATCATCACAAATAAACAACAATATATTATACACATAGCACGTATTTCATAGAAAATACTTAATATTTATGTGTTAGAAGAAAGTGGCCACACACTCACTTGAGTTAGAAGATGATCGGACAACACTACGACTTGTAGAAGTAGTATTCTTCGGTAGATGATGTGTGTAAAACGCACTAGTTTTAATCCTATTACTTCAAACACAAATTAAACACACGAAAGGCAGTGAACCTATCGATTAATAGTATAGTTTAAGCAAGTAGGGTATCGAACATAGGGAACGGTAACAATCAAATTAAGTACTAGTATTACCTAATTAAAAACAATTAATAAAAGAGGGGGTTTCTCTAGTTTTTCAAGACTAGAAACTTAATCAATCAATTAACTTTCAAACAAAGACAATTAACAACTAAGAAGAACAAGAAAGGACAACTAGATTCAATGATAAAAGAGACTTCTGCTTAGATTCGATTCACTTATTCCTATGGTTGATTTCGTGGCAGGTGTAATGAATTAATATGTCAATGGTTACCGATTCCTAATGTGATTGGGTTCATGTTCATTATTACCAATCCTTTAGCAGACAAGTTAATTCAAACAGTGATCAAGTGATTAAATTAACAAGTTTCCTAGTGTTTAGTTCGTATCAAGCAAGACTTATAATAATATTTAATCAAATGTGTTCAATTCAATCAACACATGCTCACACATTGATTTACATATTTTATAGTTAACCCTAGTTTCATATTCACTATTCCTAGGCATACAATCTAATATTCATAAAACTATATGAATCAAGTAATCAAGAAGATATTCATGCAACTCAATCACTTATTTGTTAACTAAAAACATTTATCATCAATACATAAGGATCTTTAATAAGCTTAACAAGATGAATAACCAAATTAATATCAATTCAACCACTCAATCAATCCATGTTCATAAGATTATCTCATCCAAACAAAAGTAAAAAGCTTTTAGCTCATATTTAAAGCAACTAACAACCTAAAATCAAAATCTAATGATTCAAACATGGTTCAAAACAAAGATTAAGAAAAGAAGAATGATTATTTGCCTTTTATTCTCTTCTAAATTGTCAATTATGTTGCAATCTCGAAAATAGCAGCTCCAAGAACCCTTCTGGTCTTCAAAAGTCGCAGCTAGCCTCCACAAAAAGATAGGGTTCGAATGAGAAGAGTTTCTATATATAAATTCTGAAAACAGCATCAACTCGACGAGTTTTCACCAAAAACTCGTCGAGTTTTTTCGATAATCCGCGTATACAGCGTGTACGGCAAGGCATCCTTAAATCGAGAATATTCTAACAAACTCGTCGAGTTTTTGGTAAAAACTCGTCGAGTTTACATGGAATCAACATTTTCTCAAAACACGAAAGTCGTCCGAAATTGTGTCTAGTTTTCAGAACATTTTGAATCTCATCAATCGGCATTACGGTTCATGAGATATGGCCAAAACACTGACGATGGGTCAAGCTGTCCAGCAACATCCTTCTTTCTTCAAAATCCAAGATCCAAGCTTCCAATCGCCAAATCCTCTTCCTTTTTCACCCGAGCATGTCTTTTATTGCTGAAATTGAAATATTAAGCTAATTAAGTACCTTTTGTCCATAAAATGATATAAAATCAACAATAATTAATAAGATAATGAATGATTTCTATGACTAAATAAGCTCATATCAAAATACCCCACACTTGACTTTTGCTTGCCCCCAAGCAAAACCGAATTTTATCACACTAATACCACATAAGACAATCCCAATCGTACCCAGCCATTATGCCAAGACCGCAACGCATGCATTTGTGTCTAAAATTTTTCCTAAGGACCCCCCTCAATTCTAAATACTCACAATCCTCATAAACACTCGCCCACTTCTTTCAAACAACACTCATTTTATGCATCCCTCCGAATCCATCCCCAGAAAACTTTCTTGACCTCAAGTCATTTTTGGTTAAATCCCCAAGCATACATATGAAAAAATAACCTAGAAAAGAAAATTACAACTAAAAGAGAAATACAACTTTTGATTGAATCTTTTATACTTTGTAGCTTTTCTAAATGATATTCTTCTTTGTCTTCACAGCTTTGTAGATTCTTTATTCAAACATTTCATCACTCTTTTTTTCAGCTTTTTTTTCTTTTTTTTTCTTTTTTGTTTCTTTTTTTTTCACACACTTTTTCCATTCAAAACTAAAAACCTAGAAAAACATATGCTTAAGCAAGGGAATTTAACTTCATCCTTTATTGGTTAAAGGCATTAGTCTAGTGTGCAATGACTACTTAAGCTCTCCTGGATACATTTCTGGTACACGATGCTAAACATGTTGCGATCCTCAAACTAAGCGAGGTTGTGTTTTTTGTCCCATGATTTCACTAGAATAAAAGGGGCTACAAATGCACTATAACGTATGTTGGCTCAACTAAACATTTGGGTCCTCTTGCAATCATCAAACATAATATTAACGTGGGATCCTAATTGCTTTACCAAAATTTTCTAAATTAGCACTAGCAATTTTTATGCAATTTTTCAAAAATTAAACCTAGGATTCTAATATAACTAATGTAATCAACCCCCTACCCCACACTTAATTTATGCAATGTCCCCATTACATGTTATGCATGAAAAAGAACATAAAGAAAATTAGAACAAACTCCCATGGGATAGTAGTTGCGACGTTGATATTCTTCTTTTGAGCTCCTTCTTCAGCTGACTTTGGACATGGGAACAGCTCATCCATGCCTTGGGTGTCAAATCTCGTATGGTTATGCTCCAAAATATAGAGGAAAAAGATCTTGGAAATGCTCGGAAAATAAACGTTGATACACAGCCAATTGCCTTCGTAGAATGTAATCAAATCACCAACTCAAAGGTAAGAGAAAGAGCAACTCGTCAAGTTGGGTCGCTGAAACCGGAACAGTCGGGTTTCTCCAAAAGAACTCGTTGAGTTTATATAGGGAACTCGACGAGTTTTATGCACTGAGTGAACAAAATATACTCCAACTTCAGTTTCGTTTCTGGATTTTAAGGGAATGATTATAGCAATATTCCCCCTCATTTTTCTTCAGTAAAAGCTCATCCTTTCAGCCATTTATTCATCGGACTTGTAATTAGACTCAATTCTCCCACTCTTCTTGTTTTAGACTCGATTTCACATTTATTCCACACGCTTTAACAATTTGATCGATTCTCGCCCTAACTTCTGCAAAGATCAAAATCAAAAACCAAATAATAAAAAGGAAAACAATCATTAAATTAAAATCCTACACTACCCTAATAAACTAGAAGTTCAAAAAGAAAAAGAAAAGCAAACTCTAATGACGGGTTGCCTCCCACAAGCGCTTCTTTTTGTGCGAGTCTTGAGCTGGACTCCCAACTTAATAAACTTCCAATAAACTCAATGTCAATCCATCCGTTGCATTGAATATCTTCTTTGAATGGACCATTTGTAAAATTTGGCTCTTTGCTTCTATAATTGGCCAAACGAGCTTGAATATATAAAACCCAAGAATCTTGATAAGGGTTGGGACCAGTTGGATACTAATCAGAAATAGATCGCGTTTCAGAACTTTCTCCAAAGTTGGAGTCGTCAACCCATCCTTCGAAACACAAATTGGAAATACAGGGGGGCATGTCGTGGTAATGGTCAAACCACAGCTTGGTTCCTGCAATTCAACTTGTTCTCGTTTTTCGTCTGACCTCTCTGCTAGCAACCTTTCCAGCTCCTCCAAATCTCTTTCTGGATTAAATTCTTCATCTTTTAACTCTAGCTCTTGTGACTCAGATTGCTCTTTTTCATTAGGCAAGATGTTATCTAACCATCTTCCAAATTCCTTCAAATCATCATCTGAGTCATATTCCTCATCTTCTTGCTCAATTTCCTGTACTACTTCCTCAAGAAAAGCATCAAAAGCATCGACATTTGGAAAATACATAATACGATAATAAAAAATTAAAACAGAAAACGTGTAACTTTATATGAGATAAATCTCACACAAAGGATCGATAACACTAGAAAATAAAATTAACTATTAGAACCGTTCTCCGGCAACGGCGCCAAAAACTTGATGTGTGTAAAACGCACTAGTTTTAATCCTATTACTTCAAACACAAATTAAACACACGAAAGGCAGTGAACCTATCGATTAATAGTATAGTTTAAGCAAGTAGGGTATCGAACACAGGGAACGGTAACAATCAGATTAAGTACTAGTATTACCTAATTAAAAACAATTAATAAAGAGGGGGTTTCTCTAGTTTTTCAAGACTAGAAACTTAATCAATCAATTAACTTTCAAACAAAGACAATTAACAACTAAGAAGAACAAGAAAGGACAACTAGATTCAATGATAAAAGAGACTTCTGCTTAGATTCGATTCACTTATTCCTATGGTTGATTTTGTGGCAGGTGTAATGAATTAATATGTCAATGGTTACCGATTCCTAATGTGATTGGGTTCATGTTCGTTATTACCAATCCTTTAGCAGACAAGTTAATTCAAACAGTGATCAAGTGATTAAATTAACAAGTTTCCTAGTGTTTAGTTCGTATCAAGCAAGACTTATAATAATAGTTAATCAAATGTGTTCAATTCAATCAACTCATGTATAGATGTTCATCACACATGCTCACACATTGATTTACATATTTTATAGCTAACCCTAGTTTCATATTCACTATTCCTAGGCATACAATCTAATATTCATAAAACTATATGAATCAAGTAATCAAGAAGATATTCATGCAACTCAATCACTTATTTGTTAACTAAAAACATTTATCATCAATACATAAGGATCTTTAATAAGCTTAACAAGATGAATAACCAAATTAATATCAATTCAACCACTCAATCAATCCATGTTCATAAGATTATCTCATCCAAACAAAAGTAAATAGCTTTTAGCTCATATCTAAAGCAAGTAATAACCTAAAATCAAAATCTAATGATTCAAACATGGTTCAAAACAAAGATTAAGAAAAGAAGAATGATTATTTGCCTTTGATTCTCTTTAAATTGTCAATTATGTTGCAATCTCGAAAATAGCAGCTCCAAGAACCCTTCTGGTCTTCAAAAGTCGCAGCTAGCCTCCACAAAAAGTTAGGGTTCGAATGAGAAGAGTTTCTATATATAAATTCTGAAAACAGCATCAAATCGACGAGTTTTCACCAAAAACTCGTCGAGTTTTTTCGATAATCCGCGTATACAGCGTGTACGGCAAGGCATCCTTAAATCGAGAATATTCTAACAAACTCGTCGAGTTTTTGGTAAAAACTCATCGAGTTTACATGGAATCAACATTTTTTCAAAACACAAAAGTCGTCCGAAATTGTGTCTAGTTTTCAGAACATTTTGAATCTCATCAATCGGTGTTACGGTTCATGAGATATGGCCAAAACACTGACGATGGGTCAAGCTGTCCAGCAACATCCTTCTTTCTTCAAAATCCAAGATCCAAGCTTCCAATCGCCAAATCCTCTTCCTTTTTCACCCGAGCATGTCTTTTATTGCTGAAATTGAAATATTAAGCTAATTAAGTACCTTTTGTCCATAAAATGATATAAAATCAACAATAATTAATAAGATAATGAATGATTTCTATGACTAAATAAGCTCATATCAGTAGATCTGGAAGACCTTCACAAAAATTGGCTTATCGCGGGCAGAGCTTCGGCTCGGGAATTTCACTTCTCGGGACCTTCAGGCTTCGGGACTCGCTTCAGGTCTCAGGATGATACCGGGGCTTCGGGGGGTTAAAATAGGGCTTAGAGAGGGTATCGCGAGTGGGAGAGAAGAGATAGAGCAACCAAAATCGGCTGACCCTCGATTTCTATTTATAGGGTCATTTTTCAGCTCTCACGTCGTGAATTTTAAGTTCTCACGTCGTGAATTCAATAGTCATCAGGTTCGTCATCACCACTTGCCTCTGTCAGGCTCCAAAAGTCATAAATATTGATTTCACGTCATGAACTCTGAAAGTTTTGGGGTTTCGCGCCCCGAACTTCAGAAATTCATATCTTTTGCATACGAACTCCATTTTTGACGTTCTTTATATCCACGCGTAGGTGAGAATATGATCTACAACTCTCGTTTAGACTCCGTTGGCTAATTTTTACTTTATTTTTAATATATTATAAATATATTACTTTTTGTATTATTTTTAGTAGGCCGGGACAGGAAAACTCCGTTATAAATTCATAACTTCTTCACCTTACGTCCGTTTTCGCCTATCTTTTTATCGTTTCACTACTATCGATGAGATATTCGGTTCTTATTTACATTGTTTCGGCTAAAAATCACTCGATATCAAATTGAGGATTCGGGTTGCATACTTCTAAGTCGAAACTTTGGAAAAATCATAACTTCCTCATACGAAGTCAGATTTGGGCGTTCTTTTTATGCAAGCTTTCGGTTTAACATATTCTACGACTTTTGTTTAGATTAATAAGGATAAATATTGCTCTAACTTAAATTCACTTTTTACGTCATTCAGCGTCGTGTCGGTTCTGTCGCGAAACTTCAACGGGTCATAACTTCTTCGTTATAACTCGTATTTTGGCGTTCTTTATATGCACGGAATCCTTGTTGCATATTCTACAACTTAGTTAAGATTAATCATTCTAAATAGTCTTCCATCAAAAAGTCATTTTTGACGCTTATCGTCTCTAAATTGACTAGCCCTGATCTACGGGCGTTACAATACTTGCTGTCTATGTTGGATGAACGATTTTATACATGCTTTAAATGATTTAAATTGTATATGTATTTTATATCTACGATAATGTTGGGGTAAAACATGAATAGATGTAATAGATGTAATATGAGTTGGGTGATGAGTTGAGAGGTGTTATAGACGATGAGGTGAGGGTGAAAGGTGGACGATGTGAGAAACCTTTTCCTAAACGATGGCCCCGTCATTCAACAGAGTATGGATGACAGCCACATACTATTCTAGACAGTCCAGTGGAACACTAGCAGGCTCGCAACCTATAAGTGTTGTGAACGATGTGTTCACCCGGTGTACTCTAAACCTTGGTGACCATGCAGAATTGGTGCCTAAACCTTGGTGATCATGCAGACTTGATGCCTAAACCTTGGTGATCATGCAGACTTGATGCCTAAACCTTGGTGATCATGCAGACTTGATGCCTAAACCCTGGCGACTATGCGGACTTACTGCCCGTTGTGTAAACCGTGGCAACGATGGATTTCTTGTCGATTCCTTAGGAATGAATGAACGAGGAATAGCTGATTCTTAGGGTAGATCGTTAAGAGTAAAGAAGATAATGGGGATGGGTATTTGGGTTGACTGTTTGATTGTTAAACATAATAATTATATTATTCTAGGTTGAAAACCCTATGTACTCACCAGGTTTCCCAACCTGACCCACTCAGTTTATTTATATCACAGGTGTCCATATGAAGTTACACTACACTGAGAGATTAAGGAGATATAAATCACTAGTAATAATGAATGTAAGTTCTATTTATGCTTATGTTTCTATATTGACGATGACATCCCAAAATGTTTTAAAATGAATAAAAATACTTTTCTTCGAAAGTGCTTTGATAACGTATTTATCATGTTTTACTGGGAACAAATTCCGCAACACTTTTATTAAAAGAGGTACTCTGATTTTTATAAAGCATAAACAAAAATCGGTCTTTTCTAGCTGTAAAAATGGGGATGTCACAGTTGGTATCAGAGCATTAGTTTAAGAGAACTAGGAATTTGTAGGAAATTTCTAGACTTAAACTTAGAATGCTAAGCGATGATTGTGAGATGAGTGTCTGCTATATGTTAGACACAAGCACTAGTTTATTTTAGGAAAGATGCCTGAAATGTTATATGTGCTAAATATGTTATATTATAGCTATAAAGATACATTATATGCTATTATTTGTTCGGATCTATGGTCTGTTGCCGACCAGATCTGAAATTTTATGTGTTCAGATTTCTAAATGTTTGATTACGATATTAGAACTGACATATAACTTTTAGGTGTGACAAGGATATCTATACGTCTATCATAAATAAAATCTTTCCTATCTTAAAATTCTCGCCTCGGTACACCGAACATCTGCTAGGGTGTACAAAACGTCATGGTGAAGACAGACTAGGAAATATCCGAAGAAGATGATGACCTGAGCCTAAGAATGTAATGGGTCATGCATCGGTCGTTGTGCCTGTACCCGAACCTATAACAATGGCAGAAGTTCAGGAAGTGATGTGAACCATGATAGATTGAGAAAACAGATTAAATGAGATGGCTTACGATAGTGAATGATACCTATCGGAAGATATCATAAGAGAGGTATCTTGCCTTTAGAATACGTCTGATAAAATAGCAGTACGTCTAAGGTTGTACGATACATCTGAATGTACACATTTGATTGGTGGGATGATAGAAAGATTGGTGTAATTCCTAAAGTTTTCCTATCATCTGGAATTTCCATCACCAACCGAGTTGAAGCAGAATTGATGATTGAAGATACGCGTGGAAGAAGTCCTAGTAGAATCTAGGGAAATTTTTATGATAATTTGGACACACTCGTATGTGTTAAATTGTTTTGTGATTTTAGGACTTGGGGACTGCGAGACAATACTTGGGACGAGTATGAGTAGGTGTGAAAGGTAGTAGATGCATATACTACCGGAAACACAGGACTCACGCTTGGATCAGGGAAAGTCACAAGGTTAGCAAGAAGCTAGTAATTCATTCCGTTTTATTCAAGTATGTCATTACCATCGTTTTGGTAATGACTAAGAAGATGATTGTTATTCCGACCCTAGTGGTCATATCAAATTAATTCTGACTACGATGAGTATGTTATGTGGTTCAGAGAACCAAGTTTGATGTAACATCTGACTTAAGCCAGAAGATTGAAATAAAAGATAATCAAAGCGATCGGTAGAGGTATCGCGATAGTTACTTGTACCTAGAAATGATACCTTTTAAGATGTATTTAGAACATGAAGGAAGGTATAGCCTGTTCTGGAATTTGACTCTAAGAGACATGATTCTGAGCATTGCAACATACGATGAGATGTCATTAGAATATGACACATCGGCCCATTGTAGTAATAAAAGAACTTATCTTAAGTTTGTTAAGAAGAAGAAGCAGTCTCCAGTAAGGATCGAGATTGTGATTTGAAGGTCATAATTTGAGGTCTAATGTGAGATAGGGAGCATATGCAAGATCAAGCACTGCCACGAGTCAAGGAGTCCAAGATACTCGTTCGAAGCAACATAGATGTTACGGTATTACCTAGGATGAAGAGATAACGTATGGAGTCATTATACCAGCCCTGTTTCTTTGATGATTCCGGGACGTAATCATCCTAAGGGGGAGATAATTGTAACGCCCGTAGATCCGGGCTAGTCAATTTAGAGACAAAGAGCATCAAAAATGAGTTTTTGATGGAAGTTTATTTAAAAGGAGTAAAATTAACCAACTTTTAGAATATGTTAAAAGGGTTCCGTACATATAAAGAGCGCCGAAATCCGAGTTATAACGAAGAAGTTATGGTCCGTCGAAGTTTTACGGCAAAACCGGCACGACACGGCGCGATGTAAATAGTGAATTTACGATAGAAGACTTTTTGGCCTTAATGATCTAAAAAAAAGTCGTAGAATATGTTAACTTGAGAGCGTCCATTAAAAGAACGCCCAAATCTGACTTCGTATGAGGAAGTTATGATTTTTCTAAGATTTGGCTTAGCAGTGCATGACCCGAAACTCGAATTTTAGTTCGAGCGGTGTTTGGCCTACGCAACCTAAATGAGAGTTGAAGATCTCATTAATAGGAACTCAAAGGTAAAAATATAGACAAAAGCGGATTCCGTATGAAGGAGTTACGAATTCTTCGCGGTCATTTAACAATATAATTTCCTCCTACTGTTAAATTTATGATCGGTCGAGAATTAGCCGACGGAGTCAAAATGATAGTTGTAGATATTATTTTTTCCTACCAATGGATATAAAGAATGTCAAAAATGGAGATCGTATGCGAAAGATATGGATGAAGTTTAGTCTCTACTCTTTGAGCGCAATAAATTCGATACAGTTTTATAAATCCGAGATAGAATGAGAATTAGCCAACGGGGTCTAAATGAAAGTTGTAGTACTTGTAAATACCAACACGTGGAAATAAATAAAGTCAGAAACGGAGCTCGTTTGCGAAAGATATGCACGAAGCTTAGTCGCTACACTTCGAGCGCGATAAATACGATACAGTTTTTGTAAATATTAGATAGAAGGAGAATTAGCCGACGAGGTCTAAATGAAAATTGTAGTCCTCGTAAATACCTACGCATGGATATAAATAACATAGAAAACGGAGCTCGTACGCGGAAGATACGGACGAAACTTAGAGGCTACTTTACTATAAAACTCTTATAAATAAATGATGAATCCTTCGTAATTTCTTCACACCATAAGCCTTTCTTTCTCTCTCTAACTTCTCTCTAGCCTCCCTAAACCCCTCCCAAGTCTAGGGAACCTCCCTAGCACGAGAAGGAAGCCCCAGAGTGCCCAACGGCTCCGAGAAGAAAAGCTTTCGGTTCAGAAACGCTGCTACAGCGAAGTCCAGTTTTTAATAAAACCTGCTGTAAGCGAGCTACGCCTATACTATATTTAATATAACTTTTATTTAAGTATAGTAATGTTATTAAGACCTTATAATAATTATTTGGGCTATTATTATGAGTTTTATAAGTGTCGTTATAGTATCTTTTTAATCACTCGCGGTACGGGGAATCTGATTTAAAGGGTCGTATACGGTTGTTGGATTTCAGAAGTACTATATGCCAAAATGGTCCTTCATTCCGGTGTTTTATGTCTGGCCCTTGTCTGTACATAGTGGGTGAAGAGTATTGCTTAACGCTTATATAATATTAATAATAACTAGACTATTAATCAGTCTCAGTGAATACTAGACTAAACCTTAGCAATAATAATGCTAGGTTTCATCGAAGGAAAATAGAATCGTTAAAAGCAAAGCGCTGCCCGAGCTTGGAATCATCACTTTAACAAGTGAGTGCATAGTTACTATCATCTTACACATAGATATGAAGTATTTTATATAAATTAAGTGATATGTGTGCATATTATCTGAATACTTGTTGTCTATGTTGGATGAACGATTTTATACATGGTTTAAATGATTTAAACTGTATATGTATTTTATATCTACGATAATGTTGGGGGTAAAACATGGATAGATGTAATAGATGTAATATGAGTTGGATGATGAGTTGAGAGGTGTTATAGATCACGAGGTGATGGTTAGAGGTGGACGATGTGAGAAGCCTTTTCCTAAATGATGGCCCCGTCTTTCAGCAGAGTATGGATGACAGCCACAGACTATTCTAGACAGTACAGTGGAAAACTAGCAGGCTCACAACCTGTAAGTGTTGTGAACGATGTGTTCACCCGGTGTACTCTAAACCTTGGTGACCATGCAGACTTGGTGCCTAAACCTTGGTGATCATGCAGACTTGATGCCTAAACCTTGGTGATCATGCAGACTTGATGCCTAAACCTTGGTGATCACGCAGACTTGATGCCTAAACCCTGGCGACTATGCAGACTTACTGCCCGTTGTGTAAACGTTGGCAACGCTGGATTTCTTGCCGATTCCTTAGGATAATCCTTAGGAATGAATGAACGAGGAATAGCTGATTCTTAGGGTAGATACTTAAGAGTAAAGAAGATATGTTGGATTAGTGTCTAAGTCCATAACTATTTTGGTATGTACTTGACCCGATGGTGCATGGTCCTTTTGGGTTGCCTTCACCAAAGCAACTTGATAGGATGAATTATGGAGAGAAAGGATTAAATATGATTTATTAATATATTATGAGAATAATATATTAAAGGAGAAATCATATTGTTTAATTAATATTAGTCAAGAATTAATAAGAATTAAGTTGGTGACTAAAAGAGATTAATTAAACTTAAGGGACTGGAATTGTAATTATAAGATAATTGCAATTTGGGCCATGGATTGCTTTATATTAAGGAGTGATAGAAGTCTATGGGGAAACCCATATGGAAATCGTCCAAGGCCTTCAGGAAAGGGATCCATGGGTTGCTTAGGGCTTAAGCATCCAAATTAGGGTTTCCTTGTTAAGATAACCCTAATAGCCTCACTATAAATAGACCCCTTAAGGACCAAAAACGTGGACAAGACTCCTCTATGGTTTGTAGATGTTTTTGGGCAGCCTCCATCCTCTCTCCTCTTCATCCTCTTGCTTATGGTGTTTGTGAACCATTAGAGGAGTGACAATTGTGACTCTAAGCTTTCTAAAGTCAATACAAGGAGATTTGGGATTGTTATTGCTACATAACAATCAAGGTAACATCTTAAACCTATTCTCATGTTAATATGATTACTTGAATGCTAGAATTAGGGTTTATAGTCTTGGATAACTTGCATGTACAATAGAGAAACCTAGATCCAAGCATTAGGGTTTGTATGAGCACATAGGATGTCTTATGACCAAAACCCATCAGTGGTATCAGAGCCTAGACTGGTTTCTATTGTATTGATGCATTATATGTTTGAAAAATTCGTTTTTTTTGGTTTCTGGAGGCTGGACTCGCCGAGTCCATAGCTGAACTCGCCGAGTCCATGCTGACTCGACGAGTCCATGCTTGACTCGACGAGTCAACTCGTCAGATGGAGCAAACTTCGGGATTTCTTGCTGTTTTTGCTTAAGGATAGTTGCCTTATCATATTAGATCAATATAAATCTGATTTTATGATATATTTGACTATATCCTTGATCTAATTGAAGATATTTATCAATTAATAAAATATTTGTTTCCTTATGTGATAATTGATTAATTATTTTGATTAAATTGGTAAATTGTTTTGCAAGAAATCATTAAATTAATCAAATATGGATAATTATGTGATTAAATGTTAATTTAGATTATTTGTTATTTGATACTTGTGCTTTGGAAAGTTTCATATTTTCCCCTTTAGGTTTTATAGTTTAATTTTGAACCCAAAAGTTTTGTTGTTTTCAAATTTAAATAGTTAAAACCCTAATGTTTTGAAAAAGGTTTCAAAATTGCCCTCAAGTTTTGGAATTTAAATTTTGGTTAATTGTTTAATTTTGATGTATATTTAAATTCTAAACCCTAATGTTTTGAAATGTTTCAAAACTTGCCCTCAAGTTTTGGAATTTAAAAGTTGATTAAAAGTTTAATTAGGAATGTTAAATTCTAAAACCCTAGAATTGTTTTGAAAAGTTCAAATCACACCCTTATGGTTTTATTAATTAATTAAGTTGTATAATTAAAAGAGGTTTAATAAATCCATAAAAGTTTAGGTTTACAATTTAATAGAATTAAAAGTATAATTGTTAAATTTGACCACCTAGTATTTTAAAAAGTGTAAAATACACCATATACTATATATAACATTAAAAGTCTAACATTATATATATGTATGAGTAAAAGTCAGTCTTACCGTTAGTAGGCCTCATTCACGAAGCTGGTCTATAAGGGGTGTCTAAGGAAATTGCCTATAAAATGGCGATTGAATGGGTATCCACTCTTACCCACCGCACTCTTGACTAGTGGAGGGTCGTTAGCCGAACGGGTAGGATAGGACGAAACCTTCCATTATAAGTATAATGAAGTATAAAAGTAACTAAATGTTTTCATAAAATTCCCAATCTTAGTTACTTAGGTAAAAGTGAATTGATGCAATTCCATGAAATTACACTTTGTGCCCTTGCGAAGACGTTAGTGGAGCGTGTGTGGTTTACCGGCACACTAAATGGTTCTAAGCAAAGGTAGCAAAGGGTGACTCAATGTTTGTCAGAGTTCGGTGGAGCGTGTGTGGTTTACCGGCACATCGAATAGGTGACTGTAACATGTGAGGGCACCATGTAAGTTTGCATGGTTATTCACACCCGCTTTGTGATCCTTGGCATCCCAGTCACAAACTAGAGGGGCATATCGAGATTTAAACATGTCATTGAAATGTTCAATGAATCTCATAGGATCTAGGAGTTTTCATAGATTTAAAACTTAAATTTATTTTTCGTTTTTCATGGTGGAAAATTAGTGAATCGTTATTCACTTACCTTCAAATATTCTGCAATTAGGGTTATGGCATCCCTCTCCCGAGTTGTGGAATATTGTGTTGGGTCCTAGCCTTAGTATCTCATTTGGGTGATTTACTAAGGACTCAATCAATCAACTAACTTGAATTCGTTTTCTCCCATTTTGTAGATGTCAAAGTTCGACAACTATGGTCTTCCCAAATCCCGTGGAACAAGCATTCCATATGAAGATGATATTCCACGATTCGATCGAGGAACAAGAAATCATCCTTCACTTCCTCCACCTCCTCCAATTATTCTCCCT
Source organism: Lactuca sativa (assembly GCF_002870075.4). Lineage (NCBI taxonomy): Eukaryota > Viridiplantae > Streptophyta > Magnoliopsida > Asterales > Asteraceae > Lactuca > Lactuca sativa. Next base: position 163,121,063 of record NC_056623.2, on the reverse strand, counting down.
AACCCACAAGTTCAAAGGCTTGAAAAGTTCAAGATCACTCAAGCCCTTTTGGCAAGTAAACATAAAGAAGGAAAGTCGGTGTGTGCACACGTCCTAGGGATGAAGTCACACATTGATAGGTTAAGAATGTCGGGATCCGTTGTCTGTGAGGAAATGGCTGTTGATTGGGTTCTTCAGTCACTTTCTAACTCATATAGTGAGTTCGTAAGAGAGTACTATATGATGAACCGCGATGTGACCCTTATAGATCTCACCTATATGCTTATTGCTGCTGAATCAGCAATGGTTTGGCGCAATAGAAAAGCAAAGTTGATTGGTGAATCTGCCTTCGAGACCTCTATGGATATAGACAATGGCAACGAAAGACATGCTATGATCGAAAAGTTTGATCATAAGAGAAAGGAAATGTCTGAAGTAGTTCCATATCATGTTCCAAAAGAGTCTATTTGCCTTTATTGCCAAGAGAAGGGGCATTGGAGACAAAGTTGCCCCAATTTACCTATGAGATCTAAGAGATGGGAGATTCGAAACGTATGGCTCTAATATAGGTAAAATCCATAAACTAACTCTTTTAAGCTTCTATTCTAGATTCTTAATACATAATGTGATAAGATTACAATTGATGTTTTGTAAGAATCGAAGAAAAGAAAGGAAGCTTAAAGGAAGAAGTGAGTAGAATCTAAGAAAGATGTATTAGCATAGTTTTTCAATGAATTGCATTGTAAGGACAAATTTTTTCCGCAATAAATAAATTTTGATTTTATATTATCCTTATAATGGTGTGTATGAAAAATTGATGTTAAAATGTTTCTATTATTAGCAATAATGGATTTGGTTCTTATTATGTTATTTATGGAAAGTCGAGAATTTACCAAATAGGGAGAGTTTCTCATCGCCCAAGTTTCAATTGGATAGAAACTTGGAATCATGCAACTTGGTTGCACGATGAATGAGAAATTTCATATTTTGGAAATTAGACTAATTCATTGACAAGGTGTCAAGTGAAGGACTAGGAGATCGAGCACACAAAGTTGCGTGTTGATCACGTCCACCATAAGAGTAACGATGATATTCGTCATGATTCATTAAAGGTTTAGTAAATATGATTATACTTACAAGATTAAGTGTAATTATGAATTGATTGAAAAAGTTTAAATCAATAGCAAAACGAATAAGAAGAATCAAGTAGGCAGAAAGATAAAAGTTTCTCTATTCTAAGAAGAAGGGAGAGTAGCTTTTATGCTTTATGATAGGTCTTAATGATTAAGAACCATATCTCAATTGATCCTCTAAGTGAGTCTTAGTACAATTATATGTTTAAGAAGAGGAATCAAGGATTGAAGAAATGGTTGAATCAAGAAGTCAATCATACTTCGTTCCAATAACAAGTCTTAAAGTTAAGATTGTGACATTGAGTGAAAAGTATTAAGAAGGTTTTTAACATTCATCAAATGTGGAAAGTTGTGATGTCTTGGATAAGACAAAGACCAACTAGGACCAATTTATGAAGAGTTTTGATAAAAGCTACACTAACTCTTGAATATTTGTTTGTCAAGAAAAGTTTTGACAAGAGAATCTTATATGTCAAGGAGTCAGTGGGAGTCTTACTGGTCTTGAAAGGTTTCAAGAACAAATCAAATAAACCTTATCGATCATCACTAGCACAGGAGTTGAGGTTTACAACCTATCGTGTTGACACTATTTTGTTTATGTGCCATTCCAATTAAGTTAATTATGCATGTGAGTTCTATGAGTTCTCATTTGAACGCATAAAAGGCAAGGCACCTTGATCAATGGAAAGTACATTAATAGGAAAGGGTGAGCTACTTAACTACTTGGAAGACATGGTGGGCAGCTATGCTACCATAAGGCAAGAAATAAAGAATAAGAAAGTTCAGTCCATATGAGTTTGAATTTGTCGTGAACTTTGGTTTTAACAAATTCACATGGATAGGAACACATACACCGTTTAAATCTAAGTGTCATAAGATTTCCTCCTTCATGAAAATGATTGTGAGGAAATGCTTTCAATAAGAAAGATTTTAAGAAGATAGTGATTGTAAAATTGCATTCTCGAATTCGATTATGGTTACGATATCCCTTTCCATAATTTGAATTGTGAGGTTTGGCAATTGTTTAGACACACATATGAACTATCTAAGGCAAAGGTGTAGAAGCCTTGATAAAAGATTATCAAAGCACTAAGTATTAGAAACATGAACTTAAGAAATTTAATAAGCATTGTTTTCTGAAAGTTAAGCTGTTTCTGAATACATGTCAAAGCTAGTGGAAGCATAAGCGTTATGTTTATAATAATCATCATGATAGTGGGAGCATAAATGTTATGATTGTATGATTATTAAGGAAAGTATTGCAAGGTTAGCAATGTTAATTATAGAAAAAAAGAGTCATACTTTGCAAAGTCGCAATAGTTGAAAAGTTGTTTTGCTATAATTAAGGGAGAGAATATTATGCTTCATTTCAAATCTAAAGGCTTAGGTTGTGGAATGTTAATAAATTTAGTCAAAGGTACATAGTGTGTTCTTAAAATTTCGATTATGATTACGACATTCCTCTTCACAATTCGAATTTTGAGAGCATAGCAAATAAAATATTATGGCAGAAGATTGATGAAGTATCAAATCTTTATGCATTGTGTCCCATACGCTTCGGGTGTAGGATCGATTGCAAATGCTATAATATTTGACCATTCTAAAATTTTCCAAATGTCTGGCGCATTTAGAGGGAAAAAGGACAAGAATCGGTTTTGACTAATATAATTAAACAACTATCAAAGGACAATCCAAAGTTCGTCGAGGATTGGTCGCTTGTGAGTAGTTGGAAGTATAATATTGGGAAAATATGGAAATGTGTCCATATTGGGAATTGAATATTGAAAATCCATGACTAGATTAGAAAGTTTTATGCAAAAGGATGTCCAAAGGAAAGTACTTTGAGAAACATCATAGGAATTGTATTGTAACAATATCCGATAGAGAACTTTGTAATATCATTGGCAATAGTCTTTGTGACTTTAGTGCAGTAATATTACGAAAGGATCATTGCATAAAATGTTAGAATCTAGCATATTCTATAAGTAGCAAGAATTTGATATTCTTTCACTTATGGAAAAATGATTTGGAGTTGTGAAATGAGAATGATTGGAAATGTGCTCAATGTGATCTATTTCACAAAGTAAGAACCATAGGTGAACATTGTGTGCATGCTAGGAGCATAGGACAAGTGTTGTAATTCAAGTAAGAAGTTGATTAACCGAAACGACAAATAATGAGTAATCAATATGGTGATAAATAAAAGGTGTTTTATTTATGCTCAAAGGTTTGAGGCCATATGGGATTAGTATTATTCTTGTGTTTCACTTTGCATGTTTTGACTTCCAAAATAATTTAATTGGTTAAGAACAGTCAAATTATTTAAACGGGCCACAATCGTTCATATGTTGGAAGTAGATATGAAAGAAGACTGTCGTGAATTGGTGTGTGGAATGTCTAAAAGAGTATTAGACATAAGCAAATGTTTGCTGTAACATTCATGAGTGCTTATGAATATGATTTGAGCATTGGATCAAACCCACGCTCACTTGGATCACTCCACGGATTGTATCACGAGTGATTGGTGAGACGATAACATCTTATATTCTTGAAACCGATATGTGTGAGTTGTATCTTGCAAATCGGTTGCACATTGATAATATGTAAACGCACTAGTAACTTGGTGTTATAAAACATATTGTTGTGTGTGATTCAATGAGTGAGTGCAAGCAAGCATTGTATCAAAGTTTATCCGTTCCTTTTATCCAAAGAAGGATAAAAGCGATATCTTTGGGCCCCTCGATGATTTAGTGATGACAAACGTAAATGCTTGGCCGGGCTAGGGCTAATTTGATTTGTTCAATTAGTCAGTCGTCATAAATCGGAATTCGAGAAATAGTACAAAGAGAATGATTAGAAATCATGTCTTACGATATCCAGAATGGAGGAATATATGATCCCTTATCTTAAGGACACGCGTATCTGATAGGATCAGAGTTAACAGCGGCTTTGGAAAGCTACGATTGCAGATCAGGATCTGAAGTCATACGCATAATAGTTATTAGACTTATCCAAGTGGGAGACTGTTGGATTAGTGTCTAAGTCCATAACTATTTTGGTATGTACTTGACCCGATGGTACATGGTCCTTTTGGGTTGCCTTCACCAAAGCAACTTGATAGGATGAATTATGGAGAGAAATGATTAAATATGATTTATTAATATATTATGAGAATAATATATTAAAGGAGAAATCATATTGTTTAATTAATATTAGTCAAGAATTAATAAGAATTAAGTTTGTGACTAAAAGAGATTAATTAAACTTAAGGGACTGGAATTGTAATTATAAGATAATTGCAATTTGGGCCATGGATTGCATTATATTAAGGAGTGGACGAATTCTATAGGGAAACCCATATGGAAATCGTCCAAGGCCTTAAGGAAAGGGATCCATGGGTTACTTAGGGCTTAAGCATCCAAATTAGGGTTTCCTTGTTAAGATAACCCTAATAGCCTCACTATAAATAGACCCCTTAAGGACCAAAAATGTGGACAAGACTCCTCTAGGGGTTGTAGATGTTTTTGGGCAGCCTCCATCCTCTCTCCTCTTCATCCTCTTGCTTATGGTGTTTGTGAACCATTAGAGGAGTGACAATTGTGACTCTAAGCTTTCTAAAGTCAATACAAGGAGATTTGGGATTGTTATTGCTACATAACAATCAAGGTAACATCTTAAACCTATTCTCATGTTAATATGATTACTTGAATGCTAGAATTAGGGTTTATAGTCTTGGATAACTTGCATGTACAATAGAGAAACCTAGATCCAAACATTAGGGTTTGTATGAGCACATAGGATGTCTAATGACCAAAACCCATCATGGGGATGGGTAATTGGGTTGATTGTTTGATTGTTAAACATAATAATTATATTATTCTAGGTTGAAAACTATATGTACTCACTGGGTTTCCCAACCTGACCCACTCAGTTTATTTATATCACAGGTGTCGATATGAAGTTACACTACACTGAGAGATTAAGGAGATATAAATCACTAGTAATAATGAATGTAAGTTCTGTTTATGCTTATGTTTCTATATTGATGATGACATCACAAATGTTTGAAAATGAATAAAAATACTTTTCTTTGGAAGTGCTTTGATAACGTATTTATCATGTTTTACTGGGAACAAATTTCGCAACACTTTTATTAAAAGAGGTATTGTGATTTTTATAAAGCATAAACAAAAATCGGTCTTTTCTGGCCGTAAAAATGGGGATGTCACAGTACACCATTGAAATAAGGACTTCATTACACAAAATGGTACTTCTTACCATGAGTTTACGGCCATAAAATCATGGGGAAGTGGTCCCCAGGCCGTAAACCTCATACAAGGTCATTCTTGGACCTTTAACCTACCCAACCTCTTGTTTAAGCCTTGGAAAACTTAACCACTTAAGTTATAATAGTTTTAAGCCTCATTTGGTGACCCAGTTGAGAGTTTACGGCCAGGAGTAAACTCCCCTAGGCCGTAAACTCCAACAAACATGGTCCATTGACCATAAACTCCCGTATAAGGCCTTGCACTCCTTTGTTGCAACCTAATAGCCTCCTAGCACTTGACCAAAGTGTTTTCCTCACATTAGGATGTTTATACATGCCTAATTAGTGTTATAATCACTAATTGTTTATATACATATGTCTTTATATGTTATTAGGATCATTGTGTGTGTCTAAGTCTTCAATTGACACCAAGCACTTATCCGACACTTCCATCCGATCCACTCACTGCAGGTGAGTTCATACCCCTTAAATTAACCTTTTAAATGTTTCTAAATGTTTTTAAATGCTTTATGGGGGGATACAAGTTGAATCATGCTAGTTATTATATCAATCACATGTGATTAATAACTAACATGCAAATGGTTTTACTATACGTTAACTGTTTTACTAAACAGATTTCTTCAAATGATTTTCTTAAACGTTTTTATATATTTAAAACTCCTTATCAAATTGATTTACATACTGTATGTTTCCTTTCAAAATCTGTTACAAATGTATTTCAAACAAAGGTTTTCCTTATACTTAAACTGTTTTATCAAACAAAATACTTTCAAATCATTTTATAAACTGACATCAACTCATCGTTTCTTAGTATTAAACTTTTCAAAAGTTTTACAAAACTTCTTTTATGCTTTTATATTATCAATTGCATGCCCATATATGTATAGTTATATAAGTAATGTTTAAAGGACTTAGGAAGGCTAACTCGCCTTATTTCCTTTTCCTTGTTTGGATGTGGCTTTAGGGTATCGTTACCTGTCTGAATGTCATCTAAATATTAGTTATATATCATGTATACATATATGGACATAAAAGTTCCCTTAGTCAGTTCAGTACCTTTGGGTAGCAAATGCATGCTTTCGGTTATATACGTACATTACTAGTAACTATAATATGTATAGTTAGGAGATATTATTTACTATTCCAAGTACAAGGAATCACACAAGAGTCAGTTCATTCATGAGTCTATACTAATACTTTACATGTTACATACATAGATACGTTTACATGAGTACGTTTACATAGATACGCTTACATGAGTACGTTTACATAGATATGCTTACATGAATACGTTTACATAGATACGCTTACATGAGTACGTTTACATAGATATGCTTACATGAATACGTTTACATAGATACGCTTAGATGAGTACGTTTACAAAAGATACACTTACATAAATACGATTACATTAATACGTTTAATAGATACTATTACATAGAATCTATCACAAACGTCTCGGGACTCACCATTCCACACCCAAAGCTATTAGCTACAGTAGGGAAAAGGAGCATCGACGGGTGTCCACGGTTGTACTGTTCGGCGAGTTTCCATGCTGTGATTATCCTAATGCAAAAGGATACTTTTTAGTTATTATATTGTTTTCCTCCTTTACTTTGTGACATATTCACATAAACGATGAGGTAGGATATATTTGATATAGATAAACTATTTTCCTTATTACCTTTATATTGTGACTCTTACGTATAAACGATGAGGTATACTATAGTTTTATACTAATAGTTAAACAAGGAAAAAACGTCACATTTACAGTGATGCTTACTTTCAAAACAGTTAGGTCTTGGTAGAAGATTATTTTTTATACTAGTAGGAAATATGGGATTTTCTAGGGTTTTCAAACGTTTACAATTTCTTACAAACATTTTCATACTTATACAAACTTTCTTTCAAAACAATTTCAAGTCTTTCATTACAAGTTTTACAAATCAATGACACTAAAATACTTATGAATTCACCAGCTTTTTGGCTAATACTCGCATTCAAAATAAATTGTATTCTCAGGTCATAAATAGACAGGTACGACGACCAGGTTTTGTGAAGACGGAGCAGTCTAGACTTGTCTTTTATTTTGATTATTCATAATGTTGTTTTATACTATGAAAGAAAACACTTGTAATTAAAATTATACTATTAATGCAATGGATGATGTTGTTGCTTGTTTACTAATTTGCATTGTTGTGATACTTTACATGACGTCCTCCGCCCCAGAACGTTTTCGTCGTTCTTGGTTTTGGGGTGTGACAAGTACGATCAGGTTGGGCCCTTCCCTTTCGAGCTGGAAGTACCTGAAATATAAACTGAAAATCGTAAGCTCAAAGCTTAGTGAGTTCCACTAAAATACCCCATAACATACACAAATACAGTCAAACATATTTGGGTTCTTGCAATCCCCTTCGGCCTATTTCCACTGGACACAGTCAAGCACATCTGGGTGCTTACAATCCCCTTTTCTCTATTTTAAGCGGATCGGGTCTATTTCACCCCTACCATTACCACATAATATCATAACAAAAGAATCACAGAGTCATCAAGCAACTATATGCATAACTGATAGCTATCATGAAGACAGTCATCATACTACAACATAAACTAGTGGGCCGACATTAGTCCCTTCGACCCACAGATACAGTGAAAGAAACTCACCTCAGACTGAAGGTATCAAATCACACATAAGTTGCTAACTCACACAGTCCTCTCACTTTAAATCACAAGTACAATAAACCCTAATTAGAAATTAGGTCAATAGACTAACACGAGGGTCCAAGCTTTAAATCTTGTCTTTAAGGGATAAGCTACTTAATCATTGCCTTAGTGGGCCTAGCCCACCATGGCCCATACACAATTAGTCCCAAGGCCCAAAAGATATACCATGTCAAAAATGGGTCAAATGTAAAAAGCCCGTCATAGAAAAACTCACGACACAACAAGGGCCCAAAGTCTTTAATTCGCTAAATAGCTCGAAAAAAGCCCAAGTCTTCCTTCTGGTGAGTACGCTCAGCGTACCCTCGGAGTACGCCCGACGTACTTAAAATCCTCACAGCATTTGGACCTTCAACACATACGCGCAAAATACATATGTGTACACCCTAGATAACCAATTTCCAATTTTGAGGTCTTAATCGATTAAGACATAACGTCCAACTTCATATTTATGTTCTGAGTACACCTATGCTAGAATTTGCTAAAGATGAGACTTTGGAGGCAACAATAAGAAGATCAAAGTAGGACAATGATAACTACATTTGTTGTTGTCATATTATCAATGGTATGTCTGATGCTCTATTTGATATCTCTCAATGTTGAAACTGCTAAAGAACCGTGGGCTTCTCTTGAATCTAAGTACATAACTGAAGATGCTTCTAGAAATAAGTTTCTTGTCATTAACTTTATGGGTTACAAGATGACTGACTCCATTCCTGTTATAGAACAATTCCGTGAAATGTTATTGATCCTAGGACAGTTTGCTCAACACAATCTGCAAATGGATGAAGTCTTTTCTATGGTTGTGATCATTGATAAACAACCTCTTCCTAAAAAGATTTTAAACCTAATCTGAAACATAAAAAAAAGGAATTAACTTTGACTCAACTTGGAAGTCGTTTACGAATTAAAGAGTCCTTATGGACTCAAGAACTTGATAATAATCCTAAAGACAAGTACCAAGTTTGTTCCTCTTCTGAAATGGAAAAAGGAAGTTTAAAGGAAAGGATGACAAGTTTTTCAACAAGAAGGTATTAGAGCTTAAATGTTAGATCGAGTCTTATCGAGTACGCATTGATTCTTAATTCTGCATTTGTCATCTCCCATGAGATCTTACATGTTGGTATCAGGGTTTAATTTTGAATGTTTAATAACTTTTTCAAGATCACCGATCCTAGATGACAAAAATTTAGTGTAATTGATCGAAAGATTTGAAATATTTGGTGAGTCTCTCCATTGGATTTATTTGCTTTTAATTCCAAAATTGTTGATCCAATTATCTTTTGAGTTAGCACAAAAATTGATTCGTTTTATTCAAAATCAAGCCTAAAATCATTTGATATTTTACTATTCATTGGAATTTAATTAAGAGCCCAATCATATTTTCTATTCATTGGTCCATACGCTTTTGAGCCCAATCCTTTGTGATACAATTTTTCTTCATCGATTAAGCCCATAATCTTGAATCTGTTACTGTTCAACAAAAAATCCAATCCAAATGTTTGAGCCCAAAACAATCTATATGATATTATTCATAATCGAATTTTGAGCCAAAAATCAGATTATTCGCATCTAATTGTTTACATATTTTACTCGAGTTGATTCTCAACATTTCCGGTTCTTCACGCATATTTTTTTTTTCGATGAATTGAAATTTACAAATCCTAAATCTGTTTGTTTCTTCACACTTTGTTATCAATCATATTGAGTTGTTTCAATCTTCATCTTTATTCAACTTTTTTAACCATCGAGTGTTCTTGAGTTGAATCTGAATTGATTTAAAATTACGATCGAGTAATAAATGTTTATGGATGGAATTAGTGAATCAATGTTTGATGAATAATTGATAACTTTGATGATTGTTGCTGATCGATACTTACGTAATCTGATTGCCGAGTCCAGTGGCGGATCCTCACTAGGGCCAGGGGGCCATAGCCCCCCTGGTTTTTTTACTTATTAATACTTGTATTATATAAAAGGATGGGTTCATCTTTTTACTAATTTTATAGCCCCTCTAGTTTTTGATATATAACATTGAATTATTAGCTCCAAAATAACAACACAAAAAAATCAAGCTTATTTGGTGATAAAAAGATTCTATATAATTAACAGATTATCCGAAAATCACTTAAAAAAATCACAACCAAATCCCAATTTTAAAAATATAATATCATACTCTATAAATAAACCCGAAAACTATTATAATTTACATTTTATTAACACAATGTTTCAGAAAATATGAAACGTAAAAACTTAAGAACACCATTGCCAAAAAAATTCCTCATCGGAAAACAATCCTGGAGTCCTCGAATAGGCAGGTCTTCTCACCAGAAAAGATGCCGCCCAATAGTGAGAGGTCAATCACTCAATATTTCTTATTCGCCTTTCCTGCACTATGTGTGCTGTGTCTCTCGTCTCTTGACCGTTCCGTTCGATGAACTGCTAGTACGAGTCTCCGGCATCTCCTCTTCACCTGTAATGTGATGACCTCCCTGAGTTTGGTCTCTCCGCTCCGATCTCTGTAGGATTAGTAAGCTATTTTCTTTTTCTTACACTTTCTATCTTTCTATTTTTCAGTATATTTCCTAAATGAGATTATAACGTTGGAATATGAGAAGGATAAGAGGCAATTGAATGTCCAAAAGCCGTAAAAGTAATTTTAAAGGCCGCAACAAGTACTACACATGTATTGTCATTTACTATTTGTTAGTTTATGATTTTTTTTTTTTTTTAATTTAAAGATTCCTACGGTAATCATGGGAAATTAATTTGGAATTTAGTTTTGTTTAGCTGAAAATATATATATATTAATTGTTAAATATTTTATACTTATGAGTTAATTTTGTAATTTGTTAAATGTTTGTTGACTATAATTATAAATTTTTTGTAAAAACTTCAAGTAATGTTGAAGAATAATTTTACAATATTAAAAAAAATTAAAATATAATTCTCATTTTGAGGATATATATATATATATATATGAGACCATTTTAATTTTGTAAGACCGTGAGACCAAATCTAAAAATAATTTTAAAATGCAAAATAAATAGAAAAATCCAAAAATTCTTTTTTTAAATATTATTTTCGGAACTTGAATTAACTAAAAAAATTTAAAAAAAAATCCCGTTTTTTTTTAAATACGTGAAATATTCTAATAGAATATTACACTATACATATTCTAAAAACTAATTTTAAAATAAAAAATAAATGGAAAAATCCAAAAATTCTTTTTCTAAATATTATTTTCACAACTTGAATCAACTAAAAAAAATAAAAATAAAAAAATCCCATTTTTTTGAAAAATACGTGAAATATTCTAATAGAGTATTACTAGAATATGTAAAAAAAATGTTTTTTTTTAAATTTTTTTTGGGATTTTTTTTATTATTATTATTTTTTGGAAAACATATATTTCGAAAATAATATTGGAAAAAAAATTCGAAAAATTTCAATTACTTTGCATTTTAAAATTGTTTTTGTTTTATCTACTAAATGAGTGACTGAGATTGCGTCTCACGGTCTTACAAAATTAGGCCGTCTCACATGAACGTAACTATATATATATATATATATATATATATATATATATATATATATATATATATATATATATATATATATAAATTTTGATATGTGGTAACTTTGAATAATATTAAATTTGTTTATATGATTTTAGTTTGAAGTTTTAGATTCGCCCCCTAGTCCGAACGTTCATGTTCCGCCCCTGGCATAGTCAATATTGATTTGAAAAGAATGATTTGGTAGTTTGAATGAACTTGTTGCTAAAACAAGATTTTGAAGAACTGATTGAAGATCAGATGAATAACACGATGAATGATGAAGTTGATGATGAATTTGTTGAATCGGTGTGATTAATCTAAAAATAGATTTGAGAAAAAATATTTTTGTGTTTTTCGATAACTGTTTATCGGGGTTAAACAAAGAAAGTCAAAATTGGAATTGTGAGAGTTGTTGGTGTTAATCGAAAGCCAAAGTTACGAAATCAGAATCAGTTGCGATGGTTTCATGATACCAAAAAACACGAAAATGAAGTGATTTGGTTCTGATGGCTTAATCGAAATGTTCCATTGATTATTGGATGAAGGACGAAGAACAAAGGACGTATAATTTCCAAAAACGAAACTAAAATGTCAAAATCTGATTTTTCGATTGCAAGAAGTAACGAATTTTGAATTGCAAAATCCTTTTCGATGTCCACTGGAGTGAGATGATAGTTCAAGTCGAAAACTTGAACCTTTAGACTTGTGTATTTTGTTTTTTTGGTGATATTGAATTGAATTTTTCATACTGGGGTCAAAGTCAAGCTTTATGGTCAAATGTCAATAGTGAGACAATGAAGATTTGTAGTCGAAGACTTGAGAATCGACTGTGAAGTTGATTGTTTCAATTGAGTTGTTATCGAATTTTTTTGGGAAGGTTGAATGAACTCTTCACAGTATGATTTTGGAGTATACAATATTAATGCTTCCAATTAGGTTAGAAACCTGGAAACCACGGTTAAAAGATTTATAAAATGATACTAAGTTAATAAAATTACATTTACAACCCTAGAAGCATTTTTTACACTCTCTTCAAATTTATATTATGTTCTATATACATTGAATGAAGTCTATGATTTTGGAGTATACAATATTAATGCTTCCAACTAGGTTACAACCTGAAAACCATGATTAAGGGATTTATAAAATGATATTAAGTTAATAAAATTACATTTAATATATGTGTTGTGTGTATAGACATTTAATAAAATTATGATTTATAGAACATAAATAGAGTGTAAAAAATGCAATCAATCATGCAAATGACACTACGAAAAATCAAATATAACATAAATGTAATAAAAATAAATAAACACAACACAAAAATTACAAGTTAAAATAACATAGATTTTATAAATAGAAATTAAAGAAATAGCAACATAATTTTTTAATATAGCATAATTTTATAAAAACTAAAAAAAATCAAATTAATGAAATTAAAAACTAAAAATTGAAATGCACTTTGAAATTTGAAAGTACATTGTTATATAAAAGTGTCTAACATATACGCCTTTTACCTCTGGTTTACTACAAATACTATCAAATATATCCAAATTAACATATATACACAAACATCTCTATCTACAAATGGAGTAGCAATACCTCAAATTAGAATTGCAAAACTTGGTTTCTCTATTGGAATATGAAGTAATTTAAGTGGCTTCATGACTAAGATTTAAAAGACCCAACTTGCAATGAATCAAAAAATTTCCATTGCCAAAGGTGTATGAATAATACATTGCTAAAAAGATAAATGAGAACCATTTTTATTTTTAATTATTTGGCAATAAAATACAATTTCACAATAAGCATAACATTAAAAAAAACCATTAACAAAAAAATTTTAATTTAACAAAAAAGTCTTACATGCCATAAGCACGTATGGTTTGACCAACCTTCAAATCCAAGTCCTAACAAAAACACATGGTTTTACCTCAAAATCTCTTCGTTGCAAGAAATTTAATGACTTTTTGTCTCTCTTCATCTATGTCACACCCCCAAACCAAGGATGGCGGAAACGTCCGGGGGTGGAGGACTTCATGTATAGTATCATAACAACAATTTCAATAGTGATTAAAGTAAACACAACCAACATATACATAATTGAAAGAGTTACATCATTGTATGAATTACATGTTTCCAAATCAATTACAATATGTTGACAAAAATGTGAAATGTTTGATGCCTTAATGTCCCATCCTCAAAAGCACTTGGTTACCTGTTTAGTGATTTCCTGAGAATACAAGTTGTTTGAAAACGTGTCAACACAGGGTTGGTGAGTTCATAAGCTTTTGTACGTAGTTATGAAAAACCTTTTTTTATAAAAGTAATGATCATTCTAGAAAATCCAATATTTTCCTTAATGTGTAAATGTAGTCTTAAAACCCAAAGACCAAAATGTACAAGTAATTTGTCATACTTGTAGTAAAACAATGCAAGCTTAAATCGACATAAACTCGTTTGATTTTAATGAAATCCCCATAAATTCTATGCTTGTTAATACTTAAAGTGAGTTAAAATAACCATGCTATGACCTAGTTGGCCTGAAACGACGTTCTTCAGGCGTCGGAAACGTTATGACATTTGTCACCCCAGACCTGCTGGTCTAGCTGTTGCATGCAGCTAAGGTGTGGGTTTGTCAGACCCAATATAGATCTATATACAACTATCATACTCTCCCTCCAGGAGACTCTGCTTACAATACAGGGATTATTGGTAATGTGAAGCGAATGTCTCACAAAAGTCATTAACGAATTTACGTGTAATGTAATAAAAATCCATTTTGTATAAATGTACCCTTTTTGTAATGAGTGTGTTATGTAATGTATCATAAATTATACCTATTATAGTTTATCCAAATGTTTGTATGTAATGGATGTACTTTGATTATAACTGATGCATGTCTACATACTAAGACAAAATGTCATATATTGCAATAACAGGTATTTACATGAAGATATACACCTTGCTCAACTTGTTACAAGGTGAAATGAAATTGATAGCATTTTTTTGTTGTTAATATTTTCTGTTACTATTCTTAGAAAATTTGTAGAAAAATCATCAAAGGTCCAAATCAAAATCTGTAAATTCTGAGAGTTTGGAAAATGAGTCTAGTTTTTTCATAAAATTTCCCATGATTTTTAGTGACATCTAACTCATGTGATAAAGTCCATAATCACTGACTGGTCCAGGTTTGTTCTAGAAATGACAGGCAGTTTTGTGAAAATCACCATAAATTGTAGAAATATCGTATGGAGATTTGCAAGTAGTCATTTTAAATCTAAGAACTTGAACTATTTGCACCTAGAACAGTTTTGAAAACTAAAATGTTTAAGTTGCCAAAAACAGTTCATGAATGGAGTCCAACTTTTCTGATGAAAGCTGTTAGAAGAATTTAGTTGTGTTCTTGGTGTTTTAACTTATATTATCCCCCTTAAAACTTAAGAAAACATGAAAAGATGGGGGTATGAACTCACCTTATGTGTTCTTAGTGGATGGATGTTGGGGAAAAGGAGTGTTCAACTCAAGAAAACTTAGAAGATTGTCTTGAAGATTCGAGAATCTAACACCAATGTGATGAAATTTGTGTAAGCAATCTATGATTGGACTAGAATGAGGTGTAATAATCATAAGAAAGATGATGATACTTACCAAATGAAGGAGGAAAGACTTGGAAAATGCCTTGGAAACCTCGAAATTGAGAGAGAAGAGTTGAGAGAAAAGTGTTTAATCTTTTGGTGGAAATGATAAAAAATGAGAGAGTGTTAGGAGAGAGGATGGATGTCCAGTTCTAAGAACGTGGGAATAACTTGTGAGAGAGGGAAAAAGTACAAGTAAGTGACTAGGTATGGTGAGGAGGGGTGTGGGTTGGTCATGGAGTGGGTATGGGAGGTTGCTTGTGTCATAAACTAAAGAAAAGTCAACACTCCACCTCTGGTACTTCACCTACTCTTCTTGGATAATGTTTACCCCCAAAAACATGATTAATTAATAAATATGGGGTCTTATATGTTAAAATAAGGTTTTGGGTGAAAATCCCGCGTTAAAATGATGAAAAACGGGCCTAAAACGAAGTCGTAGTCGAAAACCGGGAAGATTGGTGCTTCCAGCGAGGCCTCTCGGTCCTGGCCGAGGTTCGGTCCTGAGGCTTCGGGTTCGGGCCTGAGGCTTCGGGTTCGGCCCTTGAGGGTTTGGGTTCAGGCCTTGAGGCTTCGGGTTCAGTCCTTCAGCCTTTGGGTTCGGCTCCTCCCCTTCGGTCTTTAGAAGTCTCGGTCCCTAAGAGGACCTTTGGCCCTAAGAAGGTTCGCCCCTTTAAGAGGGGTTTTGGGTCCTTAAGCCTATTTTTCTTGTTTTTATCCCGTTTCAAGCCGTTTTTGACCCAGTTAAGGGTCGGGATGACCTGAAAGATTACAAAAAGTTATGGGAACTTTTGAGAGAGATTTGGGAGAGATTTGGAACAGAGAGAGATAGAGTAAAAATGATTGAGAGAGGTTTCGTTTGTGACATTTTTGAGTGTCCGGCTTCACAACGTAAGGTCCGTAAACCCCGTTAAGTCGTGTTTTAGCGTCCTACACACTCTCAATGAGTGTGCAATAGTGTTTTATCGCTTAGGTTCATTGTTCAGCACTATCAAGGCTAAGAAAAATTAAACACACGAATTTTCCAAATGATGTTTCCTCATTAAAATAGCGAGTTGAACTGTAATTACATAACATAAACCCTAATATACAAGGGTTAATTGAGTCGATCGGTTTGACTTGTTGAATTTGTTTGACTTTGACTTGACCCGAAATTGACTATTGTCACAATCTAATCAAAGCAACAACTTTTGAACTTATACATTTCCTACAAGATTAGCATACAAGAAACATTAAAAAATTACATCATAAAGTGTTTATTAGAAAGATACAGAAGATAAAAAAGTAAATTTTTATAATTTCTTTTCGTAGTTCACCGTTCATAAAAAATCAAGGTCTACTTCATTGTTGGTAATATCTCCCATAGGCATATCCTTGAACATGAACTCAATGCCTAAAGCCAAAAACCAGACATTTTATTAACCTTGAACAAAGTCTCTATGACTATTGCCAAACTTGCCATTTCATCAAATTTGTATCTATTTCATAGTTATATCCATTAACATATTTAAACACTTTGTTATGAATGAGAAGATTGTAATTAGATTAAAACTACATACATGTACTTTAGAATAATTTAGAGCATACCATAAATTAACGAAATATTTTTCTCTTATGCATTTCATCAAGCAAGTGGTAGGCAAAAGATGATTTCCAAGAGACATACACAGACATCTCCAACTACAAATTGATCAATTGTAACGACAAATCGAGCAACAATACTTCAAATTAGTAGGGAAAAACTTGGTTTCTCTATTGGAAACCTTCCATTATTTATAGAAAAATCAGAAATCATGAAAAACCCATGAATACGTAAAATCGAAAAAGAAATTCATACACATACTTAAATTTGACATTACCAAAATAATCCAACCTGTTATTAAGAGAGATTACCAAAATAATCACGACCTCATTTCCCTTTATGACAGAATCGAAAGCATCCTCGCTGGTCATCTCAAAATTCGATAAAATTAAGATTGCGATTTTATGAATATAGAACAACAACCAATTTAAAAATAAAAACCGTAGAAGAAGAAATCAACGAAAACGATACCATTAAATAGCGTTTCGCCGATTAAATGGAGATGACAAGAGAATGTATAAGCCACAGAGGAGTATCTATAATCACATAAAAGATGCCATAGATGATTAATCTTGGAAAAGATTTTATTCTTCATATATTGAAATCAAAGTTATCATCTTACATATAATCCGTGAACTGGTTACTGATTTCTACAGTATTCGATTAACGTATCAATTACCACCTAATTTTAAGGAATTGAATTGAAATAGCACTGCAATGACAAACGGGTTTTAGAGGGGCAAAGTTGGAAGTTTTCTTTAAAAAATTTTGGGCTAAAAAGATGACACATAGACAAAAAAGTGTCTTTTATTAGATATAGGGAGATAGTTGAATGTCGAATTTGGATGTCGAGTGGTCGAATGATTGGGAAGGAAAGGATGATAACAAATTTTGAGTGTTCCGTATGGGAAGCCTATGCTTCGATGGGAAGTGGATAATTTGCATCTGGTGATGTGCTTTGCTATTGTTGTTGCTTGTTCGCAATTTTTTTATTCATCTGGAACTAATCAGAGAAGATGATAATATATTCTCACATTTGGTCCCTATAGTTTCAAAAAAAAGACAATTATTCCCCATACATTAAAATCTTTGCAACTTTTGGAGATTTTTTTGTGGATTTAGATTATTATTTTTGAAAAACGTTTTATAGTAACATGAACATATCTTGTTTATTTTGAAGTCAAAGTGGTCTGGGAAGTCAAGTTTATGAAAATTATTATATTTTTCGGGTTTTCTGGTTTTTTAGGCTTCATTTTTACCTCATAATGAAGGAGAGAATTGTATTTCCAAATCCATATTTAGCACTTTCTCATTCCCATATGGAGTTTTATAATTATGTTTTGATTATAAAATGGGGGAGAGATTATGATATGGGTATTTGAAATAGAAAGTTTTTGGATATTCATATTTGGCAAATGATCGTTTATGGTTGAAGACTCATGTGATATTGAAGGGGAATTGTTATAAAGTGATCTAGATTCAATTTTCCAAAATGATTCATTTTTATGAAGGGTTTGCACTTATTGAATATTTTTTGGGTGTGTTTTTAAGCTCATGGATGTGAATTTGCCTTGGAGTTTTAGATACTCAAGGACCCAAAATTGCCTCTTGGTTCTTGTTGTATTGGATTGTAATGTCTCACATTCTAGAACCCGAATTAGAAGACCATTGAAGACTTGAAGATTTGTTGATTGCTTCTACATTTTTGTCATGATTTAGGTCTTGTTCGCAAATTTGATCTTTTTGGAAATTGAAGCTGGGTCATCCATTCCAACCTTTGAGGGGGAGAATGTTATGGGGCAAAGCTCTTCCTTGGATGGTGTCTTAGGCTTTCCCATATTTGATATGATTTATGGATTGAGATAGGCTATAAATACTTGTATAGTATTTATTCTATTGGTTTGAGAGAGTTCCTATTGTATAGATTTCTAGTGTACTTCTAGAGAGAGAGAGAGAGAGTATTGTAGTAAGCAAGCACATGCTTCTATATTTTTGAACTTTTCAATTATCTTTACAAATTGTGCTTCAAGTTTAGATTGGGTCTTATTCATTATGTATTGATTCTTAAGTCCGCATGTGTCATCTTCCATGGGATCTTACAAATGAGCATATATCTCACATATAAACTTTCTAATAGATATTTAATACTTGTATTAAAATCATGTACATGAAAGGGACTATGCACTCACATGATAAAAGTGGATGCCTTGGAATTTGGACAAAACTTCGCCTTGGTACTTTATCTTTTCCTCTTATGTGACCTAGATTCACATTACTAAGTCTTAGTGTTATAATCTTGGTGACTAATGATAGTATAGATTCCTCACTAATCCCAATTTCTACATCAATATCTATTAAGTGAGGTAGGATCATATCGAAGGTAGGGTCCGTTTCGTTTATAGAGTATATTGTTTGGAAATCCCACTTTCAACACTTCATAAAATCTAGCATAGACATCATCCTTGTAACTAGATTAATTAGTATAATGACTTGGAATTATGATAAATCTTATTTATAGCTTCATAATAATGACTTATGACTATAAATATAAGTTACATTAAAAGCAAAAGAGTGTATCTTAACTTACAGAGGTTTTAGTGAAAATCAGGAAAACACGTAGGCAGAACCCCAAAACCAAAAGCTTCTGATTGCCAGACTTTTAGATGCTTCAGAGCCTAGATAAATTTCCTAAAATCTAAAGAAAAGTTGAGTTTAAAAGTTAGAGGAATTCAGAGATAATTGTTGAAGTGATTGTGAGAAAATGAGCTAACTTTCGTAGTTATTTATACGAATTCAGAAGGGGCTACGCCCAGCGTAGCAAGGATGCATCTGGTGCTGACATGTGTTGGAAAAATGGTGGTACATGCCTCACCATCTAGAATCATGTGCGTCGTGCTACTTTTACGTGTGGTGCACTCGGAAAAATTTCAAAAATTCGTAACTTCGTATTTGACGTTCTTTATATCCATACGTAGCTATTGACGTGATCTGTACTCGGCTTTCTTTATATCAACAAACTTATATTATTGAGATCTTCGAATCCCGTTTATGTTGTTTTGTCTAATAATCAAACGATCTAAATTTTGATTTATGTGCTAACACAAATACATTGAAACTTCGAAAAATCATCCGAATCTACCGAATCTCGTTTAACTTCCTTATATGAAGTGATATTTGCACATTCTTTATATGTATGCTCTTGGTTTTACGAGTACTTCAAATTTCATTTAGATTAATCAAGATATAAAGCAATTTATGAAAAATTCAGCTTTTACAATACGTAGAGTCATGCTGATTTAATGTGAAAACTTCGAAGAAACATAACTTCTTTATATGAAGTCAGATTTCGACATTTTTTTATGTACAAATTCCTTGTCACATACTATAAATTTGGTTAAGATTATTTATCCTAAATAATATTATATCAAAAACTCATTTTTAACTGTATAATGACTCCGCACATTAGCTTTCCGTTCTTGGTAATAAACGTAACTCTTATATCTTCTCGATTTAGTTTCTTAGACTTCTTGACAGCTGACTATGCACCATCCTACGCATACTCTTCCTTTTAAATTTGGTCCCCCTTGGAGGCTCCTACTCACTCTAGAATTTACTTAAACTAAGATAATTTCTTTACTTTGACTAACGTAACAAACTGATGGGTCATCCTTTACTGACCTTTCATCGCGTGATGAAATGGCTAGATTCATGTCTCTTTGATTCAGACTCTAGAATGGGTGATACCCTTCTTCATGTTATAAGATGATATAATCACATTCTAGCATGTAACACTTCTGGCTACATGCTGCTAAATTCTAACTGTGATCGCGATACTTCTATTGACTGTTTTGATTATCTAAAGTCAAACTCGATTCGATATGACCACTAGGGTAGGAATAGTATTTATCTTTGTAGTCGTTACCGAAGAAAGGTAATAATGGAAATGAATAGAATAGGTTAACTACTTAGAGACTTAGTAACCTTGTGACTTTCCGTGATTGAAGTGTGAGTCCTGTGCTTCGATAATGTAGGCATTTACTGATGGGTTCTGAGCAATACATCATTCCTATGGCGTACATGCAAACCCTAATAGCTTTGGATCTAGTTTGTCTAATGAACATGCAATTGATTATCCAAAGCCATAAACCCTAGATCTAACATATTATAAAATGAATTAGGGTTTAGAGAATTACCTTTGATTGTTATATAGCAATAACAATCAATTCCTTTGCTTTGATTGGCTTCAGAAAGCTTAGTGCCTCAAGTGTTGCACCTCTAATGGAGTCACAAACACCGCTAAGCAACTAGATGAAGAAGAAAGAGAATGAGACACCCAAAAATGTCCAGAAACCCTAAGGGAAGTCTTAGCCACGTTTTTGGGGCCATAGGGGTCCTTTATATAGGTAGGCTATTAGGGTTTACAGCTAGGAAACCCCAATCTGACTGCTTAAGCCCTAAGCAGACCATGGATTCCTTTAACATATCCCTTGGACGATTTCCAATGGGCTTCTCCATAGAATTCGTCCAACCTATATATTATTAGGTAATCCATACCCCAATTGTAATTATCTTATAATTACAAATCCAGTCCCCTAAGTTTAATTAATCTCTTTTAGCCACAAAATTAATCCTTAATTAAATCTTGACTAATATTAATTAAACATTATGATTTCTCCTTTAATATATTATTCTTATAATATATTAAAAAATCATAATTAAACCTTTCTCTCCTTAATTCATGCTACATATTGCTATGGTGAAGGCAACCCAAAAGGACCATGCTCACAATCGGGTCAAGTACATACCAAAATAGTTATGGACTTAGACACTAATCCAACAGTCTGCCACTTGGATAATTCTAATAACTATTTTGCATAACTTCAGAACCTGATCAGCAATCGTAGCTTTCAAAAGCCGCTGTCAACTCTGATCTTATCAGATACGCGTGTCCTTTAGATAAGGGATCATATATTCCTTCATTCTCAAAATATCGTATAGACATAAGACATGAATTTTAATCATTCTCTCTATACTGTTTCCCGACTTCCGATTTATGACGACCGACAACAGACTACAATTGAACACATCAACTTAGTCTCGGCTTGGCCAAGCGCTTTAGGTGTCATCACTAAATCATCGAGGGGCCCACAAGTATTGCTTTTATCCTACTTTGGGTAAAAGCAATGGATAAACTTTGACTCAAATGTTCGCTTGCATTTACTTATCAATTCACACACAACAATAAGTTTTATAACACCAAGTTACTGGTGCGTTTACTTATTATCAATGTGCAACCGACCAACAAATAACAACTCACACATCTCGGTTTCAAGAATATACAATATTATCGACTCACAATCACTTGCGATATAATCCATGAAGTGATTCACGTGAGTGTGGGTTTAATCCAATACTCTAATCTTATTAAAGCACTCATGAACTCTGCAGCAAACTTGTGCTATGTCTAAACTCTTCAGACAATCTACAGACTCTTCATGATTGTTTTCCTTCATACCTACTTCCAACATATGACCGACTGTGGAGGTTCGAACAACCCAGTTATTCTGGAAGTCAAAACATGCAAACTGAAACACAATAATAATACTTAATCCTTTATGGCCCCAAAACTTTTGAGTGTAAGTAAAACACTTTAATTTAAACACCGTATTGATTACTCATTATTTATCATTTAATGTTTCGAATAATCAACTCATTACTCGAATTACAACAACAATTGTCCCATGCTCCAAGCATGCACACTTTGTTTTCTATGGTCCATGCTTTGTGAAATAGATCAATTGAAAAACTTTTCCAATGATGCTCATTTCACAATTCCAAACCCTTATCATTAGCGTAAGAACACAAGGTTCTTGCCACTATTAGAATATGCTAGATTCTAACATTTTATGCAACGATCCTTTCGCAAAGTCATAGCACAAAAGTCACCAAGACTTGGCCAATGAAATTACAAAGTACTCGATCAGAAATTGTTACAAGACAATTCCATAGACGCGATGTCTCACATTCAAAGTACATTCCTTTGAACATTCTTCTTGCATAAAAGTTTCTAATCTAGACATAGACTCATAATATCCAACTCCCAATATGGAAACATTTCGATATTTGCCATATGACAAATCATTCTTAATAGAATTTTATCTATTCATATTAATATCGATATGGTCCATTCAATACCATACTTCCAACTACTCACAAGCGACCAATCCTCAACGAACTTTGGATCGTCCTTTGATAGTTGTTTAATTATATTAGTCAAAACCGATTCTAGTCCTTTTTCCCTCTTAATGCGCTAGACATTTGGAAAATTTTAGAATGGTCAAATATTATAGCATTTGCAATCGATCCTATACCCGAAGCGTATGGGATACGATCCATAACGTCTTACATAAAGATATGATACTTTACCAATCGTCTGTCATAATATTTTATGTGTCATGTTCTCACAATTCCAACTATGAAGAGGGATGCCGTAATCATAATCGAAATTTAAGAACACACTATGTATCCTTTGACTAGATTTATTAAAATTTCTCAATCTAAGCTTTAGATTTTGAAACGAAGTATAATATTCTCTCCCTTAATTATAGCAAAACAACTTTTCAACCCTTGCGACTTTGCAAAGTGAATCTTTGTTTTCTATAATTAATATTGCTAACTTGCAATACTTGTCATAATAATCATACAAGCATAACACTTATGCTCCCACTATCATGATGATTATTATCATATAAGCATAACACTTATGCTCCCACAAGCTTTGACATGTATTTAGAAAAAAAATGAACTTCAAGAAAACAATACCTATTGAATTTCTGAAGTTCATATTTCTAATACCATATGCTTCGATAAGCCTTTATCTAAGCTTCTTAAACTTATACACCTTTTCCTTAGAAAGCTCACATGTGTGTCTAGACAAATTCATAACTTATGTTACTAAGTCCCATATGTTCAAACTTATTGCCAAATCTCACAATTCTAACTAAGGAAAGGGATGCCGTAACCATAAACGAATTTGAGAATACAATTTTCACAATTGCTGTCTTCTTAAAATCTCTTTTAGTGAAAGCATTTCCTCATAGTCATTTTCACGAAGGAGGGAATCTTATGACACTTAGATTTCAGGGTGTATGTGTTCCTATCCATGTGAATTTTCCAAAACCAAGTTTTCGAAAAATCCAAACTCATATGGACCGAACTTTCTTATCTTGATTTCTTTCCTTATGGTAACACGAGTGCCCACCATGTCTTCCAAGTAGTTTAGCAACTTATCCTTACATATTAATGTACTTTCCATCAATCAAGGTTCTTTGTATTTATGCATTCAAATGAGAACTCATAGAATTCACATGCATAATTAACTCAATTGGAATGGCACAGAAACAAAATAGTGTCAACACGGTAGGTTATAAACCTCAAGTTGTATGCTAGTGATGATCGATAAGGTTTATTCTTGATTTGTTCTTGAAACATTTCAAGACCATTAAGACTCCCACTGACTCCTTGACATATAAGATTCTCTTGTCAAGAAACATTCCTTGACAAAAAAAATATTCAAGATTTAGTGTAGTTCTTATCAAGACAAAACACTTCACATAATTGGTCCAAGTTGGTCTTTGTCTTATCCAAGACAGCACAACTTACCAATTTCAAATGTGCAATAATAAGAAAACTTTTCCAAATTCCACATTTGTTGAGTGTTATAAACCTTCTTAAGACTTTTCACTCAATTCACAATCTTGGAGTATAACTCTAAGACTGGATATTGGAATGAAGTATGATTGACTTCTTAATTTAACCATTTCCACAATTCTCGATTCTTCTTCTTAGATATACAAATGCACTAAGACTCACTTAGAGGATCAATTGAGATATGGTTCTTAATCATTAAGACTTATCATAAAACATAATAAAAGGTACTCTCCCTTATTCTTATAATAGAGAAACTTTTATCTTTCTACCTACTTGATTCTTCTTTATTCGTTCTACTATTCATTGAAACTCTTTTAATTAACTCAGAATTACACTTAATCTTATAAGTATAATCATATTTACTAAACTTTAGTAAATCATGACGAATATCTTTGTCACTCTTGTGGTGGACTTGATCAACGCACAACCTAGTGTACTCGATCTCCTAGTCCTTCACTTGACACTTTGTCAAAGAATTAGTCTAATTTCCAAATATGAAATTTCTCATTCATCACGCAATCAAGTTGTATGATTCCAAGTTTCTGTCCAATTCAAACTTGGGCGATGAGAAACTTTTCCTATTCGGTAAATTCTCGACATTTCTACAAATAACATAATTGAGAATCAAATCCATTATTGCTAATAATAGAAACCTTCAAACATTAATTTTTCATACATGCCATTGCAAGGATAAATAAATAAGATAAAATCAAAATTCATTTTATTGCGGAAAAATTTGTCCTTACAAACCAATTCAATTGAAAAACTATGTTATTACATATTTTTAGCAATCTATTCTAACTCCAAGTAGTAGCTCAAGAATCCAATCTTCAAACAATGTGATCGAAATCCATTTCATCACGATTAGATTCAACTCACTTCTTCCCTTAAGCTTCCTCTCTTTTTCTTAGATCCTACAAGACATCAAAATTTAATCTTCTCACATCATGTATTAAGAATCTAGAATAGGAACTTAAAAGAGTTAGTTAATGGATTTTACCTGAAGTAGAGCCATACATCTTGACTCTATCATCTCTTAGATTTCTCAGGTAAATAGGGCAGCTTCGTCTCCAATGCCCCTTCTTTTGGTAATAAAAGCAAATGGACTCTTTTGGAATGGCACAAGGAACTATCTCATAATTTATCTTTTCTGGACCTCCAATGTCACCATTTTCAATGTCCATTAAAGTTTGGGAGTTTGATTCACCAGACAAATTTGCTTGACCAGCTCGCCAAATCATCGTTGATTCAGTAGCTATAAGCAAATAGGTCAAATAAATGAGGGTCACGTCATGATCCATCATATAGTACTCTCTAATGAAATCACTATATGATTCAGGAAGCGACTGAAGAACCCAGTCAACAACCAAGTCACCTGAAATCTCGACACCCAACATCCTTAACCTATCAATGTATGACTTTATCTCTAAGACGTGTGCACACACAGACTTTCCATCTTCGTGCTTACTTGCCAATAGGGCTTGAGTGAGCTTGAACTTTTCAAGCCTTCGAACTTGTTGGTTAGGGAGAATAATTGGAGGAGGTTGAGGAAGTGAAGCATGATCTCTTGTTCCTCGATCATATCATGGAATTTCATCTTCGTTTGGAAAACTTGTTCCATGGGATTTGGGAAGACCATGATTGTTAGAACTAGACATCTACAAAACGGGAGAAAACTCAAGTTGATTAGAATCCTTGATGTAACACCCAATTGAAACATCAAGGCTAGGATCCAACAAAATACTCTACAACCTAGAATAGGGATGCCGTAATCTAGTTGCAAAATATTTGAAGGTAGGTAAATGACGATTTACCAATTTCCACCATGAAAAACAAAAAGAAAGTTTAAGTTTTAAATGAATTGAAACTCCTAGATCTTTTGAGATTCATTGAACTTTTCAATGACATGTTTAATCTCGATTATGCCCTTCTATTTGTGGGATGCCGAGGATCACAAATAAGGTGTGAATAACCATACGAATCATGTGGTGCACCCAATGCTACTATCACCTAATCAATGTGCCGGTTAGCCACACACGCTCCATTGATCTATGACAAACATCGAGCCACCCTTCGCTACCAATGTCATCCCTAAATTAGTGTGCCAGTTAACCACACACGCTCCACTAACGTTTGACAAGGGTATGAAGTGTAATTCCATGGATTAGCATACAATTTACATTTTGCCTAAAGTAACTATGATTTGAGAATTTGTAAAAAAAACATTTAGTTACTTTTGTACTTCATTTTACTTATAATGGAAGGTTTCTTTCCTATCCTACCCGTTCGGCTAACGACCTTCCACTAGTCAAGAGTGCGGTGGGTAAGAGTGGATACCCATTCAATCGTCATTTTATAGGCAATTTCCTTAAACACCCCTTATAGACCAGCTTCGTGAATGAGACATACTAACGGTAAGACTGACTATTTACTCATACATATATATAATATTAGACTTTTAATGTTATATATAGTATAGGGTATATTTTACACTTTTAAAATACTAGGTGGTCTAATTTAATAAATTATACTTTTAATTTGATTAAATGTAAACCAAAACTTTATGGGTTTATTAAATCTCTTTTAATTATACACCTTAATTAATTAATAAAACCATCAGGATGTAATTTGATTTTTTTCAAAATACTAGGGTTTTAGAATTTAACATTTGAAAGTCAAACTTTTAATCAACTTTTAAATTCCAAAACTTGAGGGCAAGTTTTGAAACATTTCAAAACATTAGGGTTTAGTATTTAAACATTTAAAAATTAAACTTTTAATCAAAAAATTTTAATTCCAAAACTTGAGGGAAAGTTTTGAAACTTTTCAAAACATTAGGGTTTAACTATTTAAATTTCAAAAACAAAATTTTTAAGTTCAAATTTAAACTATAAAATCTAAAGGGGAAAATTGAAACTTTTTCACAAGATAATTCAAATCTAAATTACAAATAATCAATATTTATCTAATAAAACAAAAGATTATCTAAATTTTGACAATTATCTTCTATTTTGGTAAGGATATTCACCTAAAATCAATAAAAATCAAATTTTATAAATTAAAAATGTTTATGGTAAGTATCCCAAGCCAAAACAGCAAGAAAATCGCCAAAAAACGCTGCCGGACTCGCTGACTCGTCGAGTCAGCACTGGACTCGTCGAGTACCCAGTGGACTCGGTGAGTTCAATCATGGACTCGGCGAGTCCAGCCTTAAAAATAAAAAAAAAATCGTTTTTCAGCCAATTTTCGATCAAGTAAGCATTAAATTCACTAACAAACAACCCTAGGCTCTGATACCACTTATGGGTTTCGAGCAATACATCATTCCTATGGTGTACATGCAAACCTTAATAGCTTTGGATCTAGTTTGTCTAATGAACATGCAATTGATTATCCAAAGCCATAAACCCTAGATCTAACATATTATAAAATGAATTAGGGTTTAGTGAATTACCTTTGATTGTTATATAGCAATAACAATCAATTCCTTTGCTTTGATTGGCTTCAGAAAGCTTAGAGCCTCAAGTGTTGCACCTCTAATGGAGTCACAAACACCACTAAGCAACTAGATGAAGAAGAAAGAGAATGAGGCACCCAAAAACGTCCAGAAACCCTAAGGGAAGTCTTAGCCATGTTTTTTGGGGCTATAGGGGTCCTTTATATAGGTAGGCTATTAGGGTTTACAGCTAGGAAACCCTAATCTGACTGCTTAAGCCCTAAGCAGACCATGGATTCCTTTAACATATCCCTTGGACGATTTCTAATGGACTTCTCCATAGAATTCGTCCAACCTATATATTATTAGGTAATCCATAGCCCAATTGTAATTATCTTATAATTACAAATCCAGTCCCCTAAGTTTAATTAATCTCTTTTAGCCACAAAATTAATCCTTAATTAATTATTGACTAATATTAATTAAACATTATGATTTATCCTTTAATATATTATTCTTATAATATATTAATAAATCATAATTAAACCTTTCTCTCCTTAATTCATCCTACATATTGCTATGGTGAAGGCAACCCAAAAGGACCATGCTCATAATCGGGTCAAGTATATACCAAAATAGTTATGGACTTAGACACTAATCTAACATTTACTACCTCTCACAGCTACTCATACTCGTCCCAAGTATTACCTCTCAGTTCTCTAAGTCACCATCCAAGAAAATCACATAGTGACTTAACACATTTATCATGATTGAGATTTTCATAACTTATGAAAATGATTACAATCATATTCAAAGTTTATTACACTCTATGCCTCTATTAGGCTACATATTACAAGACTATCTATGTGGTGCGACCACTTCATGTTTTGAACTCCTTGGATAAATAGATTCCTTCCATTAACTTCTTAAGCGACATTGATTTCCTCGTTTATAGCCCTAAGAGTCGTTTTCAATGCTCGCACAACTTCTTCCGTCCTTGGGGAATCTTTATTGAAATGCCCAGGTCCTCGACACTTAAAGCACATAATTTGATCAGATGTACATTGGTTAGATTAGTTACCTGTCTTGCCACATTTTTGGCAGATCACATCTTCTACGCAGTGTCTAAAATGCTTTGTTTTATATTTTTCACACCATTTTGCATCTTTGTCTCCCTCGAGCTTCATGCCATTTGTGCTAGGTTTTGAAAACCACCTCTTTTTGCCGGATTATGAGGATCCTTCATTAATCCTCCTTTCTCCGACTCCAGCCTGGTTGATGGCTTTCCTTTTAAATATGTCTTCAAGGGATTTGGCAACTCGGATAGCTGCTTCCAAGGTAGTTGCTAATTTAACCACTGGACCAAAATCCACTGGTAATCCATTAGCAAATCTTTCTACCTTGGAGAGTTCAGTAGGAACCAGGTAAGGAACTAATTTCATCTTCCCAGTAAAATCTGCAACATATTGGCTGATGCTCATTTCTCCTTTCTTCAGGTTCTGCAATTCATTGTTTATCTCCAGAAGGTCTCTCTCCGAGTAGTATTCTCTTTTCAATTGAACAAGGAAATTCTACCATGATATATTCCTTGCCTCTCCTTTTGGCATGGTATTAGCCAACCGTTTCCATCAACTCAATACTCCATTCTTTAGTTGTGTGGCTATGAAGATTGTTTTCCATTTGTTGCTATAGTTGCAACATACAAACACCATTTCCATTTCATAGATCCGATCCATAACCATCACTAGCTTTGGTTCTCCAAAAAGACTTGGTGGTTGCGATGCCATGAAGTCCTCATACTTGCATCAATTTCCATCAACTTCCTCTTCGGTGTTGTTTCTCTAAACCCTTCGTCTTTCTGTTTGATTTACAGATTTACTACAGCTTCCTTCCATAAGTTGAACTTTATTCAAAACCGGTTCAACGATCGGTTTCATGACTTTTCTATTACTCCCTTGGAGCAGTTTCCTAGTCTCCTCCATATGCTCAACTAGAATTGCTTGCATTATTTCATGCACTCCTGCCATTGTGATAGGTTTGGGTGCAGATTTGATGACCAGTGCACAACCAATCACATGCTCAGGCTATCCATTTATGTTATCATTTCCTCTCCTACTACAAGTTCTCACCATGACGTTTTGTACACCAAAGCAGGCACTTAGTGTATCGAGAGGCGAGTATATTATGATTGTAACGTCCCAAAAATTACAAGGAGATTTTTCAATTTTAAAAATACGATAACCAATTAAAACTTTTGTATCAAGAACCTTTAAGTAACACTTTTTAATTAAAATAATACAATATTAGAGTTAAGTTTACAAAACTGCAGAAATGGACATCTTCAATGCGTGTGTACAGTCTCGTCGAGGTCTTCTCACGAATGACCTGTAAAATATTTAATCCACAATTGTAAGAATAAATCTTAGTATGTCCTGAATATATGACATATTCCATCATACATACAATACATGCACACAAAAGTTTGGCCTATCGCCAAAAAGCCAAATCTCATATCCACATAAGCATACACAACAATCATAAATAAAATAACAGGTCTGCTCCAACCTTCGATGAATGTTATGATCTAATTCATACTCTTACATCTTGCCATGGGTTATCCCCATGGTCTTTCACTGTAATTCCATTGGATACCACCATGGTCTTACGATCAAATGCCATGGGATACCCCCATGGTATTACAATCAAGTTCCATGGGCTTCCCCCATGGTCTTTCTCTACATTGCATAAAGTCATATGTAGTTGGGGATCGAATAGATAGTCGAACATATAACCCACCCAAAAGCAAACAATCTGACGAGAACATCACAATCAGTCATTAGACCAAGAGTTTGTACGCTATCTAACTTAGACTACTTAGAAACCAAGTTAGCGCCACCACATAACCATATATCATGCATTCATATCATAACCTAACATGGTATATTCCCTTGGAAAATAGCCTTCCCTAGTTACCATACTCTTGACCATTTCTCAATTAAGTCCTTCACTAGTCAGTCATATATAGTCCTGATAACTGGACTAACCCGGTTACCCTATACAAATATAACTCATATCAGTACCATACGATCAATGGGCAAGACCCTACTAGTCTAGCATATCAAGACATCAGGTGTCCTATACTGTACATTCATACAAAGGAGTCATCCTAGCCAATTATCATAGTTGTACCCTATTAGTACCTCTATCCTACATTACAAAGGATATATAATAGGATACATAACATAGTGAGAAACTCACTTGATTAGTAGAAACGAAGAAGCACAACATAAATCAAACTCCTTGCATTGATCAACCCCTCGAACGAACTGGCACCCAAAATAGATAAATCTTCAATTATCAACCTAATCCTCCAAGTTTGACCCCAAGTCAAACTGGTCAAAAGTCAACATGTAACCCATTCAAAGTCAACATCACGTCGTAACCATTCCTTGGTCATTTCATGACAGATAATAGACAAAACATTTGTGACTCTAAGCTCCATCACGTCATGAACATCCTTAAGTCACGTCGTGACTTCTGGTAGAAAGCCAAAATCTTCATTAAGTGCTTAATTCCTTTAAGCAAAGGCCCAAAATGCAGATCTAGTTTCTTTCACCAACTTAATGGATAAAGTTGCCAACTTTATCCGTTAGGACACAATCTCCAAACTATCTACAAACCTAAATCCTTAATAGCATAGAACCCATCCCAAAACATGCATGAAGTCAAGAATAAGATCAAGATGCAAACTTTCCTAATCTAATAAGATTAAGAGATGACAAAATAAGCTCAAGAGGTGCTAAAGTTCACTCAGCTCGAAAGCATAAGCTATCAAGGACCAAAAAGGACATAAATGATCAACTACAAGATCTAGTAATCTAAAGATAAAGATAAAAACTAGAGGATGCCTTGATCTTCCCATCCTAATGAGGATGACTTGGATAGAGTAAATACCTAATGAGGATGCCTTGATATTCCCATCCTTCATGTCCTACAATTATTTAGGGAAGCTTCTTCTCCAATGACCCTTCTCGCCACAATGGAAGCAACTAGCCTCCTTTGGATCACTGATCGTAGGGAGATCAAAGTTGGGCTTCGACTTGGACACATTTCTACACCTTCCAACATGGGTCATCCTTGAGCCTTCCTCTTTTTCCCTTTGCCAGATCCAATGGCCAGGACAGGAGCACTTGTTGCAGAAGGGGCATGATTTTTCTTCGTTCCTGACACATCAGTTTGAAACAAGTTATGGAGTTGTGTCAATGTCGTCTCCATGTTGTTCAGATGATAAGTCAAGACGAACAGATCATAACTAGGACTCAATGAGTTAAGGACCATGTCAATGTCAACCTCCTAATCAAACGACACATTGAGACTTTGTAATTGCTCCATGTATCTTTGCATCTTTTGTACTTGTGCATAGACAGATTATCCTTCCTTTAGCTTGCATGCAATGAGAGACTTGACCATTTCACAATGCTCTTGTCTTGCCTTGTCACAACTACAAAAATACCCTTTAATGACATAATTGCGTGTCATAAAACCCACAGACAACATGCAAATGCGTGTCAAGGAAGACCTTGTCATAAAGGAAGACGACACACATTTGTGTGTCGTAACCTTACAACAACCATTTACGACGTGCATAGATGACAAACAATGCGTATCAAGGAAGCCCCTGACATAATAGAAGACGACACGTATTTGTGTGTCATAATTTTTAATGTTTAATATATATATATATATATATATATATATATATATATATATATATATATATATATATAAATCAACATTCATTCATCCAATTTACTTTGTGTTTCATACAATAAATGTACCATTAAAAGAAACAATTTCCTTAAACAATCTAGGAAGAGCATAAGATGGTAAACCGGCCTTCTGTATCTCTGATCTTTAAGTAAGCAAAGCTTGCTTGACACTTTTTAGCAACTTCCATGGCTTCTTATATTTCCTTTTTTAGTAGCTTCCATTACTACATCACATGAGACAACATATGGTTGACATAAACAATGAATGTTTGTTCAAGGCACAACTCAACAAATCGTCTAAGGTGTTGTTTGTTTTTTTGAAGCCAAAATGTCTGCAGTCTGCGGACCACATCTGCAAGCCTCTGCGGCAGAAGAGGTGGACCAAATGTCTGCAGTCTGCAATAAGAAGACTGTTTGTTTTTAACGTCTGCAGCCATTGAAATAAATTAATTTTTCAAACTTAATTTCATGTCATAAAGATTAAAAATGCATTTTCAGCAAAAAGAGAAAGAAAAAAAAACGGGTGGTTTTTTTTTTTTTTTTTTTTTTTGGTTAAAATGAGGTCTGAAGACCTTTGAAGACAGTGGTCCATGTCTGCGCCAGGAAGACCTCACGCAGACGTTTTTTGGTCTGCGCACTTCCAAAAAACAAACATTCTGCGAGGGCATATGTCTGCGCGTTGTCTGCGCGGCGCAGACAAAAGTGGTTGCGCAGCTCTTCACACAAAAAACAAACAGCACCTAAGTGAAATTTGTTCAATATATCTGAAATTTTTTATTTAATATTATATATATATATATATATATATATATATATATATATATATATATATATATATATATATAAAAGAAATTATATGTTAAGTAATTTAAAAAATGTTAGAAATGAAAACTTACATTTTTCATATACATTATTTATTTATTTATTTATTTCATATTTGGACCATTTATCTAATCTTAATTGTTTTTCTTTGTTCCCTATTTCTTTATTTTTTTTTTTAAATTTCAAAAGAAATAAAGATTGTTAAATACACAGGGGAATAACTGTAATACACAGGGGCATAATGGTAATTTTTTTGTTGTTTCGGACCATTACTGTAATATTAACATTATGAATTATATGAACCTAAAACATTGACCTATCTCCTCTGTTGCTCCTTTCAACATTGTAGTTTGGTTTGCTATACCAGCTTTCACAAGCCTTATCTAGATCAAAACATTTGGAAACTGGAAAATAAAGATGGGATTAAATTCTTTCCGTGGGTAATTATATCATATGATGTTAATGTCTTGCAAAAGTAAAGTTTGTATGGTTGGTATGTCCAACTCAACATATACGATTTCCTAATATTTTTAATAAATACAAAATACACATTAATATATTTGGTAATATAATAAATAAATCACTTTAATAAAAAAATTTACAATAAATTATAAGTTTGGTTGTATTGTATCAGAATATGGTATGTTAACTAATCAAAACGACTTTCCTTAGCAGTTGCAAAGTAAATTTGAACCTAAAACAAACGAAGCTATGATATGATTTTTTTAGTTAAAGAATAGACCATCTAATATAAAATTTACCATAAATTACAAATTCAGTTAATAAGTTTTAACAAAAGTTACATGTTTAGTCCAATTTTTCAAACAACCTTTTTTTGTAAGCTAACCTCCAGAAGCCGATGGATAAGTATAGCACCATTTCCTATGTTTCACTGTTGTTTATTAGCTGAAGGCACCCATTTTAGGTGATGAAGGTAATCAAGAATAAAAGAGTGAAGATAGAAAAGATGCAGATTTTTTTACCATCTAAATACAAGATCATAGTGTGAAATCGCTTTTGATTTTCAACAACCAACTCATCTAAGTCCATGGATCAACGACAATATGAATATCTTCTACCTATCACAATGAATTGAAAAGTTTTTTGTATCATTCAGCATACATTATCATTTTTATAAACCCAACAATTAACCATTCAAAATGCAAGATGAATATTATTACCTTCCCTCCCTCTGTCGCAAAATGCTTTTGAAGATCATTCTTTCTCCATAATTGCCTCATTTTCCTTCATTAATTTCTTCATCTTATTAATATCCTTTTCCAGCATACCCAGTTTTCAGAAAATGATGTAGCATCAAATTATATTTGTATGAATATATGTGAATTTTAGAGAAAAGTAACTCACTAAAAAAGAACTAAAAAATAGCATATCCTCCAAGAATGCACTTAACTCCCAAGTCCATAGGTATATGTATGGTACTACTCCATGGATGATGTAAGGACTGTATTCACACTAACTTAATCTAAAAACACTAAATTGGCAGTTGACACTACACCCCACACTCATTTTCCCAGAAAAAAAGCAACCTGGTCAAGAAGCATTTGAGACCAAGTAAACTTTAGAAATAGATGATCTTGAAAAGATGGATGAAATTACAGGTAGACACAAAATATGCACCATAATCTATTTTTGCATATAATGGCATAGTTATATATTACTTAGAACATGATTATTGTATTTTATCCATTACATATTGCTATTTACTATTATGGGTAAAAAGAAAGTGTAGGTAAATTGCCATCATGGGAAAAAGAATGTAAGTAGTACATTGCTATTACAGAATAATAGATGGAAACTTGATATGAGAAACCACAAGAGTTTTGCAACCATGAATATTGAAGATAAGCTGATGGAGAATTTGATCTAACCAAACATCATCCAAAACTACCAGGGTGGGTGTCATTGTGTTCCGATGGCTATATTGATTACGTGGCCATTGGGGGGCTATGTCAGAACTTCCATTGAATTTGCTTCTTGAAAGAAACCCCCAAATATATTGCCTTAGTTGTTGTACATTCGGAGACTGGGATATAGTCAGGAACAAGATCTCATTATTAAAGTAACCTGAAACAGAAACATCACAAAAGCATTTCGTTGAACACTTTAGATGCAGAAAAAGAAAGGAAAAGAAAGTTAGGAGCGAAGGAGTTCAGAAGTTAACGTACTTCGCACTTCATCGTCTCTATAAATTTCTCTGGCTAAAGTAGTTTTCCCACTGCCTCCAATTCCATTTATCCTGGTAACAACCAAATAATCTCTATCGAGAAGCATACCTTTAACTTTCCTTTTCCCCAACTCCATTCCAACCTTTTCCAAACCACCCTCATATTGATCCTCCTCGTTCATCCTATTCATCGCCTCCTCCAACCACCACCCTTCACCGCTTCCTCCGATTTTCATGGATGCGAGCCGCTGCTCCAGCCTCCGAGTGGAGCCCTCAATTCGATCAAACCGCTCGGTGATCTCGAATCTTACGTGATGCACGCCAGCGAGGATGTGAGCCTGAAGCGGGACCTATAAGAACCTCTATATCTTCTTCTTAACCTTCTCCATCTTCCGCGACAACTGTAGGTTCTTGTAGACATTCCAACGGCTGGAGATGAGGACTTTTCCATTGAGTTCAAGCCCGTCGCGGAGAACTATGGAGAGAGTATCTAGTTGTATCTGATGTGTCAGGGTTAACTCGACGCCGGAGTACTTGATCTGAGATATGAGCTTGGTTGCCTTATTCCTTAGGATAAACAAAAGGGATTCGATATTGATTGGGGGGGGGGGGGGAGAGAGAGAGAGAGAGAGAGAGAGAGAGAGAGAGAGAGAAGGTTGTCTACTGGTGGAGAGGATGAATTATATGGTGAAATTCAAGTAGGGTTTGAGATAAACAAAAGGGACAACACACAAAGGAGAAGGAGGAGACGCAACAGGCGGGGTTTTAATTTTTTGGGATTTCGTTTCCCGCTTGCCTGTTAAAAAACGGAGAACGCATATTCATAGAAAAAATATAAAACGACATGCTAACACGACACACTTTTTATGATAGGTTCCTTCTGTTATTTTGTTGGACACTAATTTTAGGGCGTGTACAAATGTGTGTCCTTTATTTTTCAAAATTTGGAAATCTAAAATTATTTTTTTAGGGCACGCACAAATTCGTGTTCTCTATCACTGTGTGACATTGTTCGCGTCTCTTTAAAGAGCTGTTTTCTAGTAGTTTCTTGTGGAACTTTTCCAGAAGGTCAAGACTCACCTCATATGGTCAGTAGTTCTCATAGAACTTCGCTAGCTTAGGTGCCATAGTGGACACCATGATGTATGAAACCTTAGTGGCATCATCAGAATGTTTGTTGTAGGAAGTAATTACGTCTGGAGTAGTGGTGGAATTATCAATTTCGACAAGAGGATTTTCACGGACATATTCATTAATATCATAACGAATATTCGTCTTCAGGATTCTCATCTAATCGTTAGAACCAGAGAGCTTCTCTTTCGACAAAATTGAGAGTATGGAGAAGTTTCAGTTGGAAGGGTTGGTTTGAGTAGCAGCGAGTTTGCCGTTTCCAAACATCTATACAAAGAGACATAGTTTTAGTTAGTGATATAAATCCTTAATATTTTAAACTAAAATAAATATTCAATGCTAGGATCGAAAATATAATTTTCAACAAAGAAGAGGGATGTCGTAATCTAATTGTGAATTTATCAAGGTATGTAATACAAATTTACCAATTTCAGTCTAAAATGAAATTCCTCGATTGTTTGAGAGTCAATGAATCTTATCAATGACATGTTTAATCTCAAATTATGATTTTCAAATTTGTGACATGGAAGTCGATGATCACAAACAATATGTGAATAACGATGCAAAATCGCTTGATAACCTCGATGTCTTTTATCATCTTAAATTAATTTGTCAGTAAACTATACACGCTCCATTAACAATGATAATTTTCGATTTGTCCATCACTCAACTTTATTGTCCCAAATTAGTGTTTTGGCCAGCCACTCATGCTCCACTAATGACATATAAAAAGTGATGTGTGTTTTCATGGATTAGCATACACTTCACATTTTCTCATAAATTAACTAGAGTTAGGATTTATTTAAAAAGGTTCTAGTATTTTAATAGCATCATACTTTTAAGAGGTTATGTTCTATCAGCCCGTTCAACTAACGACTCTCCACCATGGAAGGGAGCGGTGGGTGTGAGTGAACACCCATCCAACGGTCATTTTGTAAGCCTTTTCTTTATACTTCCTTATACCATGGCTTCATAAATGAGGCCTATTATTATTTGACTGACTTGTCTTATACATAATATGTTAAACATTTGATCATATGTAGTATAAAGTGTATTTTAAAATTTTCAAAATACTAGGATTTAAAATTAATTTTCGAATAAAACAATTAATAATAGTTAATTTTAAACTAAATAATGATTCAATCTTTTATCTTAATTAAACAATTAATTAAATAAATTTAAATCATATTATTTACCAAGTAAACAATTAATTAAATAATTTAAATTTATAACTTATTGATTAAATAATTATTTACCAATTACAAAATTAATTAAATAATTCAAATTTAATCTTAATTACTTATCCTTCTAATTTTCAAAAAAGGATAGGGTTTATCAGTTTTTTATTTATTCAAATTTTAAATCCTATTAAAATAATAATTAATAAAACTTGAAACCCTAGGGATACCTATTAGATTTTTGAAAATAAAGGATGGTGGCTAGGGTGTTAGAGAACCCTACCCAAGGCGAAAAATTCAAGCCTTTAAGATGTATTTTCAATAAACCCTTGATTTGATCAATTCACAATTATGCACAATCAATAGAAAACTAAGTCTCTAATACCATTGATAGATTTTTTAGGTAATAAAAAATTACATGTGGCGAAAAAACACTTAACCCTTAAGTTCGCATTTAACCTAGTTAGGATCTATGTTTTTTCTATTGATAGCAATAATATATGAATATCAAGAAACCCTAAGAGAGGACTATGAAAATCAAAATTCATACTAAATTAGGGTTACATATCTTTTTTATTATTATTGAAAATAATCAAAAATTCCTTTCTTCAATTTGCTTGGAAACCAACACCAAAATTATGATGTCTCTAATGGTTTATACCCAAATGCTAGCAATGGAAGACTTAAGAGGAGAGAGGATATGGAAACAAAATTCCAACTCTTCTATGTCTTAGTATGCATGGGATGAAAATAAAGAGTCCAATGACCCCAATTTATAGCTGATAGGAAAAGCCTATAAACCCTAATTTGAAATAAAATAATATTATTTCAAATATGGAATTATCTAGTTTCCTAATTATCCATATTACCCACATAGAGCATTCCATAAACCCTTGGAGACTCCTAAATTTTGTTTCCTTAGGAAGGATCTAGAATCATTCTATTGTTCAACTATTGAACAATTACAGCTTAAGTCCTTGCGCTTTTAATTAGTTCATGTAATCCCAAAATTAATTCCAATTAATTTTTGATTTATTATTTAATACTACTATTTCTAATTAATATATTAATCGTACAATATATTAATAATTATTTATTTCAATTTGTAGTTAATTTATTAATCATATAATAAACTAACAAATCAACATCTTCCTCTAAAAGCCATTCTATCCATATACTAGTTTTTTAGGGCAACCCAAAAAGGATTTTGATTCTAATTTAAGAATATACTAATTTAGTTATTGACTTAGACACCTTAATCTAACACTTGTAACGTCCCAAAAGTACTAGATAAAATTTTGTTTTAAATCAAGCAAAATATTCATCGATTACTTTCAAAAATAGAGATGGTATCAAGAGTATTTCCAATAACATAAGAATATAAAAAAGTCATAAGTATGAAATCTCATGTGGAACCATAAGCACATGAAATATTTAAACCATAAAACCATAAGCACAAAGCTTACTAAGTTCCCCAAAATACCACATATCATATATAACATGACAGATCAATTTCAATATGCTATGTGCCGAATCATATTCTTACTCCCTGCCATGGGCCAAATCATGGTCTTTACTTGTATAAGTACCAGGGGCCAAATCCTATTTTTCCATGGAATTACTAGGGGCCAAACCCTGGTCTTACATGCAAATGCTAAGGACCAAACCCAGTATTACATGCAAATGCCAGGGGCCAAACCTTGGTCTTTCATACAAATTCTAGGGGATAAACCCTGGTCTTCTATGCAAGTATCATAAAGACAACTACCTTCCTACACAATATAGTAAGAAAACTCACCTAACAATATAGTTAACGACTAATCAGCATGCACAACCAAGAAATAGGTACTAAAAACCACCTGCTAAACCTATCATTTTACCAAAACTCAACCTGGTCAAAAGTCAATGGTCAAAGTCAACATAAGTTGACCCCCACGTCGTGGTTATCCTTTGGCCAAGTTGTGTGACCTTCTCAACAAAACATTCATGGCCAGCCTAACCACCACGTCGTGGCAACCATGCCACCATGTCGTTGAAAACTAGAAAGAAATAACTTAATGGATTAAGCTCTCATCTATTTAGGACTAAAAGGTTCATAATATGACCTAACATAAGATCTAAAGATACAATGAATAAGGTAAAGACTTTATACCTCTACAATGTCATCTATGAGATATGGATGCTAGATCCAAGCCTAAGCCAAGTCCCAAACCACAAGATGGATTCCTCCTTCCTCCATGCTTAAAAAATATGGCTTCCCATTCTTAGAACTCACACAAAGAGGCTAGGGTTTGGGTGGGGGTCATTCTTAGATGATGGAGGCTGCCAAATGTAGTATCCCTAGAAGTTAGTGCCTTTAAATAGGGTAGTAAACCCAGAATCTAGGGCTTTGAACCCTATTCACCACCACATCATGGCCAAAAAGTTTCTACATCGTCGTGGTTTACGAATGCATGTTTTCTAGAACTGGGCTGCCACATCGTTGCCATTCCATCATTATGTCGTGGCCTAGGCAAATGTCCTAACATTTAATAAATAAAATTAAATTCAAAAGAACCATACCAGGAAATAGGTGTTACATGTAAGGTGTTCTTTAATTATACGCATGGGTTCATACCATGGTTGGGAAAAAAGGTGGCATCATAATTGGAGCACATGTTTGTCTGGTTAGAGATATGCTTGCCACCAGTATAATCTGTGTGTTTTGTAGTGTTAGTAGCGGTGGCATCAACGTCGACAATGGTGGTATTTAAGTATTGTTTTGTATGGTAGTTAGTTTTCCTTTTGCCATTGTTTTCTCCTGAGGGAAGATAGCGACAGTTTGACTCTGATTTGTCAATGGTGTTTGAAATCCAGTTATCAAGAGAAAAATTGGTGGTGTAGGGTATCTATTCCTAGTAGTTGGTAGTGATGACCACTTGAATGAAAGGACCATGCAAATGATCCTTTGCAGGTTTCAAAGGCATGAATTGGTCTATCTATTGTCTAGTTGGTCTTCTCGAGCACTGATTGGTCCATAGGGAACCTTCATTAGTGGAACGTACATTCCGTCATGTCGACACCCTTTTGCGCATTCCTAATTATCTTCCCTATGTGCGAGACACATATTTGTTATATGTGAGTGCCAGATGCAATTTTTGTCCCAATATCGAGTTGTCACACCAACTAGTTAAGTTGGTATTTTATGGGTCTCGGGTATCACTAATGAAGTTCTGCTGTTCTTCTCGTCCAGTCATGACATATCGATAGAGATACATTATTAATACTATTCAACAATGATTCCTATTAAGTCATGTTTCAGAGAAACGACTCTTATTAACTCAATCTACACATTTAATAAATGAAGTAATAACTCTTATTAAGTCATGTTAAGCTTTCAATAATTCAACTGATGTCTGATGTAAACTTATATTACTTATAAACATCATCATAGAATACTTAAAAGGACTATAATCAATTTCCATTCATATATATATATATATATATATATATATATATATATATATATATATATATTATATATTTCAAAGTGGAACATTCATAGAAAATTGTAGAGCATTTGTGACATACTTAATTTGAAAATAGCATTTGTGCTTACCTTGTTGCTTGGATCAATTAGATATGATTACTCCCTTATATTATCTTGGCTTTTTCCTTCTCCTTTTCTCAATAACTACCATAGATTTATTATTCCGTATATTTAGCATTAAATTCCATTCTCAATAAAATTTATATTCCTTCATTGTATATTAACTATACATTTATTTCAATGACTACTCATATTATGTTAACATTCTTGTATGCCATAATACTTTGGTTAAATACATAAACCTTTTTATAATTCGCAATTAATCTTATCTTGTGTTACTTTACTGAGCTTAACTAATGACAAGCTACTTACTTGATAAACAAGTTTCAAAACCGTATAATACAGTAATATTTTGGTCCTTTTGTCATGATTTATATGGACTTTAGAAATATCTAGGTGCAAGGGTGGTTTTAATTTGTTATTCTAGACCCACTAAGTTGTATTGAATGTATGTTTAACATCCCATTTGACCCATGCATGAAGTTGTTAGCAATTTGGACTCATTTTGGATTTAAGAGTTCAATTTTGTGATATTTAGCCATGGATCTAAAGAAATTAGATTTATCCATTAAGATCATCATTAGAATATTTTTTGAAAGTTTGAGCTTTGGTCTTAAGAGATTAAGCGCTTAAAAAGAAATGATATTGTGCTCGAAAAGTATGATGTGACGTGGGAAGGGTTGTAATGTGATTCTGGAGTTGCATTGGTGACTATTTTGTTGCCTAGTATTTTCAATGCTACCATAAGATGGGTTGCGGCGCATTGATCCGTTAACCATTAACTTTAACCAGTTGACGGTTAATCATTGACTTTGACCAATTGTACATTGATCATTAAATTTTTTACCATATTCTCTTTTGGTCAAACGTTGATAGATTTAAGTATTTGACTTAAAGTCTTTCCTCTGATTGGTATTAGGTAGTTTGTGCTAGTTGTTTCATTAGGAAGACGACTGTTGAGTGAATGTCGTAGAAGTTGTGTGTATGTAGAATCATATCGCCTTAAAACTCTTAATCTAACCTTATCGTATGGTCCTTGTCTGGTATACTACTTTTATGTAACAACGGTTCAACTTTCCATCATATTTTCCAAATACTTATGAATATTCATTCATAATACTACCTATCAATATCAATAGTAGCTTCGGTACTGTTTACATGTTGACTGAGAGTACTATTAGAGTACAAATCTGTATTAGACTAGTATAGTCATTTTTGTTGATTGCTTGATTAGATTTTGCATTTGTGTATCATGTTTTATGGGTTAAAGTTTGAATGACACCAGGTTGTGAGCCTAGATACCCATAGTCATCAAAAAAACAGTGCTAGGTTGCGAGTCGACTATTGATGAAAGAACGACACTAGGCTATAAGTTAGGCGGAAGGCACGAGGTCGCAAGTCATTCTTTCTATGCATTGCATGTGTATTGGAATATGTGGTATGTTGGGGAACTTACTAAGATTTGTGCTTGTAGTTGTTGATTTAAATATTTTCAGGTAGTTCTATTGATTAAGGGAAAAGCTTTGCGTGACTGTACTGCACTCGCATCGATGTTTGACATTATGTTGAGACTTCCTTTGGTTTTTAAGATGACTCTCTTTTTGTCTATGTTTTATGGATTTTGAAATCGCTGATTTCTCTAAGTCTCTTATGAAAATTTATTTGGGATTGTATGACTCTTATTTTAAAAGAAAATGTTGTTTGAAACATTGGATCTTTACACCTTCTTTGAATCCTTGGAACTTCCTTTGTTCTTTTAAAATCTCAACTTTTGAAAATGGTGAAATCGTCGGAATCCTCTAAGAGTGTTTGATCATTGTGTATTCTATAAGAAGATCACAAAATTTTCTCTTGCAACTATATGGAAAATTTTGATCTTTTAAATTATGAGTGATCAGTTCACATCATAATTGGAGTTTTAAGGAAAAAAAATTTGTTTCACCCTTGTGCTCGCATGACCAAAATCATACCTCTTAGTTTTCATCAGAAAGGAATTTCAACAACTAAAATACCAACAAATGAAGACTACATCTACTTCTCTCTCATCAACAAAACCAACGTAAGCCTAGATCTAGAAATATTTCTCTCGGTTATCGGATTTCCACTTAAAAGCCTAAACTCATCTATGAAAATCCTATGACGGAATAGTTGGTAGTGACAATGAAAGAAATAGATCACGACGACGACCACCCAAATCCAACAAACAACAAGAAAGTAAAATTTCCCATCATT
This sequence comes from Lactuca sativa, assembly GCF_002870075.4. Lineage (NCBI taxonomy): Eukaryota > Viridiplantae > Streptophyta > Magnoliopsida > Asterales > Asteraceae > Lactuca > Lactuca sativa. The sequence continues at coordinate 163,077,110 of NC_056623.2, read as the reverse complement.
AGGCATTTTTTAATACATATTATTCTCAGATGTTTTTTAGAAAGAGAGGTGGAACCGACACTCCCAATATCTCTTGGTTAAAAGTAATCTAGATTTTAACCAAGATTGTCTCATAGATTTTGGTACGATTCTTTGGGAGACTTTAAGCAATATTTTCCCATAACAAGTCAGAAATTCCAAGTGTAGTATAATGGACTCTTTGTATTCGAAGTTATAAGAAAAATATGAAATTTCTACTTATTAAGGAGAATAGAAGTTCAAGGCAGCACCAATGAAGTGTTATACTCCAAACATTAACTCTCTGATAGAGTGATTTTGTTTTCCCAACATGACTCTAGGATTGCTAAATTAAAATAATGCAGTGGTGAAGAAATAATTAGACGAAACCATACATCTAGTTTCTACTAAACCCATAGAGACTATTATTGAAGGGTCAATATCTGCATAAAAAAAGGAAAAGGTGCTTCTACTTATATTCTGGACACCAAATAGAACAATAAATAGCACACTTGAAGAAATTCCCATGCGGCAGCATCCATTGCTGCCAGAATAAAGAGGAGATGGCTTTATCCTCAGGTCACAGATCAAGGAACCTTTAGAAGACTTTCAGGATTAGAAACGAATAAATTTCATCCAAGCATCCACATGAGTGATCAAATTGGATGCACTCATGTGATAAGTTTTCTATGCATCTATACTACTAATATTTGGCAACCGATGTAATTAATATAACCCTAAGTGTTCATGCAACCTAGGATCCAAGTTGTACTATTTATAACAACCTACTTTTGAAAATACTAAATAATAACACAAAGAGAGATATGATTACTAACCTTTAGGCAAAATCGAATTTTTTTCCTGAATCCTTGTAGATCTTGAATAACCTTGAAGCTTAGGGAAGGTTCTAGCACCCAAAAGAGATTGTATGTAAAGGATCACACCCAAAAGACTAAACACTAGAATGTTATGAGAGATGAGAAGAGGCTTGCAAAACTCGAAATGTAAGAGTGCAAGGGATCTTGGAATGGAATCAATGAAGACAAGAAGGGTTTATATATAGTTAAGCAAACTAGCCGAGAAAGCAGACCTTAATTAATTAAATAATCAGATTTAATCTTAATTCAAATCTCTTCCTCATTAGCAGTTATGGATGGAAAATTCATGGGATAATTCCTTTCCAATTGTCATCCAACCCTCTAGGGTTTCCAAAATATTCTAGTTGCTAAACTATTGAGCAATTACTATTCAATCCATGTACCTTTAGTAATTTATCGATGAATTCTAATTAATTCCAATTCATTCCAACTCAATTCTAAATTAATTTAAACAAGTTTCTAACTAATTTATCTGGATATGATAATTTAATAAACTATTTATCTCTCTCGCATAAATCTTTTTCTAGCTATTTTAGTTCTTGAGGCAACCCTAAAACGACTTTGATATTATTCCTAAAGTTATACCAATTAGTTATGACATTACTCACCCGTTTCCAACATCATGTTGTAGTTGAGCTCCATGGAGTGTCGGGTATATATTCCAATTTTCATGAGTTGGAAAGCCACCTAGGTGCCGAGAGGTGTGATACACGAGAGATGAGTAATTCTAGTGAGATTCCACGGGTGTTTGGTCATTTTCCATTCATGATGCTCATAGTAGAACAAAAGAAAAAACAAGATTCTCACAATGAGAATATGTCAAAGATCCACAAATAAAAGGATGATGTGACAAAAGGTGTTACACTTGTTAATGGAAGAATGACTTATGGTAAGAGATGAAGAGGCCATGAAAGAAAAATAGTGGTTGAGAAATTTTAAGGGAGTGGAGTTGTCGAAAACTCTCTGATCAAAGCCAAATGTTACTTAAGGTAAAAAAAACCCAATGATAAAGAGCTGGCAGAATTAATAGATGATGTTTTCAAAGATAAGTTGGATGAGGAAGTAAAATGAAAGTGTATTATAGTCATTGTTAAGGCTCGAAGGAAATTGTCTGAGGAGAAAGATCCAGCTCTCATTAGACAAATAGAGAAATAAGAGATACAGAAACATATATTGATGCAAGAGGCATCATCAGAAGAACAAGCAAAGAAAGCAGTTGTTGATGTCCTTTAAAAGAAGAGTTAAAGAAAAAGATTAGCCCTAGAAAATCGATGTTGATTCCCTTGAAAGATAACACAAAACTCAATCGTCGACGGAAATATGCATTTGCTTGAAAGACAGTTGGACAACGTGAAACAAATACTAAATGTTTTACTATCTGAAGGCAAATCTACAACGGTTGTATGAGAAATATATGAACAAGAAATAGCAATATGATTATCGGTATCACTTACCATATAAGAGCTTGTTTATGATAAACATACAGTACGGAACGATAAAATCAATAACTTTGACAATAACGATGCCTAATGTCGATTACATATAGGAGTTGATATATCCACGGATGTTCTTTTATACATCCACATAATCTTAAAGTAAATAGACATTTTTCACCTGCCCACTTATCTCCCCTACCCCTCCTCTTTGATCGGTCATTCCTTCAGCATGTAAAGGTAATTGATTTCATGTGTTTATTTCATTTGTCACCTGAGTGAGCTCTTAAACTTCACATGATAATAACAAAACCGGCGAAACCCATTTCTAGAAACACACAATGTTCACATTCCAACAAGAAAGTCAAAGAAGCTAACAAAACTCCGGTGAGAAAACATTGTGTGTCAAACTCAATGTGGATTCTCCTGAACTAGCATTGAGCAAAATGATCCTTCATTGTGTGTGTCAAAAAGCTTTGCAATTTTGCTTTGCAATTTTGCTTTATAATTATGTATTTTTTGCTTTATTTTAACCACTTGATTTTACCCATCTGCAACTGCTTTCGATATGTGATCTATAATGGTGTTTTTTTGCATCTTGAAATAGCCTTGAAACTGAAAATAGCTTTGAATATAGCAACTGAAACTTAGTTAAGCCCACCACCAGATATAACGATTAAGATAGAGGATGAGAGCTGCAGATCCAACCACCAAACTCTAGAAAAATTGTTCATGGTCTTTGGTAATTAGAGGTTGTGAATATGTTCTTCCAGTAAACATTGCCTTCTCCGACATTTTTACAGTTCTTGGACTCTAGCAACTTTATGGTTCTTGGTTAGAGTGTTTCTGGCTACTTCGTGTATATTCTTGATGGTGCCTTGGTTTTGAAAATGATGTTGTAGTATCCGACAACAAGAGTGGGAAAAAGAGGCTAGGCAAATCGAAGATTTGTATTTAAGAAAGGGAAACGTAATTATATCTTGGCCCTTGAGCTTTACTTGTTTTTTGGTGAGGTAAGGGGGTGTTTGGGATTGCGTTTGAAAAGTGCTTATCGGCTTATTGGCTTTTTGAAAAGCCAATAAGTCAAAAAAAGTGTTTGGCAAATTCAAAAGGACTTTTTAGAATAACTTTTGTAACCCCCGTAGATCCAGGCAAGTCAATTTAGAGACGATAACCATCAAAAATAACTTTTTGAAGGAAGATTATTTAGAAGGATTAATCTTAACTAAGTGGTTGTATAATATACAAGGATTTTGTACATATAAAGAACGCCGAAATCCGAGTTATAACGAAGAAGTTATGACCTGTCGAAGTTTCGCGACAGAACCGGCACGACACAGCGCGACGTAAATAGTGAATTTACGTTAGAGCGATATTTGGCCTTAGAAATCTAAATAAAAGTTGTAGAATACGTTAAAACCAAGAGAGTGCATAAAAAGAACGCCCAAATCTGACTTCGTAGGAGGAAGTTATGATTTTTCTAAGTTTCAGCTCAACAGTATGCAGCCCGAAACCCAAATTTGAGATCGAGTGATTTTTGGTCGAAACAATCTAAACGAGAATCGAAGATCTCGTTATTAGTAGTGCAATGGTGAAAAGACAGACAAAAACGGGCGTCGGGTGACGAAGTTATGAATTTATAACGGAGTTTTCCTGTCTCGGCCTACTAAAATAATATAATAAAAATAAATTCAAAATTAGCCGACGGAGTCTAAAGGAAAGTTGTAGAACATAGTCTCACCTACGCGTGGATATAAGGTACGTAGAAAACGGAGCTCGTATGAGGAAGATATGAATTTCAGAAGTTTTTAATAAATTAAAATATATTTATTTAATTATAAAATCGGTTAATACCAAACCCGTGACTTATCTAGCCTTTCCACCCAGTACGCCCAACGTACATGTCAACGAGCATTACGCCCAGCGTAATTTTGAGTTAAACCCAGTGTAAATCGGGGTTTCAGCCCCTATAAATAGAAGTCGATGGCAGCCGAGTTTTTTTGCTCATTTCTTCCTTTCTCTATCATTTTTGCATCGTTTTGCGTGCAAGAAATATCCTGAAGCCCCGGTATTAATCATGAGCCCCGAAGCAAGTTCCGAAGCCCCGAAGATCCCGAAAAGTGAAATTCCCGAGCCGAAGCTCTGCCCGCGAGAAGCCCGATTTTTGTGAAGATCTCCCGGTTTCACCGTAGAATACTACTTCTACAAGCCGTAGTGCTGTCCGATCATCTTCTGATCAAGTGAGTGTGTAGTCACTTTCTTCTAACACATAAATGTTAAGTATTTGCTATGAAATACGTGCTATGTATATAATATATTGTTGCTTATTTGAGATGGTTATGGAATGGATGAATTATATAAGTTTTAATAAGTTAAACTGTGTATGTATTTTGTATCTACAAATATGTTGGGTAGAACATGGGTAGATAAGGTTGTTGGTAGGTGATAAAAGATGGGTTGGACCATGAGATAAAAGGATAAAGAGATAAATTTGTTTTAGATTTGGATGTATGGATCAGATCAGGAGGTTAGTTTTAGATCCGTGATTATGGAGCAGATCAAGAGGTTAGTTTTAGATCCAAGATTATGGATTAGGTAAAGAGGCAAATTTAAGATCCCGGAGTACGGATTATGTATTTTTGAACTACGTGTTCATCCGATAAGGTATCATGCGCATAGTCCCTTTTATGAACGTGAGTTTAATACGAGTATTGATTAAAGTATGAAATATATATATATATATATATATATATATATATATATCTGAAATATTTGTTATTGCTCAAAACATGTGTTATATGTATAATTGATGATATACAACGTGCGAACTAGTTATGGTCCAATATGTGTTAAGATGTGTATATAGGATATTATTACTTAAAACTTTGTGTTAAATATACACTAGTTAGCGTTTCCTAAACGGAGATAGTATCGGAAATTGATTATAAGTATTGTAGGTTTGCCTAGTGATGGGTTAAGACTTAAATGGGATGTTTAGTTCAATTAAGATTGGACTTTAGGTAGTCTCTTATTAAGAGTACGTGTGGGGCGAAATTGATGATCGGTGGAGTACGTCCTATGTATAGAAGCACATTTTATGTATGAAGTCCTTTTCAAAGTTCTGTGTCTTGCGTGCTTCTTATGCCAGGTTACTATTATGTTCTCGGGTACGAGTCCTTCGCATACCATATGTCACACCCCGCTAAATCGGAAACACGAGGCGTGGCAGTATAAAAGGTTTCATAGCAAAAGTTTAAAGACAACACCGACCATGGTATTAAAAATCATTACAAATTTACAACGGCTTTGAACAATTTTTAAAAGAAATTACATTGTAAATTGAAATAAAACACATGCAAATGCTCCTAAAATTGAAGTGTCCCTAGGTGCCACTTACTCGATGATTCATGAAAAAGCATGTAAAATGAGCGTCAACTATAGAAATAGTTGGTGAGTACTCATAGATAAACAAAATAATATTGGTTCCATGAATTGAAATCAAAGTTTTGATAAAAGTTTCCAATAATAAAAGTATATTGTTAAAAGGAGTAAATAAGTTTGTAAAAACAAAGTTCTTTGTCATCATGAGAGATAAAGTATGTTGCCCGAATAGGATGCAACATTCATATTCTCATGGAAGATAAAGTTCGTTACTCAAACGAGTAAACAAGTTTCATTGCTATAATGAGCAATCAATTTCATTGCTACAAGGAGCAAACAATTTCATTGCTAAAACATGTATATAAGTTTTCAGTAATATAAGTTTGTTGCTATAATGAGAAACAAAGTTCGTTGCTATAATAAGCATAAAAGTTTCATTGCGAAAATAAGTATACAAGTTTCATTGCTAAAATAAGTATACAAGTGTCGTTGCTAACATGAGAATACAAGTTTCATGTGTGCATAAAGATTCGTATGTGCCTCAAGTTTCCATTCATGAGTTCACAACCCAAGCCTAATGACCGAATCGTGCCCTATTGACTACTATGTGTATCGCAAACATAGTGTATAAAATGGTAAAATGCACTCAAGCGAATTGTGCGAGTGAGGAGTTGTCTACCTCCTGATAGCGCTATCCATAATAACCATAGGCTCAAAAGAGTTAATGAGTTGTGTCTAGAGATTCCAGGGACTTAACCGCGATACAGTCCTCATGAATTAAAGTAACATACACATACATACGAAATATAGCAACCAAGTTTCATACAAGTCAAAATAAATATAACGAACATAAAAATAGTTTAGGACATGCTTTTCCACCCCAAAACATTTAAAAACCGAAAATAGGGGATTGCGTGAATACTCACAATATGCAAAAATATAGTAATCAAGTTTATACGAGTCAATTAAATATAACGAACATTAGTAGTTTAGGACATGCTTTTCCACCCCAAAACATAAAAACCGAAAACAGGGGAGTACGTGAATACTCACAATATGCATTGAGATGATGCAAATGATGCCTTGAGTTAAGATCCACTCGTACCACTATCGATTCCTACAATAATTGTATTCGCTAGTGAGTCTCTAATCGAAATCTAACACTAGTATACTTACTACTACAATAGAATTATGCCAATAATGTGTCAAAATTTAATATTGATAAGTTACAAACATTTTTCTGTGGAAATTAAGTTTCAAAGAATCAATTGTTCTATAACAAATTAAGTGGAAAAATTTCCATTATTGGAATGTTAATATTTAACATTTTAGAGGTGTTCCAATGATTAAATATTCAAAAACTAAATCAATTTAGTTCTAAAATTTCCCAAAGTTTTCATTTCAGTTTTAATTGAAGTCAAAGACCTTAAGATAAATTTTCTTGACTTTTTGATTTGTCTAATAATTTTTCACCATTTAATTCCTTGAATAATCATAAAATCATGGAAATATAGTAAAAAGTTAATAAAAATTACCAAACTTCAAATTTTGGTTCTAAATGTTTTAAAAGACTTCTAGGTAAATTTTCATGAATTATGGATATGTATAACCATTTTTCATATATTTAATTCTCTAAATAGATAAAAGTTCATGAAAAATAGCATTGAGTTAGGAAAATCCCCCAAACTTTTTATAACACTGCCATTACGTATACTTAATCTGTGAAAAATATAAAAATGGGTTTCTAAACTGTTTAACCAATTTTTATGATTTTTGTGCATTTATTATAATAAAAATTGAAATAAATAGAAAACAGTTTCCAAAATTACCCAAACTTTTGTATTACTGTTATTAAACATTATTAAGCTGTGAAAAATATAAAAATCGATTTCTAAACTGTTTAACCCAATTTTATGATTTTTGAGCATTAATTCTAATAAAAATTGAAATAAATAGAAACAAAGTTTCCAAAATTATCCAAACTTTTTATTTAACTGTTATTATATATAACTAGGCAGGGAAATATATAAAAGATATTTTTCAGTGCGTATTTCTATTTTTCCTTGTTTTATCCCCTTAAATAATCATTAATTGAAGAATAAATAATAAACAGTTAAAATAAATTACCAAAAATTTTTGTAATATCCTTTACAGTGCAAGTAATCTGGGAAAAATACCAAAAGTGGTTTTCATATTGTATAATCCGGTTTTGGGTATTTATGTGTATTTAAGTGTATTTAACCTTAGAAAATAAGAGAAAAATAGTATACAGTAGCGAAAAATCATCAACATTTTGTGTAACCTCCTACTGTACAAAATGATGTTCTGGTAAAATGTCATGAATTTTGGATAATCAGAACTATTTTTCCTATTTTTAGGCCATTATAATTACCAAAAACTGGGAAAAATAGGAAGGCATGATGAAAAATTCTGAAATTATTTTTATGAGTCTCCCACCACCGGCACGAGCTGCGAAAATTGTTAGATACAATTTTCAAACTCCCTAAAGTGGTTTTGTGATTTATTATACCCAAACAAAAAGAAAATCGAAAATCATACTAAAAGGCAACATAAATCGATGAAATTTAATGAGAGGTCATTATTCACCATAGGGGTAATCCACGAATTTATTCCGGATTTATAGACCTCTGGAAGTATTTTATATGATTTATTTCCTTATTTTATTGAATTAATTATAGTAATTTGAAAAAAAATGAATTATCTTCTGGAAATTTACAGAACATCTTATTTTGTTGATGAAAATCTGGGAAAAATCGGATTTAGTCAGAAAATGATTTTTAGATATTTATTTGGAAATAAATCTTTCATTAACATATTTGAAAGCTTTTTAACAACAAACTTTGATCATCAAGCATCTAAGCTTGAAGATCATCACATGCATGTTGTTTTGAAAACCATTCATGAGTTTGAAATGTTCAAAAATCATTTTTGATAAAAACTTTGGATGCATGTGGTGATTTTTACCCAAAACTTGTATAAAAAGGCATTATGTTGATTTTGACTTAGGTTTTGGTCCTTGGATTTCACCATTAACAACATGCATGTGGTTTTTGGGTGAAATCCTACCACCATCATCATCAAAACCGTGAGTTTGTGTGTGTGTATGTTTATGTGTTCATGATCTTTCATTAGAATGGTGTAGAAGAACAAAGAAATGCAAGAAAATCCATGAAAACTTGAAGGAAAATGAAAGGAAATCGTGTTCTACCTTAATGAACACCATTAGATGATGAAGATTTTGAGTATCTTGAGTGTTCTTGGACATGTTGGCTGTAAAATTTCGTGGTTCATAGTGGAAGGAAGAGAGAAAATGTGTGTGAGAGTGTGAGAGAGAAATGAGAGAAAATGAGGGAAGATGGAGTGTGAGAGAGAAGAAGAATCATTTTGTGTTGGGAAGAGGAGAGGCATCTTGGGAGGAGGGAGTCCGACTTTGGAGTGGAGAGAGGGTCTCCCTCTCTTAAATTTTATAAAATTATAACTTTATTTTATAAAAATATCAAGTTTTTATAAAATATGCACCTTATTTTAAATTTTCATTCAGAAAACCTTGATTTTTGGCTTAGAAAATAAGGTTAAATACTAATGACTTAAATATTTTTTTCCTTGGTTATATTTTACTAAATTGAGTTATTTTAAATTGATATTATATAGTCCATACCAATTTTATGGATTTTTAGGTATTAAAGTTTATAAATTTGAGTTTTTAGGGCATTTACGGTTTTTGAGAGTTTGTAAGTCTTTGGATATCAAAATTAATTAAATTTTGAGACTTCAAACTATTTTAGAGTTTCATAACTCTTATTCAAGTTAGAAATAATGTTTGTAATATATTTTTTTTATCGGTTTATTGGCATTCTATGTAGTGATTCCGAGATTCAAGCGAAATTGAGGAATCAAGTATACTAGTCCTAGTCTACAACTTTGACTTAAGTTTCTATGAGACTCCGAACTAATTTCTACTACTAGGTCAAGTGCATAATGTTTGTATATGATTCATGAAAAGGTGTTCGAGTCAAAGAGTGGCCCGAATAAGGATAGTCACTACAACTCAGTAGATGTAGAATTCACATATCAATGTGAAATCTAAGTACACTATCCATTGATTCTAATTGTTTCCAAGTTTCTAGTAGGTTATAACTTAGCTTCCAGTTACTAAGTCTAGTGTGTGTAGTGCCTATATGTGCAACTAAGTCTAGTCAAATCTAGAACCGACTCGAATTTTGACGGTTGTCACACCATAGTACTATAATGTGCCAGAAATACTATAATGAAAGTCATTTGGACACTATTGTGTGTCGGTTACGGGAGCGTATGGGAGTACTCTATTAGTATTTCCCCATACAGTTTATGTTGAAAGAGCTTTGGAGTCAGCATTTCTTTTATGAAGTAATCGGACGAGCTTCATATGTCAACGTTTTCTTTCACGAAGTAAGTATGGGAACTTCGTAGACTGCGTAATAAAGTGTATCGGTAATAGACCACTGCTAGGTATGTCTAGTGATATATTGTTGGATATGGTGCGTCTGGGGGTGAAATACCTCTTGATATTCAGGTCACTGCTAGGCAAAGTTCGATGCTGGATAGGGAGAGTCTGGGGTATAATACCTCATGATAGTCGGACCACGCCTAGGCATTGTTATCTAGATAACTACCCCTGACTTAATTGTCTTGTGGTTCTTTCTTTTAAGAACGAAGGTTCATGGTGAAACTTATTCCATTCCCCTCATTTGATGTCTTTATTGATCTTCGTTTGTTGCCAGGGAATTTTCGAAGCAGCCTCGTCAGTTTGTTGTTCAAATCAATTCCTTAGGCTAGATATTGTAAGATCATAGTATAGGGTCAGTATGAGGGGATCGACGGGATGGGATAGATTGTTTTAGAAATATGGTATATATGCGTTAATAATATTAGTGGTTTTGTAGGATCGAGATATACATTATTATCATCATTGTTTGAACTAAGAGCTTCCGTACTTTGTTTTCCTTAGGTGATTGGGTTCACCAGGGATATTTGAACATAGTTTTCACCAGGTATATTTGAACTAAGTGTTCACTAGATGTTTTGAACTAGGTGTTCACCAGGGATATTTGAACTTAGTGTTCACCAGGTATATTTGAACTAAGTGTTCACTAGATGTTCACCAGGGATATTTGAACTAAATATTCATTAGGTGTTTTTGAACTAGGTGTTCATTAATTATTGTGAACTGCGAGTTCACCAGAGGTAATCTAAGAACTTTGGCAGCACTAGACTTTGTGCCAATTTCATAGGGCAATCGTTAGGAATGAATGGGAGAAGGGTAATCGGTTCTTAGGGTAAATCTTTATGAAATAAAGGAAGATAATAAGGGTGGGTAATTGGATTGATTGTTTGATAATTAAATATAATAATTATATTATTGTGGGTTGAAAATCCTATACGCTCACCAGGCTCCCAAGCCTGACCCTCTCAGTTTTCTTTATATTACAGGTTACGGCACGAGAGCATAAGTTGGCTGTCATGACGAGGGATTTTGGATTATAGGCCAATAGTTATGAATAACTGTTGTAAGGTCTATTTTGTTCTGTTTATGCTTTTGGTCTGTATTGAACATGACATCCCGAGACTTTGTTATATAATGAAAATAAATTTATTTAAAGAAATGCTTTGATAATTTTTTTATCATATTTTATTTTGGGAACAAATTCCGCAACTGTTTTCTTTAAAGATTGCTCGTATTTTTAAAAACAAAGCATAAACAAATCGGTCTTTTCTGGCCGTGTAATTGGGGATGTCACTATTGGTATTAGATCATTAGTTTAAGCGAACTAGGAATTTGTAGGAAATTTCTAGACTTAAACTTAGAATGCTAAGTAATGATTGAGACTAGTGTGTCTAAAATATGTTAGGTAGCACACCTAAATGGACACCAAAACTAGTTTATTTTAGGGATGATACCTAAAATGCTTTTATGTACTAAATGTTTTGTGTGATAGCTATATTGATTCTATTATTTGTTCAGATCTATGGTCTGTTGCCGACCGGATCTAGAAACTTTATGTGTGTAGGATTCTTAGCGTACGACTACGACATTAGAAATAACATGTAAACGTTTTAGAGTGATAAGGAGATTTATACGTTTATCGTAAATGAAGCTTTCCTATCTTAAATTCTCGCCCAGTGCACCGAATGTTTGCTTGGGTGTACAAAAGGTCATGGTGAAGACTCGTAGATAATTGAGTAATTGGAGGAAATGAAGAAGGCTTATGATAATGGATGAAAACTATCGGAAGATATCATAAGATTGGTATCTTGCCTTTAGAATATGTCTTATAAAAAAACAATACGTTTAGAGGAGTATGGTACGTCTGAAGTACACCTTCGATTGGCAGGATGATGAAACGATTGGAGTAATTCTTGAAGTTGTCTCATCATCTAGTATTTCCATCACCAATCGAGTTGAAGTGGAATTGATGATTGAAGATACGCAATGGGGAAGTCCTAGTAGAGACTAGGGAAATTTTTATGATTATTTGGACACATTCGTATGTGTTAAATTGTTTTGTGATTCAAGGACTTGGGGACTGCGAGACGATACTTGGGATGAGTATGAGTAGGTGTGAAAGGTAGTAGATGCATATACTACTGGAAGCAAAAGACTCGCACTTGGATTAGGGAAAGTCATAAGGTTACTAAGAAACTAGTGATTGATTATGTTTTATTCTGGTATGTCATTACCATTGTTTCGGTAATGACTAGTAAGATGGTTGTTTTTCCGACCCTAGTGTTAATATCCAAATGGAGTCCGACTACGGTGAGTATGTTACGTGGTTCGGAGAACCAAGTTCGAAGTAACATCTGACGTAAGTCAGAAGTTTGAAGTCAATGCGATCATTGGTATCGCGCTCATTGTTAATAAAGTTTGTAGCTAGAAATGCTACATGCTGAAATGTGATTATATCACATTATAATATGAATAAAGGTATATTCCATTCTGGAACTTAAATTTAAAAAGACCAAGTCTAAGCGTCGCATCGTGCGATGAGAGGTCAGTAGAGCACGACCCATCGGTCGGTTACAATAGATAAAGGAAAGTATTTATCCTAAGAAGAAGGAGTCCACAATAAGGACTTATTTGGTAACTCGCAAGTTATGATTGAAAGTACAACATAGTACGAAAAGCAAATGCAAGATCGAGCCTCGTTTGCAGTCAAGAAGCCCTAGAATTAAATACTCATTCGAGGAAACATGGAAGTTACGATTGTTACTTAGGATGAAGAGGTAATGTATGGAATCATTATCCAAGCCCTATTTTCATTGATGATTCCGGGACGTAATCATCCTAATGGGGAGATAATTGTAACGCCCGTAGATCCGGGCTAGTCAATTTAGAGACGATAACCATCAAAAATAACTTTTTGATGGAAGATTATTTAGAAGGATTAATCTTAACTAAGTGGTTGTATAATATACAAGGATTTTGTACATATAAAGAACGCCGAAATCCGAGTTATAACGAAGAAGTTATGACCTGTCGAAGTTTCGCGACAGAACCGGCACGACACAGCGCGACGTAAATAGTGAATTTACGTTAGAGCGATATTTGGCCTTAGAAATCTAAATAAAAGTTGTAGAATACGTTAAAACCAAGAGAGTGCATAAAAAGAACGCCCAAATCTGACTTCGTAGGAGGAAGTTATGATTTTTCTAAGTTTCAGCTCAACAGTATGCAGCCCGAAACCCAAATTTGAGATCGAGTGATTTTTGGTTGAAACAATCTAAACGAGAATCGAAGATCTCGTTATTAGTAGTGCAATGGTGAAAAGACAGACGAAAACGGGCGTCGGGTGACGAAGTTATGAATTTATAACAGAGTTTTCCTGTCTCGGCCTACTAAAATAATATAATAAAAATAAATTCAAAATTAGCTTACAGAGTCTAAACGAAAGTTGTAGAACATAGTCTCATCTACGCGTGGATATAAAGAATGTAGAAAATGGAGCTCGTATGAGGAAGATATGAATTTCAGAAGTTTTTAAATAATTAAAATATATTTATTTAATTATAAAATCGGATAATACCAAACTCGTGACTCATCTGGCCATATCCACCCGGTACGCCCATCATACCTAGATGTATGCCCAACGTAAATGTCGACGAGTGTTACGCCCAACGTAATTTTGAGTTACGCCCAACGTAAATCGGGGTTTCAGCCCCTATAAATAGAAGTCAATGGCAGCCGAGTTTCTTTGCTCATTTCTTCCTTTCTCTCTCATTTTTTCATTTTGTGTGCAAGATTTATGCCGAAGCCCCAATATTAATCCCGAGCCCCGAAGCAAGTTCCAAAGCCCTGAAGATCCTGAAAAGTGAAATTCCCGAGCCGAAGCTCTGCCCGCGAGAAGCCCGGTTTTATTGAAGATCTCCCGGTTTTACCAAAGAATACTACTTCTACAAGCCGTAGTGCTGTCCGATCATCTTCTGATCAAGTGAGTGTGTAGTCACTTTCTTCTAACACATAAATATTAAGTATTTTCTATGAAATACATGTTATGTGTATAATATATTGTTGCCTATTTGAGATGGTTGTGGAATGGATGAATTATATAAGTTTTAATAAGTTTAAACTGTGTATGTATTTTGTATCTACCAATATGTTGGGTAGAATATGGGTAGATGAGGTTGTTGGTAGGTGATAAAAGATGGTTTGGACCATGAGATAAAAGGATAAAGTGATAAACTTGTTTTAGATTTGGATGTATGGATCAGATCAGGAGGTTAGTTTTAGATCTAAGAGTATGGATCAGATCAAGAGGTTAGTTTTAAATCCGAGATTATGGATTAGGTAATGAGGAAAATTTAAGATCCGGGAGTATGGATTATGTATTTTTGAACTACGTGTTCATCCGATTAGGTATCATGCGCATAGTCCCTTTTATGTACTTGATTTTAATACGAGTATTGATTAAAGTATGATATATATATATATATATATATATATATATATATATATATATATATGTGTGTGTGTGTGTGTGTGTGTGTGTGTGAAATATTTGCTATTGCTCAAAACATGTGTTATATGTATAATTGATGATATACAACATGCGAACCAGTTATGGTCCAATATGTGTTAAGATGTGTATATATGATATGATTACTTAAAACTTTGTGTGAAGTATACACTAGTTAGTGTTTCCTAAACGGAGATAGTATCGGAAATTGATTATAAGTATTGTAGGTTTGCCTAGTGATGGGTTAAGACTTAAATGGGATGTTTAATTCAATTAAGATTGGACTTTGGGTAGTCTCTTATTAAGAGTACGTGTGGGGTGAGATTGATGATCGGTGGAGTATGTCCTATGTACAGAAGTACATTTTATGTACGAAGTCCTTTTCAAAGCTCTGTGTCTAGGGTGCTGCTTATGCCAAGGTACTATTATGTTCTCGGGTACGATTCCTGCGCATACCAGAGTACTATAATGTGCCAAAAGTACTATCATGTACAAAGTCTTTTTGACACTGTTGTGTGTCGGTTACGGAAGCGTATAGGAGTACTCTATTAGTATTTCCTCATACAATTTATGTTGAAAGAGCTTTGGAGTTAGTGTTTATTTTATGAAGTGATCGGACGAGCTTCATATGTCAGCGTTTTCTTTCACGAAGTAAGTAAGGGAACTTCGTAGACTGCCTAATAAAGTGTATCGATAATAGACCACTGCTAGGTATGTCTGGTGATATATTGTTGGATAGGGTGCGTCTGGGGGTGAAATACCTCATGATATTCAGGCCACTGCTAGGCAAAGTTCAATGCTGGATAAGGAGAGTCTGGGGATATAATACCTCATGATAGTCGGACCACACCTATGCATTGGTATCTTGATAACTACCCACTGACTTAATTGTCTTGTGGTTCTTTCTTTTACGAACGAAGGTTCGTGGTGAAACTTATTCCATTCCCCTCATTTGATGTCTTTATTGATCCTCGTTTGCTGTCAGGGAATTTCCGAAGCAGCCTCGTCAGTTTGTTATTCATATCGATTCCTTAGGCTAGATCTCGTAAGATCATAGTATAGGGTCAGTATGCGGGGATCGACAGGATGAGATAGATTGTTTTAGAAATCTGATATATATGCGTTATTAATATTAGTGGGTTTGTAGGATCGAGATATACATTATTATAATCATTGTTTGAACTAAGAGCTTTTGTACTCTGTGTTCCTTAGGTGATTGGGTTCACCAGGGATATTTGAACTTAGTGTTCACCAGGTATATTTGAACTAAGTGTTCACTAGATGTTTTGAACTAAGTGTTCACCGGGGATATTTGAACTTAGTGTTCACCAGGTATATTTGAACTAAATGTTCACTAGATGTTTTGAACTAGGTGTTTACTAGTGACATTTGAACTTGGTGTTCCCCAGGTATATTTGAACTAAGTGTTCCCTAGATGTTTTGAACTAAGTGTTCACCAGGGATATTTGAACTAAATGTTCATTAGGTGTTTTTGAACTAGATGTTCATTAATTATTGCGAACTGCGAGTTCACTAGAGGTAATCTAAGAACCTTGGCAGCACTAAAATTTGTGCCAATCCCTTAGGGTAATCCTTAGGAATGAATAGGAGAAGGGTAATCGGTTCTTAGGGTAAATCTTTATGAAATGAAGGAAGATAATGAGGGCGGGTAATTGGATCGATTGTTTGATAATTAAATATAATAATTATATTATTGTGGGTTGAATATCCTATATGCTCACCAGGCTCCCAAGCCTGACCCTCTCAGTTTTCTTATATATTACAGGTTACGACACGAGAGCATAAGTTGGATAACATAACGAGGGATTTTGGATTATAGATCAGTAGATATGATAACTGTTGTAAGGTCTATTTTGTTCTGTTTATGTTTTTGGTCTGTATTGAATATGACATCCCGAAATTTGCTATATAATGAAAATACATTTCTTTAAAGAAATGCTTTGATAATTTTTTTTTATCATATTTTGGTTTGGGAACAAATTTCGCAACTGTTTTCTTTAGAAGATTACTCTGAGTTTTAAAAAACAAAGTATAACAAATCAGTTTTTTCTGGCCGTGAAATTGGGGATGTCACAACTTTTCCATAAGCTTCAAAAAGCACTTTTTAATATGCCTGTAAAACATGGCTTTTTGAAACTGATATGCCTTTTCAACCAAAATAACTTCAAAAAACAATTCTTAAGTCAAACATTTTTTAACTTATTGACTTATTGACTTTTTCACTATAAAAGCTTATTTAAACACTTTTTAAAAAAAATCTTCTTTTACCACCACAATAAGCAAATAAACACTTCTATCTAAAAACACTTTTAGAGTTTAAAAAGCATTCCCAAACATCCCATAAGAGAAGGAAAGACCGATCAAAGAGAAGGAGGAATGAAGATAAGTAAGTAGGGGCAAAATTGTCAGTTTACTTTATATTTATTTATGTGGATCTATAAAAAAAATTGTCTGTTTTATATTTATGTGGATCTATAAACAACATCGGTGTAAATATCAGCACCGATTACAAATGTTAATTTTCAACATTTATATTTTAAGAAATATTTGGGAAGGTATTCGAATTTTGTGCCAAATTAAAATATCTAAGAGATAACTATTGTTGCAAAAATATGAAACACAAAAATATGAAACACAAAAATTCATAACCTCTTGCGGCAAAAATCTAAATTGGAAAACTTATAGCAAAAATGTGACACATAACAACTTTACTATTTTTACGTCGGTTTGTTTTAATATATCTATTTATAGGTTTTTTTTTTTTTTTTTTTTTTTTTTTTTTTTTTTTTTTTTTTTACAAATGTCGATTTCTAATAAGTTTTGATACTTGTCATTTTGTGATATTTTTTAAATAAATAATTAGGTATAAGACCCATATATTAAATGAGTTCATTTAAAAAAAAATATGAAATTTTGTAAATAGAAAAATATTAAATTATTAAAATTAAAATGTTTGTTTTTTTATTTTTAAATTAAACAAACAATTTAGATAAACAAACAAAGGAAACTAATGAAACGTTAATTTAAAAAATTTGAAATTTAAAGGAAATCTATACTAATAAAAGAGTAGCTCTTTTGCCATGTGTTATCATATTAGACATTTTAATTAATGTGTTGCCACTTGTCAATCTATTAGTTTTCCATTTTAAATTTATTATACCTCCTCATTAATGTGATTCTATTTTAAATTTTAAATTTTAAATTATTGTTTTCATTAATTCACAAATAAAAAATATCTAATTAATGTATATTAAAAGTTAATTTTATATATTTATTTGAATCAATGATTATAATTTCACATAACTAATAAAAAATATCTCTTAATAATTTATTTAAAATAACTTATTAATAATTTTTTGTTTTTACTATAAAAGTTTGATTAATTTTATAACCGTGGTTCCCACGGGTTATCAACTAGTAAATTAATGAAATTGACATGCATTTATTATTATATTTATTGCAATTATTACATTTAATATTATGTGAAAATTAATAAAATGAAAAAAACCATAAAATTTCATGTAAAAAAAATTAATTAAAAATAACCACAAAATGATATGTGGCCAAATCAATGATAGTGTGACCTGTGGTAAAAAAAATTATTTATTAGGAAGGATATCTACATTTAAGTTTATGGTTTTTTTCAAATTTTAAAATTAGATGGCCACGTAATTTTATACTTATATATAAAAAATATCAAATGTAATAAATATTATAATAAATTGCAATTAATTTGTTTCTAAGTTTTCTTTATTTCAAAATTTTACTTTAAAAAATACTTATTATTTATATTTTAATATTAATATTTTATTTTTTTAATCAATCTGTGTAATACATGAATTTTACACCTAATATAATAATATAATAATTGTTTTTGTAATAGCTTCTAATTAAAACTTGCTCTCTTTAGTAGTGCTACACCGTTTATTAAAACTTGCGATGTGTCTAGTAGTGCTACACCGTTTCCATTCATATTTCTAATCTGTTAGTACGTATTTAATTTGCTGTAATTTATAGTAATTAATAAATTTATTATGATAGGTAATTTAGACTTTTTTTTATTACAGCCTTATAAGGCTAGATTAAATCGTGTGTAAAACGAGAATCATAGAACTATTTTTTCAGTGTAAACGATAAGTTCATGCCCAAAAAAAATCAATGTAATTTCTATTTTAACAAAATTATGTTCATGAATCATAATTATATTGCAATAATATTTGGGAAGGTATTACATAAACCCACAAAAATCAATGCACTTACTATTTCAACACATTTTTCTTTTTCAAAATTTTTTCAAATTCATAGACTTCATCATCGTTATACGTATATAAATATTTTAATACCTTATATTACGGTTTATGTCCTATAAAATTTTGGCTGCATCCTTGACAGACAGCACGCGAACGTCATCGATCACAGGACCACAAAGGGATACGGTGTCGTCAACCCTAGTGTGGTAATACGAGCTATGGAAGCTCAGTCGGGTTCTCGAAGAGATTGCCTTAAATTTCATTGTAACTGTCTTCCACTTCCCCTTCCCTTCCGATTTGAATGGTGCTTTCAGGGTGTCTTTGGCAGCAAAAGCTTCAACCATCATGTCTCCAACGCAAAAGTCCTTGGCATCTCCAATGGAGAATGTTAGGATATAGAGTTTGTTAGGGATGGTTCTGATGATTTGTGTGACCGCGCTTTCTCTCCCGGCAAGCAGCTCAATGGCCGAGTCACCGTGTGGGACGTTGTAATGCATTGAGTCGATAAATTTAACAGCTTTTAAAGACTCGATGATCCACCCAGGGAGAGGAGATGTGATGTCTTGTTGTTGAGGAGGAAGAAGGACGCCATTGGAGGTGTTGAACAATAAACGAGGACCTTCCTCGAATCCACCATTTTTCACGATATTAACTGCAACAAAAACAATGCATGAATTCACAGGAAACTAGAATTGATCAGATTGGATGTTTTTGAGAATTACTTACGTCGTGTAGGTCTTGGAGGGAAAAGTTCTTTAATGGCGACGGAATCAATGATGGGCCCACATTTAGGATCTTCTTCTACCCCAGGGTTATGGAAGGTTATCCTCACAGTGCTTGAATTTGCTCTAAAACCATAAGCATAAACATCGCCACCGTCAGTGCAGTACAAAGTCTTGAGCGGAAGATCCCCGGACTGTGGTGGCACAGACACTCTCAACACCTGCTGCTGTGCACAAGTTCTTGAAGCACCGAACGTTATGGCATACAAAGATCCAGCCTTCACGGATATCGTTTGAGAGATATTAGCTTCGTTCCCCAGTTTGACGGCGTGGATGCCTTGGGCGACGGCGATGTACCTCCCGTCAGGCTGAGGTCCGCCCTGCATGTACTCCACTTGGCCGCTGATCTCCCATTTGGGTAATGCCTTTTTGCCTAGCAGGAATGTCTTATTAATGTTGTTTGACTTCGGTGGTTCTTCGAAGTTTCCATTTGGTAAGAGACCTGCAAAAACACGATCGACAATGGCGTTAGTGGTGTTTATTTCTGTAATGCTAGCTTCAACTGTTGTTTGTGAAACGGTTATGTACCTTCAACAGGAGTTGGAGGATGAGCAGCAAGAAGAACAGAAGTGTACGTGATGGAGAAAGCAAGCAAAATGAAAACAAATTTTGCCATTTTTACACAGAGAAAGAAGGGGAGATCTAGAGGAGTGAGATCTAGATGGAGAAAATGACGGGTTGTGTGCTTGTAATTTATATGGTAAAAGAGGAAACTCGTCCGCTTCTTCGTTAATAGTGAGGATTTTATTCGATTATGGATGCGATGGCCACGAGGGATGTTGGGAGTGACGGTGTTTAGGTTATTGTTTTCCATAAAACTCCTGCACGATCTATACAACTATTGTAAATGTTGTGAATGTCAGATACATGTGTAACAGTGTAAGCATTTTTATGGTTTAAATATAGAGTATATATGTATATATATTTATAGGTTTGAACACTTGTGGGAAGTTGTAAATTTGCGTTTAGATGAACAATTAAAGTTGTAATGAACTCATAAATAATAATTTATGATCTTGGTGAAATAATTTTTTTCTCCATTCTAATATTTATGTAGGTTCTTTTACAACTATTAAAGTTTTTATTAAGCACCAACAACCGACTAGCTAAAGAAGCTAGTCCGCAAAATTAAAAGTTACAAATATTAAATAGGGAACTGTATAAATAATAATGTCTGTTAAGGCTAGAAAATTGAGCATGGTGCTTATTCAAACTAATTAGTTGAATCTGAATCTCTTATGCAACCTTCATTGGAGAGGACTTATTATTTCTAAAAATAATTGGGTTCCTAGTCATCCAAATAAACTAACATGTTGAAGATAGTAGCTTTGAACTCTTATATACACTTCTGGCATCCCCATTTAGAATCCACATCGAAACGTTTGTGGCAAATGAGCATGCAATGAAAACATGATCTATCGAGTCCTCAACCAATCTTAAAAGGTACAAGAAATCGTCTAGATGAAAATGCCCCTATGCGTAACTTTGGAAGCCAAAGGAATTTGGTAAACAATTCATTTTGAGGAGAACCTAATCACACCAAAAGAAGTCAGAAGTACCAACATTCGGTCCTGCTGCACACCATGACATTCATATTTAAGTAAGAATATGTAGAATATAAGAATCGACTTTGAATATTAATCAGAGTATGTAATCAGAAACTGTATGAAAGATTGAACACCGATGTAAATAAGATCTTGTTTTAGCTCAATATTACGCTTTAGGTTTACAGAGTGCAAAAGTAGACAAGACTGTAAAAAACCTTCTCTAACTCTAGTAAAGACTTCTATTTATAGGAGAGTAAAACCGTAAAAAAAATATAATAAGGACTAGACATCAAAGCTTCGTATAAAATGCCTTAGTAAAATAGATATCAAAACATACGAAGAGTACATACAAGACTTCGATTCTTTACAACCAAACTACTCTTACATTCTCCCCCCCTTTTGTAAACAGAGTTGAAGACTTCATTTGTAAGAAGTTGAATGGAGTACAACATTACTCTTCGTATCTCAGTATACCAAGAGATAATCTTCTTCAGTTCCTTCTTATCACCTTCATTATTCTTCTTGCAATGGTTCATACGAACAATCAAGTTCGTCTATTGCGAAGTAGAATATCTTTCAACTTCACTTGCCTGGAACAAAAATCTCTTTGACGTTCCTGACTTATCCTTCCCGGAGAAGACTAAGCCAAAAGGCTTCAAGCATATTTCACCATCTGCATATTTCTTCAAGTCTGCTTGAGTCTTCGAAGGAGCCATTGGTGCTGTAATTTCCAGAACTTTTGTTGTAGCCAACTCCACATCTGTCATTGCCAAACATTCATAATAATTTTCGATAAAAATTTTGATGTGAGTAACTCCCAGCTTGTATTCATCAGTGTGACAACCCGATATTTCGAGACAATGTAATGTAACACCAGTCAAATTTAGGTCAAAATTTAACTTTACTAAAATCTTATTTGGGTTAAATAAAGTGGTAGGAATCGTATCAAGGTTTTCGTACATATAAATAACACTAAAATCCAAGTTATAACGAAGAAGTTATGACCAATCTAAGATTCGTAGCAAAAACCGGCAACACTGATAGACGTAAAACGCGAAGTTTCAATACAATAATTTTTAGCCTTAGGTATCTAAATGAAAGTTGTAGACATCATTAAACCGTAAACGTATGTAAAAAGAACGTCCAAATCTGACTTTGTATGAGGAAGTTATTATTTTTCCAAGATCCGGATATAGCAGTAGACAGCTAAAAACTCGAAATAGAGATCGAGAGACTTTTGGCTGAAACAACCTAAATGAGAATCGAAGGTCTCAACAATAGTAGCGCAACGGTAAAAAGTCTGACGAAAACGGACGTCGGATGAATAAGTTATGGATTTATGACGGAATTTTCGTGTCCCGGCCTACTAGAAATAATATATTAAAAATAAATCAGAATTAGCCAACAAAGTCAAAACGAGAGTTGTAGAGCATAATCTCACCTACGCGCCGATATAAAGAACGTCGAAAACGGAGTTTGTATACGAAAGTTATAAATTTCTGAAGTTCAGGGCGCGAGCCCCAATGTTGCGTTAGACACCACGACGTCGTAACAGTGCCACGACGTCGCAGGTGCTCTGGAGTCTGTCAGAACCACTTGTGATGACGCATGTAGTGACGACCAGCCACCACGACATGGGAAAAGGTGCCACGACGTGGCATAGGGAAAATTCAGTCCTGTAAATAGAAACTGAAGGTCTTAGGTTTTGGCTGTTCAATTCTACCTTCCTTCCTACTTTTACTCTGTGTCAAGCATCCCAAGACTACCCCGAAGCCTCGGTAACACCTCCAACACACGACGCAAGTCCTGAAGTCCCGAGATTTCCGAGAAATCGAATTCTTTCAAGTCGAAGTTCTGCCCGACTTTCGTCTCACATTCTTCAATTTATCAAGTGAGTTCATACCCCTATACACTACACTTTCAAATGCTTTATAAATGCCTTTTATACACTTTTAAGGGGAAAGGGGGGAATACAAGTAAACACACGGTTATCCTCGTGTGAATGACATAAATCTTTTGTTACACTTTTTTATTATATAATCAATCATATTTGATTTATAACTGTGTTTCAAGCAAATGATTTCATATACTTTATAACTGCGTTTAGAGCAAAGGTCTCTTTTACTTTACACTGTCTTACCAAACAAACTACTTTTTAAATTATTTTATACATTGACATCAATTCATCAGTATTATTATTAGACTGTTTAAATGTTTTACAAAACTTCCTTTTAAACTTATATATTATGTGTACATATGTAGATATAAAATTACTATTCAAACAGTTCAATACCTTTGGGTAGCAAACGTATACTTTCATTCAAATTACATAAATCACTAGCAAGCCATTATAGGTATAGTTTTGGAGAAATACTATCATATACAAATATTATAACATAGAATACTATGACAGAGAATACTATAACAAAATGCAAAACATGTCACGATAACGTCTCCTCCTTTTGGGAATAAAACATGTTTTATATAAATATCAAACACTTTATTTATATTTTGAGTATAAATGTTCGATAATGTTATTACAAATGTTATACTATACATACAAAGCCGACACCACACTAGGGTTTACTATTCAAACGAAACACACTTTAGGAAAAAATATAATAGGTATAGTTTACAAGGTAATCATGAGATTTTACATACTATAAATACTATATCAAGGAAATACTTTTATATAAAAGAAGACTTTTCATACGTAAATCTATTTGATACTAAGTTTTGTGAGACGTTCAGCTTCACCTACTTTCGAGTATGCAATTAAAGTCCTGTATTATATACCATAATCTCTTGTAGGGAGAGCATGATACTTGTGTATAGATCTATACAGGATTGATAATCCCGCACCTAAGCTGTTAGCCACAGCTAGACCGGCAGGTCTGGGGTGACAAACGTCATAACATTTTAACACCTGAAGAACGTTGTGACAGGCAACCTGAGTCATTAGTATGGTTATAAAACTCACATGGAGTATTAAAAACACACGTTGATTACGGGGTAATCAAATGCTTTAGTAATTTTATACATACATAAATCTACTATTTAGGTATGAAAAACATCATTGTGTTACAGTTTTGGAACTTTTAAACTGCCACCCACTTACAGAAAAACATCGGATTTTTAGAAGTAAACATTCAAAACAGTCGGGTCTTGGTAGAAGGATACTTTTATACTAGCAGAAAATTATGGGATTTTCTAGAAACTTTTAAATATATCCAAACCATTCTATTCAGTTTTATACAAAAAAATTACATTGAATAATTTCAAACGTTTTCTTCATACTTATACAAACAATGACATTAAATACTTATGAACTCACCAGCTTAAATGTTGACCTACGCTTTCAAAATAACTTGTATTCTCAGGTTGTCAGTAGACAGATACCGATGCCAGGTTTTGAGAAGACGAAGCTTATGTCAAGACTCATCTTTTATTTTGATTATCCTGTTTATATCATATTACTATGAAAGAGCACATATGTATTAAACTATACTATTAATGCAATGGATGATGTTGTTGCTTGTTTACTACTTTACATTGTTATGATACTGTACATGAAGTCATCCACCCCTGAACGTTTCCGCCATTCTGGTTTGGGGGTGTGACAGATTGGTATCAGATCATTGTTTATAGTGAATTGAGTGTATCAACCCATAAAAGATATACGAACTATAAACACATTGGGATTAAAGTACTCTGACCAAGAGTTTATACTTTAAGTACTAAAATACTTAATCAAAAGTATACAATACCTACATACTTACTACAGAATAGTGTCATACTAGAACAGAACAAAAGTATTTAAATTGTTTGACACAACAGTCAAACCTGGGCAGTTATGTAATCATATAAGGAATCAATATAGCCTGATCAACTATATTCATTTGTGATATGATAAACATGTGCTTGGGAGTGATTGTGGTGTTGCAAACAAACCTAAAACTCACCAAATTCTAGATCCTGAGAATTCATTAGAACAAGACAAAGTAAAATACTATATGGGTATTTTAGATACTAGTCATTCAAAGAACAAACTTGTTAGGATTAGCAGTAAGCTTCTCTTATAGAAACTTTTATTTGTTTATCGCCTTGTCTTAGAAGTGTAAATAAATTTCTTACCCTCATTTCTCATCTAGATAAATGGTTGGATTCCACCTCCCCAACAACCCTTACTTTCCCGACCAAGAGAATGAAGGAAGGCTAGATGCAGAACTAGAAGCAGAACCTGCAATTCCCCTTAATGCTGAACTTGCTGAAGATTTCCCAGAGGATCCTGAACCCGAACCTGAAGTCGAGAACTTACCTCTAGAAGCCCAAATCCCAATTCAGAACCCTCATCAAGACTTTCATGGTCTGACGCCCCTATCGGTGGAAAGCTTAGAGACATGGAATCAAGAAGAAGATCAACCTATACCATACAACGGAGACAGAAGCTTCTACAACGTGAGCGAAGGGGGCTCAGCAGACGGAATTCTGCCAATCATGGTCCGCATGATTGCTTGCAATGAAATACAAGGCAGGACAACCATCAACCGAATCGTGGATTTGTTGCCAATATTAGGATGAATACACTTCACATCTGTCGTCTGGAAGATGCTCGTGACCAAGCATTGTGGGACAACGAAACTTTACTACAAGGATTAGCTGAGACTCGAGCCGAAGTCATAGAGCTCCGAGTACGCCAGAGGGTGTACGAAAGACACCTACTAGATATGGAGCGTCAACTGGCTAAACTAAGGATTCATCCGAGGGATACCCGTCACCAGTAGGAGATGCTTTACCTTCTTTCCTTTCAGTTTAAGGAATAGTCTTCCTATCTATGCTCTAAGTAGCACTTTTTTTTTCAATGTAACTATCCCAGTATTTTAAGTTCTATTTCACTTAGACTTTATGATGTCAAAGTCTTTCCTACTCCTAATATGATGTAAGACCTACTCCAAGGTCAAATTTTCCCGAACCTATTACATCATAAATATCAATGATATTGACAGTCGAATAGTTCCCTAAAAGTCTCTGTCCATATACTTTCATCCTCCAAACATTAGAACTCTATCTAAATCCCACCCTAGTCAAAATTATTGGACTATGGTAACTTAGCTCATGGATCACTTCCAATTCTTTTCGAAAGTTGAATCATGTTATCCACTATGACAACCCAAAGTTTATTCCGTTACATTACCCCGTTACCGTTAACGGAATATTCCATTTTATAAAAGTTCCGTTAATTAGAGGTCGCAAAATAAATAAACGTTTTATTATGTCATTATAGTCGTAATAAAGTAAATAAAAACACCTAAGTTGCATTTTCCATTAATTGGAAAAAGTAGCTTTTATTATTACGACCACTAAATCGGGTGCGACCAAAAGCCCCGCTTAACGGCAGTATTGGGTAGAATCCCACTGAGCCCCAACTCCAACCCCTATATAAGGGTGAGTGGAGTCCATTAGAGACTTTTTACACTCTCCCCACCCTCTCTCTCTCTCTCTACAACTTAAATTCGAGCCAAAAATCGTCCGTTTCGAGCCTCAAACGAGTAGGTAAACTATCCTAACTCGTTGTATAACTTATCTAGCTTGCAATTTC
This sequence comes from Lactuca sativa, assembly GCF_002870075.4. Classification (NCBI taxonomy): domain Eukaryota; kingdom Viridiplantae; phylum Streptophyta; class Magnoliopsida; order Asterales; family Asteraceae; genus Lactuca; species Lactuca sativa. The sequence goes on along the minus strand of NC_056623.2, from coordinate 163,050,211 downwards.
GAGTTTAAAACATAAAATAGGGACATAATCATGTGTTTACGGCCCAAGAACACTCTTGGACCGTAAACACCATTTATTGGGGTTTTTAAGCCCCAAAACCCCTCCAAATTGCCCCTAAGGCTTAGATATGATTTTTAGGCTTGCATATTCGGACTTAGAACACCTTGAAATGAGTTTTTGAAGAGTAAACATGAGTTTACTGCCCAAGAACATGCTTGGGCCATAAACTCCTCTTCATGGGGAGTAAACTCATTTTTGTGTGTTAAAAATGCCCTTAAACACACCAATGGCCTTGGATTAAATTCTAGAATCAACCACCAACAAGCTAGGGACCTTAAACTCAATTAAAACTACTCCATAGGGAGTTCACGGCCGTAAACCCCTCATGAAAGGGTACCTGGTGCCCTAAACTCCCAATTTGACTTGGAAAAATGCTTAGGATTTTATCCTCTACCATTTAAGACTTAAAACATCCAAGGAAGAGGTCCTTGGGAGCTTACGGCCGTAAACTCCCATGGTTGGGGCCGTAAACTCCCATTTGGTCCCTTTAAATGCCTTAAACCCATTCACACATTTTATATTTGAGGCTAGCAAAATTCCACAATTGATATGAGGCTTTTAAACACCCTAGAACACCCTCACCATGAGTTTACGGCCGTAAACTCATGGGGAGTAGTCCCAGGGCCATAAACACCCTATGGTCAGTTTACTCTCGAAGAGTAAACTCCATTCCTAAGTCATTCATGCCCTTAAATGTTACCCGGGACACCCCAAACACTTAACCAAGTGTTTTCCGCTCTTTAGGGTGTGTATACTTGTTAAATTAGTATTAAATGTACTAATTGTATGTGAACATATGTTATCATATGTTAAATAGGTCACTAAGTGTGTCCAAGTCTCCACTTGACACCGAGCACCCAATCGGCGCCTTTGTCAGATCCACTTACACCAGGTGAGTTCATACCCCTGAATGAACCTTCTAAATGTTTTTACATGTTTTATAGGGGGGGGGGGAATACAAGTTAAACATGTCAGTTATCATATCAACCACATGTGATTGATAACCCGCATGCACAATGATTTACCACACTGTAAACCGTTTTACCGAGTAGGACACTATAAATGGTTTTCTAAAATGTTTTCACTTGTTCAAAACTCTTACTTATACTGTTTTAACAAAGTTCATTTTAAACTGATTTATGAAAGATTTCCAAAGAATTTCTAAAGGTTTTCAAACTCATTTTACCAAAGAACACCAAGTTGTGATTTTCCTAAGTATAAAGGTTTTTCCAAGGTTTTCATCAAAGTTCTCTTTCTTGTCGTATACTTTTACTTTTACCTGTCAGATACCGATGCTTCTCTTTTACCTAGTTTGAACTCCTACTCGATTACGCTTCCACTTCATGATACGCTTATACTTCATAATTCGATTATCCCACACTGTACGCTTATACTTCACGACTCGGTTATTCCACTGTATGCTTATACTTCACAAGTCGGTTATTCCACTGTACGCTTATACTTCACAAGTCGGTTATTCCGATGTACGCTTATACTTCACAAGTCGGTCATTCCACACGATACGCTTATACTTCACGATTCGGTCATTCCACACGATACGTTTATACTTCACGATTCGGTTATTCCACACGATACGCTTATACTTCACGATTCGGTTATTCCACACTGTACACTTTTACTTCACGATATGATTTTCACTGTTACACATTCAAGCGTAGTTAGATGTATGTCTGTGCTTGTATAGATGCATATAAATAATGATTGAAGGACTTAGGAAGGCCTGTCCGCCCTATTTCCTTTTCTTCGTTGAGATGTGGTCTGGTGGGATCGGATGTCCGTCCGAAAGTTGTTTGATTCATTAGTTATATATTATGTACACAAGCATAGACATATATGTTTACTTTAGTCAGTTCAGTTATGAGTCTCTACCTCTAGTTCAACACTGTATTGGAAACACACTACCCATTATTTGGGATGCATCTTCGGGACACGGCCTTCTCCGTCGTCTAGTTGGTAACCAGAGTCTCCTGTCGGGAGAGTGGACATTGTGTGTATAGATCTATATGGGATTGACACCCCCACACCCTGACTGCTAGCTACAGTTCACGGCCTACCAAGCCAAGGGGTGACAAATGTCATATTCTCTAGATGCTTGTAGGGCGTCAAGTACTCTAGTGTCGGTTAGTATGGTTACGAGTATCCCAGGTTACCTTATAATTCATGGCCTTAAGGTAATGGTTTTTCACCAGCAATTTACATTGTATGCTGGAACCCACTTTCGGAGTCACACTGTTTTAGACCTTGCTAGACGTATCATTCAGTTGATACTGTCTGGGGTCTATGTTCACTGTTTTAGACCTTGCTAGACGTATCATTCAGTTGATACTGTCTGGGGTCTGTGTTCACTGTTTTAGACCTTACTAGATGTACCTTTCATTCGGTACCGTTTGGGGTTTGTGTCTCTTTCTGTTAGACTGAGCCAGGCGTGTCGTTCATTCGATACTCTCCTGGAGTCTATGATTCCTTTTGCCTTAGTCAGCAGTCCTCACTGCTGAGGCATATGTTATTTTCCTTGATATTCTCCGAATTTCTTAAAAAGCAAATCCCGTATTTTGAAAATGAAAGTGTTTAAGGGAAAACTACTTTTTACCACATAACTCTGACCAGTCTTGGTAGAAGACTGCATTTTAAATAGAAAATATAGGATTTTCTGGAAAGGACACTATTTCACTGTATACTTGAAAACTACTACTTTTATTAAAGTTATTTGAATAAAATGTCACTAAATGCTTATGAACTCACCAACATTTGTAAAAATGCTGATACTCGCTTTTCAAATAACTTGTATTCTCAGGTTAGCATTAGACAGGTACATCCCAGGAGCTGTTGATGAAGATAGTTTAGTACCACGCTGTACTTATTTTATTACTTGTATTACCTTGTTGTATTGTAAAGTAAACCATGTAAAACTATTACTATTAATGCAATGTTTTGTTGTACTTTGATTACTATAATGCATGTGTTGTGATACTTGACATGACGTCATCCACCCCAGAACGTTTCCGCCGTTCCAGTTTTGGGGTGTGACATCCACTAACCAATGATAGCCTAGTTCAAAATAGCAATCCTATTGTGACCATTCTATGAACTTACTTCTACTCTTTACTAGTACTGCATTATAGGGATGTAGGGCAAACCATTGAGATCAGTTTAACCAAAACAAAAAATTTACATTTGCAAGAATGAGTAAAATACATCTAGGACCGATCATAATCACTCACGAACTCCTTCTTTTTTCATATAGCAGAATCATGTCATCATCCAGAAATAATCAGCCGAACAACAAAACCCCGATCCTTCATATAGACGTCGCTACCTTCCAAGCCGCGGTAACAGCTGCTGTGAAAGCTGTCCTGGCACACATTAGCTCTGGTAGCGCAAACAAAGCCGACAAAGGGGTTGACAGTTCAGATTGTTGTATCAATACGGGAAATCAACAAATGATAAAAGTCACAGGCGTACAAAGCCGTAAAGCTAAGAAAAAGAAACGGAAGCATCAAGCCCAAAAGGAGCGCAAGCGATCCCAAAGACTTTCCATGCAACAGCAACAAATGGCGACCTCTGCCACTTCAGCACCGGTCAAACAATATAAAGGAAAACTCCCGAAGTGTAACAAGTGTAGCTTCCATCATAATGGAGCTTGTCGTGAAATGCAATACTGCAATTGCAATAGAATAATGCACCTTGCTTGTGGCTGTGGAGCACCAGCACGACCCATCTCCCAAGTCCCTGGCACCAGAGTCAACCAAGCTTGCTATGGTTGCGGTGAAATCGGACACTTTAAATGGGATTGCCCTAGAAGGAGGAACAACAAAAGCACTCGAGTCTGCATCACTCCGACCCTGCACACCACTTCAACCACCGATGTTGGTGTAAGCCATATATGTCATATATGCGGTGAGATAGGACACCTCAAGAAGAATTGTCCAATAACAAAGAACTCGGGCGCAGACGAGAAAATTCTAAGGATCACCGCCGCTGGAGAGACTACTCCAGATTCACGTTGAAATTCTAGTACATTCCATAGCGTTAATGTTAGACTTATAAACTTTTGAAAACCAGTGAAACTAGAGTCATATATTTTGTGGAGATCCCATCAGTATTAGGGACGCTCGTGCTACTCGTACTTACTTGTTGGCAGTATACTTTGTTCGCATCTGTAGTATCATAGATGAAATAATGTACTAAAACTCTTTCATAAGTTGTATCGTTGTGTTTTGTAATACTGTTTTGAAATAGTCTAACGCTAGTCATTCCGACTAAGCCCGAAATTGTCGTGTGACTTGAGTTGATCCGACCCTCACAGTGCCCATTTCGTGCGGAAATTCTTTTCCCTATAATCAACTTTCTAGCCGAGCCGTCATTCTAGAGCTCCGAAGTACTCATGCGTATAGTGCCATATGTTCCGTATCCTTCCCAAAGTAACCTCAGCAAACCTCCTTAGAATACCACTCGTATAGTATGTCAAGCTCAAATCCAAAGACCCATATGGTTAATCGATCACTGAGGAATGTATACGCAAGGGTGGTACGTAATCAAAGTTCTACAGGCTTAGAATTGATGATTCTGCTTTAACTTCTTTTCCTTGTTTGGATGTGAGCTTAAGGAAGAATCATTTATTCGAATTCCTTTTCAATCTTAATTATATACGACTCGTATACGCAAAACTGTGATTGATGAACCAAGTATTAGTTCTAATATGAACTTCAGGATGGAGACTTCTTAAGATTACGAGTGATCGTGCTGCCATGCGAATAAACTTAGAAGCCAAACACATGCCCTTCCCGCCGATCGGGACAAGAGAGTCAGATGGAACAAAAGTACCTATCCTTTTCCTTAATTCATGAGTAATCATACTTTCTTTTAGATCTTCACAACATCTAATCAACCACAAGGTTTTGATGTCATAACCAGTATGAATTAGTTGAGTCTACATCAAGCTGACATCAAGCGCTTTGAGAAAGCAGTTCGTCTTAACCTGCCTATCGAAGAATCTCTAGTTATTTACGATGACAAATCAAGTACGAACCTTCACATCAGTTCGTGTATTCAAAATCAGAAGTACTTACGAAAGGAATATTATGCATTCTTTCCACACATCGTCGAGACGAGCTGAGAAGTGAAGGACATTTAGAACATCCCAGAAGTACGCGACTTGCCCGACACCTTTCCAGAAGGACTACCGGGATTACCACCACAACATCATGTCGAGCTCAAAATCGACTTAGTTCCAGGGGCTACCCTAGTAGCCAAATCACCTTATCGTCTAGCTCCAACTGAGATGCAGGAACTCCCCAGTGAGCTAAACGAACTCCTCAGAAGGGGATTCTTTAGGCCAAGCTTCTCACCTTGGGGAGCAACGGACTTATCTGTAAACAAGAAAGAGTGTTCCAAACGCTAAAGTAAGTCTGGTGCACCGCACCGATATTATCCCTCCCAAAAGGGATAGAAGATTTCGTGGTGTAATGCGATGCATCCAACCAAGGGCTTGGTTGTGCTCTTATGCAAGAGGAAAGGTCACTGTCTATACCTTAAGACAACTTAAGACGCAGGAAGTTAACTATACAACACATGATCTTGATGTCAGGAGCAGTGGTAATTGCTCTGAAGAGCTGGAGACACTACTTCTAGGGTACAAGGTGTAATATTTTCACAGACCACAAAAACACTCAACACACATTCGACCAAGAGTTATCATACCAGTGAAGTGAAACGAAAGAAGCAAAGCCGTATCCCGATAGTGAAAGGTTCGCTGGAATGCCAAGCGAGGACTTCAGTTCACCTGGGAACGCAAGCATCAAATGAAGCTTCTATCTGTAGCAAAGTTATCAATTCTACTTAAACTCTAATTTCAGGACAAAATTCTCTCTAACGGGGGGATGATGTGACAACCCGATATTTCGAGACAATGTTATGTAACACCAGTCAAATTTAGGTCAAAATTTAACTTCAATAAAATTTTATTTGCGTTCAATAAAGTGGTAGGAATCGTATCAAGGTTTTCGTACATATAAAGAACACTAAAATCCGAGTTATAACGAAGAAGTTATGACCAATCTAAGATTCGCAGCAAAAACCGGCAACACTGATAGACGTAAAACGCGACGTTTCAATACAATAATTTTTAGCCTAAGGTATCTAAATGAAAGTTGTAGACATCATTAAACCGTAAACGTACATAAAAAGAACGTCAAAATCTGACTTCGTATGAGGAAGATATGATTTTTCCAAGATCTGGATATAGCAGTAGACAGCTAAAAACTCGAAATAGAGAGACTTTTGCCCGAAACAACCTAAATGAGAATCGAAGGTCTCAACAATAGCAGCGCAATGGTAAAAAGTCTGGCAAAAACAGACGTCGGATGAAGAAGTTATGGATTTATGACGGAGTTTGCGTGTCCCGGCCTACTAGAAATAATATATTAAAAATAAATCAGAATTAGCCAACAAAGTCAAAACGAGAGTTGTAGAGCATAATCTCACCTACGCGCCGATATAAAGAACGTCGAAAACGGAGTTCGTATACGAAAGTTATAAATTTCTGAAGTTCAGGGCACGAGCCCCAATGTTGTGTTAGACACCACGACGTGGTAACAGTGCCACGACGTCGCAGGTGCTTTGGAGTCTGTCAGAACCACTTGCGATGACGCATGTAGTGACGACCAGCCACCACGACATGGGAAAAGGTGCCACGACGTGGCACGGGGAAAATTCAGTCCTGTAAATAGAAACCGAAGGTCTTAGGTTTTGGCTGTTCAATTCTACCTTCCTTCCTACTTTTACTCTGTGTCAAGCATCCCGAGACTACCCCGAAGCCTAGGTAACACCTCCAACACACGACGCAAGTCCCGAAGTCCCGATATTTCCGAGAAATCGAATTCTTTCCAGTCGAAGTTCTGCCCGACTTTCGTCTCACATTCTTCAATCTATCAAGTGAGTTCATACCCCTATACACTACACTTTCAAATGCTTTATAAATGCCTTTTATACACTTTTAAGGGGAAAGGGGGGAATACAATTAAACACACGGTTATCCTCGCGTGAATGACATAAATCTTTTGTTACACTTTTTATTATATAATCAATCATATGTGATTTATAACTGTGTTTCAAGCAAATGATTTCATATACTTTATAACTGCGTTTAGAGAAAAGGTCTCTTTTACTTTACACTGTCTTACCAAACAAACTACGTTTTAAATTATTTTATACATTGACATCAAATCATCAGTATTTATTATTAAACTATTTAAATGTTTTACAAAACTTCCTTTTAAACTTATATATTATGTGTACATATGTAGATATAAAATTACTATTCAAACAGTTCAATACCTTTGGGTAGCAAACGTATACCTTCTTCAAATTACATAAATCACTAGCAAGCAATTATAGGTATTGTTTAGGAGAAATACTATCATATACAAATATTATAACATAGAATACTATGACAAAGAATATTATAACAGAATGCAAAACATGTGACGATAACGTCTTCTCCTTTTGGGAATAAAACATGTTTTATATAAATATCAAACACTTTATTTATATTTTGAGTATAAATGTTCGATAATGTTATTACAAATGTTATACTATACATACAAAGCCGACACTACACTAGGGTTTACTATTCAAACGAAACACACTTTTGGAAAAACTATAATAGGTATAGTTTACAAGGTAATCATGAGATTTTACATACTATAAATACTATATCAAGGAAATACTTTCATATAAAAGAAGACTTTTCATACGTAAATGTATTTGATACTAAGTTTTGTGAGACGTTCAGCTTCACCTACTTTCGAGAATGCAGTTAAAGTTCTGTATTATATACCATAATCTCTTGTAAGGAGAGCATGATACTTGTGTATAGATCTATACAGGATTGATAATCCCGCACCTAAGCTGTTAGCCACAGCTAGACCGGCAGGTCTGGGGTGACAAACGTCATAACATTTTAGCACCTGAAGAACGTTGTGACAGGCAGCCTGAGTCATTAGTATGGTTATAAAACTCACATGGAGTATTAAAAACACACGTTGATTACGGGGTAATCAAATGCTTTAGTAATTTTATACATAAATCTACTATTTAGGTATGAAAAACATCATTGTGTTACAGTTTTGGAACTTTTAAACTGCGACCCACTTACGGAAAACCATCGGATTTTTAGAAGTAAACATTCAAAACAGTCGGGTCTTGGTAGAAGGATACTTTTATACTAGCAGAAAATTATGGGATTTTCTAGAAACTTTTAAATATATCCAAACCATTCTATTCAGTTTTATACAAAAAAATTACATTGAATAATTTTAAACGTTTTCTTCATACTTATACAAACAATGACATTAAATACTTATGAACTCACAAGCTTAAATGTTGACCTACACTTTCAAAATAACTTGTATTCTCAGGTTGTCAGTAGACAGATACCGATGCTAGGTTTTGAGAAGACGAAGCTTATGGCAAGACTCGTCTTTTATTTTGATTATCCTGTTTATGTCATATTACTTTGAAACAGCACATATGTATTAAACTATAATATTAATGCAATGGATGATGTTGTTGCTTGTTTACTACTTTACATTGTTATGATACTGTAGATTAAGTCATCCACCCCCGAACGTTTCTGTCATTCCGGTTTGGGGGTGTGACAATTAGGCTCTGTGTTTTGAAGATATGGAAATGATATTTCCTTCAGTAGTAATGCAACTTGTATAAGATCATACAAGTTCATCAAAGGAAAGTTTGCTATTGAAAACTCGGACACATCACTATTTTCCCTGGTCACAATATACTTCATGTTTTGGAGTGTGTTTTCGAAGACCACATCCTTCTTTATACTTATGACCTTTTTAATCTTGACTAAGGACCATACTTATTTTGCAGGCTTGGCAAGAACCGCATGAAATCTTATCTTCATTTGTGTGCCTTCATCCTTCTCCTTGAATTTGTTGGAATAGTGTCTAAGGCTGCAACTATATTAGGCAAGTATTTGACCCGATTGTGCATAGTCCTTTTGGGTTGCCTTCACCATAGCAACTTGATAGGATGATTTGTTATGAGACCATAAATATTATTAATATATTATGAGAATAATATAAGGAATAATAATATTGTTATTTGATTAATATAAGTCATAGATTAATTAGTATTAATTTGGTGACTTAAAGAGATTAATTAAATAAGAGGGTATAAACTGTCAATTGTTTGATAGTTACACATTAGACTGTAAATCCTTATTGGATGAAGGATGGACGGATTCTAGGCCTAAGGATAGCCTCAAATCGTCCAATGCTTATCTAAGGAAAGGATTTGGATTGCTTTAAGGAAAGATTATCCAACTAGGGTTTAAGGTGAAACCCTTAAGGAGTCTACAAGTATAAATAGACCCTATGGCCAAGGGAAATCGGTATCTCATCTAAAGTAGAGAACCCCTGGCCGATTTCCTCCTAACCTCTCTCTCAAATCATCCTCCTTGCTAGTTGGTGTTTGTAAGCCATTAGAGGAGTGACAATTGTGACTCTAGAGCTCCAAGACAACAAGATCAAACAAGAGATTCAAAGGTAAACTTCTAGATCTGATTTTGTATTGTTCTTATACCTAATTAGTTGTTAGAAGTCTTGGATTCAAAGCATGTTTAATTAGAAAGCCTAGATCCAAGCATTAGGGTTTTGCATGCGCACATAGGAAAGTTCTTATGGCTAAAACCCATCAGTGGTATCAGAGCCTAGATTGGTTTCTATTAAATTGTTGCTTGTTTGTTTGAACCTTATTTGCAAAATTCGATTTTTGTGTTTCTGAGTCATGAACTCGGCGAGTTCCATAGTAGACTCGGCGAGTTGGCCTGACTCGGCGAGTCCCTTGGTGCACTCGGCGAGTCCAAGCGTTAGGAAGGGCCAGATTCGGGATTTTTTGATAATTATCTTATGGAAACTTACCTTAATCATATTAGATCAACCCTAATCCGATTTTTTGATATATATATGACTATAATCTTGATCTAATTAAAGATATTTATCAACTAATAAAATATTTAATTTCCTTATATGATAATTAATTAATTATTTTGATTAAATTGGTAATTATCTTGCAAGAAATCTTGAATAAATCAAATATAGATAATTACGAAATTAATTGTTAATTAAAATTATTTGTTATTTGATCCTCCATGTTTTAAATGTTTAAAACTTGTCCTCAAGTTTTGAAATTTATGTTTTGTGATTAAAAGTTTTAATTTAGACAATTTAAATTTCAAACCCTAGTTTTTTTTTTTTTAAAGTTAAAATACAACCCTATACTAATATAATATTACATGATTAATATATATATATATATATATATATATATATATATGTATAACTAAAATGCTAGTCTTACCGTTAGTAGGCCTCATTCACGAAGCCGATCTTTAAGGTGGGTATAAGGTTGCAGCCTATAAAATGGCGCTTAATGGGTGTACACTCACACCCACCGCTTGCTTGATCGGTGGAGGGTTGTTAGCCGAACGGGTAGGATAGGGCAACCTCATCCTCTCATTAAAAGTATAATATGAAATACAAAGTAACTACATTTTTTTAAAATTTCCCAATCTTAGTTACTTTAGGAAAAGTAAATTGATGCAATCCCATGAAATTACACTTTGCACCCTTGCTAAGAAGTTAGTGGAGCGTGTGTGGTTTACCGGCACACTAAATGGTTCTAAGCAAAGGGTGATTCATTGTTTATCATAGTTCGATGGAGCGTGTGTGGTTTACCGACACATCGAATAGGTGATCGTTACAATGAAGGCACTATGTGAATTTGCATGGTAATTCACACCCGCCTTGTGATCCTCGGTATCCGAGTCACAAACAAGAGGGGCATATCGAGATTTAAACATGCCATTGAATAGTTTCAATGAATCTCATCCGAATCTAGGAATTCTCAATACATTTAGGAATTAAAGTTATGTTTTTTATGATGGAGAATTAGTGAATCGTCATTCACTTACCTTCATATTATTTGCATGTTGGATTACGACATCCCTTTTCTAATATGTAAATATTGTTGTTGGATCCTAGCCCTAATTTTTCTTATTGGGTGATAATTAGGGATTCATATTCTAATCTATCTTTTTCCTTTCTATTTGTAGATGTCGAACGCAAACGATGCCGCCGCTAGTTCTTTCACATTGATGAGCCTTTGTCAAAAGGTCACTTTCGATAGGACGAACTTTAGCAAATGGATAAGATACATTCTCACTATTGCTCGCTATGAGGATAAGGAGTATGTCCTCGATGAGAAGCTCGAGAAAATCAACCCTGAAATCGCTACTCCGACTGAAATGACAGCTTTTGAATCTCACGAGCGAGATGCAACGAAGGTACATTGCATCATGATAGCCACTATGAACTCCATATTCCAAAAGTCCTATGAGGACATGTACCCGTACGAGATGCATCAAGACTTGTTGGAGAGATACCACCAAAACGCGAGACAAGAGCGTTATGAGATTTTCACTAACATGATTTCCGCTAAGATGGTCATGGAGAGTCTCTTACCTTGCACCTGCAAAAGATGCAAAGGTATGTCGACCGTCTTCGCAAGTTGAATGTTGACTTTGGGGAAGACTTGGCGATCGACATGGTGCTTCACTCTTTGCCTCCAAGCTACAATCAGTTTAGGATGACCTACCACATGAACAAAGAGGAGGTCACCCTCAGCAAACTCCAAGGTCTCTTGAGGGTCGCTGAGAGCAACTTCAAGGACAAGTCTATTGCACCAACTCCCAATCCACCCGCTGCTCCTGTCTTGGCTATTGGACAAGGAAAAGGAAAGAAGAGGAAGGCTTCGTCTAAGAACTATCGCAAGGTTAAAGCCAGAGATGGTGCCTCTTCTAGTGGGACCAAAGTTGATCCTGCTAAGCCCTGCCCTAACCCAAAGGAGGCAGAATGCCACCACTGCCACAAGATAGGACATTGGAAGAAAAGCTGCCCAGAGTACCTACAAGCCATCAAGGAAGGAAAGATCAAGCCATCTTTTGCAGGTACATACACAATTAAATCTAACGAATCATCTCATGCTATTTCTTGGGTTCTTGATACCGGTTGTGGTTACCACATTTGTTCTAATGTGCAGGGACTAAGAAGAAATAGGGATGTGGAGGCTGGAAGAATAAATCTAATCATGGGGAACAAAAGATCGTCGCCTGTGACCAAGATTGGAGTGTATTCTTTAGTGCTTAGGAATGGTTTAAGTTTAGATTTGTTTAGACAAGGTTTTAGATTTTCTTTTAATAATGAGAATGGTTCTATATTGGCTTATCTAAATGGTGTCTTTTATTTTGAAGCTATACCATGTAATGGAATTTATGAAACTGTTATGATTGTTGATAACTTAGGAAATGATGTTTTGAACATAGATTCTTCCAATAGTATGGATAGAGCATCCTTGTGGCATTGTCGTCTTGGACATGTCAACAAGAAGCGCATAGCCCAACTCCAAAAGGATGGAGTGTTGGAGTCATTCGACCTTAGGGAAGATGACACGTGTGAGTCTTGTTTACTTGGAAAGATGACTAAGTCACCCTTCACAAGTACGTGTGAAAGGGGTGAGGGTCTATAGGACCTAATACATATCGATGTATGTGGACCGTTTAGATCAACCACGAAGGATGGGAACCGCTTCTACGTGACTTTTACCGATGACTATAGTAGATATGGGTATATCTATTTAATCAAGCAAAAGTCAGAAACTTTTGAAAAATTCAAAGAGTTCAAGAATGAAGTGGAGAATCAATTGGGCAGGAAAATCAAGATGCTTCGATCCGATCGAGGAGGAGAGTACCTAAGTCTTGAATTCCACGATTATCTCAAGGAGTGTGGAATAGTTTCACAATTGACGCCTCCTAGGACACCGCAGTTGAATGGTGTGGCAGAAAGGCGTAATCGAACCTTATTGGATATGGTTCGCTCTATGATGAGTCGCGCTTCACTATCAATCTCTTTTTGGGGGTATGCCTTAGAGACTGCCGCCCATATCCTTAACCGAGTCCCTACTAAGAAGGTTTCCAAAACACCTCACGAGATGTGGACAGGAAAAGCTCCCTCGTAAGCACATATCAAGGTTTGGGGTTGCGAGGCTTTCGTAAGACGAGATACTCACGACAAGCTCGATCCTCGTAGTGAGCGATGTATTTTCATCGGCTACCCGCAGAAATCCTTTGGATATCTCTTCTATAGACCGAAGGACAATGCTGTCTTCATTGCGAGAAGAGGAGTCTTCCGAGAGCGAGAACTCATAAGCCAAGGAGACAGTGGGAGGCAAATCGAGCTTGAAGAGATTCAAGAGTCGATAGATGAAGGAACCTCTACCGCTGGCACTCAACCCGAGGAGGAAACTCCGGTTGAACCGATTGACGAGTCCCTACCTCTTAGACGTTCCGATAGAGTTAGAGTTCAACCCCAGTTTTATGGTTTTCATATTACTACTGAAGGGGACACGTATATTAGTGATGGTACACTAATAAATCTTGATGAACCTAATAGCTATAAGGAAGCCATGGCAAGCCCGGAGTCTGCAAAATGGAAAGAGGCAATGGATAGCGAGATCCAATCCATGTATGATAACCAAGTTTGGAATTTGGTTTATAATGTTCCCGGACGTAAGACCGTTGGGTGCAAATGGATCTTCAAGAAGAAGACCGACGTCGATTGAAAAGGACACACATATAAAGCGCGATTGGTCGCAAAGGGATTTACTCAAACTCCCGGAGTTGACTATGATGAGACCTTCTCACCAGTTGCGAAGATAAAATCTATTAGAGTGATGCTAGCGATTGCCGCATTTCATGATTATGAGATTTGGCAAATGGATGTCAAGACCGCTTTCCTTAATGGGAAGTTGGTTGAGGATGTTTACATGGCTCAGGCAGAGGGGTTTGTGGATCTGAAGCATCCGAATAGAGTGTGTAAGCTTGAGAAGTCCATTTATGGACTTAAGCAAGCATCTCGCAGATGGAATCTTTGCTTCGATGAGAAAGTCAAAGAGTTTGGATTCGTACGAAGCGAAGATGAGTCATGTGTATATGTCAAAGCCAGTGGGAGTATAGTAAGCTTTCTCGTTCTATATGTCGATGACATATTACTCATAGGAAACGACATCCCAACTCTATAGGAGGTTAAGTCCTGGCTCGGGAAGTGCTTCGCTTTGAAGGACCTTGGAGAGGCTTCTTACAATTTGGGAATAAGGATAGTGAGAGAAAGAAGTAAGAGACTAATAGGACTTAGTCATAACACTTACTTAGAGAAGGTACTAAAACGTTTTACTATGGAAAACTCGAAGAAGGGAGAATTACCGATACAAAGTAATGCCAAGTTGAGTAAGACTCAAAGTCCGAGTACCGAAGCTGAAATAGCAGAAATGAGCCGAGTACCATACGCTTCCGCAGTTGGCTCAATCATGTACGCTATGACTTGTACTCGCCCTGATGTAGCCTTTGCTTTGAGCATGGTTAGTAGATATCAAAGGAGCCCTGGCAGAGCCCCTTGGATTGCGGTGAAGTATATCCTTAAGTACCTTCGGAGGACGAAGGAATGGTTCTTAGTCCTCGGAGGGAGTGATGACTTAAAGGTGAGGGGGTATAGTGACGCCAGCTTTCAGACCGACAGCAACAACTACTGTTCGCAGTCGGGCTGGGTCTTTACCTTGAATGGAGGAGCAGTGACATGGAAAAGTTCCAAGCAGGAAACCGTAGCTGATTCAACGTGTGAATCAGAGTACATTGCAGCGAGCGAAGCATCGAACGAGGCAATATGGCTGAAGAACTTCATCGGTGATCTTGGAGTTGTACCTGCCATAAAGGAGCCCATGGAGATTTTCTGTGATAATGAAGCAGCGGTTGCCTTGACCAAGGAACCGAGGGATCGTGGTAGATCTAGACATATCGACAGAAAATATCACTTTATTAGACATCGTGTAGAAGAAGGACAACTCATAGTGAAGAGGATATCATCAGAAGATAACCCAGCAGATCCGCTTACGAAGGGACTGAGTAGGGTTAAGCACTTGCAGCATGCTAGGAGTATTGGGCTGAAGGATGATATTAGCATAGATTAGATAGTATTAGAAATGTATAATAGATAAATGTAATTAACATTTGATGATTAAATAAAGGAGTTTTATTTATAAGTAATGTTACTGTCTTATGCTAATTGTTTAACTATTGTTTCATTTTGCATGTTTTGACTTCCAGAATAATTGAGTTTATTAAGAATAATCGAATTATTCAAATTTTCCACAGTCGTTTATATGTTGGAAGTAGATATGAATGAAGATTGTCGTGAATTGGTGCGTAGATTGTCTAAATGGTTTTAGACATAGCAAAAGATTGATGCGACGTTCATGAGTGCTTATGAACTAGTTTTGAGCATTGGAACAAACCCGCGCTTGCTGGAATCACCTTATGGAATATGATATAAAAGGGTGATCGCAAGACGATAATATCATATAGTCTTAAAATCTAGATATATGGTTTGTTATTTATTAATTGATTGTACATTGATAATGCGAAAACGCATCAGTAACTCGGTGTTATAAAACGCATTGTTGTGTATAGTTGATTGATGAATAAGTAAATGCATATAAGTCGAAGTTTATCTGTAACTTTTATACCAAGAGGATAAAAGCGATATCTCGGCCGCTCGATGATTTGATTTGACTTATGTGTCGGGCCCGGTCAGAACTGAATTGATGTGTTCGATTAAGTTCTATGTCAAATAAATCAGAGATCGAGAAACCTAAATGCTTGACTAATCATTCCATAGAATTGTCAGCATGATATCCAACAGAGGACTGTACGATCCCTTATCTAAAGGACAAAATTGATTAGATCAGAGTTTGACAACATCTTTAAGAGCTATGATTGCAAATCGGATTGTACTTGTGCATATAGTTACTAGACTTATCCAAGTGGGAAACTGTTGGAATAGTGTCTAAGGCTGCAACTATATTAGGCAAGTATTTGACCCGATTGTGCATAGTCCTTTTGGGTTGCCTTCACCATAACAACTTGATAGGATGATTTATTATGAGACCATAAATATTATTAATATATTATGAGAATAATATAAGGAATAATAGTATTGTTATTTGATTAATATAAGTGATAGATCAATTAGTATTAATTTGGTGACTTAAAGAGATTAATTAAATAAGAGGGTATAAATTGTCAATTGTTTGATAGTTACACTTTAGACTGTAAATCCTTGTTGGATGAAGGATGGACAGATTCTAGGGCTAGGGATAGCCTCAAATCGTCCAATGCTTATCTAAGGAAAGGATTTGGATTGCTTTAAGGAAAGATTATCCAACTAGGATTTAAGGTGAAACCCTTAAGGGGTCTACAAGTATAAATAGACCCTATGGCCAAGGGAAATCGGTATCTCATATAAAGTAGAGAGCCCCTGGCCGATTTCCTCCTAACCTCTCTCTCAAATCATCCTCCTTGCTAGTTGGTGTTTGTAAGCCATTAGAGGAGTGACAATTGTGACTCTAGAGCTCCAAGACAACAAGATCAAACAAGAGATTCAAAGGTAAACTTCTAGATCTGATTTTGTATTGTTCTTATACCTAATTAGTTGTTAGAAGTCTTGGATTCAAAGCATGTTTAATTAGAAAGCCTAGATCCAAGCATTAGGGTTTTGCATGCGCACATAGGAAAGTTCTTATGGCTAAAACCCATCAGAATTTACTTTCAGCTTTAAATTGAGGCATGATAAACATCATTTCATTAATTGGAAAGTCCAATTGGCTTGCATCCGTATTCATGACAATATAACTCTATTGAGGCTTCTTCTCAAACGAATACATGTGATTGAATGCAACCTTGGCTTCAAATGTTTCATAATTGTAGTTCTTCGATGGATCACCCTTGTTCATGCCAGGAGGATCACTAGCCCTTTGAGTCATGATGCTTTGTATCATCCTCATCTTCTCTACTCCTACTTCAGCCTCTTCCTTCTTCTCTTCTTTAGATTTTTCGATTAAAATTGACTTTCCCCTTGCCTTCGAACCAGATTCCTCTATCACTTCTCTTCTACCAGTGTCAATATATTTACCAATCACAATTCCTTTCGAAATTGGTCTTGTAATTGGCACAATTGTAACTATTGTAGAAGTGATAGGACCAGCAGTTGTTATCACTGGTTTTGATGTTGGGATTTTGGAAGGAAACACCTTTCCTACAACCTTCGCATCTTCGCCACTAGCCTTCAAACCTTCAACTTTCTTTTCTCCCCCTTACACCCCTGTGCTAGCAGGTGGGGGCATCCATGGTAGGAAGAAGGCTAGATATTCTGGAAAGCGGAGCCAACTGGTGAAGAAGTAAGGCTTCGAATTTGGAAAATTTGTTGAGAAGATCTTCAGAAGAGAGTAAAGAAGACGAAGCAGGTGCAGAAGATAAAGCTTTAAGCCTCTTTAGCATTGAGAAAACCTCCATGAAATTTTTATTCTCAGTTGTAGAAAGTTGAGCAATTTGAGGACTCAAACTTTCATACAACTTTGCGAATTTAGTAACATCATCACATATGATATCCACCTTTTGATTCAGAGATGCAAATTCAGTACGAACATTTGCAATCTCTTTCTCCATATCTTGTCTCAGTTCTTGAAGTTTATAATTGACATATTCTCTCACCTTCTTCACATCCTGAATAAACAAAATATGTCTCTCCTTCGTGACTGACTTTAACTCATTCAGGTCACCATTAAATGTAGATTTCTGAGCATTGACCCTCAGCTCATTATTCTGATCACAAATGTCAATTTTCTCGAGAAGATGAGACTCAGAATCCTTAATCATTCCAGACACTTTCGAAGAAAGCCTCCCTTCAATCATCTTTAGCATACCATCTACTTCAAGACTTGTTACTGAATTAGCTCCCCCAAGATCTTCTTGAGACTGAAGAATTGAATTGATTTTTGTATTCAATATCTTGAACTGTTTCATTGCCATTAGCATATGATTTGGAAAGTCTGTCTCTTCTTCATCAAACTCTAAATTTTCAAAGGTTCCACCAAACCCTTCGGACTCGTGTTTAGTTTCCATGAAAGAAGAATCTTTTATTGGTGAAGTAGTGGTAGGTGGATCAGTTGATTGTGAAGAAAAAGAGATGTGAATGGTTGTTGAATAATGTTTGCAAAAGTAGGAGAATCGGTTGTTGATGTAATAGGAATGATAGGTGTAACCTATGAAGAGAAATAAACAGTTGTGTCTGGAGTAACATCAGAAAATCTACCTTTGTCTGCAACATGCGAAGCATCCTCACCCATTGTGACACTTGCATCCATATTAGATATGTTTACAAAAATGTCAGAAGTTTGTGCCTCCACAGAAACTGTCTTGGCAATCGAAACTTCGGGTGGTATTACATCATCTTTTTGAAGATCAGCTTCCGGTGTCTCTGGAATGGTTTCAGTTTCATCAGCTGTAGATTCTGGCGAAATAATCACTCTACCCTTTTTCTTCTTCTTCGAAATATGTTTGGCCATGTCTGTTGCCTTATATTCTTAGAAGATAGTGAAGCAGGGGTAGGAATAATTTCCTTTTGAGTCGAAGGAGTGTTAGCAACAACAACGTCTGGTTGGATTGGCTTAGCCTCTGAGATTGGTACTTTCTCTGGACTCTTTGCTGATGTAGATTCTTTAATAGATTTCTTAGAAGATTCAGCAACAACCTTCTTCGAACGTTTCGACTTCTTGTCTTCTTCTGTAGCCAACAGAACCCCGGTTTCAACAGACGTATCAGTTGTTTGTAAGTAAGTAATGAGAACAGTATTGGTGGGATCAACTCTTTTCAGCATAGCATCCGGAATGCGAGCAACAAATGGGAATTCATCAGTATCGTCAACTGCATCCTTCGGACAACTATATATATGAAACACCGCCTTTTCTTCGTCTGCCGGTACCAAAATTCCTTCCTTCTCATAGAAATATTGTAAGATCAAACTCCAATATCGAGCACACGAAATGCCATGAATAGCATTCGTGTTCTCTATACTCTTCAAGAACTCCTTCGATGATTGAGTAGAATAATCGACCTAAAGATCGTAGTATAGACCTGTAACCATTACATAAACTTCCATCCCCCTTTATCCAACCCAATAGTTCTTCTGGTCAAGCATCTAAGAAAAATACCGAACGAGAAATTCCAAACACTCGGAAGTCCTGACTTCTTGAAATCACTAATCTTTGTCAACTGGGTTGATGACCCAATTCATTAAACATATGGACTATTTGTGGGAATGTAAAAGTGACGTATGGCGGAGAATTAGGTATCTAGAGAATTTGGCAGAAAAGCTTCTTGGAAATTCTAACCTTCTTATCATTCACAAGATTAAACAACACTGCAGCCAAGGCTTTAGAATAAGTTGCTGTTGATCTAGCTTGAGACAACCATGATAAAGGAACAGAGAATGAGTTGAACATAGCTTTTGAAAAAACGGAACTTTTTAAAGCAACAATAAGCATTTTCAGTTCTTCAGGATAGTATGATACGTTGTCTTCAACTTAATAATTTGCTCCTTGAATCTTCATGATCGGCAATGAAGTTACATCATCGGTGGTATGAGACAAAGTTGCATTAGGATTAGCAGTCACCATTGTTAGGGTTTGAGAATTGGATGTTTATCAGAGAAAATTTGGGAATATGAAAGCGTAAAATGATAATGAACCATTCAATCCCCTTTTATATGTAACGCTGAATTTTGAAATCAAAGCGTGATAAGCATTTAATGATCTGTGACGTGTCACCGAGAAACCCGCATCATGATGATGAAAAAGTAACCATGCGTGATAAAGTAACTGTCACATCTCCTCAAAACCCGCACATAATTCTAACAGTCTCTTCAAACAGCCTGGATTGTTTGCCCTAATAGAATAGTAACCGTCGGAACCCTTCGGATGGAGTCAAGGCTCTTTTACTTTATGGTTTCAAAGTAAAGTCATTTGCCAGATTTTTGAAATCATCAGCCTGAGTTGGTATTACTCAGAACCTTAAGGATTTCGTGTGTGCAGCGTGTCAAAGAATAAAGATAAGAAGCAAATAATTTTTTTTGGATATTCAGTGATGTCAAAAATTCAGTTTGACACGAAGGCAGTTAAAACCCTGGGCAAAGATTGCTTCGTTAATTATCAAGAGAGATAATGAAAAGCTTGTGTATTTTCCCGTGAATTACAATCGAATACTTATAAATAAGTATCGAAGGGCTTCTTTTAAAAGGCTTTTGAGGTGGTTTAATGAATTTCGTTACATATCAACCTAAACATAAGGTGAGTAATTGTAACAGAAATTACTTGTTTGACAAGTGTAGTCAGTGACAAGTTTTATTTGAAAAACTTTTAAGTAACAAGGAATTTCAGATAAAACTCACGCTGAAATCATATTCAAGAAAAAAAAATTGTATTTTGGATCCTGTTGGGTAACAAACATCATGGGTTTCGAATGTTTGATCAAGACCACGCAAAAGAATTGAATATGATTTGGAGTTTCGAACGAAGGTACAGAAACAAATGTTTCGTTAAAATCTGGAACTAAGTTCCCCGTCAATTCCTTAAAGGTTGATTACATTGGGTTTCACTTCCATCACGGTCTCATGATGTCTGATCATAAACACAGATTTGTGATATATCTAAGTTTTGATTGGTTTGATCAAAAACCTCTTGGACATATGTCTTCGTGTGTGATGGTGTAAGAAATTTAAGATGAAAATGATTGGTCTACGAAGGAACATGTACCCCTGTTAATTAGGACCAAACAATAAACTCTTAAATCATGTGAGAAGAGTAAGGTAGCTCATTGGACTAATGCGAATGTAAGCCTAATTGGGAAGAAATCTTCGTATGAAAATTTCATTAAGACTTTCAAACATTGAGTCATTTTGAGGCTTCGGACAACATGCAACAGCATGGTTCTAGGGACATCTTAACTAGTAAAAATTTGAAATTCAAAGAATAGAATGATAAATGTACCTCACCCTAAAACTGTAAGCCTTGTCCACTTTGTATCTTCATGAAAATCTGCAACATAGTACTTGAAAAGAAAGACGAAACAATTTTTTTTTGTTATTTTTGATTTTTCAAAAACAAAGAAAAAGATAATAAGAAAATCTTTTTGATGTTTTTGATTTTTCAAAAATTAAGAACAAAACAATTAAAAGTACTCGCTGCAAATATTCGAAGTTTTAAAAATACCAATCATACGAATTCGAAGCATTCGAAGAGTTAAATGTGAACAGTAACCTCTGAATACTTAATGATTTTTCTTTCTCGTTTTCTTGTAATCAATGTTTGTCTTTTTCGCATGGAATTGAATTTCCATCAATCATCCTCAGTCCTTTCAAAATTCGTACAAACGATTTTTCATCCAAAGCTTTTGTGAAAATATCAATCAACTGATCCGTTGTTTTCCCCAAATGTACTTCAATATTTCCTTCCTCCACATGATCTTTGATGAAGTGATAACGAAGAGCTATATGTTTCGTCTTTGAATGCTGCATAGGATTATGAAAAATTCTTATTGCACTTTGTGAATCACAATATAAAAGAATCTTTTTCATGTCAATTGCATAATCACGTAATTGACTTTGGATCCATATTATATGTGAAGTGCATGCAGCAACACCAACATATTCAGCTTCAGCCATTGAGATTGAAACACACGTCTGCTTTTTCGATTTCCAGCTCACAAACTTACCATCGAGTAATTGACATCCTTGACTTGTGCTTTTCCTATCAAGATTACAACCTCCCAAATGTGCATCCGAATATGCTTGAATAAAGAACCCTGTATTCGAAGGATACCACAATCCTAGTGAAGGAGTTCCTTTGAGATAACGAAAGATATTCTTTACAACAGTGAGATGTGGTTCTCGTGGATTTGCTTGATACCTAGCAACAATTACATACAGAAAACATGATATCAGGTCTACTAGCAGTTAAATAAAGTAAAGATCCAATCATGCTTTTGTATAAAGTAAGATCAACTGTAGGTTTATCTAACGAAGGAGTTAGTTTGATCCCAGTTGCCATTGGAACTCGTAACTTTGTGCTATTCGTTAATCTAAACTTCTCTGGCAAATTCTTCGTATACTTTTCTTGATTAATGAGGATTCCTATAGCACCTGGTTCTTGGTATAAAAGATTTATCTGAGTATTTTGTATTTTGGCCTTGGACTCGGCGAGTTGGAGGCCCGACTCGCCGAGTAGAGACGAGACTTGGGACGCGGTTAAGTTGGCGACTCGGCGAGTCCGCGCTGTCTGATGAAACCCTAATTTCCAAGGGTTTGCACCCTATTTAAACGACCATTTGCGCCCCAACTTCGCCCCATTCACCCTCAGAGCCCTAACCCTCGTTCAAAGCTTGATTCCTTGAGAGTTTGAAGCATTCCTAGTGTGTTTTGAAGTTTTGGAGAAGGGAGAAGAGTGGATCAAGAAGAAGAACATGGAGGTCAGCCATCTTTGAGCAATCTCAGAGTTTCCCTTGAGCCGGAGGATTTCTGGAGCAGCAACAGCAGTAGACAGTCAGTTCCCGATCAGATCAACAGCTACTTCGAGGTGAGTTACCTTCCAGTAGCGGTGGGTCTACGGCCACAATGCCGGCCCACCAGTAGGAGTTGTATGTAGATGTTTGTCTCTGAGATATTCATCTAGGGATTACTACTACCTGTGTTATGTTTATGTGCTAGTATGATATGATGCTATGTGCTACTGACAGTAGGGGGAGATAGTCCCCGAGATATCCGGTCGGTAGGGCCGAAGGGGTAGTCATACTCAGCCATGTTAGATAGATTCTGATATTGTGATACATGTTATGTGGTAGTAGTAGAGGGGAGAAATAGTTCCCCAGTATCCGGTCGAGAGGACCGAAGGGGAAGCCAGCACCCAGATATGCTAGGCAATATCCGGTCGAGAGGACCGAAGGGGAGGCCAGCACCCATATATGCTAGGCAGTATCCGGTCGAGAGGACCGAAGGGGAGGCCAGCACCCACGTATGCTAGGCAATGTCCGGTCGATAGGACCGAAGGGGTAGGTCGGGCGCCCAGATATGCCCGACAATATATGTATGTTATGTGATTATATGGTATGTGGTACAGTGGGGGAACTCACTAAGCTTCGTGCTTATGGTTTTCAGTTTTGGTTTTCAGGTACCTCTTCTTCGAAGGGGAAGGAGCCGGTGCGGTAGCGGCATATCACACACACTCTTGTTTCCGCAGTTATGAGTTTATTCTGGGATTGATACTCTGATATTTTGGTTGTTCAAATGTTGTGGATTTCAAATTTGTTTTTCGATGTGAAATGGTTTAATTAAACAATGTTTTAATTATTAATGTTTTCTGAGTAATGTTTTAAAAACGAAATTTTTGGACGTGAAAATTGGGTCGTTACAAGTTGGTATCAGAGCCCTGGTTTGAAGGATTCGGACTCACCTTCGGGGGTGTCTAAACTCAAATCGAGGGAGTAAAAGATTTTTTTTTCAAAAAGAAATGTTTTCTAAGAATTAAGAAAAGGGTTTGAGAAAGAACGAAGTGTGTGATGTGCGTAACCGGCCGAGCTCAAGTAAGTATTCCCCAAAGTACCCATACAAGCTTATGTTGTGTTTATCAGTTTCAGTAGAGCAGCATGCTAGAATAGGACTAAGCATCTAGTAGTGATGCCTTATGTGCCTGCTTTATGTGCTTCAATGTATGAAAATTACATGCTAGAATTGAGTAGACAGCAGTAGGATAGCCTGTTAGGTTATGCCTGATAGTATGAGTTTAGCTCTGTATGCTAGATCAGTTTCTCTCTATGAGAGCGGATTTGCTTGAGATTGTTCCCTTAGTTCGAATGTTGCTTGCTTTCTGCTTTGTGGGACTCCGAGTGGTGGGAGTTAGCCATTAGATGAATACGTCACGTCACATGTGATCAGGGTTGAATAATCTTAGAGTGCTGGATTTGGCCCTATTGCGCAGCTCTCGTTTGAGTCTAACCGTTGTAGGGACGAGTCTGTTACTCGAAGGATTATCCGAGCCTCACCCCATATGATGGTATTCAGGTAATGGTTAATTGGCATTACTAGGAGGCCTTCAGCAGTTGAGGACCTGGTAGGGTGGAGCCTGAGATTTCCTAGGGCAAGCCTAGGATGAGTGTAGCGGTAATCAGTAGTACTGGAAGGAATCTGGTGGAGTCGAGGCAGTCCTTGAAGAAGGTATGGATAGATGTGGAAGGTAGTATGAGCCCGTACTACTGAAAGCAGAGGATCCGTACCCGAACCAAGGAAGGCCAAGATAAAACCAGGTGACTTGTAAGTAGTAATGAGCCCTCAAGAAGTATCAGTATCACTAATGATTGTTATTATGTATTGCAGAATGGTGGTACTACGATCGAGGCCGATAGATGGCGGTTTAGGAGAGGAACAGGTTCGGGATCAGGTTCCGAGCCAGTGGATGAGGGACTACGTGAGTTCATCGCGTCAGAGATCACCAGGGGTATCCTTGAGTCGACCCCCATTATCTTCGGGTCGATCAAGGAGGGGATCATCGAGTTGATGGAAGATCGCCTACGGGCATTCAGGAGCGACATGGCATCTAGCCAGTCGGGATCTCGCACACTGTCCTTTAAGGACTTCAGGGGCAGTGGTGCGCCGGATTTCCACAGGGTGAAAGACCCCATTGCCGCCAGACGATGGATTGCGGACATCGAGTCTGCACAGTTGACTAGCTTCTGCCCCGAGGGGTCGAAGGTGAGGTATGCAGCAAGGTGTTTACGAGACCGAGCTCGAGACTGGTGGGAGTCAATGGGTGACTCGTTGGGAGCCTCAGCGATTCAGGCTATGACTTGGTCGGATTTTGTGACCAGATTCAGGGTAGAGTTTGCACAGGCTGTCGAGCTTCATGTAACGTCCCAAAATTCAAGACTAAAAATTTCTTTTAATAAAACATTTCTTTAAGCAAATTCATCATTCCAAAACATAAACAGAGTATTAATTTCCAAAATACATGTTCGTTATCAGAGTAAACATTCCCAGGCTGGCGAATCTATGGTGTGTGTGCCATGCAATCACCCCGAGCTCTTCCCTCCGCTACCGGAAGTACCTGAAACCTAAATTGAAAACCGTAAGCATGAAGCTTAGTGAGTTCCCCCATCATACCATACAATCATATAACATACATATACTGTCAGGCATATCTGGGTGCCCAACCTACCCCTTCGGTCCTCTTGACCGGATACTGCCTAGCATATCTGGGTGCTAGCCTCCCCTTCGGTCCTCTTGACCGGATACTGTCACATCCCCAAACCTGAACGGCGGAAACGTTCGGGGGCGGATGACTTCATGTGGTAACGTAACAAATGAATACATAGTAAAGAAAGCAATACAACCATCATATATATAATTGAAAGTTTACATTTGTCAAAAGTTACATGTTCAAAACTCAATTACAATATGATGTCAAAAATACGAGACTAAACTGGCGCCGCAGCATCCCTTCATCAAAAGCGTAATGAATACCTGAAATTACTGATTTCCTGGGACATACAAGTAATTTTGAAAGAGTAGATCAGCATTTAAGCTGGTGAATTTCATAAGTATTTAAGTGACAATGTTTGAATGAAATGAAATGTTTTATCTTTGTTTGTTTGTGTGTAGAAAATCCTATATTTTCTACTAGTATAAAAGTAGCCTTCACTCAAGACCAATGTTTGTCTCCAAAATGTATGTAAGTGTAAAATAACCAATGAGTTTGAAAACCTTGTAAATCAATGCATTTTTAATACCCCATGTGAGTTTTATAACCATACTATTGACTCGGAATGCCTATACACAACGTTCTTCAGGCGTTGGAATGTTATGACGTTTGTCACCCCAAACGGTGGACTGCAGCTAACAGTTAGGGCACGGGTTGTCAAGCCCGTATAGATCTATACACAAACACCATGCTCCCCCTCCAAGGGATTCTGGTATATAATACAGGACTTGAAATGTGTACTCGAACGTACATGAAGTTAGTGTCTCACAAAACCGTGGTATAAAAACATATCTACTTGTTAAAATGTTACGTTTGTTCTTGTATACGAAAGTAAACTTCTTGAAATTCATGTTTCGAGTACATAAGAGTTAGAAATTTGTTCGTAAAACTATACCTATTATAGTTTTCTAAAAGTGTGTCTTGTTTGTTTAGAAATACCTAGAAAAAGAATCACTTGTTTATGAAAGCATAGATTTTTGGTGTAGAGTCTAAGATAGACAAGAATAATCTAAGAAAAGTTTAGTTTATACATGCATTACAACAAATTTATATTTCAAAGGATAGAATGCTATTTTAACATATATCATATGCATATAAAAGTTCCTTAAAGGTTTATAAATCGCATGTGATTTGGATATATAACAGCATATAAAAGGGTTTCTTTATGTAACACATGATAATACTCGTGTGTTTTACTTGTAATCCCCCCCTTGAAAGCATATAAAAGCATTTAGAATATTTAAAAAGGTTGATTAAGGGGTATGAAACTCACTTGAAAGTTTGAAGATAGCGAGATGGAAAACCGGGCAGAGTTTCGTCTCGGGAAACGGATTTTCCTCGGGATTCTCGGGAATCTCGGGAGTAAAATCGACCCTCGGGACTAGAGCAAAAAGACCAGAGCTTCGGGTTTGAACGGGCACGGAAAACGAGGCAAGATTGTGAGAGAGAGGAGAGAAATGAGCCCTTTTCTCGGAAGCCCTCGCATCCTATTTATAGGAAGGCTGAACCGCCTCGGTACGCGGGGCGTACGCTCGTACGCAGCGCGTACGCGTACGTCATGCATGACCGAAGCCTCGACTGCCTCGGCTTCGGATGGGACGGGTTGTTGGGTACGCGGGTCGGATGGGACGGGTTGCTGGGGAGACGAGTCGGATGGGACGGCGGGTCGGACGGGACAGCGGGTCGGACGGGTCGGATACTTCGGACGGGTCGGATGCCTCGGATATGGCGACGTGGACGATCAGAGGCCAAGTCTCTCGGGTACGCTGGGCGTATAGGGGTACGCAGCGCGTACCTCGGATGAGGACGCTGACTCCCCTTCGGATAATGTCCAAATTTTGATTTAAATAAATAATTAATTTATTTAATAACTTCAAAAATTCATATCTTCTTCATACGAACTTCGTTTTCGATGGTCTTTATATCCACGCGTAGGTGAGACTACGCTCTACAACTTTCGTTTAGACTCCGTCGGCAAATTCCGAAATTATTTTTTTTATTATTTATAATAAACTCATCGTGTTTAAGGAATTTCTTTGAAAATTCATAACTTCTTTATCTGATGTCGGTTTTTGCCAGACTTTTTACCGCTGGAAGACCATTGTCGAGACCTTCGATTCTCGTTTAGGTCATTCCGGCCAAAAGTCGCTCGATTTCCGATTCGAGTTTTTAGCTGTCTGTTGCTAAGCCGAACTTGGAAAAATCATAACTTCGCTATATGAAGTCGGATTTGGGCGTTCTTTTCACGTACGATCATGGTTCCAAGACATTTAAACATAGAAGGAAGTTAAATAGAACTATTTGTACATTTTATTATGAAAGTAAATTTTATTACTCAAAAGTGGTTACAATACTTGACCCATTTTGGTCATTACAAAGAGTTGAAATATCGGGTTGTCACATCATCCCCCCGTTAGAGAGAATTTCGTCCCGAAATTTAAAGTAGTAAAGATACTAGTGAACATGAAAGAGATGAGGGTACTTTTGTTTCATCTGATCTTCGCGTTCCCATGTGAATTCAGGTCCCCGCTTGGCGTTCCAGCGAACCTTCACGATGGGTATGCGACTTTGTTTTGTTTGTTTGACCTCTCGGTCCATGATTTCTACTGGTTCTTCCACAAAGTTGAGGCTCTCGTTGATCTCGATCTCGTCGAGTGGAATAACAAGAGTCTCGTCGGACAGACACTTCTTCAAGTTTGAGACGTGGAAGGTTGGATGGATGTTACTAAGTTCGCGCGGTAGGTTAAGCTTGTAAGCCACAGGGCTGATTCTGGCAAGAATCTCGAAAGGCCCTATGTATCTTGGATTTAGTTTCCCACGCTTTCCAAAGCGTATTAAACCCTTCCACGGTGAGACCTTTAATAAGACGTGGTCTCCTACCTGGAATTCCAAAGGTTTCCTCCTTTGGTCAGCGTAGCTTTTCTGTCGGTCTCTAGAGGCTTTCAATCGTTCACGAATCTGAACGATCTTCTCTGTCGTTTCTCGTATGATTTCCGGACCGGTGAGAGTGCTTTCAGGAACTCTTCCTCTAGCTAACTGGGTATCGCCAACTTCAGTCCAGCACAGAGGGGATCTGCACTTTCGACCATAGAGGGCTTCAAACGGAGCAGCCTTTATGCTTGTATGATAACCATTGTTGTATGAAAATTCGACAAGGGGTAAATGAATATCCCATGCCTTTCCAAAGTCAATCACACAGGCTCTCAACATATCTTCTAAAGTTTGTATTGTTCTCTCACTTTGTCCGTCTGTTTGTGGGTGGTAGGCTGTACTCATGTCTAGCCTAGTTCCCAGGGAACTTTGTAGTGACTGCCAGAATCTTGAAGTGAATCTACTATCTCGATCGAAGATAATGGATATCAGAACACCATGCAGTCGCACTACTTCCCTTAAGTAAGTTCTTGTAAGCTTCTCCATTTTGTCAGTCTCTTTGATGGGTAGGAAATGCGCGAATTTGGTCAGTCTGTCGACAATGACCCATATGGTATCGAGTCCACTTGTCGTCTTGGGTAACTTGGTTATGAAGTCCATAGTAATCCGCTCCCATTTCCATTCTGGTATCTCTGGTTGTTGTAGTAATCCTGACGGTTTCTGATACTCGACCTTAACCTTAGCGCAAGTAAGACATTTACTCACGAAGGTAGCAATTTCTGCTTTCATGTTAGGCCACCAGTACAGTTTCTTAAGATCCAGATACATTTTATCTGAACCCGGGTGAACGGAATATCTTGAGTTGTGAGCCTCGGTCATGACCACGTTTCTGAAACCACCATGTTTCGGGGTCCAGATTCGGTCCATGAGATAGTAGGCTCCGTCACCCTTGGCTTCTAAATTCTTGTCCATTCCTCTAAGGGATTCATTCGTCACATTTTCAGGTTTCATGGCTTCAAGTTGAGCCTCCTGAATTTGCTTAGACAAGTGTGAATGGATGGTTATTGACAACGACTTGATCTTGCGACCAGAATATTCCTTCCGACTTAGGGTGTCTGCTACTACGTTGGCTTTACCCGGATGATAACGAATATCGCATTCGTAATCACTGAGTAGCTCGACCCACCGTCGTTGTCTCATGTTGAGCTCCTTTTGATCGAAAATGTGTTGTAAACTCTTGTGGTCGGTAAAGATAGTGCTCTTCGTTCCATACAAGTAATGTCTCCAGATCTTAAGAGCAAACACCACTGCTCCTAGTTCAAGATCGTGGGTCGTGTAGTTAACCTCATGTGTCTTCAATTGTCTCGAGGCGTAGGCGATGACCTTACCTCGCTGCATCAAAACACATCTGAGCCCTTGATTCGATGCATCGCAATAAACTACGAAGTCTTCTATTCCTTCGGGAAGGGATAGTATTGGTGCGGTGCACAAGGCTCGTTTGAGCGTTTGGAACGCTCTTTCTTGTTTCTCTTCCCAGTCAAAGGCCACGCCTTTCTGGGTTAGGGTTGTAAGAGGTTTCTCTATTCGAGAGAAGTTCTGAATGAATCTGCGGTAGTAGCCAGCGAGACCTAGAAATTGACGAATTTATGTAGGCGTCTTCGGTGCTGACCAGTTCTCAATGGCTTTAATTTTGGATGGGTCCACGTGGATTCCTTCCTCACTAACAACGTGACCTAAAAATTCGACTCTTCGAATCCAAAATTCGCATTTAGAGAACTTCGCATAGAGTTTCTCCGTTCGCAGTGTTTCTAGGACTTTTCGTAGGTGCTGACTATGCTCTTCCTCACTTCGAGAGTAGATAAGTATATCATCGATAAAGACAATGACGAACTGATCCAAGTAAGGGCGGCATACCCTATTCATTAGGTCCATAAATACTGCTGGTGCGTTGGTTAATCCGAACGGCATCACCACGAATTCGTAGTGTCCATAACGAGTTCGGAAAGCTGTCTTTGGAATGTCCCCCTCTAGAACTCGTAATTGGTGATATCCGGATCGTAGATCTATTTTGGAGAAGTAGTTCGCCCCTTGAAGTTGATCGAATAGGTCGTCGATACGGGGTAGAGGATAGCGGTTCTTGACAGTAAGTTTGTTCAGTTCTCTGTAGTCGATGCACATACGGAACGATCCGTCTTTCTTCTTCACAAACAAGACCGGTGCTCCCCAAGGTGAGAAACTTGGTCTTATAAATCCTTTTTGAAGGAGTTCATTAAGTTGACTGGAAAGTTCCTGCATCTCTGCTGGTGCGCGACGGTAAGGCGACTTCGCTACCGGGGTAGCTCCTGGAACTAAGTCGATTCTGAACTCAACTTGGCGTTGTGGTGGTAATCCTGGTAGTTCTTCTGGAAAGATATCGGGAAAGTCGCGTACTACCGAGATGCTCTTGATGTCCTTCAGTTCTTGACTTGTATCAACGATGTGCGCTAGGAATGCTCGACAATCCTTCCGCAAGCACTTTCGAGCTTGGATGCACGAAATGATGCGAAGGTTTATACTAAATTTGTCGCCGTAGATAACTAATGATTCATTGTTAGGGAGGTTAAGACGGACTGCTTTCTCAAAGCACATGATGTCGGCACGAAGAAGACTCAACCAATCCATGCTGACTATGACATCGAAACTTTTAATTTGGACCGACATGAGATTGATTGGGAAAGAATGGCCGTCTAAAGTTAACGTACAGCCCATGTATATGCAATTAGTGTTTTCGGTTTTTCCATTGGCCATCTCTACAGTGAATGATTTTTCTAACTTGCTAGGTTTAGGTTTAAGTAAATGAATAAAGTGTTGACTCACGAAGCTTCTCTCCGCTCCACTATCGAATAATATGCATGCGTATGAATTATCGAGAAGGAACGTACCAGCAACTATAGTTGGGTCAGCTACAGCTTCGTCGTGGCCTATTGCCAAAACTCGTCCCACACCTCCGGTGCCTGCTGCCTTAGGACAGTTCCTCTTGTAGTGGCCCACCTCGCCACAACCGTAGCAAGTCTGCCCTACACCCGCACCGGGAACTTGAGTGATCGGATTTGCGGGTTCCTTGCAGAAACGGGCTGTGTGTCCTTTCCTGTTGCAGTTGGCGCACTGCATTTCTCGACAAGGTCCATGGTGGTGGTAATTGCATTTGGTGCATTTTGGGAGGTTACCTATATAAGGCTTTGTTGGGTAGGTATTTGTAGGAGCTATAGTAGGTACAGTGGTAGCATTCACTGAAACCAGTTGTTTCTTTGCGGATTCTTGGGAAACCCACCCTTCCCTCTATTCCACACTCTCTTTCTGCCATTGTTGTTGTTGTTGTTGTTGTTTCCTTTCTGTGGTGCTGGCCCAGAAGTGGTTGAGTTCTGATGACCTCCGTAGTCAATCAGAGATTGTGCCAGTTCCTTAGCACTTTCAAAGGTGTCAGGTTTAGAAGCTAACACGCTTGATCGCATTTGGGGCGTCAGTCCCCAGATGTACCTTTCTATTTTCTTGCTCTCGGGAGCAATCATATCTGGACAAAGGATTGCCAGCTCGCAGAATCTGTTGGTATAAGTAGCGATGTCGGTACCAACCATTCCGAGAGTCTATAGCTCGTGTTCAAGCTTTTGAATCTCTCCCCGTGGGCAATATTCTCTCATCATCATGGCTTTCAGGCTCTCCCAGATTATGGAGTTTGCCACGATTAGGGTAAGTACTTTAACGTGGCCATTCCACCAGGTCAAAGCTTTATCAATAAAGGTGAAAGTTGCAAATTTGACTTTGCTGTGCTCGGGACAAGAGCAGATTTCAAAGACTGCCTCCGTCCTTTCAATCCACTGCCTCAGGGCCATCACACCACCAGTTCCATAAAACATCCGGGGCTTGGCATTAGTGAAGTCCTTATAGGTGCATTCTCGAGGTGGTCCATGACTCTCGCCATGGTTGGATAGGTGTGTGCCAGATCCCGAGCCATTAGTACTCGAGTTATTGATCTGTGACATGGCAGCTGCCACCGCTGCGGTGACTGCTGCTTGAAACATTACAGCATCAAATTGGGGTGGTGGAGGTGGTGGTGGTACAGGTGCTTCCTCACCGTTGTTTCGCCTTGGATTCCTATGCGGAGGCATCCTTCAACTATAGGTTGAAAAGACAAGGATAAGAATTTCATAGAATAGAAAATGTATGTGTCTCATGAACTAAATCGCTATAGTTCAACAACAGATGATAGTATGAGTCTTAAAATAGAAGAATGAAAGTTATTTGTAAGACTGAAGGTATGAAACAAGTATTTGGTTTCACAAAGACCATTCAAGGTTTGAACGAAATACTTAACATAGTAGTGATAGTGTCACTTATATTAATATAAAGGTTGTTACAACGATCATGAAAATTTGACCCCTAAAAGGGTCTCCGATTACAAAGTTCGAGAAATTTAAAGACTTTTAGCCGAGGTCCTAAGCTATAACAAAATTTGAGTCCTTGACAAGCACTACTTGCGTCGAAGATTGCGCTTGGAGCGTGACTCCGCATCTGATTGCTTCGACTCCATTAGACGCCTATCAAAAGCGGCTTGTTGTTCCCTTAGTTCAGCGAGGGCTGCAATCATTTGCGCTTGAAATGCTTCGGTTTGGAATTGAGCGTTGTCTTGCATCTTGTCCAGCCTACGGATGTCAGAAGTATGAACCTGCACTTCCACGTTGATATCCCGGAGTCGACTAGCTTGAACTCCAGACTGATAGGACTGATTGGCTAACTTACCCACCATTACCGGGAGTGCTCGATCAGCCGAACCTCCGCCGCGGACATCATAGAAGTCCCGGCACATGCCGTAGGGAGGGCGTAGGTTTTGCTGTTGGCTCCAATGGTGGAGGTGACTTCCCCAGACGGGAGTCGGTCCTTGAAAGTTCCTTACGAAGACGGGAGGTTGAATGGGTGGTGGATCGATAACTTCCGGCTCTGAGTCGGTACCGGAGTCATCACCCACTTATATGGGTTGCTCGTCCTCTTCGGGATCATCTTCGATCCATCCTCCGTTTCCTTGGTTGGGAAAGTAGGGGTCGCCAGGGTGGTGAAATCCAGCCATTTGACTATACGAGAAATAGGGTTATAAGAATTGAATAAAGTTGGAACATGCAAAACATGTAAGTTAAACTAGTTTAGATAGCAAATACTCCTATAGTATTTAAATTCTTGTGTTTGATTCTTGTAATGGTTTGGTAAGTTTTGACTTGTTGCTTACTACGATCATTCCTCGATATACGTTGGTCCAATCTCAGGCAAATATAGTTGATCACGCTATATTTGTCCAAAATCTGATTACATATATCGAGTCTCAATCGTAGTGTCAACTTGTCTAAATACTTGTATAGTTGTATAACATGAAAATAGTTTGTGGTATGCATGTAATTCTACTTAAATGAACTATCAATTTAAGTTGAACGCAAAACTGCTAAACGTAAAAAGAAAATTTGTTTTGTCAGAGAGTATTAGTCCCTTAAGCATTTATAGTTTGTATATCTTATGTGGTTCGATATACTTAGTTCACTATAAACATTGCTCTGATACCAATCTGTCACACCCCCAAACCTGAACGGCGGAAACGTTCGGGGGCGGATGACTTCATGTGGTAACGTAACAAATGAATACATAGTAAAGAAAGCAATACAACCATCATATATATAATTGAAAGTTTACATTTGTCAAAAGTTACATGTTCAAAACTCAATTACAATATGATGTCAAAAATATGAGATTAAACTGGCGCCGCAGCATCCCTTCATCAAAAGCGTAATGAATACCTGAAATTACTGATTTCCTGGGACATACAAGTAATTTTGAAAGAGTAGATCAGCATTTAAGCTGGTGAATTTCATAAGTATTTAAGTGAAAATGTTTGAATGAAATGAAATGTTTTATCTTTGTTTGTTTGTGTGTAGAAAATCCTATATTTTCTACTAGTATAAAAGTAGCCTTCACTCAAGACCAATGTTTGTCTCCAAAATGTATGTAAGTGTAAAATAACCAATGAGTTTGAAAACCTTGTAAATCAATGCATTTTTAATACCCCATGTGAGTTTTATAACCATACTATTGACTCGGAATGCCTATACACAACGTTCTTCAGGCGTTGGAATGTTATGACGTTTGTCACCCCAAACGGTGGACTGCAGCTAACAGTCAGGGCACGGGTTGTCAAGCCCGTATAGATCTATACACAAACACCATGCTCCCCCTCCAAGGGATTCTGGTATATAATACAGGACTTGAAATGTGTACTCGAACGTACATGAAGTTAGTGTCTCACAAAACCGTGGTATAAAAACAGATCTACTTGTTAAAATGTTACGTTTGTTCTTGTATACGAAAGTAAACTTCTTGAAATTCATGTTTCTAGTACATAAGAGTTAGAAATTTGTTCGTAAAACTATACCTATTATAGTTTTCTAAAAGTGTGTCTTGTTTGTTTAGAAATACCTAGAAAAAGAATCACTTGTTTATGAAAGCATAGATTTTTGGTGTAGAGTCTAAGATAGACAAGAATAATCTAAGAAAAGTTTAGTTTATACATGCATTACAACAAATTTATATTTCAAAGGATAGAATGCTATTTTAACATATAGCATATGTATATAAAAGTTCCTTAAAGGTTTATAAATCGCATGTGATTTGGATATATAACAGCATATAAAAGAGTTTCTTTATGTAACACATGATAATACTCATGTGTTTTACTTGTAATCCCCCCCTTGAAAGCATATAAAAGCATTTAGAATATTTAAAAAGGTTGATTAAGGGGTATGAAACTCACTTGAAAGTTTGAAGATGGCGAGATGGAAAACCGGGCAGAGTTTCGTCTCGGGAAACGGATTTTCCTCGGGATTCTCGGGAATCTCGGGAGTAAAATCGACCCTCGGGACTTGAGCAAAAAGACCAGAGCTTCGGGTTTGAACGGGCACGGAAAACGAGGCAAGATTGTGAGAGAGAGGAGAGAAATGAGCCCTTTTCTCGGAAGCCCTCGCATCCTATTTATAGGAAGGCTGAACCGCCTCGGTACGCGGGGCGTACGCTCGTACGCAGCGCGTACGCGTACGTCATGCATGACCGAAGCCTCGACTGCCTCGGCTTCGGATGGGACGGGTTGCTGGGTACGCGGGTCGGATGGGACGGGTTGCTGGGGAGACGGGTCGGATGGGACGGCGGGTCGGACGGGACAGCGGGTCGGACGGGTCGGATACTTCGGACGGGTCGGATGCCTCGGATATGGCGACGTGGACGATCAGAGGCCAAGTCTCTCGGGTACGCTGGGCGTACAGGGGTACGCAGCGCGTACCTCGGATGAGGACGCTGACTCCCCTTCGGATAATATCCGAATTTTGATTTAAATAAATAATTAATTTATTTAATAACTTCAAAAATTCATATCTTCTTCATACGAACTCCGTTTTCGATGGTCTTTATATCCACGCGTAGGTGAGACTACGCTCTACAACTTTCGTTTAGACTCCGTCGGCAAATTCCGAAATTATTTTTTTTATTATTTATAATAAACTCATCGTGTTTAAGGAATTTCTTTGAAAATTCATAACTTCTTTATCTGATGTCGGTTTTTGCCAGACTTTTTACCGTTGGAAGACCATTGTCAAGACCTTCGATTCTCGTTTAGGTCATTCCGGCCAAAAGTCACTCGATTTCCGATTCGAGTTTTTAGCTGTCTGTTGCTAAGCCGAACTTGGAAAAATCATAACTTCGCTATATGAAGTCGGATTTGGGCGTTCTTTTCACATACGATCATGGTTCCAAGACATTTAAACATAGAAGGAAATTAAATAGAACTATTTGTACATTTTATTATGAAAGTAAATTTTATTACTCAAAAGTGGTTACAATACTTGACCCATTTTGGTCATTACAAAGAGTTGAAATATCGGGTTGTCACAGATACTGCCTAGCATATCTGGGTGCTGGCTCCCCTTCGGTCCTCTCGACCGGATACTGCCTAGAATATCTGGGTGTTGGGCTCCCCTTCGGTCCTCTCGACCGGATACTGCCTAGCATATCTGGGTGCTGGCCTCCCCTTCGGTATCTTTCAACCGGTAACCGGGGACTATTTCACCCCCTAACACTACCACATAAAAGCATAGCATAAACACATAAGTCATATACTGCCTAGCATATCTGGGTGCTGGCCTACCCCTTCGGTCTTGTCGACCGGTAAGTGGGGACTATTTCACCCCCTACTACCACTACCATATCATGCTAGCACATAAACATAACATCACATATTGTTAGACGTATCTGCGGTGTCTGACTACCCTCCGGTCCTAACAACCAAACTCTACTGATGAGCCAGGGAGCCCCGTCCATGCTCCTACTAATAGTGAGATACGGGCCCAACCCTCCCTCACTCTTTCCCTATCTTGGGCCTCGCCCCTGATCCGCTGCTAATGAGATGTGGAACACCATCCACACTCTACTATTGGTGAGGTATGGGACCTCACCCACACTCACCACCCTACCAGGCACATACAAGTATCACACAGACAACAAGTATAAACTATCACATAAACCATTCCTTGGGCACCCGCCCGCTATCATTGGACCTTGTCCTAAATATCATACTAGCATACTGTGCCTAGGGCTAACCCCCGGGTATTCTAATCATAACTACATGGGCCGGCATTGTGGGCGTAGACCCATTCACACAAAGGGAAACTCACCTGCACTGGCTGAACTCGCTGAGGATCCCACTAGCTGCTGCCCGGCCACTCTCTGAACTCCTGCTCCACTCGCTCCCCGAGCTACCAATATCAATGCAACACTGAGTCTAACTGACCCCCGAAAGACAACCAAGTCAACTCTGGTAAAAGTCAAAGTCCTGGTCAAAGTCAACCTCCCAGGTCAACCCTACTCGCCGAGTCACCCTATTGAATCGTCGAGTTCATAAGTTCAGAGTCCTTCCACTCACGACTCTACTCGCCGAGTCAGTCCATGACTCGCCGAGTCTACCGATTTCCGAGTCCTGACCTGTCCAACTCACCGAGTCTCTAATCGACTCACTGATTCGAGTATAAACTCGAAGGGTTTGGGGGTTTCGCGACCTGACTCGCCGAGTCCAAGAACAGACTCGTCGAGTCCAAGACAACCTTCAATAGACTCGCCGAGTTGTTCATCCAACTCGCCAAGTTCCTGCCCATCTTCATCTGACTCGACGAGCTGTTCATCCCACTCGTCGAGTTTCTCCAAATCTTCATGCTACTCGCCGAGTCCACTCAAAGGACTCGCCGAGTCCATTCAGATCTCCAAACATGAAGAGGACTTTTGAGTCATGCAGGGACTCCAAACCATAGATCCATACTTCCAAAGCTCAATCCCCACGTAAAGTTGCAAACTTTACGTATAACTAAAGAGATCTGGGCTTAAAACATACTAGGGTTTGGTTTAAGGACAAAAGGGCTTCACCAACTACTCATCTCCTGATGCTTTATGAAATATTGGACCATCCCAACACTAGATCTAAAGTGGCAACAACAAATCTAAGCCCCTAACTCGAATTGGGTCTCAATCAACCATAAAATCCCCAAATCTCATAACAAAATAGATCTAGATGCAAAGAAGGGAAAATGGCAGCTTAATACCTCCAAGATGAACACAAATTGAAGTAGATCTCGGATATACACCTCTCCTTTGAAGCAACCTTCTTGATCTTCAAGTTCCTTCCAAAATTTCCTTCCTCCAAAGCTATTTCTCTCAAATGATGGAAGCTCACACGGAATCTAGGGTTCACAGGTTCTCTAGGATGATATGGAGGCTGAGGGAGGGACATAACACCCTTTATATAGGATACAACTCCCGGGATTAGGGTTTTTCTCGCACAGACCAGACTCGCCGAGTCTCCTTGGCCGACTCGCCGAGTCGGTCACTTACTCCTCGACCCGGATCCCTCTCAGACTCGCCGAGCTCCTCCTTGGACTCGCCGAGTCTCCCCTTGAAATTGGGGTTTTTCTTTCCTTTCTTGGCCTTCAAAACTTTGGGTGTTACACTTCAGCAGCTGGCCAGGGATTTTTTGAACATGAGGCAGACGACGGAGACTGTGGCGGAGATCACCGCCAAGTTCTGGGAGAGGGCGTTGTTGGTGCCCCAATATGCGGGTGATGAGGACATGAGGAGCACCCGCTACCATGACATGCTCCGAGCTGATATTCAGGAGCACGTTAGTTTTTCAGCTTGCCCCACCTTGGACTCTATGATTGCTAGGGCGAGGGAGAGGGAGATAGATTTGGAGCACATCCGGAAACGGAAGGCAGAGGAGGGACAGTCAGGAGGGGCTTCGGGGAAGAAGCCCAAGGGATCAGATTTGGGGCCAAAGGGCCAACAGGGACGGGGCCGCCGCAGGAAATGCGGCAAGTCGCACGAGGGGGCGTGCAGGTTGGGATCATCAGGCTGCTATAAGCGCGACAAGTCTAGGCACTATAGCAGGGATTGCACTGCTCCGGCAGCAGTTATTCAGACGTCTGAGTTGCTGTGTTTCCACTGCAACCAGAGGGGCCACCAGAAGGCCAATTGCCCCAAGTTGACAGTTTCAGCGCCGGTGAAGGCGCCAGCTCCAGCGACCCTGCGGATCACAGATGGCCGGCAGGGCAAGGCAGAGGCTCCAGTGGTGAGGAGCCGGGCATTTCAGCTGACTACCGAGGAGGCACGCGCCGCACCCGATGTGGTGACGGGTATGATTCTTTCCCTCTATTTTATTTTTATGATGTTATTATATTGATATGTGCTCGGTATTTATATATATGTTAGGATCGTTCCATGTGAACGGTATCCCAGTTCAGGTGTTGTTCGACTCGGGTGCTACCCGATCGCTTGTTTCTCTTGCGCTTAGCAAGAAGTTCACTGAGTCTTCGGGCATGTTGGATTGCCCTTTGGAGGTAGAGATTGCTGACGAACGATCGGTGCGAGCGTCATCGGTGTTCAGGGATTGTGTTCTGAGGTTATTCGAGGAGCGCTTTTTGGTGGATCTGGTTCCCATTCCGTTGCGTGGGAACAAGGTGATTATAGGCATGGATTGGTTGAACCCTAATGGGGCGGTGATAGATTGCGCACAACAGCTAGTGCGAGTCAGGACCCCAGGTGGGGGAGAGTTAGTGATTCATGGCGAGAGGCCGCAGTGTGGACCGGAAGTATGTTCAGCAGCGAAGGCTAGACGCTACCTTCAGCAGGGATGCGCAGGATATGTCGCATACGTGATGGATACCCGGGAGGCGGGTAAGGCGACAGTGAGCGAGGTTCCGGTGGTGCGAGATTTCGCAGATGTCTTCCCAGAGGAGCTTCCTGGGATACCTCCGGAGCGACAGGTGGAGTTCAGGATTGATCTCGTTCCTGTTGCGGCTCCGATAGCCAAGGCACCGTATCGGTTGGCTCCTCTTGAGATGCAGGAGTTGTCTACGCAACTGCAGGAGCTGCTAGACAAGGGATTCATTAGACCGAGCAGTTCACCCTGGGGAGCCCCGATTCTGTTCGCGAAAGAGAAGGACGGGTCGCATCGGATGTGTATAGATTACCGGGAGCTGAACAAGGTAACGGTGAAGAACCGTTACCCACTCCCGAGGATTGATGATCTCTTTGACCAGCTTCAGGGAGCATCTTGGTTCTCCAAGATTGATTTGCGTTTGGGTTATCATCAGATGAGGTTCAGGGAGGAGGATACGTAGAAGACCGCGTTTCGGACGCGCTATAGCCATTATGAGTTCGTGGTGATGCCGTTTGGGCTCAACAATGCTCCTGCCGCGTTTATGGACCTTATGAACCGCGTGTACAGACCGATGCTAGATCGGTCTGTGATAGTTTTCATTGACGACATCTTGGTTTATTCCAAGACACAGGAGGAGCATGAGGAGCATCTAAGAGAGGTATTGGAGACCTTGAGGAGGGAGAGCTTGTATGCCAAGTTCTCCAAGTGTGAGTTTTGGTTGCACGAGGTGCAATTTCTCAGACACCTTGTCAACCAGAACGGGATACTGGTCGATCCGGCCAAGATCGAGGCTGTGATGAGGTGGGAGGTTCCGAAGTCTCCATCTGAGATTCGGAGTTTCCTAGGATTGGCAAGCTACTATCGGAGATTCATTCAGGATTTCTCCAAGATAGCCGTACCCCTGACACGGCTGACGAAGAAAGCTGTGGTCTTTCGGTGGGGACCCGAGTAGCAGGCTACGTTTGAGACACTGAGACAGAGATTGTGCGAGGCGCCAATCTTACCCCTGCCAGAGGGCGTAGAGGATTTTGTGGTTTACTGTGACACATCCATTTCAGGGTTCGGCGCAGTACTGATGTAGAGGGGGCATGTCATTGCCTACGCTTCGAGGCAGCTCAAGCCTCACGAGGTGAACTACCCGGCGCATGATTTGGAGTTGGGGGCGGTGGTTTTTGCCCTCAATATTTGGCGGCATTACCTCTACGAGGTTCGATGTACCATCTACACGGACCACAAGAGTTGAGGTACCTCATGGATCAGCCGAATCTGAACATGAGGCAGTGTCGGTGGTTGGACGTGGTGAAGGATTATGATTGTGAAATCCTTTACCACCCAAGGAAGGCCAATGTGGTGGCCGATGCGCTTAGCCGCAAGGCGGAGTCGATTAGGGATATTTGCATGAGGATGATCGTAGTGACTCCCCTGTTCGAGCAGATTCGGGAGGCTCAACAGGAGGCTATCAAGGTGGAGCATCGGAAGAGCGAGCGTGTGGTGGGTCAGGTTTCCTCCTTCGATTATGATAGCCGAGGACTATTGACACTACACCGTAGGGTATGGGTGCCGTATCACGGAGGTAGGCGCCAGATCTTGATGAAGGAGGCGCATAAATCCCGATTCTCTATTCATCCAGGGGCGACGAAGATGTATAGGGATCTTTGTCTAGATTATTGGTGGCCCTGCATGAAGCAGGATGTGGCTTGGTACGTCGAGCGGTGCTTGACCTGCAGGAAGGTCAAGGCCGAACATCAGAGACCGCATGGCAAGATGCAGCCGTTGGACATCCCGTTGTGGAAATGGGAAGATATCACGATGGATTTTATCACGAAGCTTCCCAGGACCGCGTGTGGAGTAGATTCGATTTGGGTCATCGTGGATCGATTGACCAAGAGTGCTCATTTTATTCCGATTCAGGAGAGCATATCGGCCGAGAAATTGGCCGACATCTATATTAAGGAGATTGTGGCGTGGCACGGGGTGCCAGTATCGGTTATCTCGGACAGGGATGCGCGTTTTACTTCCAGGTTTTAGAAGAGGTTTCATGACGAGTTGGGCACTCGTTTGCATTTCAGCACCGCCTTTCACCCGCAGACAGATGGTCAGAACAAGCGGACCATCCAAACTCTGTAGGATATGTTGCGGGCGTGCGTGCTAGACTTCGGTGATAGCTGAGATACTTATCTTCCCTTGGCTGAGTTCTCGTACAACAACAGCTACCACGCGAGTATCGACCGCCCTTCATTCAAGATGTTGTACGGACGGAGGTGCAGGACCTCGATATGCTGGGGAGAGGTTGGTCAGAGGGTCATGGGGAGCACCGAAGTGGTGCTCAAGACAACCGAGAGGATCCAGCAGGTTCGGAGCAGGCTTCAGACTGCTCAGAGTCGACAGATAAGTTACGCCGACAAGCGTCGATCCGACTTGGAGTTCCAAGTCGGGGATATGGTTCTCCTTAAGGTGTCGCCTTGGAAAGGTGTCATTCAATTCAGGAAGCGGTGTAAGTTGGGCCCCAGATTCATCGGACTGTTCAGGGTTGTAGCCCGGGTGGGCAAGGTGGCGTATAGGCTGGATCTGCCAGTCGAGCTTAGCCAGATCCATAGCACTTTCCATGTTTCTCAGCTGCGGAAGTGCCTAGTGGACGATTCAGCAGTAGTGCCGACAGAGGATATACAGGTTGATGACAGCCTGAATTACATTGAGCGCCCAGTCGCAATCCTCGACAGGAAGTCGAAGGATTTGAGGAACAAGCGAGTGGAACTCGTGAAGGTGCAATGGTAGCACCGGAAGGGATCGGAGTGGACTTGGGAGCCGGTGGAAGAGATGATGGAGCATTACCCCGAGCTATTTCAGGATCGAGCAGCAGACTTCGAGGACGAAGTCTAAAATAAGTGGGGGAGATTTGTAGCACCTGGTTCCTGGTATGTAAGATTTATCTGAGTATTTTGTATTTTGGCCTTGGACTTGGCGAGTTGGAGGCCCGACTCGCCGAGTAGAGATAAGACTTGGGACGCGGTTAAGTTGGCGACTCGGCGAGTCCGCACTGTCTGATGAAACCCTAATTTCCAAGGGTTTGCACCCTATTTAAACGACCATTTGCACCCCAACTCCGCCCCATTCACCCTCAGAGCCCTAACCCTCGTTCAAAGCTTGATTCCTTGAGAGTTTGAAGCATTCCTAGTGTGTTTTGAAGTTTTGGAGAAGGGAGAAGAGTGGATCAAGAAGAAGAACATGGAGGTCAGCCATCTTTGAGCAATCTCAGAGTTTCCCTTGAGCCGGAGGATTTCCGGAGCAGCAGCAGCAGTAGACAGTCAGTTCCTGATCAGATCAGCAGCTACTTCGAGGTGAGCTACCTTCTAGTAGCGGTGGGTCTACGGCTACAATGCCGGCCCACCAGTAGGAGTTGTATGTAGATGTTTGTCTCTGAGATATTCATCTAGGGATTACTACTACTTGTGTTATGTTTATGTGCTAGTATGATATGATGTTATGTGCTAGTTACAGTCGGGGGAGATAGTCCCCGAGATATCCGGTCGGTAGGACCGAAGGGGTAGTCATACTCAGCCATGTTAGATAGATTCTGATATTGTGATACATGTTATGTGGTAGTAGTAGAGGGGAGAAATAGTTCCCCAGTATCCGGTCGAGAGGACCGAAGGGGAGGCCAGCACCCAGATATGCTAGGCAATATCCGGTCAAGAGGACCGAAGGGGAGGCCAGCACCCATATATGCTAGGCAGTATCCGGTCGAGAGGACCGAAGGGGAGGCCAGCACCCAGGTATGCTATGCAATGTCCGGTCGATAGGACCGAAGGGGTAGGTCGGGCGCCCAGATATGCCTGACAATATATGTATGTTATGTGATTATATGGTATGTGGTACAGTGGGGGAACTCACTAAGCTTCGTGCTTACGGTTTTCAGTTTTGGTTTTCAGGTACCTCTTCTTCGAAGGGGAAGGAGCCGGCGCGGTAGCGGCATATCACACACACTCTTGTTTCCGCAGTTATGAGTTTATTCTGGGATTGATACTCTGATATTTTGGTTGTTCAAATGTTGTGGATTTCAAATTTGGTTTTCAATGTGAAATGGTTTAATTAAACAATGTTTTAATTATTAATGTTTTCTGAGTAATGTTTTAAAAACGAAATTTTTGGACGTGAAAATTGGGTCGTTACAATTCCTTTTCTGCTTTGACGAATGTTTAAACCAAGAAAATTATTAATTTTTCCCATCGTGCTCATTTCGAGCTTACTTTTCATCAAGTCTACGAATTCTTTAAACAAAGCAGGGTCAGTTGAGCCAAAG
This sequence comes from Lactuca sativa, assembly GCF_002870075.4. Lineage (NCBI taxonomy): Eukaryota > Viridiplantae > Streptophyta > Magnoliopsida > Asterales > Asteraceae > Lactuca > Lactuca sativa. The sequence continues at coordinate 163,006,424 of NC_056623.2, read as the reverse complement.
ATAATATAATCAACATAAATTTGAACAAGCATAAGATGATTCCCAACTTTCTTACGAAATAATGTGGGGTCAACTGATCCTTGTTTAAATTTAGATTTCTTCAAAAATGAAGTAAGAGTTGCATACCAGGCTCGTGGTGCTTGTTTCAAACAATAAACTGCCTTATCTAAATTATAAACATAATCAAGATGTTCTTCATTAACAAAACCTGGGGGTTGTTCCACATAGACAGTTTCTTCGAGTTCTCTATTCAGAAATGCACACTTCACATCCATTTGATAAACATCAAAGTCTTTTTGAGCTGCATAAGCCAAAAATATATGAAATGCCTCGAGTCTTGTGACAGGGGCAAAAGTTTCTTCGTAATCAAATCCTTCTTGTTGAGAGTATCCCTTAACAACAAGTCTGGCTTTGTTTTGAATGATATTTCCATCTTTGTCAGTTTTGTTTTTGAAAATCCATTTTAACTCGACAATTGAAACATCATTTGGCTTAGGAATTAATCTCCAAACCTTATTTGTTTCAAATTATGACAATTCAGATTGCATTGCAACAACCCAATCTGAGTGTTCCATTGCAATCTTTACTGTCTTTGGTTCAATTTTAGAGATAAAAACATTGAACATGCAAAACTCTTGATGAGTATTTAATACCTCATTCTTTGCAAGAATTTGAGCCCTTGTAAAAACTCCCTCTTGTGGATTACCAATTATTTGTTCCTTTGGATGATCTTTTGTCCATTTGTCCATAGGTGGATAAGCTGGATTGAAGTCCAAAGCTGCATCTTCGTATAATTCATCATTATCTGAACCTGCAATTAAACAAACATCATTAACATCATGATAATTTTCATTATTTTGTAATAGATCCTTCTCATCATTAGCATTTATTCTCTCCCCCTCAACATCATCATTATCTCTCTCATTCTCCCCCTCGAAAGAATGCTCCCCTCCATCAGAGTGTTCGAATCCAAATGCTCCCCCTCCATTGGATCATTCTACATACTTTTGCCTATTTCTGAGGAGATGATGTTGAATCATCAGTAAGCTTTGAAAGTTTAGGGATATGATTATCAGGAGCTTTTTCTGCAACATTTCCAGCATGATCTGAAAGTCCAAATATCAAATCATAATCAATATCCAACATTTGTGTTGGTTCATATTCATCTTGATTTTCATTCAAAAATTAGAAGATTGTGAAATTGTTGTTTTGATTGTTTGTTAGAGATTACCCGTATCATACTCGAGCAGACTCCTCTGATCTTTGGTTCGATCAAGGAGGGTATTTTGGAGTTGATGGATGAGAGGTTGAGCACATTCCGTTCTGAGGTGGCGACCATGATGGGGTCGCGCACACTCACTTTCAGGGAGTTCAGAGCTTGTGGAGCTCCAGACTACCAGGGGGCGCGAGACCCCATTACGAGTACCAGATGGTTGGAAAATGTTGCCAATGCATTCCGCACCAGCAGATGTCCCAAGGGGGACAAGGTCAGACTAGCATCCTGCCTTATGAAGGAAAGGGCACGTGATTGGTGGGAGGATATTGGATATGTCATTGGGGATGACGCAGATATTGATGCGATGACTGGGGCTAATTTTTTTTCCAGATTCAAAGCCAAGTTTGCACTGGTTATTGAGGTGCAACAGTTAGCCAGGGAGTTTTAGGATCTTACTCAGACTATAGAGAAAGTGGTGGAGATTACCGCCAATTTCAGGGAGAGAGCTCTTCTTGTTCCTCAGTAAGTAGCTGATGAGGAAATGAAGAAGGCTCGTTATCATGAGATGTTGCGGAGTGATATCCTCCAGTTTGTGAGCCAGTCCAGCTGTAAAACGCTGGATGACATGATTGCTAGGGCGAGAGAGAGAGAGAGAGAGAGAGAGAGAGAGAAAGAGAGAGATTTAGAGATGGAAAAGAAGAGGAAGCCATAGGTGGTACCTAGCACTGGGAGTTCAGGCAAAAAGCCCAAGGTATCAGATCACAGATCTAAAGGACAACAGGACCACAGTCAGTGTGGCAAGGGTGGGAGAATGCACGATGGGGCGTGCAAGGCAGGGAGTCCCGGTTGCTACAAGTGTGGCCGGATTGGGCATATGAGCAGAGATTGTACAGCTACTACCATCACCACTACAACATCTTATCTGATTTGCTTCCATTGCAATTAGAGGGGACATAAAAAGTCCCAGTGTTTGAGTTTGTCAACAGTAAGGAAGGTGGTAGCACCTGCCCCTGCAACATTAAGGATTATAGACGGCCGTCAGGGCTGGGGTGAGGCGCCGGTGGCGAAGAGTAGAGCTTTTCAGATGACAGAAGAGGAGGTGCGAGCAACTCCTGATGTGGTGACGGGTATGTATATTCCTTTTATCTTTCTATTGTTATGAATTGTTTCTTATGGTTATGTGTTTTACATAGGGTCGTTCTTAGTGAACGACAATTCAGCTACAGTCTTGTTTGATTCGGGGGCTACCCGATCATTCGTTTCGCTTGCACTTAGCATGAGGTTTAGCAGAGCTCTGGGGGAGCTGGATTGTCCACTTGAGGTTGAGATGGCCGACGACAGGACCATCATGGTCGCGAAGCTGCATAAGTGGTGTTCGTTTTGGTTATTCGATGAGCAGTTTTCGGTAGACCTGGTTCCTCTTCCTCTATGAGGGAACAAGGTTATAGAACGCATGGATTGGCTGAGCCCCAATGGGGTAGTGATGCTAGCTATCCGATGCACGATTTAGAGCTGGGGGCAGTGGTGTTTGCCCTCAATATTTGGAGACGTTACCTCTATGGTGTCTGTTGTACCATCTACACGGATCATAAGAGTTTGAGGTACCTCATGGATCAGCCAAATTTGAACATGAGGCAACGCAGATGGTTAGACATGGTGAAGGATTATGATTGTGAGATCCTTTATCACCCAGGTAAGGCCAATGTAGTGGCTGACGCCCTGAGCCGCAAGGCGGTTGCAGCCCCGATCAGGGATATTTGTTTGAGGATGACTGTAATTACTCCCTTGTTGGAGCAAATTAAAGAAGCACCTTTTAAGGGCCCGAAGGTGGAGAGGCAGAAATGTGAGAGGATGGTGGGCCAAGTGGCTTCATTTGATTATGATAGTCGAGGGTTGTTGAACCTTCATGGGAGAGTTTGGGTGTCGTACTGGGGTGGAGTACGGCAGGTGTTGATAAACGAAGCTCATAAGTCTCGTTTCTCCATCCACCCAAGGGCGACGAAGATGTATAGAGATCTTCGACCCGATTATTGGTGGCCCTGCATGAAGTGGGATGTAGCCTAGTATGTGGAGAGATGCGTGACCTGCAGGAAGGTCAATGCGGAGCACCAGAGGCCTCACGGAAAGATGCAGCCATTAGACATTCCTGTGTGGAAATAGGAAGACATCACTATGGATTTCATCACTAAGCTTCCCAGGACCGCACGTGGGGTTGATTCGATTTGGGTTGTAGTGGATCGGCTGACCAAGAGTGCGCATTTCATATCGATCTAGGAGAGTATATCGGCTGATGTGACAACCGTCAAATTCTGGTCAATTCAAAGTCAAATAAAGTCAACAAGTCAAACCGGTCAACTCAGCTAACCCTTGTGTACTAGGGCTTACGTTATGTATTTACTAAACAACTCGCTATTCTAATGAGAGATCATAAATCGAAAAGTACGTACGTCTAGATCTCCTTAACCTAAAACTGTTGTAAGTGACAAGCCAAACCGATAAAACAATGTTGCATACTCATCGGGAGTGTGTAAGATCCTTAAACAAGGCTTAACAGGGTTTACGGACCTTGCATTGCGAAGCCGGACACTCACATTTGTCACAAACGAAACCTCTCTCAATCGTTTTCACTATTTCTCTTCTTATCGAGAATCTCTCCCAAATCTCTCCAAGAATGTGAAATCTCTCCCAAATACTTCTTTGTATGTGAAATCTCTCCAAGAATGTGAAATCTCTCCCAAATATCTCTTTGTATGTGAAATCTCTCTAAGAATGTCAAATCTCTCCCAAATCTCTCCAAGAATGTGAAATCTCTCCGAAATATCTCTTTGTATGAGAAATCTCTCCAAGAACGTCAAATCTCTCCCAAATCTCTCTAAGTATGTGAAATCTCTCCCAAAAATCTCTCTGAATGTCAAATCTCTCCAAGTATGACAAATCTCTCCCAAATCTCTCTCAAAATCTCTCTCAACTTTCTATAATCACTCGGGGCATCCCGACCCTCAAATTTGGCGAAAACAGCCCAAAAACGGAAGTCTACGCGAAAAACAGCCTTAAGGAGCCGAAACCCCTCTTAAGGAGCCGAAACCCCTCTTAGAGCCGAACCTCCTGAGAACCGAGACCCTCTCAACCGAAATGGACCGAGCCCTCTCTCTATTTCGGTCCCCTTATCATACGAACCGAGACCTGACTTTCAGTCCGAGACTGGAGCTTCTGTCTGAGGAGCGAGCCTGCGCAGCCGAGACCGAGCCTCACCTTCTGTTCTTCTCCTCGCACTCTCGGTTCCTCTTTCCCTCCTCTCGGTCCTTTCCCCACTTTCGGTTCTCAACTCCTTAAGAGCCGAGACCTCGCGACTTCGGCCAGGAACTTCGGATTTTTGACGTTTTTCACCCATTTTCAATATTTTTAACATTTTAAGCTCGTTTTTCGAGATTTTAACACGGGATTTTCACCCGAAAACATATTTTAACATAATGAACCCTAAATATTCATATTTTCATGAAAATCCTTATTTAAATAATAAAATCTAGTAGGTGAATAATTAAGGTGGAGTGTTGACTTTGCTTTACTTTATGACACAAGCAACCACCCCCACACCCACTCTATGACCAGTCACACCTCCCCACCTTACCTAGGTCACTTCAATGTCCTTTCCACTCAATTATCATCTTTCCCCACGTTCTTAGTGTTGGGTTTTGAGCAATCTAACACTTCCTAAGTGTGCATGCAACCCTAATAAACCTTGGATCTATGTTTGTCTAAATACATGCAAAATAATAATTTTCCAAGGTTCATAACCTATCTAACATGGCATGGGGAACATTTCAACATAAAAGAGTTAGAAGAGATTACATACCTTTTTGATGAGTTTGATTCTTGAGGAGTTTGAGGGCCAAGCACCAATAGTGTGAATGCCTCAAATGGAATCACAAATCACCACAAACTCTTGGAAAACTTTGAGAGAGTGTATACATACACTAATTTTGGCCACACACAAGCACACACACACTAGTTCACTAGTTGCCATTTCATGCACCATAAGCATGCTTATATAGTGTACATGGTTAGGGTGAAACCCTAATAACTCATGACCTTTCCTTTTCCAAGGATCCATGGGTTAAAAGCTTCATGGATCATCCATGGACTTCCATCCAAGCCTAGCCCATTAACAAATGAGTGTTACCCCACACCATATAAAACCAATAGCCCATAATCTAATTAGTCTTCCTTTTAATCTCTAAATTAATTCATAATTAATTTAAGACTAAGACTAATTAAATAACATAACCTCATATTAATATATTATAACTTATAATATATTAACAAACATATGTGTATAACTCTCATAAAATTATCCATAAATTGTTCGGGTGAAATGCAACCCAAATGGACCATGCCGGGTCGGGTCAAGTATATACCAAATAAGTTATGGACTTAGACACCTTATCCAACAGACTCCCACTTGGATAAGTCTAATAACTCTATTTTCCTATATAACTTCAGGAACCAACCAACAATCGTAGCTCTCGAAAACTCTGTTGAACTATGAAGCGCCATTTTAAGACAAGTGATCATTTAATCCTCTGTTCTCATGATATCAGCCGGACAAACACATGGAACTATGTCTTGCTTATTGTCTGGCAGTTATTTCTCGATTTCCGATTTGTTTGACAAAGAACTTTACTGAACACATCAGTTTAGTTCTGACCGGGCCCGGTACATGGGTCAACACAAAATCATCGAGGGGCCCAGATATCGCTTCTATTTCTAGAAGGAACAGATAAACTTCGACTCATATGCTTGTTCTACTACTTGTTAAATTGTACACAAAGGCACGTTTTATAACATCAAGTTACTGATGCGTTTACGTGCAATCAATGCACAACCAACTCATAGGTAACAACTCATATCTCTAGGTTTGAAGACTTATATGATATTATCGTCTCACGATCACTCGAGATAAATTCCATGAAGTGATACAAGTGAGCGTGGGTTTATACCAATACTCATAACTTATGAGTACTCATGAATGTTGCAGCAACCATTGCCATGTCTAAACACCTTTAGCCATCTACAAACCCAATTCATGACAATCTTGATTCATACCTACTTCCGACGTATGACCGATTGTGGAGGTTTGAATAAATTAATTATTCTGGAAGTCAAAACATGCAAAACTGAAACAATAGTAAATAATTGACAATGATAGTAACACTTTACTCATAAATAAATCACAAATTTTATTCATCATCAAACGTCGATTACATTTTACAAGTTTCAGGAAAACTATCTAATCTGTAAAACTAATATCGTCCCTCAGCTCGATGCGCCTCGCATGCTGAAAATGCTTAACCCTCGTCAGTCCCTTCGTAAGGGGATCTGCAGGATTCTCATCCGACGATATCCTCCTTGCCACGAGGAGTCCTTCTTCAATCTTGTGTCTTATGAAGTGATATTTTCTGTCAATGTGTCGGAATCTGCCATGATCTCTTGGTTCCTTGGCTAAGGCAACCGCACTATTGTTGGTAAGTATAATTCATCCTCACCATGATTATTACACTTTCCTCATTCTCAAATCAATGATTCCTTACACAAACATCATCACATTCTTGTTAGATCTTCGAATCTACAAGTGATTATTCAAGTGTTCGTGAGTTGAACACATCTTTTCTCCATCATCCATCTACTGAAATCACTCAAGGTGAGTTAATAACCCTACATTTTCATGTTTTCTCAAGTTTTTAGGGGGGGAATACAAGTTAAAACACCAAGAACATAACTAAACTTTTCTAACAGCCTTCATCAGAAAAGTTCAACTCCATTCACGGACTGTTTTGGACAACTTAAACATTTTAGTTTTCAAAACTGTTTTAGGTGCAAGTAGTTCCAATTCTTAGCTTTAAAATGACTACTTGCACATCTCCACACGATTTTTCTACAATTTATGGTGATTTTTACAAAACAGCCTGTCTTTTCAAACATAAATCCTGACCAGTCTGTGAATATGAGCATTTTAATACAAGTTAAACGCTTCCAAAAATCATGATAAAAATTATGAGTAAACTAGACTCATTTTAGGAATTCTCAGAATTTACGGATCTAGTTTTCGACTTCGTATGATTTTTCTATGATCTTTCTAAAACAGTGCAGAAAGATTTAGAGTTAGTTAACAGCTTCTAACTTTCAAAACACTTTGTAACATGTTGAGCAAAGTGTTAAATCTTTGATAACTTCATAAATTACATGTACTTCTTGTAATGATATATTTTTAGGAAATTACTTACTGAATTTATAAGAATCCTCCATCATAATCATTAGTACAAAACAAAGCAAGATAAACATAGCTATATTGTACTATATATTTGACTTACATAGAAAGGGTTCTTATACACCACAAATAAACATACTAAACTATAATAAGTATAGTTAGGTTGCATATACATTTCAAACATTTTGATAAACTATAATAAGTATAGTTTATGATCATTTACATTACAAAAGGTTTTCATACGAATGGGGTACATTCCAAAGTACCGAGTTTTCATATAAATGGGGTACATTCCAAAGTACTGGGTTTTCATATAAATGGGGTACATTCCAAAGTACCGGGTTTTCATATAAATGGGGTACATTCCAAAGTACCGGGTTTTTATACAAAAAGGGGTACAGATACAAAGTACCGGGTTTTTATACAAAAAGGGGTACAGATACAAAGTACCGGGTTTTTATACAAAAAGGGGTACAGATACAAAGTACCAGGTTTTTATACAAAAATGGGTACAGATACAAAGTACCGGGTTTTTATACAAAAAGGGGTACAGATACAAAGTACCGGGTTTTTATTACAAAAAGGGGTACAGATACAAAGTACCAGGTTCACATAAATAGTTGTTATGATATTAAAAATATATTTCATCTAGAATTGTTAGACTTCAACTATAATCGCTGAGTGTATATGCTTGAGTCATATAAGAATTTAGTCTCGATTGGCTTATAATTGGTGGGGCCCGCCTCATCTCCTGTTTCTCGTTGGGTTGTGGACCTAGGGCAGACCCACTATATTCAATGTTTTATCTAACTTAAATCTTATATAACTTATATACGCTGGACGATTATAGGGGAAATCTACGGGTCATTCTACGGTTCATTATCGCATCATATAGAAATACTCTGTTCATACTTAACTAAGAAATATTGGATTTTCTGGAAATCAAACTCTATCGATTTTACAGGGAAAACGGTTTCTACTTCAAACAAAACTCTTATGAACTCACCAACTTAATTGTTGACACTTTTTCAAAACTACTTGTATTCTCAGGAAATCAGTGAAACAGGAAAAACTTCAACGCTTTGAGGATGGGACGTTAAACCGTCAACAATTTCTTTTTGTCATCATAATGTAATTGATTTTGAAACATCTAAACATATACTTTGGTGTAACTTTTTCAGTTTTATTTATGATGGTTGTATTCACTTTGAGCACTATTATACTCGTTGTTGTGATACTGTACATGAAGTCCTCCACCCCCGGACGTTTCCGCCATCCTTGGTTTGGGGGTGTGACAGCTGAAAAGCTAACCAAAATTTATGTGCGCGAAATAGTAGCACGGCATGGAGTGCTTATATCAGTAGTATCAGATCGAGACGTTCGGTTCACTTCCAGGTTTTGGAAGTGGTTTCATGACGAGATGGGGACTCGTATTCATTTTAGCACCGCTTTCCACCCTCAGATGGACGGTCAGAGCGAGAGGACGATTCAGACTCTCGAGGACATGCTTCAGGCGTGTGTCCCGGATTTTGGTGGCAGTTGGGATACGTATCTTCCATTAGCGGAATTTTCGTATAACAATAGTTACCATGCTAGTATTGACCGCCCTCCTTTCGAGATGCTCAATGGGAGGAAGTGTAGGACCCCGATTTGTTAGGGTAAGGTCAGTCAGCGAGTCATCGGGAGCACCGAGGTAGTGCTCAAGACCATAAAGTTGATCTAGCAGGTTCGTAGTAGACTACAGACTGCATAAAGTCGACAGAAGAGTTACGCCGACAGGAGGCATTCGGATTTGGAGTTCCAGGTGGGCGATATGGTCCTCCTGAAGGTATCACCTTGGAAGGGTGTTATCAGGTTCTGGAAGCGGGGCAAGCTGGGCCCCGGGTTCATTGGTCCTTTTAGGGTTTTGGCACGGGTGGGTCGGGTTGCTTGCCTATTGGATCTCCCATCAGAGCTTAGCCAGATCCACAACAGTTTCCATGTTTCTCAGTTAAGGAATTGTTTGGTGGACGAGTCAGCAGTTCTACCCTTGGAGGATATTCAGGTTGATAGCAGCCTGAATTATATAGAGACCAGTTGTGATCTTAGATCAAAAGACGAAAACCTTGAGGAACAAGGTGGTTCAGTTAGTGAAGGTGCAGTGGCAGCACCGGAAGGGGTCAAAGTGGACGTGGGAGATCGAGGAAGAGATGAGAGAGCATTACCTAGAGTTATATTCAGATTCAGCTGCTGCAGACTTCGAGGATGAAGTCCAAGATAAGTGGCGGAGAGTTGTAACGCCCCATTCCTGGTATGTAATTTAAATAAAGTATTTTCTTTTCTTATGGGGTACTCGACGAGTCTGTAGCCCGACTGGTCAAGTAGAGACGGGATTTGCACGCGATTTAAGTTGGCTACTCGACGAGTCCATATGCTGGGACTCAACGAGTCCACCTGTCTGGATGAAGCCCTAATTTTAAGGGTTTACACCCTATTTAAACACTTTTATGCGCCCCAACTTAGCCTCCATCACCCTCAGAGAATTTCTAATCAAACCCTAGCCTCCTTGATGAGTGTGTGAGTGATTTTTTTCCTTGTGAAGGAACTTTTGGTGCAATTTGGAGCAAGTAGAAGAAGGAGAAGGTTGAAGAAGTAGATCCAGAACACACTCCTTTGTGGTAATCTTTTCTAGTAATATAGTCTCCATCTTGTTTATTGATCTAATAGATCTAGTTTGTTCCCAAATTGTTGATTTAATCTCAAAAACCCCAATTCCTTTGTGATAAATCCTTATGATCGAGTTATACTTCAGATCTAGCCTCTCTTGGGCTCTAGGAGCTCAAGGAGATCACCTTTTGGGAGCAATGGCTTTGCTTTGGCTTATTAACCCCATAATAGTGGAATTTTATTGAAATAGCTTCATTTTTTCTTGGTTACACGTAAAGTTAGCAACTTTACGTGTTCCGATAGTCCCAGAAGCTTAGATCTACAAGTTAGAGGCTCTGAAATGGATTAGAATCGACTGTATGGAAATTGCATGCTTAGGACTCGGCGAGTTGTTCTTCAGACTCGACGAGCCGAGTCGTGAGTCCCCCGTCTTTCCTCGATTTGTGATTTCAAGGTGAATCAGTGACTGAGGAAGGGACTCGGTGACTTAAAATCAGAGTTAGTATTGGAGGGACTCGGCGAGTCCAGTTAATTGGAAGTTGACTTTGACTAGGAGGCTGACTTTGACCAAGGGTAAATAGTCCTTTTACCCTAAGGGAATTTATCAGTACCTAATCTAGTGTTTTTGGGATTTGTAGCCGGAGAGTTCCGGAGCAGCAGTCAGCCAGTTTTAGCAGTGGTTTCGGACTTTGGTCTGATGCAGTAGTTCAGTGTGCTTGAGGTCTTAGTGATTCAAGCATGTCTTTGTGTTATGTGTTCCGGACTTCGGTCCAATGCAGTATGAAGTATATGTGTTTATGCTAGTTGATATGTTTAAGCTATGTTATGTTATGCTCAGTCAGTTTCCGGACATCGGTCCGATGCAGGGGACAAGGTCCCAATCAGTTTCGGATTTCGGTCCGATGCATTTAGTTCCGGACTTCGGTCCGATGCAGGCGACAAGGTCCTAGTCAGTTTCGGACTTCGGTCCGATGCAATTTCCAAACTTCGGTTCGATGTAGAGGGCAAGGCCCTGGTTAGTTCCGGACTTCGGTCTGATGCAATTTCCGGACTCCGGTTCGATGCAGTGGGAAAGGCCCAATAGTTGTTTATGTGTTATTGTATGGTATGTGGTAGTTTGGGGGAGCTCATTAAGCTTCGTGCTTACAGTTTCAGTTTTGGTTTCAAGTACTTCCGCTAGTAAAGGGAAGAGCTCGGGTTGAAGGCATCTGTGACAACTGTCAATTTCTGGTCAAGTCAAAGTCAAATAAAGTCAACAAGTCAAACCGGTCAACTCAACTAACCCTTGTGTACTAGGGCTTATGTTAGGTAAATACTATACAACTCGCTATTCTAATGAGAAGTCATAAATTGAAAAGTACATAAATCTAGATTTCCTTAACAGAAAACTGTGGTAAGTAACGAACAGAACCGATAAAACAATGTTGCACACTCATCGGGAGTGTGTAAGGTCCTTAAACATGGCTTAACGGGGTTTACGGACCTTGCATTGCGAATTCGGACACTCACAAATGTCACACACGAAACCTCTCTCAATCATTTTCACTCTATCTCTCTCTATTTTGAAATATCTCCCAAATATCTCTAAGTATGTGAAATCTCTCCCAAATCTCTCTAAGTATGTGAAATCTCTCCCAGATCTTTCTAAGTATGTGAAATCTCTCCCAACTCTCTCTTTGTATGAGAAATCTCTCCAAGAATGTGAAATCTCTCCCAAATCTCTCTAAGTATGTGAAATCTCTCCCAAATCTATCTTTATATGAGAAATCTCTCGAAGAATGTGAAATCTCTCCCAAATCTCTCTAAGTATGTGAAATCTCTCCTAAATCTATCTTTGTATGAGAAATCACTCTAAGAATGTGAAATCTCTCCCAAATCTCTCTAAGTATGTGAAATCTCTCCCAAATCTATCTTTGTATGAGAAATCTCTCCGAGAATGTGAAATCTCTCCCAAATCTCTCTAAGTATGTGAAATCTCTCCCAAATCCCTCTCGAAAGTTCCTTAAACTTTTTATAGTCTTTCGGGACATCCCGACCCTTAACCAGGTCAAAAACGGCTTAAAACGGGGTATAAACGGATAAAATAGACTTAAGGAGCCGAACCCTCTTAAGGAGCCGAACCCCTCTTAGGAACCGAACTTGTCAGAAGCGAAGGTGTCAGAAGCGAAGGTGTCAGAAGAGAACTTGTCAGAAGCGAACTTGTCAGAAGCGAAGGTGTCAGAAGCGAACTTGTAAGAAGCGGAGGTGTTAGAAGCGAAGGCATCAGAAGCGAAGGCACCATCTCGGACCGAACCCTCTCAGGAACCGAAGGTCCCTCTCGGACCGAAGCTCGGCAAACCAAACCCGGACCTTCCCTTTCGGACCGAGCCTCGCATGATGAACCGAACCTCGCACAAGGAACCGAAGCTACCTTCGGCCCATTTCTCCTCTTACCCTCTTTTGCCTCATTTCGCCTTCGGCTCATGACCAGAAGGGACCGAACCTCGGCCAGGACCGAGAGGTCTCACAGGAAAGCCCATTTCTTCCCGGTTTTCGATTCCGACTTCGTTTTGGCTTCGTTTTTCATCATTCTAACGCGGGATTTTCACCCAAAACATTCTTTTAACATTTAGGGACCCATATCTACTAATTACCCACGTTTTTGGGGATAAAACCTTATCCATGAAGAGTGGGTGAGGTACAAAGGTTGAGTGTTGACTTTTCTTTATTCTATGACACAAGCAACCACTCCCATACCCACTCCATGTCACTATTCACCATCAGCCCATACGTAGTCATTTTATGGTACCTTTCCCACCATTTTTCAGCCACACACTTGGTCAAGGGTTAGAAAACCCTCCTCTCTCCTCACACTTCATTCATTCTCTCATTTCCACCAAAAGATCAAACACTTTTCTCTCAAACTTTTTCTCTCTATTTCGAGACTCCAAGGCTGATCATCAAGCTTTATTATACTCTTGGTAAGTATAATTCATCCTCCTTGTGATTATTACACTTCATTCTACCCCAATCATCGATTGCTTACACAAACTCCATCACTTTGATGTTAGATTCTCGAAAATCTTCAAGGCATCTTCAAGTGTTCTTGAGTTGAACACTTCCATTATCCAACATTCATCTACTGAAATCATATAAGGTGAGTTCATACCCCTGTATTTTCATGTTTTCTTAAGTTTTAGGGGGGGGGGGGGGGGAATACAAGTTAAAACACCAAGAACATAACTAAACTTTGCTAACAACTTTCATCAGAAAGGTTGGACTCCATTCACGGACTGTTTTGGACAACTTAAACATTTTAGTTTTCAAAATTGTATTAGGTGAAAATAGTTCAAGTTCTTAGCTTTAAAATGACTACTTTCACATCTCCATACTATTTTTCTACAATTTATGGTGATTTTTACAAAACTGCCTATCATTTCAAACATCAATCCAGACCAGTCTGTGATTATGGACGTTTTCACACAAGTTTGAGATCATTAAAATTCATAATAAAATTTATGAACAAACTAGACTCATTTCCCAAACTCTTAGAATTTACGGATTCTGATTTGGACCTTTGATGATTTTTCTATAAATTTTCTAAGAACAGTAAAAGAAAATGTTAACAACAGAAAAATACTATCAATTTCATTTCACCTTGTAACATGTTGAGCAAGGTGTATATCTTTATGTGAATATATGTTTTTGCAAATAGATGACATTTTGCCTTAGTTTATAGTCATACATCGGAAAAACAAATGGATTTTCTTTTTACCTACAAAAGTATGGTAATTAATTAGTAGTTATATTGCATGTTGCTTCACTTTAGCAAAAGTGTATATACATATCGGTAAACAAAAGGGCTTTTACCTTCATAAATACAGTAGTTAACCATAATAATCAAAGTTATAACTATTACATTTAAACGTTTTGATAAACAATAATGGGTATGGTTTATGTTTCCATTAACACAACAAACACATTTCGGAAGGTTTTATTCCCACATAAAAAGGTTTTACACTCACGCACACTACACGTAAACTAGTTAACTTAAATGGTGAGATATTCATCTCAGTACTCCTAGAGTACGGTTTAAAATTCCTAGTAGTTATAACTAGAGTCTCTTATAGGGAGAACGTGATAGTTGTGTATAGATCTATATTGGGTTTGACACCCCACACCTTACTGCTAGCTACAGTAGGACCTGCAGGTCTACGGGTGACAAATGTCATAACAGTTTTCGATGCCTAAGAAACATCGTGGCAGGTTCATTCAGTCATAGTATGGTTATAGCGGCTCACATAAGGAGTTAACAACACATAAAGTTTACGGGTATTTTCATAAATAAAAAGGGGTTTTATGTCGATTTAAAATCACTTTTTATATCAATAATTACAGATATTATTGTATACTTTCAGCCTTGGTATTTAAGACTACACACCATTCACTACGGGATTTTTCTCAAATCAGAAAGGGTTTTACGCCAATTTAAAATCACTTTTATATCTTTAAGTATGACAAATCCTTGTTCATTCTCGGTCCCGACATTTAGGACCACATAACTTTTATAAGGAAAATATTGGATTTTTCTGGGTAACACACCACACATTACAAAGAACGGTTTCCAAACTCTTTATCTAAAAAGCTTATGAACTCACCAACTTAATTGTTGACATTTTTTTAAAATTACTTGTATTCTCAAGAAATCAACGAAACCAAGTAACCACAAGCTTTTGAGGATGGAACGCTACGGCGTTGAACAACTATTTTTATATCATGTTGTGATCAATCATTGAAATATGTAATACTTGAAACCATGTAATTCTTTTCTGATTATATTTATGATTGGTTGTATTTACTTTGAGCACTATTATACTCGTTGTTGTGATAATATACATAAAGTCCTCCGCCCCCGAACGTTTTCCGACATCCTTGGTTTGGGGGTGTGACAGCATCGCATACACCACAGCTTCAGTTTTATTCGAATATTTGACATGATTGATACAGTTGTTATGACTTTTGAGTTACTCACTCCATGGTTTTATTATGTACGACATTGATGACATGATTTTAGTAAAATTAAAACAAAAAATTTTGGGTTGTAAATTGTGGATGTTACAAGCACATTCCATGTTTCGCAATTGCAGAAGTGCCTAGTGGATGAGTCCGCGGTGGTGCCCCTTGAGGACACTCAAGTTGATGATAGCTTGAACTATATCGAGAGGCCGGTGGCGATTTTGGAACATAAGATGAAGGAGCTGAGGAACAAAAGAGTAGAGCTAGTTAAAGTGCAGTGGCAGCACCGCAAGGGTTTAGAGTGGACGTGGGAGCCCAGGGAAGATATGACGAGGCACTAACTCGAGTTATTTTCAGAGACAGCAAACTTCGAGGACGAAGTCTAAGACAAGTGGGGGAGAATTGTAACACCCGGTTCCATGTATGCATCTAAGATAAGTTAATGTTATAATTTTTACCTTTGGACTCGACGAGTTAAAGGCCCAACTCGTTGAGTAAGGATGAATGTCAGTCGGGGACTAAGAGCCTACTCGACGAGTCGGAAAACTGACTCTGCGAGTAGGTGTTGTTTGATGGAAACCTTAATTGCAAGGGTTTGCCTCCCTATTTAAAGAACATAACGCCCCTGTGGCCTCCCTTATCACTCCTTCAAAGTCCAGAAAGCCCTAAACCGCCACCCTTGAGCTTTGTGAGTATTTGAGTGCCATTTCGTAAGTTATCTTGTATGATTGAAGTTGGGTGAAGAAGAGGAAGAGGGAGGATTCAAGAGGAGATTTCAGATCCAGAATCAACACCATCTTCTCCTCATTTTCTGGTAATAAAGCTTCACACTTAACTTAAGATTTCCTAGATCTTCTTATGGTTATTTTGGGCTTTGAAGCTTGATTCTTTGGATTTGGACGTCCCAAGTTGATACACCTTCAGATCTGGACCTTGAAGGGTCCTCATGGCATAAATGTGCCATCTTTATGGCCATGAGAACCCCCATGCATGCTATTAACCCCATTTTGACCCCTTTAAGCTCAAATGTTTCATGCAAGCATGTAAAGTTTATGACTTTACATGATATATAGGCCTTAGGAGCCCAAATCTACCTTTTGGTTAAGTTTTTCACATCAAAAATCGACTTATGGGCTTGGTCATTTGTAGACTCGACAAGTCAGTTTTGGGAATCGGCGAGTCATGGGTTGATTCCCAAATCAGTTCAGGGTTCAAAGGAACCCAATTGAGTTTAGAAAAGATTAGATAAGTCCAGAGGGGTGACTCAACGTATTAGGACATAGCCATGGCCTGGAAACCATGGGACTCGGCAAGTGGAAGAACTCACTCGGCGAGTCCAAGGCAATCTCCCAACCCATGATGATAGACTCGACGAATTGTTCATACAACTCGGCGAGTCACATACTGGACATGTTCATATGATGAAGATAGACTCGATGAGTTGTTCATACAACTTGACGAGTCGGTTAAAGGTTGTCCCGATATAATGAATAAAGGAGAACTCGTCGAGTTATTGCAAAACTCGGCGAGTAGAATTGGGTTGAGGACAAATGAAGGACTAGGGGACTCAACAAGTTAGTGGGCTAACTCGGCGAGTCAGGTCAACTGGAAGTTGAATTTGACCAGGATGTTGACTCTAGCCAGGGGTAGAACGGTCATTTTACCCTGACAATAGTAATCAGTGTTTTGACTAAGTGTCATTGTGGAAATTATAGTCGGGGAGTCACCGGAGCACCAGTCAGACATATTCCCGCTCAATATTTCAGCAGTCAACTACGTGAGGTGAGTATCATTCCAGTAGGAGCAGGTCTACGACCACAATGTCGGCCCTCTTAAATGATAGTAGTTCCGGGCTAGGGTCCGATGTCGGGGTAGTCCCGAGAAGTAGTTTGTATGCTTGATGTCTTTGTGATTCATGCATGTATATATGATTATGTTATATGTTACGATCATATTTATGCTATGTTCAGTTTATTCCGGACTTCGGTCCGATGCAGCGGGCAAGGCCCTAGTTATTCCGGACTTCGGTCCAATGCAGGGGGCGAGGCCCTACTTAGTCCGGACTTCGGTCCGTTGCAATGGGCAAGGTGCTAGTTATTCCGGACTTCGGTCTGAAGCAGTGGGTGAGGCCCTAGTTAGTCCGGACTTCGGTCTGATGCAGTGGGCAAGGCCCTAATTATTACGGACTTTGGTCTAATGCAGTCGGTGAGGCCCTAATTAGTCCGGACTTCGGTCCAATGCAGTGGGAAAGGCCCAATATTTGCTTTATATATTATTGTATAGTATGTGGTAGTTTGGGGGAGCTAACTAAGCTCTGTGCTTACAATTTTTAGTTTTTGTTTCAGGTACTTCCGCCAGCAAAGGGAAGCGCTTGGGTTGATCGCATGGCACCCACCACAGTCTTTAGCCTGGGAGTTTTACTCTGATATTTTGATATGGCATTTGACGTGATATTTGATATGTGATAGATATTGTGAGACGTTGAAACACACAGTTTATGATTTTATACTCTGGTAATGAAATGATGGGTTTAATGATGTTTTAAAAAAGAAACTTTTGGGTTGTATTTTTGGGATGTTTCACACTCATTGTCCAATTTCTAATTTAGACCTTATTTCCCCAAATGGGCCTAAAATTCCCAAGTACAATATAATAATCCTCAAGGGCCCAATCTTGGCCCAAAAAGTCCAATACTCAAGTTTCTTATTCCTAAGTCCAAAATTATACTTCTGATGTGATTTGAAATCGAGTTTAAAGATCAATTCACATAAGAATTAAGAAAGAAGAAATATGATGAACACGAGAGTAAATATAATCTTTGATTAGCTCATATTATGCTTTTGATTTTACAGAGTACAAAGGAATTCTCTGTAAAGAATGTATGAAAGTTAAGTTCTGACTCAGTACAGTCTCCTATTTATAGGAGTTACAAAAGCATAACAAAAATACTAAGGACTAGACATTCAGACAATCTATTAAAATGCCTTAGTAAATATAACATTACATCCGAAGACTCTACTTACGAAGATTAGAGATCCTTCGTAACCATACAACTAACACTTCGACATATTACAACACTTATACCCTAACAATCTCCCCCTTTGGAATAAAGGTCGAAGTCTTCATGAAGTAAGTAGTTGAACAGCATACATCAGCACTCTTCGGATTTCCATGTACCAAGAGATAACTTTCTTTATCTCCTTCTTGTCTCCTCCTGAATTCTTCTTGCAATGATTCATACGAACAATTAAGTTCGTATATTGCGAATTTGTATATCTTTCCACTTCAGCGGTTTGAAACAAGAATCTCTTGGCCCTTCCAGCTTTATCCTTTCCTGCGAAGACAATCCCCAATGGCTTTAAACTGATTTCTCCGTCTTCGTACTTCTTCAACTCAACCTGCTTCTTCGTAAGAGCCATTGGTGCTGTAATGTCGATGCCTTTAACAGTAGCGAGTTCGACATTAGTTTGAGCTAGGCATTCGAAATAATTCTCCAAGAAAATTTTTATGTGCCTACACCCAAGACTGAAAACATCTGGTTCAGTCTCTTGGAGGAAAGAAAAGGACTTGTCTTTAAGAATCAGAGCAATATTGATGCGATCGTAAGTGTTCATCAATGGAAAGTCCGCCACAATGAACTCTTGTATCTTTCCACTTGCTCTTGTCACCACAAATTTCAAATTCTGCAACTTTCCTTCGAAAATAACATCCCTTTTTATAGATATCACCTTCTTAATCTTCTCCAAGTACCAAACTTCTTCTTGAGCCTTTGCCAACACTGCATGAAATCAAATTTTCATCTTCTTTCCCTCTTCGATATCCATGGACTTTGTTTCTGCTTTAAACTGAGGCATGACGAACATCATCTCGTTGATCGAAAAGTCAAGTTGACCAAAATCAGTATTCGTCACCACAAAACTCTTCTTCGGAATCTTCTCAAATGAGTACATATGATCGAACATCACCCTTGACTCAATAGTTTCGTAGTTGAACAATTTCGAAGGATCTCCCTTATCAACATTTGAACCTTCGAGAGCTCTTTGTCGCATAATGCTTTCCACATGCCTCATCCTTTCAACTTCCGCTGCCACCTCAACTTTTATTTCTTTGTTAGTCTTCTCAACCAAGACTCCTTTTCCTTTATCTTTAACATTCGAAGGAGCTGCATTCTTTGGCGAAGAAACATTTGAAGAAACAACATTCCCAATTACAATACCTTTTGTACTAGGTCTTGAAATTGGTACAGTTGTAGTCACAGTCGAAATGACTGGAGCAGCTGAAACTATTGTTGGTTTGACCACAGCTTTCGAAGGATAAACTTTTCCCACCACCTTCGAATCTTCTGATTTCTTCTCATGTTCCCCAGCCTTTGCTTGAACCACCTTTTCTCCCCCTTGCACCCCTGTGACAGTAGGTGGGGCATCTGAAACGTTCGGTAAAAGGCTTGAGATTCGAAGTAATGGAGTAAGATGTTTTTGAAGAATGGCTTCGAAATGAACAAATTTCTGGGAAAGAAATTCTTGAGAGATAATCGGAGAAGATGATTTCGAAGAAATTTCTTTGAGTTCTTTCAGCAGCTTCACCAACTCTCCGAAATGTTGTTCTTCTGTGGCTGAAAGAGAGATCATCTGAGGATTCTCTGGTTCGAACATCTTGACACATTGAACAACTGCATCACAAATGATATCGATCTTCTGATGTGCTGATTCATATCCCTGTTGAATATGCTGAACTTCCTTCATCATTTCTTCACGAAGTTCACGAATCTGCATATTAACATCTTCTCGAACCTTCTTCACTTCCTGTACGAAGAGCACATGACGCTCCTTCATAATAACTAGCACCTTGCCCATTTCCTTCATAAGAGAATCAACTTCCAAGATATTGATTCCAGTACTTCCTACATTCGCTTGAGATTGCAAGATAGAATTCAATTTTGAATTCAATATCTTGAACTGCTTCATCGTCATCAGCATATGGTCCGGAAAATCCTCTTCTGCTTCGTCAAAGGAAAGAGCTTCGAATGTTCCTCCAAACCCTTCGTTGTCAGTTTCCTCATCAATCGCCATTGTTTCAGCAACAGGTGATGATGGATTTGGTGGATCGGTTGATTGTGTTGAAAAGATTGTAGTGAAAGGTTGATCCATAATGGATTGGAATGTAGGAGAATCAGTTGTTGAAGTAACCTGTGGTAAAGACATTGGTTCAACAAGCTTTATATCAGCAGGCTTCGAGATTTCAATAGACTGAAGGATTTCTTCTTCTTTTGGAATTTCAACTTCAGGAGTCTCAGGCACTTGATCCATCATTCTCCCCCTTTTTATAATCAAAAAATTATTATAAAACCCACTAAGGATGAGAAGCGCCCGAGGAATAATCTTCACAATGCTCCTCCTCGATGTGTACCAAAAATGAATCACCAAAAATCTTGCACGGAAAAACAATCACGAAAAAGTCACAAAATTTTTCAATTTATGAAAAATTTTGACTTTTTGGGTGAAAGTTGCAACATTTTTCAAAATCCGGGTAGAAATTGTCACTTTCTGAAACTTGCAGGGACCCGTTGCGTCCAAAACAGCCAAATATGCAAAACTCTCCCCCTTTTTCAAATCTGGGTAGAAAGCGTCAATTTGCACAAACTGTAGGGACCAGAAATGAACATTCTTCAATTTTCAGCAAAATATAGTCCTTTTTCAAATTTGGGTGAAAACTGCCAAAAATTCGAAACTTGTGTTAATTTTCGAAGTGTCAACAAATCGAAGGTTCAGGGGCTGTTTTCGAAACTTTGTCATTTGCTCAATTCTTTCGAAGACCCCAATTCACGAAGACTTTATCATATGCAAAACTAACGAAACACCACGGACCATTTTCGAAACTTCATGTTTTCCTTATAAAATCATCAGCACCCTTCGTAAAGCAACCCTTCGTTACTTGAACACAAGATAAAAAAAACAAGGCTTCGTTTTTATCATCCAGGAAGGCTTCGAATCTAAATCAGCATCATATACCCTTTACAATTCTTCGTTCCGATCACAAACACAGGAACCCTTCGAAATCAAACCCAAAATCCAGATTATCTACTTCCAGTTCATTCCAAAACCATGGATCATTACAGTTCTCCCAAAATCATCAGTTCTTCGTATCAAAAACACAAACACAGGAACCCTTCGCTTTTTCATTCAACTATAAAATCGTCAATAACCCTACCGATTCAAGAAACGATTTCCAGTTCATTATCATACGAGATCCTTATCAGCTTTCCAAATACCCTTCGTATGTTTACGATCAAAATCAGCTTTCCAAATGTTCGTTCTCACAGCCTTTATCCTTCGAAATCAAATACAGTTCATCATACCGTTCAATTCCAAATCCTTCGAAGAAATCGATCGTTAACCCTTCCATCGATCCAAAAATAAAATTCTTCAAAATCAAATTCCCGATTCTTCATTCGTTAATCATTCCAAATTTGTTTGTTTCTCAGTTCATGAATATCATTACAAAGCCTTCGTCATTCAAAGCAAAGTTGATCATGATAAAGAATTCATAAACATACTTAGCTTCTCAAATGCGCAATATTGAATACTTCAAACCAACATCTACATTCAAATCTTAATGCCCCAAAATCATATTCGATTTCCAAAAATCGTTTAAGAGGCGAATATAAACTGTGTTTCACATCAAGAACCGATTTCGAAATTAACCTCCAAATTGAATATGATTTCAACATCCAAATCTTCAAAACAACTTTTATCTATCGATTTCTTCTAACAATTCCATGAATCAACCCTTAGAAATCATGTTTGACTTTTTCTGTAATTGACTTTTCTAAGTCAAGAATCAATAAACAAGAAATTGTTGATTCTAATGGCCAATTTTAGATCAAAACTTGATTATCCAAACATTCTTTACCTCCTTCAAGTGTTCTTGGCCATGATCATTAAAATCAAAGAACCAATTTCACGATTTTAACACTTGAATTGGAACACAATCAACTTTTGTAATATAACAACTCTCACATGAAATCGATTATACAGTTCCGGATTATCATCCAAGCTTAATCGACTAAAAGAAACGATGAGAAGATAACGAGAATAGAATGATCAAAAGTCGATTCAAGAACATCAATCGTACAACCATTTGAAGAGAGTGATTATATCAGGAACGAGTTTAATAGATCATACGCTGTAAACGAATTTGGTCTCACGATCATG
The DNA here is from genome assembly GCF_002870075.4 of Lactuca sativa. NCBI lineage: Eukaryota > Viridiplantae > Streptophyta > Magnoliopsida > Asterales > Asteraceae > Lactuca > Lactuca sativa. Next base: position 162,984,091 of record NC_056623.2, on the reverse strand, counting down.
AACAGTAATATCTCAAATATTGGGCTCAAATCGAGGTCATGAACAGTAAGTAGATTAATTGATTGGGCTTCGAATAAAAGTATTAAAAAAAAAATTTGAATCACATCAAACATATGGATTTGGAATTGGATTGGGCTTTGATCAACACAAAAAATTATTGGATCATCAATGAGGTTGAAACAGATTAGATCCAACGAAACAAATCGATCAAAAATGAAAAATGCAAAGCACGAATTGAAATCATGGACGTTTTGGAATCCATTTGAGAATTTGAGATACCTTTTTGACGAATCGAGTTCCATTTTCGACAAACGAATCAAATTTGGAAGATCTTGGTTCTTTTGTTGGAATGAGAAAATCTCCAAATCGAACATTGTACCACCCACCATGCGAGATGTACAACTCGTTCTTCGTGTTCTTCGTGTTCTTCATCAAACCAAGAACATCTTCAAAAGAACCACCAACACTTTTGGGTTTTGACTTCAAATTTAATTCAACACTTGGAGATTTTTGCTTTAGAACCCAAATTTGCTTCACGGATTTTGGCTTCACAACATATGACGATTTTTGTGAGTAAACCCACTTGTTTTTCCGATTCATCTTCTTCTTCTTTTTCTTTCTCATCTTTTTGCATCTTGAAGACTTGACTTCATGAACAAACCCACTTTCAACAACATGAACATTTTGAGTTTGAATCAAATCTTTTGGAGTTTGATACTTGTGATTTTCTTGGATCACCGGTTTCCGATAAGGAATCATTCCTTCAAACGAATCACAAGAACACAAAATATCATCGGTTTGAACTCCAATTGAGCAAAAAACTTTTTCATCATGAGAATCAACTTGAACTCCTTTTTCTTGAACATCAAGAACATCACATTGAACTCCATTGTCAAGAACTTCAACAAACTTAAGAGCACGAAGATCATTTGGGTTTTCAATTAGAGAAATGTATTTCTTATTGAACAAATCTCTTTCTTCTCCTTCTTTTTGATTTCTACTACGAACTAATATGGACAAGGCAATTTTATTCAACCATGTAATCTTACAAATTGGTTGAAATACCAAGCTTCCATGATCATCCTTCAAACCTCCATAAGAAACCAAATTACCCCATGAAATCAATTTGCTTAACAACAACCCATAAAATTGATCTTCATTGACTTTGTATTTCACATCTTTAACGATCACAATCCAAGAATCATATGGCAAACCCACCATGATCACAAAAACTTGAAGAATTCTAGAGAGAGAAAGTGATTTTGAATGGGTTTTCTAGAGAGATAAAGTGATACAAACAAGTATTCTAGAGAGAGAAAGTCGAATTATGGATCAAATCAAAGAAAAATTCGACTTCTAGAACACAAAAAAACACTCTCTAAACACGAAGATCAATGAAGAAAAAGAATCACCAAATCAAAATAGCCATCAAGGATCAATTCTTGATGAAAATCAAGAACACCCGCTCTAATACCAATTGTAGTTGTCTTGATTCTGATGGCATGTGCGGAATTAGAAAGATCTAGTGATTCATCATACAAATTCAAGAACACAAGGAATAAATAAATATGTGTAAGCTCATATTAGATCTAGAAAGGATATACAAATGGGTTTGTACAAGTTTTCTCTCTCTAGTCTAACACTCCAAATAGTTCCTTACATAATGGGAGTCACTCACTTCCTATTTATAGGAAAGACTCAACCCATTTACACATACAAGAGAGTAAGCCTAAAACACTACATCCAAGAGTAACTTTGCACCCTAAAAACTTCTCATTGGGCCATAGGGCCCAAAAGTCCAGACCCATCCTCTTAGGGCCCACAATCCTAATTTTCCCAATCTGCATGCGTACGCACGGCGTACCGGGCATGTACACCCAACATACGCTGGCCTTGACCAAGACGGGGAGTTTGACCCAGTACGTGCAGCGTACCAAGGAGTACGCCCAGCGTACTGGCCAGCTTCTTTGGAACTTTATTCATGACTTAATCCGTTAAGTCTTTACGTCCAAACTACAGATCGAGGTCCTTTTAGACCTCCTAAACCATAAAGTCACGAACTTTACGTGCTTGCATGCAAGGTTGGGGTAAAAACATGAATTTAGTCCATTATACCAACTTTAAGACCATCTAGCCCTTGCATGGTTTTTGGCTTAACCACCAAGATCCGATTTTTATGACCCTAGGTGCTTCTAAGTGTCCACAAGGACAGCTCTTAAGCTCTGGAACCAACAATACTCAAACACTCCCAACAATGGGGTCTAAAAAGGACATAAAACCCCCCAATAAACAAATCTAAGCATACAATGGTCAAGTATGGAGCTTGATACCTCAGAAGAGTCAGAAATGGTGTCAATCCTCTAGATCTATAAGCTCTTGGTGGATCCTTGCTTCTTCTTCAAGCTCCTTTCTTCTTTTCTCACTAAAATAACACACAAACACTCTTAAATGGCTTCTAGAACACAAAGTCACACAAAGGCAGCTAGGGTTTTCGTGGTGGTTGGGTAAGAGTGAAGGGAGGCTGAACCAACAGGGGTTATGTTCTTTATATAGGTAGCAAACTATAATTTTTAGGGTTTAAGGATATGAACACGTACGTTGGGCGTACTCCTGGTACGACAGGCATACGTGCTTGGCCTCCGCGCTTCCTTTCCACAAATACGTTGGGCTTACACGGCAATGTACGCCCCACGTACGCAGCTTCCTCAGCCCACTAACAAGGCCCAAAGGTCAAGCCCAAACCAAACCACACCACATTTCAATTAGGATGAATAATAATAATACCTGGAAAATCCCAGATGCTACACCCCTTTTATTTGCTTTATTTACTTATATAACTTTAATAGGTAATTTTCATTGTTATTTCCATTCCCTGGGTTCGATACCCGACTCACCTGAACTATCCTATTAATCGATTAGGTACACTGCCTATCGCGTATTAATTAGTCTAGATTATTTGGTTTTAAAACTAGTACTTGAAATACGTATCGGTTGGCCATGTTAGTTCCAAAAGGAAACCTCAACATGCCACACAACTCCTTTATGGGCAATCCAAGTTTTTCATATCAAAATCAGAGTTAACTGATCATATGCACATATTAGCTAGTTGACTAACCTTAGTCAACTCTTAACTCAATAAAATTCCATTTTACTTCAATATGTTAGTTTACAACGTACATTGGATAATTGCTCTTCTAATAGTTTAGAATGTAGTGGTTGGAGGAACGTCAGGAAGAGCTTTATCAAAGGCATGATCGTTCTTTTCGTTTATGAGAACTATTTCCAAACTATGAATTTGGACAAGATTAATCATCCTAATAGCTTATCTTTTTAGAGGTTTTAAAGTAGTAAATGTAAATGGATAAGATTGTTGACATCATTCAATGTCAATTTCCATCAAAGTTTGTTTTATTAATCCTTAGAAAGTAGTTACCTAAAATAAATTTAATTAACAAGACTATGATCCTTATTTGGCTCCATGATGTGTAAAGGGTCATCATAAACACACCATAAAGTTATTTAGGTAAGCAATACTATTTTCCAATTTCAATCGCTATTAAATTACTAGATCTTTGAGATTCATTGATTGTCAATGACATGTTGATCTCAAATTATGTTCATCTCAAATTTTATGACGGGGTCGTCGCGGATCATAGAACAAATGGTGAACCAACCATGCAAAGATATGTAGTCCTCGACTCAAGCAACAATTGAGATTTGTGAGTTCAACATAATTCTCAACTATACTATCAGATTGATGTGTCGGTTAACCACACGAACATCGTCAATAGATTTAAAGAAAATATGCATTCTTCATGGATAACATATGATTTACGTTTTTAATAAAACGAGATTTTGTTTTATACTTTTAAGTTAATACTTTTAACTTGAACATTATCCTATCAAACCCTTTCGGTAACTCTACTCTCAAATCACAAAGAGGTGGTAAGGGTGTTAAGCTTAAAGTGCTTTTAAAAGCTGACCTCATTCGAAATCAAAAAGATCTCCTTAAATCTCTATTATATCATTAAAGTGTGTGATCCTAGTCATGATAAGACAGATAATGGGCGTGTTTGGCAAAAGTAGTTGGTAGCTAGAAGCGGGTAGCTAGTAGCTGGTAGCGGGTAGCGTGTAGCAGGTAACTGGTAGCAGGAAGTTGTAACTTTTATTTGTGATATGAGTGTTTGGCAAAAGTAGCTGGAAGCTTTTGAAATATATAAAATTACATAAAAGGACAATTGATTAAAAATAAATAAATATATAAATATATTTTTAAGGGTGATTATGGAAATTTATTTCAAAAGCTCAGTAGCGTTTTGTTAAATGCTACATGAAGTAGCTTTTATATTTAGAGCGTTTTGTTTAAACTAAAAACAAAACGCTTGTACTACCAAACAAAGTTTTTTGTTTAAACTAGAACGTTTTGTGAAAGACTAAAAGTTAGAAGCTTCCAAACGCTTCCAAAAACTCCGTGTCAAACACGCCCAATATCAATATTTAAACATGCAAGGACGCATGTTATAAATTTCTTATAAATATGATAGATACTATTCTAGTACATATATATAGGGGTAAATTTAAACTATTTTAAATTGAAGTGTCTAATATAAATTCTAATCAAAATGAGAGGACGCATTATAATTAATTTGATATTAGTTTAATATTCAATTTTAAAATCTCTATTTAAACAATATTCAAATTAATTTAAATATTCAAATTTAAATTTGATATTTAAATAATATTTAAATTAATATATATATATATATATATATATATATATATATATATATATATATATATATATATTCAAATTTAAATCTCTTTTTGAAGAATATTTATATAAGGTAAATATTAAGATAATCAGTATTAGGTAATATTGTTATATTCTATAAGGCAATTATCTAAAAATTAAATTTATTTTCTATTTGAAAACAATAAGGAAAGCTAAAACATGGGAAACCCTAGTTGATATGTGGCGGGATGCGGCACCCAACGACTCCAAGTTTTTTCAGTTCGTTTCTTATATCAAAATTTTCAAACAAGATAATTCAAATTAGTTTGAATCAAAGATAATAATGCAACTAATCATGAACTAAGGCTCTGATACCACTGTTGGGTTTTCTATGCATCTAAACATACAATCATGCGCAATGGAAACATAACAGTAATTTTATGTGTTCATGCACTCTAAGGATCTAAGTTTCATGTTGTTACTGCTACTCTACTAAAACATAAAGTATGGTCAATTTCATAAACCCTAAGAGGGTTACAAATCGTCACATATAGATGAGTGAAGAGAATTTATGAATTTGTCAAGCCAAGGTGCAAGAAATCATGAGATCTCTTGAGCCTATTTATAGCATTGGATTCATTCCTTAGATTTGTCTCTCATCTTGTGTGACATGGAAACCAAATTAGAATATCACCTCCTATCTCATATGGATGGAGTGAATTTCGTCCAACTCTATTTTCTTAAGGGTTTTGGAACATTCCAATTATCCAACTATTGATTAATTAATATTAAATCCTTTTAATTAATTAAAACTATTTAATTAATTCTCAAAATAATTTTTAATTGGTTTCTAATTAATTATTAAAACATAATAATTAATAAACTATTTTTTTTATTCTATTCAATTTGAGTTATGAGGGCAACCCAAAATGACTATGCTACTATTAAAAATATTTTTAATAATTAATAATCTTGAACACTTTTTTCAACAATATAATGTAAATATGTAAATGATCACCAAGTTTCGCATCGTGTTGGGTTTTGCAAGAATATTTGTACCTGATGAGGCTAAAAAAAGTTTGTCAATTTGTCGGAGGTTTACGGTGGAACTATAAGCGTTACTTTCATAGAACCTTCCTATCATGTGCTTTTGGAGAGCCACATAGAGATACATGAATATCATGAGATACATATACATGATCATGATCATTTGCATGGTATAGGTTTTGTGAAGGATGAATAATTTTTAACCATGTGGAGATGTACGGAGATAAGAGATGCATTGAGACTAGTGTTGCGCAAGGCATGTGTCTATATCATACAATACAATATTGTTATACATCGTCAGTTTTAAATATTAAAGCTATATTTTATATTCGGTGTATTTTGAAGTTAAATCTAATGTCTCACGTGAAGAGCTTCTATAAGATTTAAAGAGAAGATGGGCTTTAGAGTTCTTTATGTAAATTGTTGATTTTATATGATGGTTGGCTAAAGCTACTTTCTCCATACTATTTTTTCGATATGCCACTTAGATGACAAGTGTCCGTGAGAGTATTTGAGATTAATAAAGATCGTTAGTTACTTAGAAAACAAACCGAGATGGCCGTGGGGATAGTAGACATATTAGTTCTAGCTAGTTTGCCTTTTATATTGCTCGGATATCACTCCAATAAATGAGAGAATTACTTGCAACAAGCCCCAGCCGCTAAAAGTGGCGTTTGTCGCCTCTAATACTTTTAGCAGCGACGCATTGTCGCTAAAAGGTTACGGCTGATGCTTTGTTGCTAATACTCCAAATGTCACCGCTAATAAGCGCGCGTCGCCGCTAAAGGATAATCGCCGTTAATAACCAAGTGTCGCCACTAAATGTGTCGCCGGTATTGATATTTTCCATTTTTGTATTGTATTTCACATTAAAATTGAAAAGAACTATATAAAAAGTATAAAAACTGCTATGATATTAATTAATCTAATCGAACATCCTTCCATTCCAAAATATTAATTCAATGTCCGTTTAAAATACTCATCCAATTTAACATAATGTAAAATATCCAAAATACTAGTCTAAAATACTTACACAACAAAACATTACAAAAATCCTACAAGTAGTTACTCATCATCATCGATCTCCTCGTTTCCTCCGGTTTCATTTCGTTGTGGCAACGAACGAAACCAATCTTCAAGTGTGGCACTGCATGTTGGATCATTTAACATTGTTTGAAGCATGTCTAACTACAAAGAAAACAATATAGTCTTATAAGTCAAACCAACATTATAACATTATAACATTCTATGTACAAGCGAAGTACAAAATATAACATTCTACTATAACTAAACTTAGGGAAATATAAGCAAAGTACAAAATATGTTACCAAATAGACTTAAACATACATGTTGCACATATTGCATATAACACATTATAGCAGTGTACTTTTTCCATTTTTTTCCATTATAACATTATACTCTCATAAACTAACAATTACCAAACTACAAAATACCAATATGTCAAACTAGAATCAAATTAACAATTACTAACATATAAACTATTACTAAACTAACAATTACCAACATTTGAAACAATTATCAAAATTAAATAGTCTTGTGACATGTGATTGTGGCGGTGGTTGTGTCAGTGGTTGTTCCTGATCGTACATCGACACAACCGTAGAAGATTTATACCCGATGCCTTTGATATGGCCTCGTAGAACACCCAATATTATTTCAAAACAATTTTGTATATATCCTTTGGTGTTAGATCGTTGGCTTCAAAAGAAGCTTAAGTTTTTTGACTGGTCTCATGGAGTAAAGCAGTATATTTTCAAAAAATGATAAACATCATAAAAATTAGATTACTAAATACTCATTGACGATATAAACACTTAAATGAAAATACAAATTAACCGTTTGCATATTGTTGCTCGACTGTAGGACTACTAAATACCCCTTGACAATCAGTATTAGCCTTACAAAATGCTTCGATTCAAGTGATGTCATATTTAACATTAAAAATTAGATTAATTATAATTTAAATAAACAATTAAATATATCATAATTTACTTCTTTGAAATGGGCATTGTTATACGAGCATGATCCCCTTCTGTTTACAACTTGTTCTTGTGCATGGACTCCTTTGTTTGACGTTGAACGCTTTAAAAATTCAGGTGTTTGAAAATTTTCAACTGCTTGCGCCTAATATTCATGTGAGACACCCTCGAGGGGGGTGGCTAATGCCCTTGAGATATCTACAAGCCCCCCGTCATTTTGAAAATAATTGTGCGCTTTATTTTTCCATCCTCTATAAAGCTTTTTATAGTCGCATCAGTGCTCTGTAAGAACTGAGCACACTCAGGATCCAAGTTAGTCTTATCCAAATCAAACTTATTTACATATACAAAAAAGTTAGTTAATATCAATCACAACTAAACTAAAAATATTATCCAAGTTACATTTAGATGCACGACTGTGGCAATCCTTAATGCGGGGGAAACATTGTCCCAACCAGATATGCTTAAAGGGATGTTCATCCACATATACCTCCCAATCTCATGGGTAAACCAATTATCATGCTTCCCGACAGAGGAATATGTGAGCTCATTGTCGAAATCCAAATCTACGGGTTTTCCCTTGTTTACACGTATCAGCTTTGATAGTTGGATGTTTTTTGATAGACCTCTTCTTTTTTTATGAAGCTCGGCTGAAATATATAATTAAAAATATTAGTCACGATATCTTTTAATAAATGAACAAAAGTAGCTAATAAATATATCATAACAAGACTTACCATCATGTTCGTGTTGTCCACGACCAAAGCCAAATGTAGGTGGTGGATCCTCGGCTGCATCACCTCCACATCCCTAGCCCATAACATTCAGCATCATGTAGAAGAGAATCGTCCAACTAAACCCCATATATAGCCTGCAAAATTACAAGATGTAAAATATAGAAACACAATATGAATAAAAGTTAGCCTGTTACAATATGAATAAAAGTTACACATATTGCACATACAAAAATAATACATTTCTTGTAACATCCATAAAAATCATGCCAAATTTAAACTTTTTAAAACATTTCAAAACCAATGATTATTACAAAACTTGTTTCCAAAATAGTATAATGTCATAGTATCCCATAATCAAATCATAAATCATGAAATATGAGGAGTTGTACGATCACGCCTTCGCCTTCCCACGATCATCAGAAGTACTTGAAACAATAATCAATAAATGTAAGCTCGAAGGCTTAGTGCGTTACCCCCAAAATACCAACGCCATAAAACATATCAATAACATATAAGCAAACAACATGCATAATGAGTGTCACACCCCAAAACCGGAACGGCGGAAACGTTCTGGGGTGGATGACGTCATGTCAAGTATCACAACACATGCATTATAGTAATCAAAGTACAACAAAACATTGCATTAATAGTAATAGTTTTACATGGTTTACATTACAACATAATAAAGTATATAAACAAATATAATAAGAACAGCATGGTACTAGGCTATCTTCATCAACAGCTCCGGGGATGTACCTGTCTAATTGCTGACCTGAGATTACAAGTTATTTGAAAAGCGAGTATCAGCATTTTTACAAATGCTGGTGAGTTCATAATCATTTAGTGGCATTTCATTCAAATAACTTAGTAAAGAAATAGTTTAAGAGGTTTCAGTGTATTAGAGTCCTTTCCAGAAAATCCTATATTTTCTTTAAGTAAAGCAGCCTTCTACCAAGACTGGCAGTGATGTGTGGTAAAAATTAGTTTTCCCTAAATTGCTATCATTATCAAAATACTGAATTTGATTATTGAGGAAAGCAAACGACATCAGGGGATATCATATGCCTCAGTAGTGAAGACTGCTGACTAAGGCAAGGAATCATATACCACAGGAGAACGTCGAACTAACGACACGCCTGGTTCAGTCTAACGAGTAGAGACTCAGACCCTAGAAGGTACCAAATGAAGGATACAGCTGGTAAGGTCTACAACAGTGAAAGACAGACCCCAGACAGTATCAAGTGAAAGATACGTCTTGTAAGGTCAAAACAAGGATAACAGACCCCAGACAGTATCAAATGAAAGATACGTCTTGTAAGGTCAAAACAGATAACAGACCCCAGACAGTATCAAATGAAAGACACGTCTTGTAAGGTCAAAACAGATAACTGACCCCAGACAGTATCAAATAAAAGACACGTCTTGTAAGGTCAAAACAGATAACAGACCCCAGACAGTATCAAATGAAAGATACGTCTTGTAAGGACAAAACAGTGTGACTCTGAAAATGAGTTACCAGCATAAAGTGTAAATTGCCGGTGAAATACCGTTACCTTAAAGCCATGAATTATAAGGTAACCCGGGATACTCGTAACCATACTATCCGACACTAGAGTACCAGACGCCCTACAAGCGTCTATATAATGTGACATTTGTCACCCCTTGGCTTGGTGAGCCGTGGACTGTAGCTAGCAGTCAGGGTGCGGGGGTGTCAATCCCGTATAAATCTATACACACAATGTCCGCTCTCCCTACAGGAGACTCTGGTTACCAACTAGACGAAGGAGAAGGCCGTGTCCTAAAGATGCATCCCAAATAGTGGGTTTCTAATGAAAGTGCTGAACTAGAGGTAGAGACTTCCCAATAGTGGGTTTCTAATGTAAGTGTAGACTTGAGGTAGAGACTCTTAACTGAACTGACCGAAGTAACCCGTATGCCTAAGCTTGTATACATAGTATATAACTAATGAATCAAATGACCTTCGGATGGACATCCGATCCCACCAGACCACATCTCAACGAAGAAAAGGAAATAGGGCGGACAATCCTTACTAAGTCCTTCAACCATTATTTATATGCATCTACACAAGCACCAACATACATCTAACTATGCTTGAATGGGTATTAAGTGGAATCATACAGTGAAATATCCGAGTCGTGAAGTATAAGCGTACAGTGGATCATCCGAGACGTGATGTATAAGCGTACGGGGTGGGATAATCGAATCGTGAAGTATAAAAGTACCAATTATAAGTGTATTATGAAGCAGAGACGACAATAAGTGAAGTAAGAACGTCTATCAAGTATAAGAGGCTACAAGTATAAGCGATATAGTGACAAAATCCGGTATAAGTGTATCGCGAAGTGAAAGCATTATCGAGTAGGAATTTAAAATAAGTAAAAGTGAAGCAACAGTAACTAACAAGTAAAAGCATTCATGAAAGTCTTGGAAAACCTTAATACTCAGGAAAATCGCATTTGTATTCTTTATAAAATAAGTGTGAAAACCTTTAGAAATCTTTGGGAATCTTTTATAAATCAGTTTGAAAATGGATCTTTGATAAGCAATAAAAGTAAGGACTTGAACAAGTGAAAAACCCTTTTTGGAAAGCCATTTATAGTGTCCTACTCGGTAAAACAGTGTTCAGTGGTAAAATCTGGTGCATGCGGGTTATCAATCACATGTGATTGATATGATAACTGGCATGTTTAACTTGTAATCCCCCCTATAAAACATTTAAAAGCATTTAAAAGGTTCATTCAGGGGTATGAACTCACCTGACGTAAGTAGGTCCAACGAAGGTGCCGTTTGGGCGTTCGGTGTCACGCAAGGACTTGAACACACACAATGACCTATTTAACATATGGTAACATATGTTCACATACAATTAGTATATTTAATACTAATTAAACAAATATACGCGCTCACAGGAGCGGAAAACACTTTGGCTAAGTGTTTGGGTGTCCCGGGTAGCGTTTAAGGGTGTGTATGGCTAAGGAATGGAGTTTACCTTCCAAGAATAAACCCTTATAACATAGTTTACGGCCCAGGAACTACTCACCATGAGTTTACGGCTGTAAACTCATGGTGATGGGTTCTAGGGTGTTTTAAGGCTTCTACTAGTATCATAGAATTATTCCAAGCACTTTTCCTAAAAGGCATGAGTGGATTTGAGGCTCCTAAGGGCACTTTATAGGAGTTTACGGCCTAGGGACACTCCCATGGGAGTTTACAGTCGTAAACTCTCAATCTTTGAGTTTAGTGAAGTTTTAAGCCCCCTATGCCTTTCTAGTAATTTCTAATGAAGTATGATGCTATTTTGGGGATTTAAATCTAACATTTGCAAGTGTTTTGGGGAGTTTACGGCCTAGACACTAGCTTGGGCCGTAAACTCCTCTTTACCCCTCCATTTCATGTTTTTAAACCCTTAAATCCTTCCTAGTATTTTATGGTAAATGTCTAAGGTCATTTGGGGGGACAAAACCAACATTTTGGCTTGGTTTGGGGAGTTTACGGCCTTGACACATGTCTGGGCCGTAAACTCCTATAGATCCTCCTATTTTAATTGTTTAAGTGCTCTAAACCCAAGAGAATAAGTCCCTAATTTATGTGATAAGCCCTAGTGTGGTTTGGGAGTGTTTTGGAGGCATTTTAACATAGTTTTGAGGGGTTTACGGCCTAAGCTTGTGCTTGGGCCGTAAACTCACTTTTATGCCCTAAATCATTGAGTTTTAATGTTTAAACACTCCTAGGCTAATACCTTAATTTATTTCCAAGCCTTTAGGGACATTTGGGGGTCATTTTGGCCTCTTTTTAGGTGTTTACGGCCTAAGGAGGAGCTTAGGCCATAAACTCCTTTTCCATTGCTTCTAAGTCCGATTTTTGGGCTATAAACACCAATCATAATGTTTAGAATAGGCTAGGGTAAGCGGACTTACAATTTGGAAGCGTTTGGTTGCGGATTCGGGGCGAAAACGGGTCTAGAGAGAGAGTATAGAGAGAGAGTGTAAAAAGTCTCCAATGGACTCCACTCACCCTTATATAGGTTTCCAGGTCGGGGCTCAGTGGAATTTTACCCGATACTACCGTTAAACGGGGCTTTTGGTCGCACCCGATTTAATGGTCGTAATAATAAAACTTGACATTTTCCAAATGAATGGAAATGTGTGTCCTGTGTTTTTATTTCCTTTTATCATGACTTAACAGCATGTTAAAGGTAACCAAATGGAATGTTTATCAAATTGACGCCCTCTAATTAACGGAACTTCTATACATTGGAATATTCCGTTAACGGTAACGGGGAAATGTAACGGGACAACTTGGGTTGTCACATCATCCCCTCGTTAGAGGGAATTTCGTCCCGAAATTTAGGTCTAGGCAAGGAAGTAGGTATGAATGTTCAAGTAGAGATGAGGGAGTACTTCCTATATGGTTCTCCTCGCATTCCCAAGTGAACTCCAGTCTGTGTTTGTCATTCCGACAGACCTTCACGTACGGGATGCGGATTCCGTCTAGATAACTAGTGGGTTCTAACATGTGTATCTATAGGGTTAGAGTTCTCAATGGATTCTATCAAGATGATTGAGACACGGAGAGGGTTTTCGGGAAATCACGTATCAAGTCTAAGAAGTGGATCGATCGGGTGTGAATCTTGTGGCATATCCGAAGGTAGTAGCGACCTAAAAAGGGTTGGACCAAGTCTCCATGGGGATTCTCATATGGTCCTAAGCTCTCGGAAGGGTAGAGCTTTTCAGTACTTAGAACATAGTGTACTTCTATGGCAAGATCATCACTGGCGTGATCGCCATTCCAAAGTTCCTAACGTTCTCTCTCGTATTGGTAGTGTAGTCCCTCAGGTTGGTTCTTAGGAATCTCAAGTGGTATTCAATTTCGTGTTTTCTGCCAATTGGCTGATAGAGGCTTTCTAGATCGTCGAGTGGGTTGCGTGACTATGGTTATCGGTTTGCTGTAGAGTGTCTATCTCAAGCTTGTGCAACATGGACCTGCACTAACGAACCTTGAGATACGGAAACCCTGAGGGTCGGGGAGATAGGGTTTCACCAGACAAGTGTTGGACTATCTCGGGAGGTGGTTCTACTATCTCTGCGTGAGATAGTATTCGTGGAACACCTATTAGTCTAAGGAAGCTCTAAGACTGTGGTTTATTTTAGTTTGGAAAGTGCATGCTCCTGCATAACCCTTCGACTAACACCAGGACTGGTGTCAAGTCTATAACCTCTTCGGGATCAGGGTATGAGGCTTAACGCAACTACGTTCGCACTTTACCAAGTATTCTTGGCTGTGAAGGTTATCCCGTGGTTCTCGGTATCCTAGTGTTCACTTCAGAGAATGCATTTTATCGTCTACTGGGCAACGACGAATTCCTCCATGATAGAGGGTGGAGGATGATAAGCACCACTTGTCTATAACTGGGTGGACGAGGTGCATGAGTAGTGCGAGCATCTACTGCAACTACTCTCCCAAAGGTTCTGAGTTTTCTCGGTCGAGGTCAAATCTAGTGGGTATAGGGTCTTCATCACTCGGGACTTTACTAGTTCATCCCGCAGTGGTTCTCTTGACTCCGGCTCCTATGTTATGGAATAGAGTGAAAGCGTTTTGCGAAGAGGTTCGTGGTAGAACTCATGCTTGGCTTAACCGTCAATACTTGATGGATGCCAGCAGTATACCTGGTTATAGTGGTCAGCCTCCGGAGTTCTATTCTCTGGGTTCACGAACCTGAAGTGCGAGGTGCAAAGGGTCTCCCGGGGGAATCTAAGGGGTATGCCTCGGGTGGTTGTCGTTTTCTGAGGTATCTGCAGTGTCTTCCGCTTCGGTGTTTATCTGACTACGAGAGGTCGGTCCACAGTACATGGTACCCTCCCTTGGGTACTTCAGAAGGTTTGAGATAAGAAGGACGATTGACGGGTCGCATTAGGTTTGATTATTTGTGTTAGGTTTAGGTTCAGGAGAACCTTTATGTTGACATGGTTATGGAGAAAGTTCTTTTTGCACAACACTAAGGGCGTACACATGGTTGCACGAAGTCAAACCATGATCAATAGAGTCGTCGAAGTTGGCACACTTCGACATGATATAAAGTGAAGATTGATAGAGTCATGTGCCGAACAGGCACACAAGTTCTAGGCATCTCGGGGTTTCGTCCTATGTATCACTACCGCGGATACTTGGACCAATAGAGTCGACGCGGAACTATAGAGAGTTCTAAGTGTTTCCGAATAGAGCATCTTTTCATGAACGGATTCTCACAAGGCATTTCTATAATCGCCTCACATATACTAGTCATGTATATTTAAGGTGGGGAGGACTGTTGACTGAGCGACCCCGCCCTTAATCCACAACCAAACGAGGAACAGGAAATGAGGCGGCATTCGCTCACACTAGGTCTGTCCATCTTAAATATACATGGTCGTAACGTATATGTTTAGCCATTATAGTTTTATCTAATGAATTTTAAATTTTATAACAGTGCTGCGACTTTCGCCTTACTGGAAGGAATTTATATTTGTATTAGTCTTTTATTGTTCTTAGTTTAGTTATCCGAGATTGAGAGATGTACCAAAATCTAACGAGTTTCCTTGCCTCTTCTCCCTAAGCAGTAGTGTCAGGTCCTTCTGTGTTTTTGTCTTTCTTTTCGGTTGGGCAGTCCCTCTTGAAGTGTCCCATTTTACCACATAGGTGGCAAACTGTACGGGTCGCCACATTGGTGGTTGATGTAATGAACTCAACCGGGGTTCTGCAGACGCGAGCAGTATGCCCCAACATGTGGCACCTAGCACAATAGAGTTCCCGGCAGGCACCATGATGATGGTAGCTGCACTTGCTGCAGTGGGGAAGGTCTCCTAGGTATGGTCTTCTTGAGGTCGGGAAGGAAGGATTGACAGGGGTATAGACTACCTCAGCTCGTTGTCCTTCGGAAGGTCCTTGAGCCGAGGTACTTCCCTCCTCAATCTTGAGTTTTCTCTTTAGTGGATTCGGTGGAGGTTCTCGGGTGGCTGAGTGTGGAAGTGTTGGCTGCTGCTGTCTATCGCCAGGATTGGAAATCCCGACAGGGCCCTTGCTAACATTGGCGGTGTTAGCATTCAGGTGAGCCATGACAGCTGCTACGGCTGCTAAGACTGCAACTTGGAACGTAGCTTCATCGAATAAGAGAGCAGGTTTCTTGCTTGTGGATTGGTTACGCTTCTTCGGTGGCATGGTTTTCCTATACGGAAAGGAATGCAAATCAATGAGAGACGATGGTTAACCCTGGACATTTCTGTCCTGATCGTATTAGACATAAATTTTCCCGTGCCTCGGGTACTGGTTGTCTAAATGTCGGCCTACATCCCTATGATGTAGTCCTGGTAATCAAGGTAGGAGTATGAGTATTGGAAAAGGCCATAAGATGCAAGTCGTTCCTACTAAGTTACCATTTACACTGGGAAAGGCTTCACTCTCCGGCCTGGAGAGATTTGAGAACGGTTTGGAATGAAACTGCGGAAAGAGAGGCTCACAAGGGCAGATGGCTAAAATTCTCTCATTAGAGATGCGGGGATCTGCCTTATTCGTGTAACTGGCAACGGGAAATGATGATTTACCTAACACATAGCGTGAGTAGTGTAGCCACTAACTCACTAAATTGTATTATTTTATGGGTGAATTATCGTGACGAGTACGAGGAAAAGACAATTCCCGGGTTTCATGTATTGGCTACCTCGGTCTGCCTCGTATCTTTGTCTGGAATCGGCGTTGGTTTCCTTCGGTTAGTTTCCTAGGGTTCTCTTCTCGTATGGGCATATTGAATCTCTATTCCGCCTTCCTTCTGATTCCAACTGTGGGTGTCATCACTTCATGATGGATGACTGGGAATCTCCGAAGTTTAGGCGAATCTCTCACCACTGTCCCTAAAAGAATATGGGCTCTTGGTGCATTCAATAGTCTCGAACCAGTTCATTTACTTCCGAACAGGAAATCTTCTCAATGAATCTCCTCGGGGTCGGAATCAACTCTTCTGTCAAGCACTGAAGTGGGTAGGGTTTTCTACAGGGTTCGCGCGAGAATGGAAATGTCTAAAGAATCCTAAGAGATTATTAACATTTCACTGTATGATCCATATCGAGTCCTGCTACGATTACACAGGGTGTACAAATCATGTATAGCTTAGATCCGATAGGCCTTCGAATATGTGATACTACTCTAGAACCACATCCCAACGAGGAAAAGGAAATAGAGCGAAACCACACATTTTCAGCCTATGGGGTCCTTATTATATATAACCTTGGGAGTACACCCTCTGTAGTTGTAGGTATATCAATAAGGATCTTTTTAGTTATTCACGCAAGGTTGGTTATGGATCCTAAAATACCCCTATGGTATTTTAATTCTTGGTTGTTTCTTATTTTTTGATTATCATTCTGGGATTAGTGTGAATCTTTTAGCGTTCTAAAATACTCCTATAGTATTTTAACTTTATGTTTGGCTCTAACAATCCTAATTGGTAAGTTTCAGACCTGTTGCACACCACTACCACTCCCGAGCACACGTTCATCGCATCTCGAATAAATGTAGTTGATCAGGTTACATTTATTCCAGCTTACGATTACATAATTGCCCAGGTTTGACTGTAGGGTTCAACATCCGAAGACTTTTATTATTGTTCTTCTTGTGATACTTTTGTTCAAGTGCTTAGATTCTAGATGTTATTATACTTTGGTAAAATATGGTTATATTTTAAAGTATAATTCTTGGTCAGAGTGTTTTATCCCATTGTGTTTATAGGTTGTATATCTTTTATGAATTGATATACTTAGCTCACTATAAACAATGCTCTGATACCAATCTGTCACACCCCAAAACCGGAACGGCGGAAACGTTCTGGGGTGGATGACGTCATGTCAAGTATCACAACACATGCATTATAGTAATCAAAGTACAACAAAACATTGCATTAATAGTAATAGTTTTACATGGTTTACATTACAACATAATAAAGTATATAAACAAATATAATAAGAACAGCATGGTACTAGGCTATCTTCATCAACAGCTCCGGGGATGTACATGTCTAATTGCTGACCTGAGATTACAAGTTATTTGAAAAGCGAGTATCAGCATTTTTACAAATGTTGGTGAGTTCATAAGCATTTAGTGGCATTTCATTCAAATAACTTAATAAAGAAATATTTTAAGAGGTTTCAGTGTATTAGAGTCCTTTCCAGAAAATCCTATATTTTCTTTAAGTAAAGCAGCCTTCTACCAAGACTGGCAGTGATGTGTGGTAAAAAATAGTTTTCCCTAAATTGCTATCATTATCAAAATACTGAATTTGATTATTGAGGAAAGCAAACGACATCAGGGGATATCATATGCCTCAGCAGTGAAGACTGCTGACTAAGGCAAGGAATCATAGACCACAGGAGAACGTCGAACTAACGACACGCCTGGTTCAGTCTAACGAGTAGAGACTCAGACCCTAGAAGGTACCAAATGAAGGATATAGCTGGTAAGGTCTACAACAGTGAAAGACAGATCCCAGACAGTATCAAATGAAAGATACGTCTTGTAAGGTCAAAACAAGGATAACAGACCCCAGACAGTATCAAATGAAAGATACGTCTTGTAAGGTCAAAACAGATAACAGACCCCAGACAGTATCAAATGAAAGACACGTCTTGTAAGGTCAAAACAGATAACTGACCCCAGACAGTATCAAATAAAAGACACGTCTTGTAAGGTCAAAACAGATAACAGACCCCAGACAGTATCAAATGAAAGATACGTCTTGTAAGGACAAAACAGTGTGACTCTGAAAATGAGTTACCAGCATAAAGTGTAAATTGCCGGTGAAATACCGTTACCTTAAAGCCATGAATTATAAGGTAACCCGGGATACTCGTAACCATACTATCCGACACTAGAGTACCAGACGCCCTACAAGCGTCTATATAATGTGACATTTGTCACCCCTTGGCTTGGTGAGCCGTGGACTGTAGCTAGCAGTCAGGGTGCGGGGGTGTCAATCCCGTATAAATCTATACACACAATGTCCGCTCTCCCTACAGGAGACTCTGGTTACCAACTAGACGAAGGAGAAGGCCGTGTCCTAAAGATGCAT
The DNA here is from genome assembly GCF_002870075.4 of Lactuca sativa. Taxonomy (NCBI): domain Eukaryota; kingdom Viridiplantae; phylum Streptophyta; class Magnoliopsida; order Asterales; family Asteraceae; genus Lactuca; species Lactuca sativa. The sequence goes on along the minus strand of NC_056623.2, from coordinate 162,965,461 downwards.
CCCAAATAGTGGGTTTCTAATGAAAGTGCTGAACTAGAGGTAGAGACTTCCCAATAGTGGGTTTCTAATGTAAGTGTAGACTTGAGGTAGAGACTCTTAACTGAACTGACCGAAGTAACCCGTATGCCTAAGCTTGTATACATAGTATATAACTAATGAATCAAATGACCTTCGGATGGACATCCGATCCCACCAGACCACATCTCAACGAAGAAAAGGAAATAGGGCGGACAATCCTTACTAAGTCCTTCAACCATTATTTATATGCATCTACACAAGCACCAACATACATCTAACTATGCTTGAATGGGTATTAAGTGGAATCATACAGTGAAATATCCGAGTCGTGAAGTATAAGCGTACAGTGGATCATCCGAGACGTGATGTATAAGCGTACGGGGTGGGATAATCGAATCGTGAAGTATAAAAGTACCAATTATAAGTGTATTATGAAGCAGAGACGACAATAAGTGAAGTAAGAACGTCTATCAAGTATAAGAGGCTACAAGTATAAGCGATATAGTGACAAAATCCGGTATAAGTGTATCGCGAAGTGAAAGCATTATCGAGTAGGAATTTAAAATAAGTAAAAGTGAAGCAACAGTAACTAACAAGTAAAAGCATTCATGAAAGTCTTGGAAAACCTTAATACTCAGGAAAATCGCATTTGTATTCTTTATAAAATAAGTGTGAAAACCTTTAGAAATCTTTGGGAATCTTTTATAAATCAGTTTGAAAATGGATCTTTGATAAGCAATAAAAGTAAGGACTTGAACAAGTGAAAAACCCTTTTTGGAAAGCCATTTATAGTGTCCTACTCGGTAAAACAGTGTTCAGTGGTAAAATCTGGTGCATGCGGGTTATCAATCACATGTGATTGATATGATAACTGGCATGTTTAACTTGTAATCCCCCCCTATAAAACATTTAAAAGCATTTAAAAGGTTCATTCAGGGGTATGAACTCACCTGACGTAAGTAGGTCCGACGAAGGTGCCGTTTGGGCGTTCGGTGTCACGCAAGGACTTGAACACACACAATGACCTATTTAACATATGGTAACATATGTTCACATACAATTAGTATATTTAATACTAATTAAACAAATATACGCGCTCACAGGAGCGGAAAACACTTTGGCTAAGTGTTTGGGTGTCCCGGGTAGCGTTTAAGGGTGTGTATGGCTAAGGAATGGAGTTTACCTTCCAAGAATAAACCCTTATAACATAGTTTACGGCCCAGGAACTACTCACCATGAGTTTACGGCTGTAAACTCATGGTGATGGGTTCTAGGGTGTTTTAAGGCTTCTACTAGTATCATAGAATTATTCCAAGCACTTTTCCTAAAAGGCATGAGTGGATTTGAGGCTCCTAAGGGCACTTTATAGGAGTTTACGGCCTAGGGACACTCCCATGGGAGTTTACAGTCGTAAACTCTCAATCTTTGAGTTTAGTGAAGTTTTAAGCCCCCTATGCCTTTCTAGTAATTTCTAATGAAGTATGATGCTATTTTGGGGATTTAAATCTAACATTTGCAAGTGTTTTGGGGAGTTTACGGCCTAGACACTAGCTTGGGCCGTAAACTCCTCTTTACCCCTCCATTTCATGTTTTTAAACCCTTAAATCCTTCCTAGTATTTTATGGTAAATGTCTAAGGTCATTTGGGGGGACAAAACCAACATTTTGGCTTGGTTTGGGGAGTTTACGGCCTTGACACATGTCTGGGCCGTAAACTCCTATAGATCCTCCTATTTTAATTGTTTAAGTGCTCTAAACCCAAGAGAATAAGTCCCTAATTTATGTGATAAGCCCTAGTGTGGTTTGGGAGTGTTTTGGAGGCATTTTAACATAGTTTTGAGGGGTTTACAGCCTAAGCTTGTTCTTGGGCCTTAAACTCACTTTTATGCCCTAAATCATTGAGTTTTAATGTTTAAACACTCCTAGGCTAATACCGTAATTTATTTCCAAGCCTTTAGGGACATTTGGGGGTCATTTTGGCCTCTTTTTAGGTGTTTACGGCCTAAGGAGGAGCTTAGGCCGTAAACTCCTTTTCCATTGCTTCTAAGTCCGATTTTTGGGCTATAAACACCAATCATAATGTTTAGAATAGGCTAGGGTAAGCGGACTTACAATTTGGAAGCGTTTGGTTGCGGATTCGGGGCGAAAACGGGTCTAGAGAGAGAGTGTAAAAAGTCTCCAATGGACTCCACTCACCCTTATATAGGTTTCCGGGTCGGGGCTCAGTGGAATTTTACCCGATACTACCGTTAAACGGGGCTTTTGGTCGCACCCGATTTAGTGGTCGTAATAATAAAACTTGACATTTTCCAAATGAATGGAAATGTGTGTCCTGTGTTTTTATTTCCTTTTATCACGACTTAACGGCATGTTAAAGGTAACCAAATGGAATGTTTATTAAATTGACGCCCTCTAATTAACGGAACTTCTATACAGTGGAATATTATGTTAACGGTAACGGGGAAATGTAACGGGACAACTTGGGTTGTCACAATGAGCCTTCAGCCTGACTGGACCGCCTCACAGGCCTTTAGTCTATTTGGACCGCTCTTCGAGCCTTCGGCACGTCTGGACCGCCTCGTAGGGCCTACAGCCTATCCGGACCGCTTGTTGGGACTTCGGCCTGACTGGACCGCCTCGCAGACCTTCAGTCTATCTGGACCGCCCTGGGTATGTTGGCCTTCAGCACAAAGCAGGACTGCCTCAACCCAACCCCCAATCAAACAAACATGTGCACATAAATGTCATACGCTAGCATATATAATAGTCAAATTGATCTAACAGATCACTAATCATAGCAACATCCTATAACCAGGATACAGACCTAACCGGTCACT